>NC_090440.1:784514536-785133731 GCF_031143425.1 Pleurodeles waltl
AGCTGTACTTTTCCACAGAAACTGTTCACATGCTTATCTTAAAGTTGGTGCCAGCCTGGCATATTTTCTCTTTAATTCAAGGTCGACTTGCAGGTGCGGACAATGGAGGCTCTGAGAGTAAGTTAATTAGGAGACAAGTTGCGATCTGCGTACCCATCTCCAAGGATAATGTATGCTTAAGTAAAAGCTTGAGAACTGTCGTGTTTGATTGGTCAATTTGAAGCTAACCTATGAACCCACCAATGGAGACCCTTCAGGACTTGAACTGTTGTCTATAAAAACCAGGTGCACGAGAAGAAGGTAGCCATTACCAGCTCGATACCCGCCATTTTGACTTCGTAGCTATTATGGCCCACTTTGCTGCGACGCCATTTTGAGAGACTTTGATGCTTTCTCTAATCGAGAGAAAGAGACTTTAATGATTCTTGCCCTAGAGACTGTAACTTTGATTTGATCCCTTTGCATGAAGTAGTAGTTTTACCTTGCCACCGTGAGGCATTTGCCCCGTCCACCCCTGCCCCTTTGTCCCGTCCCATGCTGATCGAGAAATGGTACCCATGATGACCGAAGAACGGTACCTGTGAGACGAAGACTTCCTTGTATGCTGATCGTAATTGGTAAATATGAGAAGAAATTGTAAAATTGCATTGTGTTTCTTTTAGGTAACCAACTGCTGATTTTGGTAAGAGCCCTAGCTAGGAGTTTTCTAAATTAATGTTGCTAAATTGTTTTTGCATGACCCACATGCCGATGCTAATTTGAGGTTAGACGAGGATTCCACATGTCGCACGATGTAATTTGAGGTCTTGTTATGCTGACTAAATGTACGCAATTAGTTCATTACAGATTATCGTCTTAGTGCTTTGCATTGCCATTATCGAATGCCTTGTGATTCAAATGCTACATAGATTACATTTGTTTCGACGTTATGGACAGCTATTAATGTTCATATATGTTTATCATTTGGTGTTGAGAAACATTTACATTGTGCTAGCTTTGTTAATATAGGGAAATAAATTAACTAACTTTGCAATAAACTGGTGTGGTTATTCCTGACTGAAAGGTCAGGGTTCGCAGAAATGTATTCTGGATTAATTGTAAAGTGTTATGTTGTTCAAGGTGTTGCTTATGTTCGTTATTGATTATTGATTTTGATGAGATTGATCGATTAAGAGTACAGAGAGTTCCCACTAAGTCAAAAGATTCATCGGCCTAAAGAGCGTCCAAACGTAGGTAAATTTGTTACCACGTTCCGCTCTATCAAGGGTAGCTTAATTGTCATAAAAATGTCAGTTGGACTTAGCGCTGGAAAATCATAGATTTATATTTAATTTAATGCAGTGATACGTTTCTGCCGCCTTGTCAACATGTCGCGTCTGCTTAATATTTTGGGTCTGCGAGTCATTTCACTGCTAGAGTGTTGATGGAAGGGGCAGTAAGATTTAATGGACTTTATGCAGTTTTTGCAATAAATGTCACATACCATATGCACTGTAAATGAGAGTGGGCAAATTTCCCCTGTGAGAGGGATTATTGAGGAAGAACATGACGTTAGTGGCACGTTGTAAAGTTTAGAAATATAAGAGGTGTAAAACAAGCACGAGGTTCTTGCTGACTTCTGGTGGTGTGCAGGCAGCACACGGAAAGACAGTGCTGGCTTTGTTCAGGCATGGAGAGGTGATATAGAGGAAAGCATATTTGATTTCAGCTTTCCTTTAGACAAAATCCACAGGTGCCTGCCTGACAAGTCCTGCAATGCATCAGCAAATGTGAACACATAAAGTAAGTGCATAATTTGTGCTTGCTGTTTCCGGTGCTGAGCACCGGCACTTATTTTTGAGGGCCGGCGCTTATTCTTTTGCCTTAGGCATTTACTGTGAGCAAAAGACGTGTATGGGAAATGTGGAGGAAGAGAAGAACGGAAAGCATCACAGAGGGAGAAAGTAGAAAGCAGCAAGAGTGAGCTGAAGGGACAGGGAGTGGTTGTAAATGGATTGAAGAGGCCCAAGATGACTTCAGGATTATGCTGCCTCAGTTTTCATTGTTGGCACATTTAATTGCAGCAACCACATGTTTAAGAGGAGGGATTTGGGCGCCGGCACTTTTTTATTTACAAATTAAGCACTGCACAAAGTACTGGTTTTAGGGGGCTTTTCCAGGCACTCGGTAACAGTGTGGGAAGAGGGCAGTGAGTCTAACGGGCCTATTGCCCCACTTACTATTAAATTGCAGTTGACCTGCCCAACATAAGGTTGCCTGTGAACATTATTTGCACAATTTTGAATTGGCACAATTTTTTATCAGTTTTTGTTTTTGTTGTTGGGGGTTTTCTTTCCTTTTTACAATAGTATTTTCGCTTCCTGGGAAACGGGAATTCGGGGGTTGATACTGTGTACCGGATTTTCACCTCTGTGGGAAATATCCATTGTGGTGGCCATTGGTGAGCTTCAGGGGAGAGCGGTTAGTGCTCTAGTTGCTTCAGCAGCTTGCCAACTGTTCCAGCTGGTGCTATTAAATGCGTCCGTGGCCAAAGGTGCACCGAAAGCAAGCCCATCTGTGCCTGTCCACGCCCAATGGTCCAGGGGACAGGATCGCTGCCTCTCTGTCCCCAGGTAGGCTCACCTACTCTGCTTCACAACTGTTTGCCCTCCATCCTACAGATAGTGAAGTCTGTCCCGTATTCCCTGATTTAGAACACAGCGTTGACACTAGAAAGTGCCCACATTGCAACTTTGTAACCACCCCCTTGCATGTAAAACCTGTACTATGCCCGGCGAACCAATTTAAGCATCATGATTTGCACTTGCTTCAGAATCACCACAAATTAAGTTTTTTTAGCTGAAATTATCATTCACTTGTTAGACATCATTGGGAAATGTTTCATTTTCTCACTGATGATGACCCTGGTACAGCTTTCTTAATGGAAACTTGGCTCAATGAGGCTTCTAGGCCAGAGGTTAACTCAGCTTTACCCTCCTCACATATGACCTTGAGATTAGGTTGTATAGGAAAAAAAAACAGGAGGTATGGCTACTATCTTTAAATCAATCAATCAATCAATCAGAGAACTTATTAAGCGCACTATGTACCCGTCAGGGTTTCGAGGCGCTGAGGAGGAAGGGGGGGAGTGGGGGGGGGGGGGAGGGAGCTGCTAGCGTTCGAAGAGCCAAGTCTTGAGGAGTCTCCTGAAGGTGAGGAGGTCCTGGGTCTGGCGTAGCGAGGTGGGGAGAGAGTTCCAGGTCTTGGCGGCGAGGAAGGAGAAGGATCTGGCGCCAGAGGTCTTGCGGGGGGACGATGGCGAGGGCGAGGTTGGCAGAGCGGAGTTGACGTGTGGGGACGTAAAAGTTGAGTCTGGTGTTGAGGTAAGTGGGTCCGGTGTCGTGTAGAGCCTTGTGAGCGTGGATGAGGAGTTTGAAGGTGATCCTTTTTTCCACGGGGAGCCAGTGGAGGTCTTTCAGGTGGGGGGAGATGTGGCATCAGCGGGGTATGTCGAGGATCAGGCGGGCGGATGCGTTCTGGATGCGCTGGAGTCGTTTGATGTCTTTTGTTGGGATGCCTGTGTAGAGTGCGTTGCCGTAGTCAAGTCTGCTACTGACGAGGGCTTGAGTTACCGTCTTTCTGGTTCCTATTGGAATCCACTTGAAGATTCTGCGGAGCATTCGGAGGGTGTTGTAACAGGAAGAGGAGACGGCGTTGACCTGTTTGGACATGGTGAGAGCGGAGTCGAGGATGAATCCGAGGTTTCTTGCGTGGTTGGCTGGGGTGGGTGGGGGTCCGAGTGCAGTGGGCCACCAGGAGTCGTTCCAGGCCGAGGGGGAGCGTCCGAGGATGAGGACTTCCGTCTTGTCGGAGTTGAGCTTCAGGCGGCTGTTGTTCATCCACTCGGCGATGGATTTTAGTCCCTCGTGGAGGTTGGTTTTGGCGGTGAGAGGGTCTTTGGTCAGGGAGAGGACGAGCTGGGTGTCGTCGGCGTAGGAGATGATGCTGAGGTTGTGTTGACGGGCCACTTTAGCAAGGGGGGCCATGTAGACGTTGAACAACGTTGGACTGAGAGAGGAGCCTTGGGGGACGCCGCAGATGAGGTTGGTGGCTTTGGAGTGGAAGGGGGAGAGCTGGACTCTCTGGGTTCTGTCGGAGAGGAAGGATGAGATCCAGTTGAGGGCTTAAAGAAGGTCTTATGTGAAAAATTGATAAGCTGCCACTCCCGGAATGTAAAGCGTTTCTGTTTTCATTGTCTTTAACTAAGAATTTTACTCTGTCTGCTTCTCTAATGTATTGCCTGCCAGACAGTGCAGTTACTTGGGGTCCAAGGATCTCTGACATCTTGGCACCACACATTCTAAAACTTTCAAATTTTCTATACTGGGTGAACTGAACATTCACTTTGATAATATAGACTATAGCATGGTCTTGACTGTTAAGGAGGACCTTGAGGTTCTTAATGTTCATCTAATCACGAACTCTCCTGCTCATGTAGCTGACCACATGCTGGATCCCATATTCACCAACCTTAGCTGACTGCAGACTGACCAACCAATCCCTCTAACATGGACGGATCACTTTGCAGTTCCGTTTTCAATGCATGTTCAACCAGGACCCTGTATAAGCAAAAACCAAAAGGCGAATTCTGGGAGTTGCTGGGTTACGCTTGACATTCCAGTCAGCCTTGAATCTTGAACTCCCTATTAGTAGTCTCCCGCCCTTTACTGAGCAATTTTGTAGAATAAGATACTCAGATCTTCACAGGACAAGCTTGCTCCTATTACCAGTAAAAAATGTCATTGACTTCACTCCCCCGGCTCCATAGTATAGTGATTCTCTTCTCCAGCTTACAAATCATGCAAATGTCTGGAAAGAGGTTGGCGGAAAACTTACAGTATGAGGACAAATTATTATGCCAAGTAGCGTTAAAAAACTATCTGAAAGAATGCAGCCTGGCTAAAACCAGATAAAATTGAGGAGGCCAAAAACTGTCCTAACACTTTAGTTAGTGTTGTTAAGAATCTCTCAGACCAGGGCAATACTGCCCCTTTCATCCCTCTCACACAAGTTCAGTGCAATGATATTGCAGAATTCTTTTTTTAAAAAGTTGCTGATAACCAGTCTTCTTTTGCTGACTTGAGTGTGGTTAGTCTTTCCTTTCATCACACAAACATCACATGTACCCTAGGCACTTTTTACCCTTTAGATTTGACATCATTCAGTTATCTGTTGGCAGCTACCAGATCAGGCTCACCTCTTGACCTCCGTCATCATTCGATAACGAGTAAACTTGCTTTACCGGTTATGGAACAATTCATACTGTTACTCAATTCTTATTTGAAAGAAGGCATTGTTCCTTCAGCATGGAAACTGACTTTGGTCACATCTCTGTTAAACAAAACAAACCTGGACCATCTCATCTGGTCAAATTACAGACCAATATATATCTATCTACTTTGGCTAATGTGCTGGAGAAACATGTTAATCTGCAGCCTCCCTCTCTTGTTGAACTAAATGGTTTACTGCACCCTTCTCAGTCAGGCTTTAGGACCGATCATAGTATGGAAACAGCCTTTCTTGGCATAACAGAATATTTGTGCCATCAATTAGACAATGGAGGCACAGCAGCACTGATCCTTTTTAGATCTCAGTGCTGCATTTAATACTGTGAACCATTCTATCTTGTTGTCCAGACTAAGCAAAGTAGGTGTACAGGGTACAGCACAGGCCTGGCTGTGCTCTTTTTAATTGGGATGCATTTTTCAGAACCACTCACAACAGCACAGGTCCAAATCATATCACCTAACCTCTGGGGCAGCGCGGGGGTCTCCCTAAGCCTTCTTCTTTTCAATATTAATGTGAATTCTTTGGCTGAGATAGTGGAATGCCATGGGCTTACCTTGTTTTCTTGCGTAGAAAACACCCACATTGTGGGATCCTTATCTTATCAGGATAAACTCAAGGTTGAACCTCTTAACAACTGTTTTGCCAAAGTAACATCTTTGATGAAAACAAACTCAATAAAACTAAGGGGAAACAAGACAGATGATCGTCTGCTGGGCAATCAACACCACCTTTCGGGTCCTCATCTGAGGGCAGACATCTTGGGCAGCACCCCTGTGTCAGTGCACGTGGTAAAAAACCTGGGGGGTCTGGATTGAGGATAAATTGACCATGGATCACCAAGTTTACAAAGAAACTGCCACCTGTTTTGGCATTCTCAAGCGACTAAAGAAGATTTTGATCTACCTTCCAGCCTCCGCTCAAAGAATGGTCGTCCAGGCTCGGTAATTTCCAGCTTGTACTCCGGTTATGTCCTTTATCTGGGTGGTGCAAAATTTTTACTCAAACGGCTTCAGATTGTACAAAATGTGGCTGCTAGGCTTCTTTTTCATCCATCCAGATTTACTTCTTCAGCCAGATTGCTATAGACCCTTCATTGGCTGCCAGTTGAATGTCGGGTTCATTTTAAAGCAATATGCT
Organism: Pleurodeles waltl; assembly: GCF_031143425.1. Lineage (NCBI taxonomy): Eukaryota > Metazoa > Chordata > Amphibia > Caudata > Salamandridae > Pleurodeles > Pleurodeles waltl. The sequence goes on from NC_090440.1 coordinate 784,521,002, forward strand.
TTATGCATAAGTGCCTTTTGAACCCAGGTCCCATGTACTTTGGACCTTTGGTTTCCTGGTACACTCCTGGTTGCACACTCCGCTGCAGTTCTCAGAATTTGGCCAAAGTCACTAGAATAATGAAACCCATCAAAGGGGTCAGGCTTTTACATCTTTGGGACCAAAATTGTGGAACACCTTACCACAATCTTTGAGATCCTGCAATTCACTTATAGCTTTTCGCAAAGCGTTAAAAATGTAGCTGTTTCCAACTTTCCCTCTTCATTAGCTTCTTCATTCTTTATTGGTAGCCATGTGCTCTAGAAATGTTGCAAATAAATAAACTCACACGGGGCCACCATGTGTCACACGATTTTGGCACTCTTCACATGGTCACCTGGTGAGGAGTCAAAATCATACAGTGGCATGCAAGAGGAGCTGGAAACCGCTGAAAAGTGTGAATTTCCAGCCCCACTTTGGCAGCTGCAAGCAGCTGATGTCCATTAAGAGGTGCGAAAATACTCCAGGACATTGGCTACAGCCCCAGCAACCTTTGTTTTTTTGTTTTATGGGAGGTGGGAGGAGGTTGATGGGTGCAAGGCACGGGGCAGACTTGCCTCAAAAGGTAGCTCTCAACATAAAGCCCCGCCCCTGGAAGGCCACGCCCCCTTTCACATGCCAAATTTTATGTACAAGTTGGCAAATCTGCGTAAAAACAGATGACTCTGCGCTAAAGACCCAGGGCCTGAGTCACAAAGGCAAACTTACACTTTTTTCGTTTTTTATAAACTACAATTGAATATAACTTGATTCCTTCGGAGACTGCACAGTTGAGGCAAAGATCCCCACACATAAAAAGGTAGTACAGGCCTATCTTTATATGTGCAGAGTTCTCCACCCCTTCTGCTGTGTCTCTGCCTTCGTAAAGTTACTATTAAACCATAGTTTGTGAATAGTGAAACAGAGTAAACTTACACTTAGTTTACCTATGTGAATCAGGCAGATTTAATTTTTTCCAGTGATGCTTTTACTCCTGCTTCTTCTGTTTTTAACCTGGTTCACCTCGTATATTAGCTACACAAATTCACATCAACATCTATAGATGTAAATATACACTGCGGTGGTAGGGCAGCACAGGCGTCGACTCCTCGTCTCATCTAAACTGATGTTGGACTGATCTGGGTGCCAGGCTCCAAGCACCTCGCTATTGCTTTAAGCTTTGCTCTTTGTTCTATAAACAATAGTTTTTAATTGCATGATTGCAGCTATCTTGTAAAACCAAGAGGCTAACTTCAGCTCTTCAACAACACTTTATTTTAGCCCGAGACTGCCTGTTTAAAGCATAACACTATATTTTTAAGTGCCTCGTAATTTTCCTGGGCACAGGACTGATATTTTTAGACTGAGGCTGAAGGCTGATAGCCAACATGGGGTAGACATTCTCAGTGCAGTCACAAAACATTTATTTCTAGAATTCCATTGGCTTTATGTTTATTATAAGTTCGTGCCTCTGATTACAAGTAAATGATGACCTGTTTGGTTTGCAGCAGTTGCTAACAAAATAATGGGAAACAATGTTAAAACAGTCTGTAGGCCAGGGATAATTTAAATATAACTTATCCACTGCTTGTGTGACGTGGAAGGATTTCCTGTAGTCAGTCATGATTAATGTAGTACTTACCGACGGCCTCAAAGCCCAGTATGTAGGACACTTAAGCCAGAGCGCTTATTTCTCACTTAGTTTCCAGATGTTTCTTTGTTATGTAATTTTCTCTAAAGGGACAGTTTTCGACCTGCTGCCATTTCCCAGACATGGTACTAGTAAGAGTTCAGAAAAGTCTGGACTCTTCACACCCACAGATCTGGAGATTTTTGTGCCAAAAGCTCCAAGTGTGTTTACCAGTGGAGGCAGGTGCTTTGAGTCACGGGGTGGGTGGGAGGATGACATATGAACACATGCACATTCATTCATACACATGCATTCACACACATGAACACATTCACCCAACATTCACAACCACACACGCATGCACACATGTAGACACCCATTCACAGCACATACTCACAAATACGCATACCTTTATAAATATATACATGCATGCACACACACCAAACATTAGACAAATAACACTAACCAGGCCGCAGCATTGATCTTGGTGGTGAGTGAAAAGCTTTGGTGGTTCCTGATGATTGGAACTGCACCTCCTCTTATGGCTGACCTTTGGTCAGTGAGAGGAGTCAACAGTCCCTACCTTTTCACAGGGTTGGATGGGGTCAATGAGAATGGTGACCCAACCTCACACATGCACGCAGGCACCCACCATTGACAAGCACATACATAAGCACACACATCAATTCTCATCAAGCACTCACAACTACACATACTTTTATAACTACAGCCATGTACACATACCTCAAACATTAAAAATAACAATACTAGACTGCAACAGTGATCTGAGGTGGTGGGAGGGAACACTGGGTGGTTCCTGATGCTTGAGACTGGTGTCTCCTTTCATTAGCTGATCTTAAGCCAATGAAGGGAGGCAACAAGCCCTCAGTGAGATCAGTGAGCCTGCTGAACCCACCTCATTCTGTGATGAGCCTCCTTGATAGACACTTGTCCCTAGGCACTTCAGGTCTTAAAACTGAAGCACCCAAGCCCAAGGTTATCGGTGATGCTCCCCCTCACCCTGAGGGTGAGGACTATGCAGCACTGAGGAGATCTCACCCACAGGACTGTCTGATCTTCAGCCCAGCAAAGATCAGCTCAGGCAGCCAGGCGTCTTCGCATTTAGCGCAAGTACAGTGCTTTTCTGCCTGACCATGAAGAGTGTTGGTCAGGCTGACCTTTGCTCAGCCTGCCAGACACTCTTCACATTTGGAAAAAGATGAAGGGACGGGGCCCCTCCACACTTAAGGATAGGCCGCTGCTTTTGTTTACTTTTATTTAGGCATTATGGGGGTCATTACAACATTGGTGGTAAAAGCTGCTTACCGCCGTGCAGAAGACCGCCAACATACCCACGCGGCTGCGGAATTCCGCCACAGCTATTATGACCCACATCTCGGAACCCGCCAAAATTCAGACACCCACACAAGTCCGCCACACCAAAGGTCAGTGATAAACTGGTGAAAACGAAACCTCCACCGTCACGCCAACAGAAATACGCCCACACTATCACGACACACGAATCCACGCGGCGGTCTTTCAACCGCGGTATTCCATTGGCGGTACACACCGCCCCGCTCAAAATACACACACTCTTGCAAAACACAGCCACATTGGACAATTCAAAATACACACACCTGATACACATACACACACCACTCCCACACACCCAATGCAATATAAAACACACACCCACATCACCCACAAACCCCTACTACCAAAAATTGAGAACTAAGCACAGAGAGAGACACCACCAGCAAGTACAACAGCATCCACAGGCACATAACACCATCACACACACAACTTCCACGCACCTCACACAACACACCACTACATATCACCACACTTATCACCACACACACCACCCCACACATCACCTACACCACCCCATGGCACGGCAAAGACAGCCCAGGTTCTCGGAGGAGGAGCTCAGGGTCATGGTGGAGGAAATCGTCCGGGTAGAGCCACAGCTATTTGGATCACAGGTGCAGCACACCTCAATTGCAAGGAAGATGGAGCTATGGCGAAGAATAGTGGACAGGGTCAACGCAGTGGGACAACACCCAAGAAATCGGGAGGACATCAGGAAAAGGTGGAATGACCTACGGGGGAAGGTGCGTTCCGTGGTCTCAAGACACCACCTTGCGGTTCAGCAGACTGGCGGCAGACCCCCACCTCCTCACCCACAACTAACAACATGGGAAGAGCAGGTCTTGGCAATTCTGCATCCCGAGGGCCTCGCAGGAGTTGGTGGAGGAATGGACTCTGGTAAGTCAAATCTTAACTATTATATCCCCCACCCTACCTGCATGCTATCACATACCCCCACCCTCGCCCTCACCCCTATCACTCCAACTCCTCACAAATGTACCAATATCACAAACCACACATCTCAACACCAATCCTGTCGCGCCGCATGGTGCGGCACGAGCCGAATGTTCGGCACAAGCCGGGCGTTCGGCTGGGGCCGCACAGCGCGTTTCTAAAACGCGTCGCGCCCCCAGCCTTTCATGCACTTTTCGAGGCCCCAGGCATTGCATGGGGCCTCGCTCTGTCGTTTTCCACCGCCTTGCTGGGGTCTCCTGACCCCTCTTACCTGTTCTTCTCTCTTCTTTCTTGACCTCTTTCTTTTCTTCTTTCTTGGGTCTTTTTGTTGTACTTTTTTTATGTCTTCTTCCCTTCCCAGGTTACCTTTCTTTTCCCAGCATTCATTGTTCCCTATTCTCTATGGTTTCTATTCTGTTTTGTTCTATGTACCTCTCCCTGTCTAATATGGTGTCCTTTTACTTCCTGTGGGTCACTTCCTGTCTTTTGGTATATAAGGGCTGTGTTTTCTTCATTTCCTTGCGCTGCAACACTTTCTGCTCAGTTAGTGTCTTCGCTCCTGATTTCCTCTCCTGTAGGTTCTGGATTTCAGCATTCTGTGTTTCCTGACTTTTGCTCCTTTTGGATTCCAGTTTGTTTGTTCTTGTTTTTTCCAGGAATCTTCCTGTTGGAGGTTTTTCCCCTTTTTCTAAGGGTTTTTTTCCTCTGGTGCTATTTTCTGAAGGGCACGGTCTGTTCTTGGCGTCTCCATTGCCTACAGCACCGTGGCTACCAGAAAGAGTCGCCCCTTTTTGGGCCAAAGCCGAACATTGAAGATCCACGCCACCCGGTCTGCAAATTCCAGGCGCAAGCAGCACGTGAGTCGTGACAGATTGCAGCGCCCAACCATTCCGACGTCCTCAAACACCATGGATGACACAGTGGCGGCTGCTGCAGATCCGGAACAATCTCTTTTGACCACAATTCAGCAACAAGCTCAGGAATTGCAACAACTACGCAATGAAAATGCTGCGTTACGACAGGCTTTGGCTCTCCGCACCAGTGATGTTCCAACTATCTCCGCTTCTACCCCTTGTTTCTCTGGTGAACCAACCAAGCTTCGCGAGTTCCTGGATGCATTAACAGTGTACTTCGCCTTCCGCCCTACCCAATTCTCCCACGACAGGACCAAGGTGGGTTATCTTATCAGTGCCTTATCCAGTCCAGCCTTGGCCTGGGCAACCCCGATGGTGTCCTCCAACGATCCTGTATTGTCGGACTATTCCACCTTTGTGAGTCGCTTCAAACAGATGTTTAGCCGTCCTGGATTGGAAGCCTCTGCCGAAGAAGCCTTATGTGATATCCAACAAGGCTCGCAAGACGTCTTGCAATATATAACCCGTTTTCGTCAGCTGGCGGCAGAGACCACTTGGGTGGAACGTACTCTGGTAACTTTATTTCGTAGAGGACTCAAAGAAGAAATAAAGGATGAACTAGTACATTCTACCAGAGCGGAAGATCTTCGTGGCCTGATGGATCAAGAACTGTCCATCGAATATCGTCTTCAGCAACGGAGATCGGAAAAGAAAAGGAGTAGAGGGTTTTCCCAGCCAAGTAGCTCACGAGCTTGCCTGCAGCGTTCCGAGGAACCTCGCACTCCTGCTAGAGACATCGAAGGGGAACCCATGCAGGTGGATACTACCCGAGGTCCGCTCTCTGCTAGTGAACGAGAGGACAGACGCAAGAGAGGGTTGTGCCTGTACTGTGGTTCTGCTGGTCACATGCTTCGTACCTGTCCTGTACGTCCACCCAGGCCTTCGGGAAACGCCACCTCCCGTCCTCTGTAAGAAGGGAGGGGACGGGATCTACTGCTATACCTTCCATCAGCTCCTTTGATGACAATACAACCGCCTTGTTCATTTTTCCTGTCCTGTTACAACTTCCTGACGGTCGTCAAGAAAAGACTATGGCATTACTAGATTGTGGTGCTAGTGGTATATACATGGACAAGACGTGGGTTGCTGCTCACCAAGTTCCTACACAAGCAAAAGAAGTACCCGAACAGGTACACACCGTGGATGGATCCTTGATATCCTCTGGTCCTGTAGACACCACTACCCTGATGTTAAGTCTACAGGTGGGAAACCATCAAGAACACATCTCCTTCGATCTTATCACGTCCCCCAACCATACCATCATTCTTGGAATTCCGTGGTTTATCAGACATAACCCGTATATAAATTGGGTAACCCGGACAGTTTCTTTGTCTTCGCAATTTTGTCATGAGAACTGTTTTACTTCCGACAAGTATTGGTCTCCGAAAAGATCCTTAGATACTGAAGGTGCCACTGGTATGTCCATTAATACAGTCCAAGGGGTCCCAGACCACTATTTGGAGTTTCAGGATGTTTTCCAAAAACCGTCGAAACCTGTGCTACCTCCTCATCGAGAATATGATTGTGCTATTCCATTGGAACCCGGCACAATTGTTCCTTTTGGGAGGATGTACTCTCTCACTGAACCCAAAAAGGAAGTTCTAAAAGAGTATCTGGACGAAAATATACAGAGTGGTCTTATTGTTCCATCATCGTCTCCGGCTGGGGCTCCTCTCTTTTTTGTCCCCAAGAAGACAAAGGATCTTCGTCCTTGCCTGGATTTTCGAGGTCTGAATAAAATAACAATTAAAGACCGTTATCCTTTGCCTCTCATCAGGGACATACTAGAAGCTATCAGAGGGGCTCAACGTTTTACTAAATTAGATTTACGAGGAGCTTACCACCTTTTACGCATAAAAGAAGGCAACGAATGGAAGACAGCTTTCAGGACTCCATTTGGCCATTTTGAATATAGGGTTATGCCGTTTGGTCTCACTAACGCCCCCGCAATCTTCCAGAGGTTTATGGACTCAGTGTTTTCAGACCTTCTGAATCAGACAGTCGTGATCTACCTAGATGATATTCTTATTTATTCTAGAAATCCGGAACTCCACTCTTCCCATGTGAAACAAGTTCTTCAAAGACTTCGTGCTCATCAACTATTTTGCAAACCAGAAAAATGTGAGTTCGACATGACGGAAGTCAAATATCTGGGCTATCATTTAATTCCCACCGGCATAGCTATGGATCAAGAAAAGGTACAAGCTATCCTAGAGTGGCCTTCTCCTTCTTCAATAAAAGAAACACAATGTTTCCTAGGGTTAGCAAACTTCTATCGACAATTCATTCTAGACTTTGCCAGACAGACTAGCCACATAACTCACACCTTAAAAAAGGAAAATTTAAAGAAAGGGTTTGTCTGGACTGAGGCGGCTGAAGCAGCCTTTCAAGAGTTAAAGAGAGCCTTCACCCAAGCCCCCATCTTGAGACATCCAGATACCACCAAACAATTTATAGTCGTAACTGATGCTTCTGAGAGAGCCATCGGAGCTGTCTTACTCCAACGACAAGAGGATGATGGTCTTGAACATCCTGTTTTCTACTTGTCTCATATCCTTTCCACAGCTGAACAACACTATTCTGTACTGGAAAGGGAATTATTGGCGCTGAAAACAGCCTGCATTGAGTGGAGACAGTTTCTGATGGGTTCCAAGGAACCATTTGAGGTGAGGACAGACCACCGTAACCTACAATGTTTACGAAATTTTGTATGCCAGAATAGTCGTCAGGCCCGCTGGGCCTTTTTCTTCAGTCAGTATGATTTTTTCATCACACATATTCCTGGATCTCAAAACATTCTGGCTGATGCTCTGTCTCGCCGATATCCAGAGTGTACTCCTTCCTCATCTCAGTATCTTCTGGAACCCAGTAAGATCATTGGAGTGACTCAGTCTTTCCTGGAAGAAGTACAACTGGAATACGCCAACCTATCGGACCACGATATAGAAGAACTAAGACCATTATTACATAAGAAGCAAGGATATTTTTATTATCAAAACCTGATATTCCTCCCTACTAACAAGGTGCAAGAAAAAGCATTACAAATGTGCCATGATTCACCTGTGGCTGGTCATAGAGGCATCAAGGCCACACAAGAACTTATTTCACGATTTTTCTGGTGGCCTACCTGGAAGCTGGATGTGGAAAGATACGTTCAGGCCTGTCCCATATGTGCCCAAATCAAGATACCCCATACCAGACCTGCAGGATTACTACAGCCTTTGCCTGTTCCACCGGCCCCATGGCATACCATCTCTACTGATTTTATGTGTTCACTCCCACCATCAGCAGGAAACCGGGTTATCATGGTCACTGTGGATTCTTTCACGAAGATGGCTCATTTCACTGCCCTGAAAAGGCTACCTACTTCCCAAGAACTAAGTCAAATATTCATTGATCATATCTTCCGTCTCCATGGACTTCCACATACCATAATATCTGATAGAGGACCTCAGTACATTTCCCGGTTTTGGAGGCATTTTTGTAAAACACTGAATATTAATAGAGCCCTGTCTTCAGGGTTCCATCCTCAGACCAACGGCCAGACCGAGCGTCTGAACCAAGGACTAGAGCAATATCTTCGATGCTTTTGCAATTCTACCCAAAGTAACTGGAACACTTACCTCTCTATAGCTGAATTTTCCTACAATAACTCAGTCCATAGCGCCTCCAAGGTCACTCCCTTTTTCTGTTCTTATGGTTTTCATCCTACCTCTTTTCCTACTTCTCCACAATCCAACTCTCCTCTACCCGCTATTTCCTATTTCTCCAAACGCCTTCTCCAAATCCATAGACTAATTCGATCTAATTTGTTACATACCAAGAGATATATGAAGAAGGCTGCAGACAAGAGACGTGCAACCAATCCAGACTATCATCCGCAAGATAAAGTTTGGCTCTCCTCCAAATTCTTACCCTCAAGTCTTTCTCAAAATAAGTTCACACCTCGTTACTATGGGCCTTTCCGTATTCTTCAGTTGGTCAATCCTGTCACTGTCCGTCTTCGCTTACCTCATACTTGGAAAATTCATCCCGTCTTTCATGTTTCCCAGCTCAAACCTTACGTACCTGACCCTTTCTCTCGTCAGTTTCCTTGTCCTCCTCCTGTGTTGGTGAACGATGTTCCTGAATATGAGGTACAGGAAATCTGTGACTCTCGTCTATTTCACAGACGGCTTCAATATCTGATTCATTGGAAGGGTTATCCTCTCAGTGAATGCTCTTGGGAAGATGCATCTTCTGTTCACGCTCCTCTCCTGATTCAACGCTTTCACCGTTTGTTTCCTCTCAAACCTGGGCCTTCGGGAGAGGGACCTACTGTCGCGCCGCGTGGTGCGGCGCGAGCCGAATGTTCGGCACAAGCCGGGCGTTCGGCTGGGGCTGCACAGCGCGTTTCTAAAACGCGGCGCGCCCCCAGCCTTTCATGCACTTTTCGAGGCCCCAGGCATTGCATGGGGCCTCGCTCTGTCGTTTTCCACCGCCTTGCTAGGGTCTCCTGACCCCTCTTACCTGTTCTTCTCTCTTCTTTCTTGTCCTCTTTCTTTTCTTCTTTCTTGGGTCTTTTTGTTGTACTTTTTTTATGTCTTCTTCCCTTCCCAGGTTACCTTTCTTTTCCCAGCATTCATTGTTCCCTATTCTCTATGGTTTCTATTCTGTTTTGTTCTATGTACCTCTCCCTGTCTAATATGGTGTCCTTTTACTTCCTGTGGGTCACTTCCTGTCTTTTGGTATATAAGGGCTGTGTTTTCTTCATTTCCTTGCTCTGCAACACTTTCTGCTCAGTTAGTGTCTTCGCTCCTGATTTCCTCTCCTGTAGGTTCTGGATTTCAGCATTCTGTGTTTCCTGACTTTTGCTCCTTTTGGATTCCAGTTTGTTTGTTCTTGTTTTTTCCAGGAATCTTCCTGTTGGAGGTTTTTCCCCTATTTCTAAGGGGTTTTTTCCTCTGGCGCTATTTTCTGAAGGGCACGGTCTGTTCTTGGCGTCTCCATTGCCTACAGCACCGTGGCTACCAGAAAGAGTCGCCCCTTTTTGGGCCAAAGCCGAACATTGAAGATCCACGCCACCCGGTCTGCAAATTCCAGGCGCAAGCAGCACGTGAGTCGTGACAAATCCCTGCATGCAACAACAAAGCATGGACACCCATCACTAAAGCATGCCCACTGCACATACCCATACACCCCCCTAAACCATCATCACACAAGCTCCCACACAGGAATGCCAGCACTGGGGTACACGGTCACCCACCCATTGCACACCATGCCACACACAGATGCAATAATCATGCCTTTCCACCCCTGCAGGACCACTACCCAACGTCACCAGACAGGAGGGTCCAGACATGTCCACTCCACCCACAGAAGAGGCCCACAGTGATGACAGCACCTCTGTCCAACTGGATCTAGATGACCAGCCCGGACCATCGGGGGCCTTGGGACAGTCGGTTCCCCTGATACAGGCACAGGCCACCACAGACCTTCTCCCCTCTGGAAACGCCAGCACAGCAACCACCCAGCGGGCCCATATCTCTGTCCCCAGGACATTTCAATCAGCTGTGTGCCACCACTACAGGGAACCCAGGATAACCTACCACCCCAACAACAACAGGGACCTGGGGGCAGTGGGCACACGGTCCAGGGGACGGAGGCCCAGGAACACAGGGGAACTGGGAGGGCTGCTGTGCGACAGGGGGTGGACAGGCCAAGGGAACCCACTCTCCACGAGGCCCTCTCCTCCATCATGGGAGCATACCACCACTCCCAGGAGACGATTGCAACGGTACTGGCCAAGTTTCAGGAGACCCAGCGCATGCAAGAGGAACAGTATATGGGCTTCAGGGAGGAACTCAGAACCATCAGCTCCACCCTGGGCACCATCGTAGGGGTGCTGAAGGAACTACTTCACACCAGGAGGGACACTGTGGCACTCCAAGGGGCCCCTGACACTAGCATGGACGATGAACTGCCCACCACCTCCGCCGGCACTAGTGGACAGGAGGCACGGCCACAGGACCACCACACCAGCACCCCACCCCCTGCAGAGGGAGAACCACCCCGCAAACGGTCCCTGAGATCCAGGAACAAGACTGAGCACGATGCCAAGACCCCCGCCAAGAAATGAGACTACCCTGATTGTCATCCCACTGTCCCACTTTGTCACCCTGTCCATAATTAAACTGCCCCAGCTCTACTTCCTATGCCCATATGGGCAATGCACCTGTGAGACTAATAGACTGGACTCTGCCATGGACACTCCTGCGCCATCACCCCTCACCATTTAACTTCCCCCTCCAATATTTTGCATTTAAATAAACACACCTAAAGCACAAAATGATCTGGAGTCTGTCTGTGATTTCGAAATAGTGTATTTGCAATTACAGTGACAAAATGTTCTTGAAATAGTAATGTCAACATACCTATGTCACACAGCTCTAGTCCATGAGGAATCTAAGCAGATGTCACACAGTGGGACCCACATCTGTGAAACCGTAAGGGAAAGTGACAACTCAGTGACCATACACTGGGTGAAAACGACAAACAGTAGAGAGGTAGTAGTGTAAAAGTACATGTAGTAGGCAGGAATGTATTCTCACCTGTGTTACACTGGAAATATTGCTGGATCACTGAGTCCCTGTTCTGCATGTCTTCTTCCTTTGCTTCATCCTCATCACTGTCCACAGGCTCCACAGGCTCCACAGCTGCCACAACACCGCCATCTGGACCATCCTCCTGCAGAAAAGGCACCTGTCGGCGCAAAGCCAAGTTGTGAAGCATACAGCAGGCCACGATGATCTGGCACACCTTCTTTGGTGAGTAGAATAGGGATCCACCTGTCATGTGGAGGCACCTGAACCTGGCCTTCAGGAGGCCGAAGGTCCGCTCGATCACCCTCCTAGTTCGCCCATGGGCCTCATTGTAGCGTTCCTCTGCCCTGGTCCTGGGATTCCTCACTGGGGTCAGTAGCCATGACAGGTTGGGGTACCCAGAGTCATCTGCAAATGGCGAGGGACAACTGTTAGACACACACTAACCTGTAGGGATAACCCCAGACAACCATTCCCACTGACTTGCTTCCAGGGGCTCACCTAATAGCCACACACGGTGCCTCTGGAGTTGACCCATCACATAAGGGATGCTGCTATTCCGCAGGATGTAGGCGTCATGCACTGAGCCAGGGAACATGGCATTCACATGGGAGATGTACTGGTCTGCCAAACATACCATCTGTACATTCATGGAATTATAACTCTTCCGGTTTCTGTACACCTGTTCACTCCTGTGGGGGGGGACCAAAGCCACATGGGTCCCATCAATGGCACCTATGATGTTGGGGATATGTCCAAGGGCATAGAAGTCACCTTTCACTGTAGGCAAATCCTCCACCTGAGGGAAAATGATGTAGCTCCGCATGTGTTTCAGCAGGGCAGACAACACTCTGGACAATACGTTGGAAAACATAGGCTGGGACATCCCTGATGCCATGGCCACAGTTGTTTGAAAAGACCCACTTGCAAGGAAATGGAGCACTGTTAGCACCTGCACTTGAGGGGGGATTCCTGTGGGATGGCGGATTGCTGACTTCAGGTCTGGCTCCAACTGGGTATACAGTTCCTGGATTGTGGCACGGTCAAACCTGTAGGTGATTATCAATTGTCTTTCCTCCATTGTCGACCGGAGGATGCGGCCATCTCCTCACATGTCCCAGCAGACGGTGCCTATGAAGGACAACAGCGACCACAGAGTCAAACAACTCAGAGGTACGTACCCACAGTTTACCCAGAACACCAATCATACACAATAGGTGGCCTGTATGTGTGTTGAGACTAGGCCTAGGTATGTGTGACGCAGGTGGAAATTAGGCCATGTGGGCCCCTGAAATGGCGGCTGCCTGACCTCTAAAGTGGGAGAATGGGATGTGAGGTAACTGCTCTGGCGTTGTACACCGTCGCGGTAGGTGGTCGGAGACCGCGGCGCAATGTTACATTGGTTAACATTGGACCCTATGGGTCCCAGGAGCCAATGACGATGTACGCAGGCGGTGATGGTACGCACCGCCGCGGACGTGACCATCGTGGACGTGACTGCCATTTTCTAACTGTTCAATCACTCGATACCTGATCTTCGACAGGAGAAGACCTACACTGCAAGTGCTGCTGTGACCTCGGTCTGGAAGAGACAATGGCTCATGCGTCTGGGGAAAGGGCCCCTGCCTTCACATCGGAGGAGTTGGAGAAGCTCGTTGATGGGGTCCTCCCCCAGTACACGCTACTCTATGGTCCTCCAGACAAACAGGTAAGTACACAGGGAGCATGTTGTATGGGCTATGCCTATGTGGAGAGGGCTGGATGTAAGAAGGAAGGGGGCAGAGTTCTGCGTGCATGAAAGACGGTGGGTGCATGTGCCACATGGCAAGGGTAGGGATGGGGGACACTCACTTTGACGGTGCAGTTGGTAATGACTTCTCTTCTTCCCTTGTACATTTCATGTAGGTCAGCGCCCACCAGAAGAAAAATATTTGGTGTGCCATCGCCAAGGACGTCCGGACCCTGGGGGTCTACCACAGACAGAGCACCCACTGCCGGAAAAGATGGGAGGACATTCGCCGCTGGAGCAAGAAGACGGCGGAGGCTCAGCTGGGGATGGCCTCCCAAAGTGGGAGGGGTGCCCGTCGAACCATGACCCCCCTGATGTTCAGGATCCTGGCGGTGGCCTACGCAGAGTTGGATGGGCGCTTGAGGGCATCACAGCAGACACAAGGGGGTGAGTACACTCTCATTCAGCTGACTTTGCGCGCAGTGGAGTTGTCTGGGTGGGGGAGGAGGGCTGTGGGTTTCCCTAGGCCAGGGCGAGTTCTGTAGGCTAGGCCCCGCCGTAAGGCATGGCCCTGTTGCCCCCCACCCCACCTCTGTAGAGTGCCAAGTACAGCTATTCATGCCCCTGTGTCATCTATGTGTGCAGATGTCGTCCATAGCCTTGTAGGCCATTTCCCAGGAATTGCACTGTAGAGCCCAAGAGCGCGGCGTAGTGCAGGGGGCTTTTGTGTCTGTCTTGTCCGCCAATGGTAGCGGTAATCCATCCACTCAACATGTCTTTATTCTGTTCCCCCCCCCCCTTTTTGTGCTTTCCCTGTTCTTGTGTGCATTAGCATCATCAAGAGGAGAAGCAGTGGCACCGGAGCATGAGGGAGCTGCATCCCACATGGCCATGGAGGGCCACACTACGGACTCAGAATTCACCAGTGGGATGGAGGGTGAGGGGAGCTCCACGGCGGGGACAGGAGCTGACACCAGCGACACGGACTCGTCCTCTGATGGGAGCTCCCTTGTTGTGGCGGCAACATCTGTGCCCCCCTCCTCTACAGGTACAGCTGCCACCCCCCCTACCAGCACCGTCCTCCCAGCAGCCCCTCAGCCTTCGCCCGTACCTACTCACCCAGGAGGGTGGGCTTCACCTTCGCCCCAGGCACCTCAGGCCCTGCCCCAGTCACCCCTGCTGCCCTCAGTGAGGAGGCCATTGACCTCCTCAGGTCACACACTGTTGGGCAGTCTACCATTTTGAATGCCATCCAGGGTGTGGAAAGGCAGTTGCAACAAACAAATGCATTCCTGGAGGGCATTCATTCTGGTCAGGCGGCCCTTCACCGAGCCTTTCAAACTCTGGCATCAGCACTGATGGCAGCCATTGTCCCTGTGTCTAGTCTCCCCCTCCAACTTCCTCCACCCAGACCCAATCCCCTGTACCTCTGCCTATCCGAAGCACACCATCAGACCAGCCTGCACACACCTCACCACACAAGGGAAGGTCAGGCAAACATAAGCACCACAGAGCCCACAGGCACTCACGCAAGCATCAGACACATGCAGACACACCAACATCCACTGCCTCCACTGTGTCCCCCTCCTCTTCATCTCCCTCCTCCCTCCCAGTCTCATCTACACACACACCTGCATGCACTACCTCTACAGCCACCACGTCCCTCACCTGCACACCCACCAGCACACCCCGCTCACGTGCAGTCACTACCATTCACACGTCCCCTGTGTCCTCTCCCAGTGTGTCTATGACGCCCCCTCCCAAGATACACAAACACAGGCACACACCCACCCAACAGCCATCCACCTCACGACAGCCTCCAGCGCATGCACCTGCACCCAAAGTCACCAAACGTACACCTCCTACTACCACCACCTCTTCCTCCACTCCCAAACCCCCTCCAGCTACCCATCCAAGTGTGTCCCAAAAACTTTTCCTGTCCAGCCTTGACCTTTTTCCCACACCTCCCCTACCCCGTCCATCTCATAGGTCCCGAACTAGCACCTCAGCCACAACATCTCCGGGACCAGAGGTGCCTGTAGTCACAGGTATGTGGAGTGCACCGGCCACCAGGACAGCCAGTGTGGCACGAAGCCACAGCACAGCCAGTCCCCCCCCCCTGTGAAGCATCAGATGTTGGCCAGTACCCGGCGGGAGAGGGGGAAGACTCCAGCCACCAAAGCCGCTCCCAGGGGTCCCGGTGGGAGTGTGGACTCAGCTGTGACACCTCCCAAGGTGGGGAAGGGCCACAAGAAACCCGGCAAGTCTGGGAAGAGCAGCACGGGCGAAGACCACCATCATCCCCGCTGCCCAGGAGGCCACCGCCAGCCCCAGCCCAGCTGCCCAGGAGGGCCCCGCCAGCCCCAGCCCAGCTGCCCATGAGGGCCCCGCCAGCCCCAGCCCAGCTGCCCAGGAGGGCCACGCCAGCCCCAGCCCAGCTGGGCCATGAAGGACCGCCAGCCCCAGCCCAGCGGGGCCATGAAGGACTGCCAGCACAAGACCTGCTGGGCCGTGAAGGACCGCCAGCACAAGACCCTCTGAGGCCATGAAGGACCGCCAACTCAAGCACCGCTGAACAGGGCACTGCCAAATCAAGCACCGCTGAACAGGGCACCGCCAAATGAAGCACTGCTGAACAGGGCAAGCACCGCTGAGCAGGGCACTGCCAACTCAAGCACCACTAGCCTTGAGCGGCAGGGGCACTAACGCAACTGGGACCGTCACGGGGTGAGTGATGCACTCTGGGCACCAGTCCCCCTCCAGAACCAGTGGAAACATGCATCCACTACCTCTGTCCTTCACAGGATGAAGCACTCTGGGCACCAGTCCCCCTCCAGAACCAGTGGAGACATGCATCCACTACCTCTGTCCTTCACAGGATGAAGCACTCTGGGCACCAGTCCCCCTCCAGAACCAGTGGTGAGATCCATCCACTACCTCTGTCCTTCACAGGATGAAGCACTCTGGGCACCAGTCCCTCTCCAGAACCAGTGGAGAGATCCATCCACTACCTCTGTCCTTCACAGGATGAAGCACTCTGGGCACCAGTCCCCCTCCAGAACCAGTGGAGACATGCATCCACTACCTCTGTCCTTCACAGGATGAAGCACTCTGGGCACCAGTCCCCCTCCAGAACCAGTGGAGAGATCCATCCACTACCTCTGTCCTTCACAGGATGAAGCACTCTGGGCACCAGTCCCCCTCCAGAACCAGTGGAGACTGTTATCCACTTGAGAGACTGTGGCTTTGCACTCTCCAGGATATGGCAGTGGGCAAACCACCCACTGGAGAGACTTGAGAGACTGTGGCTTTGCACTCCCCAGGATAATGCAGTGGGTAAACCACCCACTGTAGAGACTTGAGAGACTGTGGCTTTGCACTCCCCAGGATTGAACAGTGGGCAAGCCACCCACTGTAGAGACTTGAGAGACTGTTGCTTTGCACTCCCCAGGATTGAACAGTGGACATTGAGCCCCCGCGTGGATCTGGCGTCGTGCACTCATCCGGCTGATTTCCCCCCCCTTCCCTTCCCCCTGAGGTGCCTGTTGTATTTCTATCTGATGCCCCTGCAGTGTTCTCTCTGTTTTGATCTGGTATCGAGTGTGGGCCTCGCCCATGCATTTTGGGCCCAGTGGTCCACGGACTATAAATGGTGCAATACCTGGACTACTATTCTTGGTGTATATTTTGTTAATAGTGGATATATGTATATTTTTGCGTACTGCATTTTAATAGATTACAGTGGTTACACTCATTTCATTTTGTCTTTGCATTCTTCCGGGGGGGGGGGGGGTTGGGGGGGTGTAACTATAATGTATAGATATATATTAGTGTGTGTGTTGTAGTGGGTGAGGGTGGGGGTGGGGGTGTTGCGTGTGTGTCCCCCTGTTTTTTGCCTCCCCTGTGTCGTAGGTGCAGTACTCACCGTGGTCTTCGCCGCCGGCGTTCCTGCTCTTGGTACAGGAGCAGGAAGACTATCGCAGGTAGGATTTGGAGTTCCGGGTCCATGGTGTCCTCGTTCCTTGTGGAGTGTGTAGAGGTGAGCGTTTTCCCTTTGAAATTCCTGTTTCCGCCGTGTTTTTATCCGCGGTGAATCCGCCCCGGAAAAGGTGGCGGATTGGCCTGTCATAATAGTGTGGGCGGTACATTGTCTTCCGCCTGTCTGTTGCCGGTGACCGCCGCGCTGTTTGTTTGTACTGCCGTGGCGGTCGGAGTGTTAAAGTGGCTGTCTTTGCTGGCGGTTTCCGCCACGGTCGTAATTGCAATTTTTTTCCGCCGGCCTGTTGGCGGTCTTACCGCCGCTTTAACACCATCGGCCAGGGTTGTAATGACCACCTATGTGTATTGTTCCTTTATTCGGACCCTTGATCTTTGGGACCTTATGCAGGAAACACAGATTCAGAAAAAGAGTACTGCTGAGCATTCATGAAAATTTCATGAAAATGAGATAGGCAATTAAAGGGCACATTTGTTGCCATGGCTGCTTCAACCTGCTCTTCATGTTATTTTGCCCTACATGTGGACACTCTATGACATTCCTTTACTGTTTACGTTTCTGAAAAATCTACTGTACTATCTATTTTCCTGTGTATCAAAAGGTTGAAAGTGAGAGGCACTTGGAGCCCTACAATTGGCAGACTGACTACAGGCACGTTTTTTAGGGAGACACAATGTTGGTGTTACTAGCTGTTGTAAACCAGTAACGTTTACTAAACACAGATTGTGTTAGCATAGATTACCATAGATTGCCATAATTTATGATACCAGGAGGTAAATAATTTAGAATGCTGTGAGGGATGTTTAACTGATTAGAGTATCATCAGAATGAGTATGCAATTATTCATGCATATGCACATAACTGCTGCATGTGGAGTACTAGAATGACAGGAGTACCTGCATCTAGATTAAGGTTCCTTCGTCATAAATGGAACAAGAAGGGTCTACATATACCACGGAAATCAAAATGAAAGCAAAGTCTCTCTGAACATCTCCCATTCTTTGACAGCCCACTGCAGGGTGAGTCCATATCTATCCTCTTCATATGACTGGCTACATGTAGTTTTACGATAGTAAAACTTGTGCTTTTTGGGATATTTTGTAAGTACATCAGATCAATCGAATTCTATGCACCGTATATCAAGCCCAGGGCTGAGCTACTTATTAACTAGAGAATACAATTCAGATTCAACAGGGCACACTGCAAAGTATAGCTTTTCTTTCTTTTCCCTGTTATTTTCCTTGTATCTTGAACAATTAGCCAAACAAATGAAACATTTCAAGATCAGTCAATATACAAATGCACTAATGACTTAATATGTACAACTACAGCTCCTTGTAGTTTGGTATTGTGCCACAAATGCAATAACATTTTGAGCTACCTTATGACCTGAAAAAGACTAAATTGATAATCTAAAATTTGGCTTTTCACTAAACTATATTTGATCATTTTAGAAATATATATTTTGAAGTAAATATTCCCTTTGAACAAATGGAATTCTTTCAAAAATATTGTACAATATTGTATGCCATTCATGCAAGTAATTAGTACATAATCTTTAAACCTTGATCTTTAAACCTTGGGGAAGGTGCAGCCTTTCTTTAAGAATGTTATTTGCCCTCTGAATGGGTTGTGACACTTTTACTACATCCCTTAGGGGATCACCCTGCAGCTAGAATACATCCCTCAGGGGATCACCCTGCAGCTAGAATACAGTCATCATCACCGTTGTCCACATTGTGTTTGTAACTACTGAGGAATTCAGCAGAGTCAAAGAAACTGGTAAAAGATGTGTCAATAGAATTATTAACTTGGCCTTCAGTGAACATAGGTTTGAAGAGGACAACACATGAACTATCCTACCACTGACCACTTTTATAGGCTCACTGAACTTGATACCACTTGACCTTTTCCCAGCATATTTCACCTTAAACTAGTTTTCTCAAATGCACAAATCCTTGACTTTATCCCTGTCATCAAATTGGGCTGCATTTTGTGTTGTTTTCCAGCAACAACCTTGCAAATTGTATGCTGTTCCTAGGTTAAGGACTACTCTCCCATCTCATCGATACCATGGACAATATGCTTGAAATCTGGTGAAGATCAACCTTCCAAAAAGTAACTCAAGTGGAGTTTGTCTTGATGTACTTTTGGTGCAGTCCGATACGACCATAACTTAGTTCTAAGGGCTGCTTCAATATGGACATGGGACTAAGTGCCATTTGGTTGGTTTCCTTGATGGCCTGGTTGACCCTTTCAACTTGCCCATTGCTTTGTGGATGATACAACAACATGCTCAATACCATTAAATTAGAGGAAACACAAGCTCACCTAGGAGACTAAGGCCCTCATTCTGACCTTGGCGGTCTTTTCGCGAGACCGCCGAGTTACCGCCGCGGTGAAGACCGCCGACCGCGGCGGTATGCCGCTGTGCGCATTCTGACCGCTGGGAGCGTTCCGCCGGAAAACCGCCAGCAGCCACACTGGCGGTCGGCGGGAAAGTGGAGACTGGTCAACCTCCACCGCCACGCCAGCAGAACACCGCCCACAGAATTACGACCCACATTTCTGTGTGGCGGTCTTCTGTTGGCGGTCTTCTGTTGGCGGTCACCTCCCCATGGCTCCTGTCACCTCCCGGAGGACCAACGCACAAGGTAAGTTGATCGTCCGTGAGGGGAGGGGGTGGGGGGGTGTTGTGTGATGTGTGCGTGCATGGGGGTGTGCGTGTGAGTGTGTAGAGGGGGTGTGTGAGTGCGTGCATGCGGGCGGGGAGTGCTGCTGTGCCTATGGGCAATGTGTGTAGTTTCTGCGGGTTCGCATGTCGGCATGTATGTGTGCGGGTATGTGTCCCCGTTGTGTATGTGTGTGTGTAGGGGGTGTGTATATGTGCATGTTGGGGGTGTGTGCATGTCGGGGTGCGTGTATGTGCATGTCGGGGTGGGGTGGGGAGGGGGTTCGTACCACCTCTGGGGGGTGGCAGGGGGGTGGAGGGTGTGGGGGGAGGACTCGGGGGGGTAGTGGGGGGTGGGGGAGACCCCTATCAGTGCCAGGGAAGGAATTCCCTGGCCCCGATAGTGCCTACCGCCATCGTTCGCATGGCGGGTCCCGAACGCCAGAAACCGCGGCGGTAAGCAGGGTCATGATACCGTTGGCGGTCTTGGGTCGACCGCCGGACCGGAGTGCGCAGACTCCAGCCCCTCGGTCATGACCGCCGTGGCTGTCGGAGTGGGGAAGTGGCGGTCGGTCGCGGCGGTGACCGCCGCGGTCAGAATGCCATTTTTAATACCGCCGGTCTGTTCGCGGTCCGACCGCCGCCTCTCCGCCGACCGCCAAGGTCAGAATGAGGGCCTAATTGTACTCCATGGTCATACATTAACTGATGGAAAAACTTCATGTCAGAAAATGTGTTTGAGTAAGTTCCAAACCTCTAGGGTGCTTGGCTGGGATACAAACTTGACTTCTACACATTTACTGTAATAATCCACTGTAACAACAGCCTAACACATGTCTGGTGACAAGGCATAAATAGGCCCAATAAAGTATATGCCAAATTTAATCCATGGCCCTTCTGGTAACTCACCAGATGTCACTTGACACTTACTTAGTTCAAGCTTCTTGTCCGCACACCTGCTCATAGTATAATGACCCATAAAATCTTCCATGCCTTTACCACAGATGGCCCCCAATAAGCAATCTGCAGCTATTTTGTGTGGCTCTCCTTCCCACATGTCCATCATAGGATAAAGTGATCAACTGACATCTAAGGGAGCTGGGAGGCACCTAAACACCACCTTGCAACACAATTTTGTGACTACCTCATGGCCTCACTGCTGTCAGCCAACCACGCAACTGTCAAAGGCTCATCATTTTTACATTCATTCTCAGCAGTTACTTCATTGCATAGGCCACATCAAAGATAGTTGGGTGACACATCTCATCACCCAGAAATGTGAACAACTTTTAACTGAAAATCGAGTAACTTGCATGAGAGTATGACAATTCTCTTAGAAATTTTATCTGAACCCCCACCCTTCAGGATACTGACCAATGGCTTATGGTCAATTTGCAATAATACATTTCAGGCTCACAAGAAACTCTTGAATTTGTTACCAGCCCACACACAAGCCAATAACTCTTGTTCAATAACAGAGTACTTAGCCTCCGCCCCTCTGAGTTTACACAAGAGAAAGGCTATGGTGTTGCTACCATTTATTGAATCCTGACTAAGCACTGCTACCAAACCAATTTGACTAGCATTGGTGTTAAATATGCATTGAAAGTTTTCATCAAAAGACTTCAGACGATTTCTCTATTTAACTCATTCATACTTACCTCACATTTTTCATCTAATTTTTCATCTCAAGAGAACATTTCTCAACATTTCTTTTGACCAAACTATTCATGGGTTCATGGGTTTTTCAGCATAGATCTATGTAAATTTGGAATGGAATTCACACATCCCTGGGAACTTTCTACTGATTTGGGAAGCTTAATAACAATCTTTGAAAACCTTCCTCGCTGGAAGCAGGCCTGCAGATTTGTGGGAAAGGAAGTCCATAAAGCTAAAGCTAAAGCAACTACACAAAGTGCAAACAGGGAGACTAGCTTTGGATTGAAATTATAAATTAATGGTGCAACCCAAAAAGGGATCCTTAAAATGAAAATGAAAATGGACATTGAAAACCCCCAAAAATAGAAGATATAAACCCAAAGAGAAAGCAATAAAAAGAAAAAGACATCACCTATTTTCGGTTTTATCACAGGATAGGCAAAATACTGTTGTAAATAGAATTCTATATATTTTTTCCCTAGAAGCCCTGATGAAGCGGATCTCCTTGAAACCTGTGTTTGCTGCTGTTTATGTTAACGTCAAACTGATGAAATGGTAAAAAAGAAAACTGCATGAAAGACATTTTGAATAAAAGAATGGCAAAGTTACACAAGAACTGGAAAGGCAGTGTTGTTAATATGGAGTTTTTTCATATTATATTGTGAATTTGATTAGAGGAATCTTTAATATGGACTTTTTATCATATTGTATTGTGATTAAGCTTCCCCAATCAGTACAATATTGTTCAATTACTTGCTTTAAGGGGTATTGATGTTACAGGGACTGCTAGCATCATTTGTTTTTGAATACTCAGTCTTGTTTCAAATATTTCCTAAGAATGATGACCGTTCATCTTTATTGCAAGGAAAAGGTGCTTTGGGAGATGGCTAAAACTAAGAGTGGTTGTGCTGGACATTTCCCCCAGTAACATGCCACAAATATTCAACATGTATTTGAAAAATGTTGCACTTCTTCAACTGCAACATTGACTAACTTTTTTGTATTGTATATGTCACCTAGTTTAAGATTATGGCCTGTTCAGTAATAGTTTCACTGTACACCAAACAATCATTTTTGAATACCCTTAATGCAGACATCCCCTTAAATAGTCTATTCATAAAAATGCTGAGGGAGATCTAAGGCCAAACAACATTCTCCGAAATTGGTATGCACCATCAGGAGTTTTGAATGCAGTATAATATTTCAAGTCTTCATACCAAAGGATTTGATTGTATGCTGAACTGAAGTCAATGGTTGTGAAACACCTTAGCACCACTCAAAGTCATCACCATTTCATTGATTAATGGTTAGGGCAGGCAGTCCACCACCGGGCTCTCTTTCTGGTGTAAATATTCTCGCTAACGCCTTAGTCTTCCTAGATAACCCACCTCTAAAGGCTAGTGCATTGAATTCAATAAATGTACCAAGAAATATATCTACTTGCTTACACTTCAAACTATTTGTGTCTTTCATGTTGGAGCAGACCAGCAACCAGTCTGTGTTGGTCAGGAATGTCCATCAAGGACCTGCCCCTTTTTTTGTCTTTGATAATCCACTAACATAAATATGAGAAATAGCACCCTTCAACCTACAAATTAACCCAACGCTTCTCTTGACATGTTATGACCCCTTATGCTTTCTGATGTTATCTGCCACTTTTGTTAACATATATTAACTAGTCTTTCATTTGGCAGACTTGTTTTGCAAAGGTCTGCCCTGGATGGGACCTTCCGTATTATTTATCGGATACTGTGATATTTTTTCATGTTTGACTTCAGTTGGTGTATGATCATTTCTTGTGATGCTTGTCTGATTATTATTGGCTTACTGGGGAACCGCATAAGCTGGTATAGGTTGTAACACCACTGGCCAGATTGAGGACTGCTGGTCTCACGGTATTGCTTGTGTTGACCCTTGCAAAATGTTGACCAGTCACAGCAAAAAATTGGAGCAAGCACTTTGACTTTAGGTCTTGAATGTTTGCTTTCCTGAGTTTCAGATGTGGGGACCTGGTGATGCTGCCCTTATTTTTCTTTTGAATGTGAAAAGTTTACAGTGTTTTCAGTCTTCATCATATCTTTCTGGAAATTCATCTTTGGACATGTGTGATCCAGGAGGCATAAGAGGGAACGTCTGAGACAGACACTCATAGAAGAACTGGTAAGTTCCTCTAGACTGTGGAGCTCGAGGATGGGGAGGGGTAGGCAGGCCTGAGAAAATAGTATGTTGTGCCTATGTTTTGCTGAACTCTATTATAATTAAATGAGTAAGTGGGCCTCCCAATTCTCCTCTTTTGTATCTTTAACTGCTGCTGTGCTCCAAAGTTACACAAGCCAATAATTCTGTTTTCTAAAGAAAAAAATCACACCAGTGGTTCTTCATTATACTACTTTATATTGAGCTGCTGTGAGTCTTGGTTGGTTTGTTTACAGGGTGTCTTTGCTCCCCCAGAAAGTGCAATATCTCTGGGACTTTTTGCTGTGTTTCATGCTTTCTGGGATGTAGCCAATGCACATGTACCAGTTTTTTTTACTGATCTAACATGGCATGTACTTCATGAGGAAAACACGTAACTTTTGGTTCATGTCGATGCATGCAGCATTGCAGCTACAATTGTTGGTTCAAAATAATGGTTGTGAGGCTCACAACTCATCTAAGCTATATGTAGTGACATCCTTCACTTGGGTTGGATTACGACAGCTGTTGAATTGCTCTGTTGTTATTGGGTGTGGTATATTGTTGTCATCCCACCAGGCATTGTCATACTGTTTTATGTGACAATGCGATCTCTAGTTCTGTCAGCTGTGCTAGCACAGGTGTTTTAATAAAAACTATTAATAGGTGTCTATGTATTCTGAGTAATGGATTTGTGTAGAAAATATAATAATGTAGAAAAATAATGCACGCTTTTGAAAATGTGATCACAATGAGTGGCTGCCAATGTTCACGAAGTGTACTTATTAATGGTATTAATATGAAATGTTGAGCATATGTTTGATTAATGTAGTAATATGTCATATTAAGGGTTATGCATTATGTATTAGCTTTATTAATTGTAGGCCTTAACTTAGCAAGCGTCTTGGCCTTGTTGCCAGCTGTATTTCTTAACATTTATTAAATGGCTGTCCTAGAGAGTTAAATTGTGATTTTGCATTGTATTGTGTAAATGTGGTCGTAGCTGAGAAAGTTTTCTCATGAGAACCGACTGCTTCAAGATGCTGTTCTTGCTAAATGTAACATTATGTGTGTAATGTGTGTGAGACTGACTTTCTCAGGAGGAGAACAATGGAGATACTGACTGGAGTAGAAGCTGCAACAATATTGTTACCTGACGAGCCGGCCGATGAGGACATTGCAGGAAAAACTAATCAGCGACATGTGAACGGAGTAGTGGTAGAATTCATAGATTTGGAGTTTTAGTTTTATTGCACAAAGTGTGAACATGCAATCCCTTTACCAATAGGGACTTGGGAAATAGTTGTAGGTAATTTAACTTAACAGGACTGCACCAAGAGAAGACAGCCCATTGCCCATTTTCTTGCTGGCCGAAAGGTCAATATTTTCTTGTGCGTCTTGACAAGAGACGTGCTTAACTTTAATGCTTAAAGACTTTGCATTTTCTGAACTTTGATGCTGAATCCTGAATCCTGAATCCTGACTGATGTCCTGATGACGAAGACTATATTAACTTGCTGATCCAATTGAGGAGAGGTATTATTGTACCCATGTGTTTGTTATGCCTATTTGCTTTTTCTTTCTAGGTACCAACCTCATTGTTTTGAGAGAGCATAGTTAGATGTTTTCCAAATTTGTGTTACTAAATTGTTTTGCATGAAGCCCAACATGCTGATGCTAATCTGGTGTTAGTTAAGGATCCTTACTCTGCTAATAGGGAATAATGTTTGATGAGCTTCTTTGCTGAACCTAAATGTATGTGATATCATTTGTGCAAGTGTTCTTATTATAAATTTGTACTGAAATTTTAGAATGTGTTGTAGTTCAAGCTTTGATTAGACTGCGCTTCTTTCGCAGGTTCGGACAGCCAGTGCTGTTTCTGTATGTGTATCCTTTGATTTTTAGATTATTTTACGTGACTTTAGCATTGTTGATAGAGGGAAATAAATATTCTAACTTTTACTAAAAGGTGTGGTTATTCATGACTGAAAGGTTATGGTGTGTGACAATTACTGACTCCATTGATTATTAAAGTTATTGATTAATATTGTTTATTGATGTTATTGATTGATTAGTGATTATTGATCTGCATGTACTGGAGTTATGGTGGTATCATCTTAATTGCGAGACCAAAGGTTCAGCGACCTATTTGCATCCCTTTGTAAGTTTACTTATTAAGGTCTGACGCACTAACAGTGATGGTAGCAGAGGTAATGATTTGTCTCCTTAATAGCTCACCATGGATGTCCGTTACAAAGAGATAGCAGAGACAGATGATTTATCTCCCTAAGAGCCCGTCGTAGGTCTTCCCAGAGATGGTGGGAGCTTGATGATTTGGCCTTTCGAGAAGTCATTATTACTGAGATTTGGATTTTATTTTTCAGTGATGCTAATTGGAAAGAAAATGTTTCCCTAAGTCCAGAAATGACTTTCCTAGAATCTCGGATCTTGCTAATGGTTGTTTGAGGATGTTCCCGGCATTCTAGTGACAGTGTGAATGAAGTGTGCTTGCACAGCTTATGCAAATTGCAGGTGAATTGTGATGTTCGTGAGGGATTAGGGAGTATGTGTACTCCAAATGAGGTTGTAGAAGGAGTGTGCATACTCCGCAGTGTGAGAATAGGGAAGTCATTGAACTTCACATGTGTGCGCTCAAAAATTGTCCACCTGGTTGTTGATGTACGGACCCTGCATGGTCTAAGACTCCGCTGTGTATTGAAAAGTGTATGAGACACTTGGGTTTTATGTTGTAATTTGTCTGGTTTAGTAGGTCAATGGGCGAGGTCGACAAGTCAGAGTGTGAGTCAAAGTGAGTGAAATAATTTTTTCGACTGAGATCTGACGATTCCTATGTGCACCAGGACAGACCCACTGATCAGTTGAGAGTAAAATTTGCGGGTTGAATTTTGCTTACAAATCAGGGAAACTGAGAAAGAAGGAGTAGCTGTTAGAGCTAGAGCCGTCAGTGAAAAATCCGTAAAGTTTCTGAAGCGATTGTGTTAACTTTCCTGTAGTAAACCAGCAGATTTGGTTTTGGTTTTATTAGTGCCCTCAACTTTTGCATTAGTTTTTTGTGAATTGAAGTTTGGGAGGACAAGCCGCAAGACTTTGTCAGCCGCAGTACGTGTGAGTGTGACGTAATTGGACCAGGCTGGGATAGGTCGGTTAGTGAGAAGGGTCGTGCACGGATTGGCAACCGTCTGTGAAAGGCAATTGGTTGAGAAAGTGGGTGAAGGGAATTATGGGATTAAAAGTCACTTCCTGATTTGATTTTGAAAAACATAAAAGGTCAAAAATATGAAATTTTTCAAAGCTTTAAAGAGTGCTGAAAGGGGAGATAAGTATATTACAATGAGTATAGACGAGCCTACACCTCCAGAAGGTACACCAGCTTACATTGTAATGGAAGAGAAGGGTGTTGTGCCATGTCTTTGGCTAAAGCAATGGTGCAAAGTGACAGAGAAAGATGGGAACTTAGCATTTCCTACATATGGGACATTCAATCTGAGGGTTTTAGAGCATTTAAGGATGGTGCTATATGAATCAAAGCCCCTTCCACGACCAGTACAGTTTGAGTCATTAGTGATTTGGGAGCTAGTAGTCAGACAGCCACAAAAACAGAAATTCGAGAGCAGGATGAGAAAGACAGAAAAGACTTTAACAGAGGCTAGGTGGGACAGTGATAAGAGAGTTTGGAGAATGGAGACTGTACGGAATTAAGTTGTTTCCAGCGATTACCCAGGACAATGAGCAGGAAGGAAGGAAAGCTACTAGAAAGACTAACAGAAGTCCATCCGAAGGTAGGGAGGCTGGGAAGTCTTCAACAGTGGAGGAAGAATCAGATGGTGATGAGTTCATTTTACAGTTATTGAGAAATCACCCACCACCATTTTCAGAACATGCGAGTGGTCCGAGTACCAGTGCTGATCGTACAGCCCCGGCACAGGTTGATGGGATAGTCTCAATCCGATGCAGGTTGATGTTAGCCTGACACAGAATACAATGCAGGGTGGTCTTAATGCACCTATTACTCCTGTAGTACAAAATCAGGTGCAACTGCCACAGGTTCAGAGAACATAGCCTGATGTGCCCGTTATGGAAACAACTTCAAAATTAATGGTGCCTATGGAACAGGTTTACCCGAGACCGATGTTGGTTCAGACAGAACCAACTCCACTTTTACTGCTCCAGGTGCAGCCACAAGTCATGTCGAGATTTACTCCAGTAACGGACACAGTCAGATATGTCTTCAATGATGAATCAGAACATGGGAGTTACTCTGCCACAGAGCATAAGTGCCAGACCAACCCCAGATGCTATATCTCTATCTATTACTGTTGGTCCAGCCGTACCCCTATTTGCACAGAAGAAACCTACTATAGGTGAGCAGGGTGCCATGTCACAGAATGAAACGAGGGGAGGACATAAGGAAAACACTTGAACAGTCTCTTCTGTGGGACAGACTTTTGATGGATCGAGACCACTGCTAGACCTTAGTCTATTTGTAGCACTTCCAGAAACTATTGTAGGGTCAATCGTTAGCCAGAGTTTGAAATTGTTGACACTGCAGACCCCGAATGCAGTTGGACAGCAGGTGCCACCAGTCCAGGCCAGTAACATTTTGTTGCAAGGTTTGACAGCTCAGCAATTGACTGAATGGTTAGATAGGCTGAATACCCCTCAGAGTGCTCCTAAAGAAGAAGAGTGTGTGAAATATGCTAAGCTAAGCATGGAAGCGGGTAAACTCATTGAGGGAACTATGGGTTTAAATAGGTTAGAATCCTACACAGAAGTAGAATTGAGATATTTGTGCCCAAAGATTACAAGGAAAGTGAGCAATGTGCATCAGAAGCTAGCAGACCTGGCAGAGAAGTACGGCATAGAAATAGAGAAAACGAAACATTCAAAAATGAGTTTCAGATTATGGGGGTCATTCCAACCCTGGCGGTCGGTGATAAAGCGGGGCCAACCTGCCAACAGGCAGGCGGTCCAAAAAATGCAATTCTGACCCTGGCGGGAACCGCCAACACAGCCCGCCACTTTAACACTCCGACCGCCACGGCGGGACCGACAAACAGCGCGGCGGTCCCCGCCAACAGGCAGGCGGCAGACAATGTACCGCCCACCCTATCACAACTCACCAATCCGCCACCTTTTCCGGGGCGGGAGGCCCGCCGATAAAAACACGGCGGAAACAGACTACGAACGGGAAAACGCTCACCTCCACACACTCCACAAGGAATCTGGACAGCATGGAACCCGAATTAAACATACTACCAGCTCTTGTCTACCTGCTCATCTACCACGAGTACGAACGCCGGCGCAGATGACAACGGTGAGTACTGCACCTACGACACAGGGGAGGGGGGAGGAGGAAAGGTTACGTGCACACACATACGCGATACACCCACCCCCCAACCCACCCCCCCAATACCTACACACCAATGCAGAGCAACAAGTCAGAGTGACACCCCCGAAACCCCCCGGAAGAATGCAAAGACATAATTAAAATGAAGTTACATATTTATGTATAAAATAGGTTCATTGAAGTCATGGTAAATATGCCATATGAAATATACAAAAGAAATAATGAACATAGTGCAAAGTATAAACATAGTCAATCAGTCCTGCACAGTCCGTTAAATATCCATAGTCCGTGGGCCAATGTGTACAAACACATGGGCAAAGCCCACACAGGAGACCGGATACCATAGGAGAGAACACTGCAAGGGCATCAGATGATAAAACAACAGGCACCTCAGGGGGAAGGGAAAGGGGGGCACCTCAGCCACATGAGTCCACGACGCCAGATCCACGAGGGGCCTCCATGCCCACTGTACCATCCTGGGGAGTGCAAAGCCACAGTCCATCAGATGGATAACCGACTCC
The DNA here is from genome assembly GCF_031143425.1 of Pleurodeles waltl. Lineage (NCBI taxonomy): Eukaryota > Metazoa > Chordata > Amphibia > Caudata > Salamandridae > Pleurodeles > Pleurodeles waltl. Next base: position 784,550,590 of record NC_090440.1, read on the forward strand.
ACTGGTATTGGAGGAGGCATGGTGCCCAGAGTGCTTCGTGAACACCTGCTCGACACAGAACCGGCACTGTCAATGGACCAGTGGTGATTGAGACGGCGGTGCCCAGCGGAGCGGTGCTTGAGATGAAGGGCCCAGCGGAGCGGTGCTTGAGATGAAGGGCCCAGCGGAGCAGTGCTTGAGAGGAAGGGCCCAGCGGAGCGGTGCTTGAGATGAAGGGCCCAGCGGAGCGGTGCTTGAGATGAAGGGCCCAGCGGAGCGGTGCTTGAGATGAAGGGCCCAGCGGAGCGGTGCTTGAGATGAAGGGCCCAGCGGAGCGGTGCTTGAGATGAAGGGCCCAGCGGAGCGGTGCTTGAGACGGCGGTGCCCAGCGGAGCGGTGCTTGAGATGAAGGGCCCAGCGGAGCCGTGCTTGAGATGAAGGGCCCAGCGGAGCCGTGCTTGAGATGAAGGGCCCAGCGGAGCGGTGCTTGAGATGAAGGGCCCAGCGGAGCGGTGCTTGAGATGAAGGGCCCAGCGGAGCGGTGCTTGAGATGAAGGGCCCAGCGGAGCCGTGCTTGAGATGAAGGGCCCAGCGGAGCCGTGCTTGAGATGAAGGGCCCAGCGGAGCGGTGCTTGAGATGAAGGGCCCAGCGGAGCCGTGCTTGAGATGAAGGGCCCAGCGGAGCCGTGCTTGAGATGAAGGGCCCAGCGGAGCGGTGCTTGAGATGAAGGGCCCAGCGGAGCGGTGCTTGAGATGAAGGGCCCAGCGGAGCGGTGCTTGAGATGAAGGGCCCAGCGGAGCCGTGCTTGAGATGAAGGGCCCAGCGGAGCCGTGCTTGAGATGAAGGGCCCAGCGGAGCGGTGCTTGAGATGAAGGGCCCAGCGGAGCGATGCTTGAGACGGCGGTGCCCAGCGGAGCGGTGCTTGAGATGAAGGGCCCAGCGGAGCGGTGCTTGAGATGAAGGGCCCAGCGGAGTGGTGCTTGAGATGAAGGGCCCAGCGGAGCGGTGCTTGAGATGAAGGGTCCAGCGGAGCGGTGCTTGAGATGAAGGGCCCAGCGGAGCGGTGCTTGAGACGGCGGTGCCCAGCGGAGCGGTACTTGAGATGAAGGGCCCAGCGGAGCGGTGCTTGAGATGAAGGGCCCAGCGGAGCGGTACTTGAGATGAAGGGCCCAGTGCAGCGGTGCTTGAGATGAAGGGCCCAGCGGAGCGGTGCTTGAGACGGCGGGGCCCTGTTCAGCGGTGCCTGTCTTGGCGGGGCCCTGTTCAGCGGTGCTCTTCACGGCGGGGCCCTGTTCAGCGGTGCTCTTTATGGCGGGGCCCTGTTCAGCGGTGCTCTTCACGGCGGGGCCCTGTTCAGCGGTGCTCTTCACGGCGGGGCCCTGTTCAGCGGTGCTCTTCACGGCGGGGCCCTGTTCAGCGGTGCCTGTCTTGGCGGGGCCCTGTTCAGCGGTGCTTGTCCTGTCTTTCAAGGGACCCAGACCTGGCCAAGACTCCCCGCTTAGTCGCCCTCCGACCTTGCGGTAGCGGGGCCCTGCTGTGATGGAGTCTTGGGCCCGTGGGTGTCGTCCGTCACCCCCGGTATGGGGCTGGTGGGGCCCTCCTGGTGCGCTCGCCTGCTGCATGTCTTCTCCGCCCTGCTGCCCTTGCCCTCCTTCGCTGCAGCTCTCTGGCCCTTGCCTCCCTTAGATGATGTGGCAGGTGACGGGGCAAGGCCACTCTCCTTGGTGGCAGCCGTCTCAGGCTTTTCGTGCCGGCCCTTAATTTTTCTTGTCCTCTTCCCAGGGGGTGGGCTGGCTGTCCCCTTGCTGCTGGCCGATGTTCCTTCCCTAGGAGCTGGTGGACTCCAATAGCCCTGCACTATGGTGATACTAGATGCAGGGCTGGTGGTGGCTGAGGTGCTCTTTGGACTCTTACCAGATGGAGGGGGTGGGTCAGGTGATGCAAAGAGGTTAGTTTTGGAGAGGAAAAGTTTTTTAGGAGCAATGGGAAGGGTAGGTGCAGTGGGTATGGGAGTGGAGGAAGAGGATGTGGTTGTAGGAGAGTCAAGTGTGCTGTCTTAGGGTGCAGGTGCTTGGGCTGGAGGCTGTCGTGAGATGGATGGCTGTTATGCGTTTGTGTGGTTTGGAAGAGGGGGTGACAGACACAGTGGGAGAGGACACAGGGGACGTGTAAATGGCAGTGGGGGTGGTGACTGCACGTGTGCTGACTGTAATGGAGGGTGTGCTGGTGATGGAAGTACTGGCTGATGGTGGTGTGCATGCAGGTGTGAGTGGAGACGTCACAGGGAGGGAGGATGGAGACGAGGAGGAGGGGGACACAGAGGTGGTAGTGACTGTTGGCATGTCTGCATCTGGATGTTGTTTGTGTGAATGCTTGTGGGATCTGTGGTGCTTATGTCTGGATGAGCTGCCCTTGGGTGTTGAGGTGTGTGCAGGCTGGTCTGATGGTGTGGATGGGATAGGCAGAGGAACAGGAGACTGGGACTGGGTGGAGGGAGTTAGAAGAGGGAGGCTGGAGACAGGGACAATGGCTGCCGTCAGTGCTGAGGCCAGAGCGTTGAACGATCGCTGATGGACAGCCTGACCCGAATGAATGCCCTCCAGGTATGCATTGCTCCGATGCACCTCCCTTTCTACACCCTGGATGGCATTCAAAAGGGTAGACTGCCCAACAATGATGGTCTGGAGGAGGTCAATGACCTCCTCAATGAGGGCAGCAGGGGTAACTGGGGCAGGGCCTGAGGTGAGTGGGCACGGAGCGGATGTTGCCGCCACCGCAAGGGAGCTCCCTTCCGAGGACGTGTCTGTGTCGCTGACGTCTCCACGGGTCCCCGTTGTGGAGCTCCCCTCGCCCTCCGTCTCACTGGTGAACTCTGAGTCGGTTGCATGGCCCTCCGGGGCCATGTGAGATGCAGCTCCCTCGTGCGCCGATGCCACTTCTCCTCCGCCTGATGATGCTAATGCACACATGCACAGGAAGAAAAAGAAAATGGGTGGGGGGAGAAATGAAGACAGGTTGAGTGCATGCATTGGCAACACCGTTGGCGGAGAGGACAGACACAGAAGCCCCCTGCACTACGCTGCGCAATCGGGGTACACTACTCAGTTCTTGTGACTAGGCCTACAGGTCTATGGACGACAAATGCACACATGGGTGATGCAGGACCATGGATAGCTGTACTTGGCACCCTACAGAGGTGGGGGGCGGGGGCACAGGGCCGTGCCTAACGGAGGGGACTAGCCTACAGAAAGCGCCCTGGCCTTGAGTTACCCACAGCCCTCCTCCCCAACCCAGACACCTCAACTGCGCGCAAAGATGGCAGAATGTGCTGATTCTCACCCCCTTGTGTCTGCTGTGATGTCCTCACGCGCCCATCCAAATCGGGGTAGGCCACCGCCAGGATCCGGGACATCAGGGGGGTCAATTGGCGGCTGGCACCCCTCCTACGTTGGGAGGCCATCCCCAGCAGAGACTCGGCGGTCTTTCTGGTCCAGCGGCGGATGTCCTCCCACCTCTTTCGGCAGTGGGTGCCCCGTCTGTTGTGGACCCCCAGGGCCCGGACGTCCTTGGCGATGGCACGCCAAATGTCGATCTTCTGATGGGCGCTGACCTATGTGACATGTACAGGGTGGTAAAGGAAATCGCATCAGTTTTCTGCCTGGTCAATGTGAGTGCCCCCCCCCCTCCCCAACCTTGCCATGTGGCACATGCTCTCATCTTTCGTGCATTGCACTCCTCATTCGCTCCCCTCCCCACCATCTTACATACACCCCACTCAACACAGGCATAGCCCATTCAACGTGCACCCTGTGTACTAACCTGTTGGTCTGGAGGACCGTAGAGTAGCGCATACTGGGGGAGGACCCCATCAACAAGTTTCTCCAATTCTTCGGCAGTGAAGGCAGGGGCCTTTTCCCCAGTCGCAGCAGCCATTGTATCTCCCAGACCGAGGTCACAGCAGCACTTGCAGTATAGGTCCTCTCCTGTGGATGATCAGGTCTCGAGTGATTAATCAGATAGAAAATGGCGGTCACGCCCGCGGCGGTGCGTACCGCGGCGGTGCGTACCGCGCCTGCCGGCGCACATCGTCATTGGCTCCTGAAACCCATAGGGTTCAATGTTAACCAATGCTGCTTTGCGCCGCGGTCTTCGACCGCCTACCGCCACGGTGTGCCACCCCAGCGCAGTGACCTCACATCCCACTGTCACACGTCACAGGTCAGGCAGCCGCCATTTCAAGGGCCCACATGGCATGATTTCTACTGCGTCACACAGGCCTAGGCCTTGCATTGCCACTCATACAAGCCGTTCCATGCATAGCGATTCGTGTACTGTGCAAGCTGTGGGAACGAACCTGTGGGTTGCTTGACTCTGTGCTCCATGTTGTCCTTCCTAGGCACCGTCCGCTGGGACTTGCGAGGAGAAGGATGAATCCTCCCGTGTACCGACCGCTGGTGGACCTGTCGACAATGGAAGAACGACATATAATACTTACATACCGGCTTGACAGAGCAACTATACATGAACTATGTGCCCAGCTGGAGCCAGACCTGATGTCCCCCATCCGCCAACCCACGGGGATTCCCCCTCCGGTGCAGGTTCTGTCAGTACTCCATTTTTTGGCAAGTGGGTCTTTTCAGACAACAGTGGCCATATCATCTGGGATGTCTCAGCCTATGTTTTCTAAGGTTTTGTCCAGAGTGTTGTCTGCCCTGATGAAATACATGCGGAGCTACATTATTTTCCCTGAGGTGGGCGAATTGGCTACAGTGAAGGGTGATTTCTATGCCCTTGGACATATCCCCAACATCATTGGTGCCATTGATGGGACCCATGTGGCTTTGGTTCCCCCCAAAGACAGTGAGCAGGTGTACAGGAACAGAAAAAGTTATCATTCGATGAATGACCAGGTGGTCTGTTTGGCTGACCAGTACATCTCCCATGTAAATGCCAAGTTCCCTGGGTCAGTGCATGGCGCGTATGTCATGCGAAATAGCAGGATCCCTTATGTGATGGAACAGCTACAGAGACACCGTGTGTGGTTATTGGGTGACTCTGGTTACCCCAACCTCCCCTGGCTATTGACCCCAGTGAGGAATCCCAGGACCAGGGCAGAGGAACGGTACAATGAGGCCCATGGGCGAACTAGGAGGATCATAGAAAGGACCTTCGGCCTCCTGAAAGCCAGGTTTAGGTGCCTACATATGACTGGTGGATCCCTAATGTACTCACCAAGGAAGGTGTGCCAGATCATCGTGGCCTGCTGTATGCTTCACAATCTTGCTTTGCGACGCCAGGTGCCTTTTGTGCAGGAGGATGGTCCAGATGGTGGTGTTGTTGCAGCTGTGGAGCCTGTGGAGAGTGAAGAGGAGGAAGACGACGGGGATGACACAGACAACAGGGATACAGTCATACAACAATACTTTCAGTAGCACACAGGTAAGAAACAGCCACCCCAATTTACATTTACTTAAGGCCTCCTGCGTCTCTACTGTCTGTGTTTCCCCCCAGTTCCTTTAAAGTTAATTGTGACTTTCCCTTCCCTTTTCAGAGCTGTATGACCGACTGCGTGACTACTGCTTTGTTTGCCCATGGACTAAAGCTTATTGACATTGGTATGTTGTCATCACAATGTTACTGAACATAATTGCACCGTTATGTGTAATACGTTTGTGAAAAATAGAAGCAGACTCCTGTTATTTTAAGTGCAATGAGTGATTTATTTCAAGTGCTACATATAGGTAAATGATTGGGAAGCGGGGATGGGTGGGGGTGGAGTAATGTCCATGGTAGAGTCCAGTTCTCAGTCGCACAGGTGCATTGTCCATATGCCTGTGGAAGGATGGAGCAGGGGCAATTCAAGGTTGGACAGGGTGACTATGTGGGACAGTGGGATGACATCAGGGGGTATCATATGCTGGCGAGGGTCTTGCAATCCTACTCTGTCTTCTTGTGAGATCTCAGGTTCCGCTTGCGGGGTGGTTCTTCTTCAGCAGGAGGTGGGGTTCTGGTGGACTGTCGTTGTGTGGGGGCCTCCTGTCCACTAGCTCCGGCGGATGTTGTAGCCTGTTCCTGGTCCTGGCTAGTGACAGGGGCCATTTGTGGTGCCACATGGTCCCGCAATGTGGTGACTATCTGGTTAAGGGCCAGGACGATGGTCCCCATTGCGGAACCGATGTTCCTCAGTTCCTCTCTGAACCCCATGTACCGTTCCTCCTGCTGTGCCTGGATCTCCTGGAACCTGGCCAGTACCATCGCCATCGTCTCCTGGGAGTGGTGGTATGCTCCCATGATGGTGGAGAGGGCCTCTTGGAGAGTGGGTTCCCTGGCCTGTCCACCCCTGTCGCACAGCAGCCCTCCCAGTTCCCCTGTGTTCCTGGGCCTCTGTCCCCTGGACGGTGTGCCCACTACCACTGCTCCCAGGTCCCTGTGGTTGTTGGGGTGGTGGGTCAACCTGGGTGCCCTGTAGTGGCAGACACACCCCTGATTGACGTGTCCTGGAGACAGAGGCATGGGCCCGCTGGGTGGGAGCTGTGCTGGTGTTCCCAGAGGGGGTTGGGTCTGGTGTAGCCTGTGGCTGTCTGTGGGGAACCGACTGTCCAGAGGTCCCAGATGGGCCAGGCTGGTCGTCTGGCTCCAGGGAGACAGAGCTGCTGTCATCGCTGGGGGCCTCATCTGGGGGTGGGATGGACATCTCTGGATCCTCCGTGGCGGTGTGGTGGAGTTCGGGTCCTGCAGGGGTATTAAGGTATGGTTATAGCTTCTGTGTGTGGCATTTCGTGTGATGGGTGGGTGTCCGTGTACCCATGTGCAGGCATTCCCTTGTGGGGGCTTTTGTGAGGGTGGCTTGTGGGGGTGATGTGTGTGTGCAGTGGGCATGCTTTGGTGATGGGTGTCCATGCTTTGTGCTCGCATGCAGGGCTTGGTGTTTGGAATGGTGGGTTGTGATGGTGAGCCTTTTGCAAGGAGTTGGTGTGATGGGGGTGGGGGTGAGGGTGGGGGTATGTGCTGGCATGCAGGTGGGGTGGGGGTGGGAAGTAGTAGTTAAGATTTGACTTACCAGAGTCCATTCCTCCAGATATTCCTGCAAGGCCCTCAGGATGCAGGATGTGCAAGACTTCCTCCTCCCATGCTGTAAATTCGGGGGGAGTAGGTGGGGGTCCGCCGCCAGTCTTCTGCACCGCAATGTTGTGCCTTGATACCATGGAACGCACCTTCCCCCGTAGGTCGTTCCATCGCTTCCTGATGTCATCCCGATTGCGTGGATGCTGTCCCACTGCGTTGACCCTGTCCACTATTCTTTGCCAGAGCTCCATCTTCCTAGCTATTGTGGTGTGCTGCACCTGTGCCCCGAATAGCTGGGGCTCAACACGTACTATTTCCTCCACCATGACCCGGAGTTCTGCGTCAGAGAACCTGGGGTGTCTTTGGGGTGCCATGGGGTGGTGTGGATGAGGTGAGGGGTGGTGTATGTGTTGTGGAGTGTAATGTGTGTGGTGGTGTATGGTGTTTTGTGCGTTGTAATTGTGTGGGTGATGTTGTGATTTGCCTCGGTGTGATGGTCTACTCTAAGCAGTGCTGTCTCTCTCTGTCCTTGATTCGCAATTGTTGTCGTAGGGGTTTGTGGGTGATGTGGGTGTGTGTTTTATTCTGTATTGGGTGTGTGGGAGTGGTGTGTATATGTATCTCAGGTGTGTGTGTTTCAAATTGACCAATGTGGGGATGTTTTGTAAAGGTGTGTGTATTTCGACCGCGGCGGTGTGTACCGCCAATAGAATACCGCGGATGAAAGACCGCCGCGTGGATTCGTGGGTCGTAATGGCATGGGCGTATTTCTGTTGGCGTGACGGTGGAGGTTTGGTCATCGCCATTTTTTTGCTGGCCTTTGGTGTGGCGGACTTTTGTTGGTATCGGGTTTTTGGCGGTTTGCCAGTTGCGGGTCAGAATGACCGTGGCGGTTTACCGCGACCGCGGCGGTGTTATGGCGGGCTTCTGACCGGCGGTAAGCGCCTTTTACCGCTGAGGTCAGAATGACCCCCTATATCTTGAGACTAAAGATTTTGAGCACATGAGATCTGCTGGAATGAAGGCACACCTTCATTGAATTGCTTCAAAGTGCCCAGACTTGGGGAGCATTAGACAAATGGGAAGGCAGATGGGTAAAGAAAAGAGAGAAAAGAAAAAGGGATTTTGTGGAGCTGACTGCAAATGGACAGCAAGGCCAAGTTCCACTGAAGATTTTACCAATGAGAGAGATTCCAGGAGGGAATTTTATTCATGTCCGTTGGAGCAGAAGTGACATTCTGTCATTTACAAATGATTATTCGAAATTGAGAGAGAAGTCAGTAGAGTGGTATCAGCAGACAGACAGGTTTGTGAAACTTGCAAAGTGCCTGTGGGAGGACTTGAACACATTACTAGAGATAGTGGTTCCAGCTGATCTGTGGATAGAGTGTAAGAGGAGTGTGGATTGGACAACAAGCGAACCAGAGAGAGACAAGAGTACAGGTCCACCATCTCCCGAGGTAATGAGAAATTACTATAAGGTGATTGAGTTTTTGAAAATGAGAATTTCGCCCAAGAATATTGATTTGCAGAGGACTGACAGGACATCTCAGGAAGCAAAGGAGTTGATACATGCGTATTATGAGAGATTGTTACAGGCGTTCAAGCATTACAGTGAGACAGAGACAATTGAGGCGAAGGACATGATTCATTTTGTGTTCAGATTTGTGGAAGGGTTGAGACCTGAAATTGGCCAGATGATTAAGAGTCATTTGATTTGCTGGCAAACAAAGCCGATTGATGAGGTGTTGCAGTATGCAAAGTACTGTAGTGATGAGAGTGAGTTGAAGCAGAGAAAGCTGAAAGAGAAGGCGATGGTGATGGTGATGCAGATTAAAGCTGCTGAAACGGGTATGCAAGGGAATTTTCCACAACAGTAGGGAAATATGCTGTTACAGCCCCAGATGAGAGGTAGAGGTTGTGGAGGTAATATGAATCGCAGTCCAGACTTAGGTACTGTACTGGTTAAAAATGATGTGCATGGAATGAAGAAGTTATTGCCATGTCACGTTTGCGGAGCCGTTGGAGATTGGAAACGGGAGTGTACGATGATGGTGCAGGAAGGTGTTGTTCAGGAAAGTAATGACATCAATTTGTTCCAGAACAAGACAGGACCAAGAGCGAGAGGTCCTAATCCAAATTTTCTAAATAATGTGAATCAAGTTCAGAACTTTCAACCCATGCAGCAGGTGCAAATGCCACGTGTACAAACGACACTGTTGCAGCCAATGCAGCAGCAGGTTCCCATGGTAGGTAGACAACAAATTCAAAGAACTCAAGCCCCAGTGGAACAGCAACAGATGATGATTTCTCCACCGGTCACAGGTCAGAGGCTTACCCAAAATAATAACACAGTACACCAATTCCTGTTACACAGTGAGAATGGATAAATGATGATTGGATGAGTTACAGTTCAGATGGGGAGCCACGTGTGCTTGCAACTTCCTTAGAAGTAGATCAGAGAGGTCCCTATGTGAAGGGAAAGGTTATGGGTCACAGAGTTTCATTCCTGGTTGACATGGAGCTACACGCCCTGCAGTGAGAAGTGCAGAAGTTCCGAACTTGCCCCTTTCAGGGAGAACATTCCAGATTGTAGGAGTGGCGAATCAGTATTTGACCAACCCGATTACAGAACCAGTTCAGGTTCAAATTGGCAACTTTCAGGGACTGCACAAATTTGTAGTCTGCGAGTTAAGTCCAGTATCCCTACTGGGAAGAGACTTGCTGTGTAAGACCAACTGCTTGATTACTTGTTAAAATGTTGGAATTGGGATTCAGACGAATAGTGATGATGAAGATGGCCAAGCCCCAGAGATAGAGTGTGAAACTACAAATGAGGAATATCCTCTGATTTAATTTTTCCTGAAGTTCATGGTAAAGGAGCTTCATCCTAATTTGCAGGGAACGGTTAAGGAGAAAGTGTGGAATTTCACAGGAAAAGAAATAGGTCTGATAAAGGGAGTTGAGCCAGTTAAAGTTACTGTAAAACCGAATGCAGTTTTCCTCAACTTCCACAGTACCACATGCCGCAAGATGTCCTTATGAAGGGCGCTCAAATAATTGCAGACTTTGTAAAGCAAAGGGTTTTGAAAGAAGTATTGAGCAGCCCATGTAATTCACCGATAATGGGTTTGCAAAAGCCCAGTGGGAACGTTCAAATTGACCAGTATTTGAGAAAAATAAATGAAACTGTGGTCAAATATTGTACCGTGGTGCCAAATGCAGCTGTGATAATGTTTCAGATTCCATGTAATGCCGAGTGGTTCACTGTCACTGATTTGTCACAAGCCTTCTTTTCTGTGCCTCTTCATGAGGTCAGCCAATTTCTCTTTTATTTCAAATTTCTGGATCGAGTTTATTGTTGCTGCAGAATTCCTCAAGGGTTTTCAGAGTCACCTTCCATCTTCAATCAGATCTTGAAAATGAATTTGGAGTCACTGGAATTGCCTTTCCAATTGACCTTGTTACAGTACATTGGTGACTTGCTGCTTGCATCCAAAACAAAGGACGAATGCAAGTATGATACCAGTGCCCTATTGAACCATTTGAGAAAGAATGGTCATAAAGTGTATCAGCTTAAATTGCAATACTGTCTAAAAGTAGTGAAATACTTGGGTCAACAGATTGAGACAGGATCAAGAAAGTTATCCAGAGAAAGGATTACAGCCATATTGCAGATATGTCCCCCGACCACACAGAGAGATGTCAGGATGTTTTTAGGGATGGTAGGTTACTGTCGCCAATGGATTCCAAATCTTTCAGTGATTTCGAGACCATTGCAGAAGCTGATTCATAAGGAAGTCACTGATCCCATAGTGTTAGACCAGGGTGGAATGAAAGCGTTCACTGAATTGAGAGAGAGTCTGTGCAAAGGCTCCAGCTTTGGGTATGCCTGACTACACTAAACTTTTCACATTATTTTCTCATGAGCGTGATGCATGTTCTTTTTCTGTCTTGACACAGGTCCATGGAGGTGTAAACCGCCCAGTAGCATATTTTTCACCTACTTTGGACCGAGTTGCAGCAGCCTTACCTGGTTGTTTGTGCGCAGTTGTAGCGGTTGGTCAAAGGCTTCCACAGTGTGAAGGCATTGTGATGGGATGTCCCCTGGCTATAATGGTCCCTCACTCTATTGAGATTCTACTTACAAGGACGAACACCCAATATTTGACTGGTGCGAGGTTGACCAGATATGAAGCGAATATTCTAGGGTCACCAAATGTGTAATTGAAAAGATGTACAGTGCTGAACCTGCAACCTTACTTCCCAATGAAAATGTTGAAATTGAGAAATTGCAAGACGTTGAGCATGATTGTCTTGAAGTAACTGATTTGTGCACAAACCCGAGACCTGACATTAGAGATAGCCGATTGGAAGAGAATGACAAATTATCTCTGTTGATGGTTTTTGTCTGAGAGACAGTGCAGGGACAGTGAGAACAGGATATGCCGTACGCACAATTACTGGTATTTGTGGAAGCTTCCTGGCTTTGAGGAGTGTATTCTGCCCAAGTAGACGAACTGGTAGCACTTACTAGAGCGTGCCATGTTTCCGCTCAGCTAAAAGTTACAATCTATATGGATAGCCAGTATGGATTTGGAATAGTCCATGATTTTGGCCAGTTGTGGTCACAGAGATCCATGATTTTGGCCAGTTGTGGTCACAGAGAGGTTTCATTACCTCTTCTGGTTCACCAGTGAGAAATGGTGAAAGGATTAAAGAACTGTTACATGCTATTCAAATGCCTGAAAAAATTGTCGTGGTGAAATGCAGTGCACATCTGAAGGCACAGGACTTCGTATCTTTGGGAAATGGATATGCGGATCAAGTCGCAATGTTTTACACATTGAACTGTATATCGTTCAAAGATAGGTGGGAAATGTTACCTGAAGAGGACGAAACATGTCCAGGTTTTGCATTGACAGTAATTGACACCTTGGAGGAATTGAAACTGTTGCAGAATAATGCTCACAGGGAGGAAAAACCTTCATGGAGTAAAATAAATGTGTACAAAGACAAGATGAATTGTGGGTTTCAGAAGAGGGTCAATTGGTTTTGCCAAATAGTGTGTTTTTTCAAATGTCTAGGTATTATCATGGTCAAGCACACGTTGGGAGGGATGTCATGATGTGGTTGTTCAAACATGATTGGTTCAACCCAAGGTTTATACAGGTTGCAGAAGCAGTTTGCCATTGTTGTGTCATTTGCCAACAATTGAACGCGGGGAAAGGGACAGTGGTTAATTTGAGCCACATTTGAAGAGCAGGAGGTCCATTCAGCAGAATACAGATGGATTTTCTTGAGATGCCTGTGTGGAGGTTTGAGATATGTGTTGGTGATTGTTTGCATTTTTAGTCACTGGATTGAAGCATACCCTACACGAAGCAATGACAGTCTCATAGTAGCACCACTACTGCTTAGGGAACTGATACCGGGCTTCAGGTTTCCAATCGCTTTTTAATCAGATAGGGGAAGTCACTTCAACAGTGAAGTAATTAAATTACTGTGTGCAGCAACAGTGAGCAGAAGTTGCATTGTAGTTACCTCCCTCAAGCATCAGGACTAGTGGAGCAGATGAATGGTACCTTGAAGTCAAGAGTTGCAAAGATGTGTGCGTCCATGAATTTGAAATGGCCTTACACATTGCCTTTAGTTTTGATGACAATGAGAAACCTACCCGACAGGAAGATAGGATTGTCGTCGTATGAGATCCTTATGAGCCGAGCCATGAGGTTGCCAGCGGTGCCTGAAAATACACTTGTCAACATTACAGTTGATACGGTGTTGGACTACTACAAAGGTCTGGCTGATGTGGTTGGCTCTTTCTCTCAGCAGGAGGAGGCTACCACACTGCCACCGATCCATGAATAGGGGCACAACCTGAGAGCCGGTGACTGGGTTGTGGTCCGGACACATGTGAGGAAAACCTGTTTGGAACCTCGTTGGAAAGCACCATTTCAGATCGTTTTGACAAGCACCACAGCTGTGAAGTGCGCTGGAGTTCCGGATTGGATCCATGCCAGTCACATGAAGAAAGTGGCATGGATCATGAGGAAGAAGAGTTGTTGAAAGTACCAACAGTGAAACAAGTCTCAGGGCCAGAAAGAGAACAAAGATGAACTGAGACCGTATTGGAGCCCGTTGAGGACAGTTCTGTCACTCCTGTGAGAGACGAAGGAGAAGACCTCCAGGAGGGGACGGGGAGCCTATCTCAATTGAGGCAGCAGAAGAGCCTAGTCAGAGGAGGGCTTTCCCAGAAGCAGATGATCTTGAGAGACAAACAGAGCAGTTGCCAAACACTGAGGGGAAAGGAGTTGAGGTGGATCAAAGTCACTGTGATCTGACTCCTCTTGAACCAGTTGCAGGTCCGTCAGGAAAAAACACCTTAGAGCAAGGGGAAGTTTCAAGTTCGACTCTAAAAAGAACATTGACTAAGGGTCCACTAAGAGGAGATAAGTGGCCGGAGTCACAAGCAAAAGGAAAGGAGGGGGTTGTTGGCACAACAATCAAGGAAGAAGTAGATACAACAACGAGAGAAGATCTAAGTGAAGGAGAATTGAATGGTGATCGAAAGTTGAAAAGAAAGAGAATAGCAAGTCGAAGGTACGCAGGTCCTGAATGGGTGTGTGCAACTACAATTGAATGGGAGCAAGAATTTTTGTCTTTTTGTTTTGATAGAGACATTCCGGGGTCAGTATTTTGGCACTTGAAAGAAGCTGATGAACTGAACTGTTGTAACAATCTGAGAACATTTTTGAGAAAGAGACTTTTAAAAGTAACGGGAAGACACTTTGATAACCTGATTTGACTTTTAAAACTTGATTTTGACATGCTCCTTACCGATTTTGACAAGGGATCCTGGAAGTGAGACGGAAAGCTGTAAATAACTGCTGAAAGAAGAGTTTGTTTGTTTTTGATTTTTGCTGCAGTTTTTCTAAATTTTCTTCTACTTTCTTATTCTTTACAGATCATGAGTAACATTAGCCAGCAGGGTAGGAAAACTAGGCACTGTAAATATATGAGTATTCGTTTGGTGATCAAGTTTGGGATATTGTTTGTGGTATTGATTGTGGGTATGTCTGTTCTTGATAAGGGTGAAGCCAACCATACTTCTGCTTTTGAGACAACTACTGCACTAACGGCAATAAAGAGGTTTAGGTTAGATGAGAAGTATTTGCATGAGGGTACTAATGCACAAGGAGACTTTCTTCTAATGTCTTCCATCGCTTGTTGAGTGAGTATATTGAGACGATGGATGTGAGGAATTGTTATGTGTGTACGCAGATGCCTTCATCAGTCGACGAAGGAGTTACATGCTATAGTCTGCCACTAACATCTGGGATAAGTTGTAGTCTGCTACTAACACGATTTTATAACCAGGAGTACGGGCCACATGTACGAAGCAAAAAATGCACGAGTCGCAATTTCCGACTCGCAAAACCGAATGTAAGAAAAAAACGCAAATCAATTTTGCGATTTGGTGCTGAGTCGCATCGCAATTTGCGAAATCACAAATTGTGATTTCCTAAATTGCACCTGGGGGTTTAATCGAATCGCAAATTGTGACTGAGTTCCAATTAGCGAACGGGTGCAAAAGAAAAGAGAAATTCCTGGTGCTGGATGATGACCTCAGAACCAGGAAGTACCTCCCATGGAAGTGGGAGGAATCCAGCCAGGATAGACAGCAGAAGCACACCCAGCTGAGAGGAGCAACTGCAGCCTGGCAAGCCAAACTAAGGAGGTTGTTGGAATTAGGGACCTGGACAATTCAACACCTGGAACCTCCAAAAGTAAGTAGCAAATCTCACTTATTTACACTATTGAAGGCACCATGCACACAACCGCAGTTCAGAAAAGCATGCATCATCCAAATTTTTCCATGCCAATATGCCCACCTCAAGTTCAGTGCATTATGGATAATGTAGTACAGTAGTCCAAGTTTTGAGAAATATTATTTTGATAAGCCACTCATCTGAGAGGCACTGATAGTGTATCCCCTGTGTCCCACAGGTGTCCCTCAAGTATCCACTGATGACCCTAGTGTGGAGGGAGATGACGATGCCACCATGCACATGAGACAACAGTGGAGACAGATGTTGACAATGAGGCAGTAAACCTGACACAGGGGCCACAGCAGGGTGAGAGTCGGCCACTGCGAACAGCAGGGTCTGGACATAGAAGGCGTCGTCTGACACATGATGCAGGTGAGGAGGATGTCACAACACAACAATTCCATGGACTGGAGGCCTCCCTACTCAGCAATCACCGCCTACAAAACAAACACATGCGGATGATGAAATGGAACCTGCACTGAATGCAACAGACCCTCACACAGGGATTTGGAAATGTCAAAAACCAATTATCCGCCATGAACACCAACATGGCCAACCTCACCACTGCCATCAATGACCTATTTAGGGAAATGGTGGTGGATCGGGCCCATGCAAGGCGCAAAGAGCACAACACAGCTGTTGGTTTGGACTGGCTCAGTCAGTCTATTGGCCGCCTAGCCACCACAACTACCTGGCTGTCAAGATGCACTGTCATGCTCTAGGTTGAGCTAGGGCATTTTGCTGAGGATCTGGCAAGGGGACTATGGCGCATTACTGCTGCTGTTGACCTCACTTATACCTCCCAGGCAGCAAGAGGTACTGGTGACACCCCTCAGGACAGTGAGGACATATCAAGTGTAAGCAGCGTTTCTGCCTCAGATAGCCGCATCCTGCATAGTAGCAGTGCCCGCCAGACATCTGTGACCAACAAGACACAGGCCATGGTGGTCGTACCCGTAGGAGGGTGTGATGTTGTCTCCCTAGGTTTAGCCTAAGGCACATGAGTGGAATGTTTAAGGTTTTGTTACATAAGACTTGTTTACTGCTGGCTATACGCTACCATTTACATTATGCACTCCTGACATTAAAGGATATTTTTGTTTTTCACAGCCTGGCTATGTGTATCTTACATTTGTGAGTGCTGTTACAGTTGGCACTAACCTGCCAAAGTAATGAGTTGCTATGTGATCCCGTCTCCGTCTGCCCTCCATTGCGATGCTACCATCGACAGGCTGTTGTTGTGGTGACTTCTGCTCCTCATCCTCCGAATCTGTGTCATCTAGGTGAGATGTAGCCCACGTCTGGTTGCTATGTTGTGTAGGATGGCACATGTCGCCACAATCTTGCATGCAGTCTCTGGGGCATACTGGAGTGTACCTCCACTTTTGTGCAGGCATCTAAAATGTGACTTCAACATGCCAAAGGTCCTCTCAATGACGGTTCTGGTGCACCGATGTCCAGTGTTGTAGGGCCTCTCATTCTGATTGGCAGGTGTTAAGTATGGGGTGAGTATCCATGGCCTCAGAGCATATACACTGTTACCTGTGTAACAAAACAGCAGATATGAGCATGGCTTAACATGGTTATACATTGACATGTATTTCTGACATCGGTGTGTACTACACAGTACCTAATAAATATCCATCATCAAACTTCCCACGTTCTAGGTGTTGGTGTATCCCACTGTGCCTGAATATGTACGCATCATGTGTGCTCCCTGGAACTTTTGACACTATATAAGTTATGACATTATGGGCATCACATACCACCTGGATGTTGAGTGAATGAGTACATTTACTATTGCGGAACACATATTCCTGATTTGCAGGAGCCCATATGGGTATATGTGTCCCGTTCCCACACCCTATTATATGGGGAAAGTTTGCAATTCTGTAGAAGTCCAATTTGGTGTTGTGTATTTCCTTCGCATTCCTGGGAAGGTAAATGTATCTGGACATGTGTGCGAGTATGGCATCTAAGAACCATCTAAAGAATCATGACAGGGCACTTTGGGACACCTCACCAGCAACAGCAATCACCCCCTGGTAGCTACCCGAGGCTAAGAGGTGCATTGAGCACAGCAGTTGCACATGTGTGGGGATGGAGCAGCTGTACAGGGTTGGACTTTCTAGCTGAGGTTTCAGCAGTTCAATGATCTCTAAGATGACTGTGCTGCTCAGTCTATATTTCTCATAAATGTCCTTCTCAGTCTGTTGAAATATGGTCTGCCTGGTTCTGTATATCCTCTCCTGTCTCCGCCTCCTCCTCCGCTGCTGGGCAGCCTGGACTTGCCTCCTCCTTGCAATCACGTAGAGTGCAGTCATTTTGAAACACACAGATGCCTTCTGGTTCTGCTTTTATACTTTGGTTCTGATTACCACTTGTTTGGAATCAGTGCTAATCTGGGTGTGCAAAATGGTTGATTTGTGACTAATCGCAATTTGCGACTGCCTTGTACATTCGGTTTAGAAGTCGCAAATTTCGATTTCTTGTTTGCGAGTCGCAAATGTTTGCAAAACGGTAATTGGTTGCACCGCTATTTGTGACTCCAAAAAGTGGCATTTGTCATACGATTTTGCGCTTTGCACAGTCGCAAATAGCGCTGCGACCGATTTGCGAGTCGCAAAACTTACGTACATGTGGCCCTTAATTACTAATCTGACTAATAAAAAGTGCTAATTTGAAAGAATTGAAAGAACCAGGTATTTGGGAAAAGGTTGGCAAAGGTTTTGCTTCTGTGGGAAATTGGCTCAGTATCGTTTGTAATGGGATTCTACTGAAAATCTTGCAGAGGATATTAATTATTGTGGTTTGCTAATTGGAATATGGGAACTGTGTAAATTATGCAAATTAATTAAATTGAAAAGGTCAGAGAGTGATCAGAGGAGGGAAGAAAAGAAAAGGAAAAAAATTGTTTAGGAAAAATTCGAAAATGTAACAAAAGTAAGAAGGGACTAAGCTGACAGAATTTTAGCTGATGCAAAGATTTGTGGATGATAATTAGTGTGATGACACATTTAGTCATCAGAGGAGGGATTGCTAGCGCAGGTGTTCTTAATAAAAATTATTAATAGGTGTCCATGTATTCTGAGTAATGGATTTGTGTAGAAAAATAATGCACGTATTTGAAAATGCGATCACGATGAGTGGCTGCCAATGTTCACGAAGTGAACTTATTAATGGTATTAATATGAAATGTTGAGCATACGTTTGATTAATGTAGTAAAATGTCATATTAAGGGTTATGCATTATGTATTCGCTTTATTAATTGTAGGCCCTAACTTAGCGAGGGTCTTGGCCTAGTTGCCCGGCCTCATGTCAAGCTGTATTTCTTAACGTTAAATAAATGGCTGTCCTAGAGAGTTAAATTTTGATTTTCCATTGTATTGTGTAAATGTGTTCATAGCTGAGAAAGTGTCTCATCAGAACCGACTGCTAGAAGATGCTGTTCTTGCTAAATGTAACATTATGGGGGTCATTCCAACCCTGGCGGTCGGTGTTAAAGCGGCGGCTAACCCACCAACAGGTTGGCGGTTTAAAAAATGGAATTCTGACCCTGGCGGAAACCGCCAACAGAGACCGCCACTTTTACACTCCGACCGCCACGGCGGGACAAACAAACAGCGCGGCGGTCACCGCCAACAGACAGGCGGGAGTCAATGTACCGCCCACCCTATCACAACCCACCAATCCGCCACCTTTTCCGGGGCGGTAGCCCCGCCGATAAAAACACGGCGGAAACAGACATTTCAAACGGAAAACGCTCACCTCCATACACCCCACGAGGAATCAGGACAGCATGGAACCCGAACTACACATCCTACCAGCTATTGTATTCCTGCTCCTCTACCAGAAGCACGAACGCCAGCGTAGAAGACTACGGTGAGTACTGCACCTACGACACAGGGGAGGGGGAGGAGAAAATATTACGGGCACACATACGCTACACACCCACCACCACCCTCACCCACTACAACACACACATCAATGCATAGCAATACATCACTGTTACAACCCCCAAACCCCCTGGAAGAATGCAAAGACAAAATGAAATGATCATAAACAGTCGAATATATTGTATTATCGGCATATAAAAATATCACACATTTAAAACTAATATATACATAAATATTAAAAGTCCGATAATTTTAGCTGTCATTGTCCGTGGATCACTGGGCCCAAATCACATGGGCAAGGCCCACACAGGATACCTGACACCAACGGAGAGAACACTGCAGGGGCATCAGATAGAAAAACTACAGGCACCTCAGGGGGAAGGGAATGGGGGGCACCTCAGCCACATGAGTACAAAACGCCAGATCCACGAGGGGCCTCCATGGCCACTGTCCCATCCTGGGGAGTGCAAAGCCACAGTCTCTCAAGTCCATACAGTGGGTGGTTTGCCCACTGTACCATCCTTGGGAGTGCAAAGCCACAGTCTCTCAAGTCTCTACAGTGGGTGGTTTTCCCACTGTTACATCCTGGGGAGTGCAAAGCCACAGTCTCTCAAGTGGATGACAGTGTCCGCTGGTTCTGGAGGGGGACTGGTGCCCAGAGTGCTTTGTGCAGCCCTGCCCGACACAGATGCAGCACTGCCCCTTCCGCCAATGGGCCAGCGGTGCTTGAGATGAAGGGCCCAGTTCAGCGGTGCTTGAGACGGCGGTGCCCAGCGGAGCGGTGCTTGAGATGAAGGGCCCAGTGCAGCGGTGCTTGAGATGAAGGGCCCAGTGCAGCGGTGCTTGAGACGGCGGTGCCCAGCGGAGCGGTGCTTGAGATGAAGGGCCCAGCGGAGCGGTGCTTGAGATGAAGGGCCCAGTGCAGCGGTGCTTGTGACGGCGGCGCCCAGCGGAGCGGTGCTTGAGACGGCAGTGCCCAGCGGAGCGGTGCTTGAGATGAAGGGCCCAGTGCAGCGGTGCTTGAGATGAAGGGCCCAGTGCAGTGGTGCTTGAGACGGTGGTGCCCAGCGGAGCGGTGCTTGAGATGAAGGGCCCAGCGGAGCGGTGCTTGAGATGAAGGGCCCAGTGCAGCGGTGTTGAGACGGCGGTGCCCAGCGGAGCGGTGCTTGAGATGAAGGGCCCAGCGGAGCGGTGCTTGAGATGAAGGGCCCAGTGCAGCGGTGCTTGAGATGAAGGGCCCAGTGCAGCGGTGCTTGAGACGGCGGTGCCCAGCGGAGCGGTGCTTGAGATGAAGGGCCCAGCGGAGTGGTGCTTGAGATGAAGGGCCCAGAGGAGCGGTGCTTGAGATGAAGGGCCCAGCGGAGCGGTGCTTGAGAAGAAGGGCCCAGTGCAGCGGTGCTTGAGACGGCGGTGCCCAGCGGAGCGGTGCTTGAGATGAAGGGCCCAGCGGAGCGGTGCTTGAGATGAAGGGCCCAGTGCAGCGGTGCTTGAGACGGCGGTGCCCAGCGGAGAGGTGCTTGAGACGGCGGTGCCCAGCGGAGCGGTGCTTGAGATGAAGGGCCCAGTGCAGCGGTGCTTGAGACGGCGGTGCCCAGCGCAGCGGTGCTTGAGATGAAGGGCCCAGCGGAGCGGTGCTCGAGATGAGGGGCCCAGCGGAGCGGTGCTTGAGATGAAGGGCCCAGCGGAGCGGTGCTTGAGATGAAGGGCCCAGCAGAGCGGTGCTTGAGATGAAGGGCCCAGTGCAGCGGTGCTTGAGACGGCGGTGCCCAGCGGAGCGGTGCTTGAGATGAAGGGCCCAGTGCAGCGGTGCTTGAGACGGCAGTGCCCAGCGGAGCGGTGCTTGAGATGAAGGGCCCAGCAGAGCGGCGCTTGAGATGAAGGGCCCAGTGCAGCGGTGCTTGAGATGAAGGGCCCAGCGGAGCGGTGCTTGAGATGAAGGGCCCAGTGGAGCGGTGCTTGAGATGAAGGGCCCAGTGCAGCGGTGCTTGAGATGAAGGGCCCAGTGCAGCGGTGCTTGAGATGAAGGGCCCAGTGCAGCGGTGCTTGAGATGAAGGACCCAGTGCAGCGGTCCTTGCCCTGTTCAGCGGTGCTTGCCTTGGCGGTCCCTGCCCTGTTCAGCGGTGCTTGCCCAGTTCAGCGGTGCTTGCCTTGGCGGTCCTTGCCCTGTTCAGCGGTGCTTGCCTTGGCGGTCCTTGCCCTGTTCAGCGGTCCTTGCCCTGTTCAGCGGTGCTTGCCTTGGCGGTCCTTGCCCTGTTCAGCGGTGCTTGCCCAGTTCAGCGGTGCTTGCCTTGGCGGTCCTTGCCCTGTTCAGCGGTGCTTGCCTTGGCGGTCCTTGCCCTGTTCAGCGGTCCTTGCCCTGTTCAGCGGTGCTTGCCTTGGCGGTCCTTGCCCTGTTCAGCGGTGCTTGCCTTGGCGGTCCTTGCCCTGTTCAGTGGTCCTTGCCCTGTTCAGCGGTGCTTGCCTTGGCAGTCCTTGCCCTGTTCAGCGGTCCTTGCCCTGTTCAGCGGTGCTTGAGTTGGCGCTCCTTCATTGCCCAGCTGGGCTGTGGCTGGCGCTCCTTCATTGCCCAGCTGGGCTGTGGCTGGCGCTCCTTCATTGCCCAGCTGGGCTGTGGCTGGCGCTCCTTCATTGCCCAGCTGGGCTGTGGCTGGCGGGGCCCTCCTGGGCAGCTGGGCTGTGGCTGGCGGGGCCCTCCTGGGCAGCTGGGCTGTGGCTGGCGGGGCCCTCCTGCACACCTGGGATGGGGCTGGTGGGGCCCTCCTGGGCAGCTGGCCTGCTGCCGGACTTGTCGGGCGTGCTGCCCTTCCCACCCTTCCCTGGTCGTCTGAGGCCCTTTCCCACCTTTGGCGGTGTGCCAGGTGGCACCCCACTTCCAGCCGGAGCCAGGGTAGGGATTTTGGTCCCTGGGGTCCTTGGCCTCTCGCGCCGGGCACTGGTGATCTTTGGGTGTTTTTCCAGGGGTGGGCTGGCCGTGCCTTGGCTCCTACCAGAACTAGTTGCCCTTGAGGGTGGGGGACTCCACAGTCCTTGGACAACAGTCTTGATAGGTCCTGGTTTTGTGGTGGCTGAGGTGCTGATTGCAGTCTTATTCGATGGACGGGGTGGGGGAGTTGTTGGAAAGAGGTCAAGTTTGGAAAGGAAAATCAATTTGGAAAGAGAGGGACGGCTAGGTGTAGTGGGTATGGGAGTGGAGGAAGAAGATGTGGTTGTAGGAGTGTGAAGTCTGGTGTCTTTGGGTGCAGGTGCTTGGGCTGGAGGCTGTCGTGAGGTGGATGGCTTTTGGGTGGGTGGCTGCCTGCGTTTGTGTGGTTTGGAAGAGGGGGTGACAGACACACTGGGAGAGGACACAGGGGACGTGTAAATGGTAGTGGGGGTGGTGACTGCACGTGTGCGGAGTGTTCTGGTGGGTGTGCTGGTGATGGACGTAGTGGCTGAAGATGTTGTGCATGCAAGTGTGAGTGGAGACGTCACAGGGAGGGAGGAGGGAGACGAGGAGGAGGGGGACACAGTGGAGGCAGTGGGTGTTGGTGTGTCTGTATGTGGATGTTGCTTGTGTGAAGTGTGGTGCTTATGTCTGGATGAGCTTCCCTTGGGTGTTGAGGTGTGTGCAGGCTGGTCTGTAGGTGTGTCTGGGATAGGCAGAGGTACAGGGGATTGGGTCTGGGTGGAGGAAGTTGGAGGGGGGAGGCTAGAGACAGGGACAATTGCTGCCGTCAGTGCTGAGGCCAGAGTGTTGAACGATCGCTGATGGGCAGCCTGACCCGAATGAATGCCCTCCAGGTATGCATTACTCCGTGCACCTCCCTTTCTACACCCTGGATGGCATTCAAAAGGGTAGACTGCCCAACAATGATGGTCCTCAGGAGGTCAATGACCTCCTCACTGAGGGCAGCAGGGGTGACAGGGGCAGGGCCTGAGGTGCCTGGGGCGAAGGAGATGCCCCCCTTCCTGGGTGAGCGGGCACGGGGCAAACGCTGAGGGGCTGCTGGGAGGGCGGTGCTGGTGCGCTGGGTGGCGGCTGTACCTGTTGTTGTGGGGGGCACGGATGTTGCCGCCACCACAAGGGAGCTCCCTTAAGAGGACGAGTCGCTGCCACTGACATCAGCACGAGTCCCCGCTGTGGAGCTCCCCTCGCCCTCCGTCCCACTGGTGTACTCAGAGTCCGTTGCATGGCCCTCCAGGGCCATGTGGGATGCAGCTCCCTCGTGCTCCGATGCCACTTCTCCTCCGCCTGATGATGCTAATGCACACATGAACAGGAAGACCACAAAAAAGTGGAGGGGGAGAAAGAAAGACATGTTGAGTGCATGGATTACTGCTACCGTTGGCGGAGAGGACAGACACAGAAGCCCCCTGCACTACGCTGCGCACTTGGGGTCCACTACTCAATCAGTGGGACATGGCCTACAAGCCTATGGATGACAACTGCACACATAGATGACACAGGGCTATGAATAGCTGTACTTGGCACCCTACAGAGGTGGGGGGCGGGGCACAGGGCCAAGCCTTACGGAGGGGCCTAGCCTACAGAAATCGCCCTGGCCTAGAGATACCCACAGCCCACCTCCCCCACCCAGACACCTCCACTGCGCGCAAAGTCACCAGAATGAGAGTGTACTCACCCCCTTGTGTCTGCTGTGATGTCATCACGCGCCCATCCAAATCGGGGTAGGCCACCGCCAGGATCCGGGACATCAGGGGGGTCAATTGACGACTGGCACCCCTCCTACGTTGGGAGGCCATCCCCAGCAGAGCCTCCGCCGTCTTCCTGCTCCCACGTCGGATGTCCTCCCACCTCTTCCGGCAGTGGGTGCCCCGTCTGTTGTGGACCCCAGGGTCCGGACGTCCTTGGCGATGGCACGCCAAATAGCGATTTTCTGGTGGGCGCTGACCTATGTGACATGTACAGGGGGAGAAAAAAAATCATCACCTTCTGCATGCTTGATGTGAGTGGCCCCCCATCCCCACCCTTGCCATGTGGCCAATGCTCTCATCTGTCGTCTGATGCATACCTCAATCGCTCCCCTCCCCACCATCTTTCATCCACCCGACTCAACCCAGGCATTGCCCACAAAGCATGGTCCCACTGTACTTACCTGTTGGTCTGGAGGACCGTAGAGTAGCGCATACTGGGGGAGGACCCCATCCACGAGTTTCTCCAATTCTTCAGAAGTGAAGGCAGGGGCCCTTTCCCCAGTCGCAGCAGCCATTGTCTCTTCCAGACCGAGGTCACAGCAGCACTTGCAGTGTAGGTCCTCTCCTGTGGAAGATCAGGTATCGAGTGATTAAGTAGATAGAAAATGGCGGTCACGCCCGCGGCGGTGCGTACCGCAGCGGTGCGTACCGCGACCGCCGGCGCACATCATCATTGGCTCGTGAAACCCATAGGATTCTATGTTAACCAATGCGGCTTTGCGCCGCGGTCTTCGACCGCCTACTGCCACGGTGTGCCACGCCAGCGCATTGACCTCACATCCCATTGTCACACTTCACAGGTCAGGCAGCCGCCATTTCAAGGGCCCACATGGCTTACTTTCTACTGCATCACACATACGTAGGCCTTTCCTCAACACTCATGCAAACCATTCAATCCATAGTGAATCGTGTTGTGTGCAAGCTGTGGGAACGTACCTGTGGGTTGATTGACTCTGTGCTCGCTGTTGTCCTTCCTAGGCACCGTCCGCTGGGCAATGCGAGGAGATGGAGGAATCTTCCCGTGTACAGACCGCTGGTGGACCTGTCGACAATGGAGGAAAGACATGTCATACTGACATACAGGCTTGACCGAGCCACTATACAGGAACTGTGTGCCCAGCTGGAGGCAGACCTGATGTCACCCATCTGCCAACCCACAGGGATCCCCCCTCTAGTGCAGGTGCTGTCAGTACTCCATTTCTTAGCAAGTGGGTAATTTCAAACAACAGTGGCCATATCATCAGGGATGTCTCAACCTATGTTTTCCAAGGTGTTGTCCAGAGTGTTGTCTGCCCTGCTGAAACACATGAGGAGCTACATCATTTTCCCTGAGGTGGGGGATTTGCCTACAGTGAAGGGTGATTTCTATGCCCTTGGACATATCCCCAACATCATAGGTGCCAATGATGGGACACATGTGGCTTTGGTACCCCCCAGCAGGAGTGAACAGGTGTACAGGAACAGGAAAAGTTATAATTCGATGAATGTACAGATGGTGTGTTTGGCAGACCAGTACATCTCCCATGTTAATGCCAAGTTCCCTGGCTCAGTGCATGACGCCTACATCCTGCGGAATAGCAGCGTCCCGTATGTGATGGGTCAACTCCAGAGGCACCGGGTGTGGCTATTAGGGGACTCTGGTTACCCCAACCTGTCCTGGCTACTGACCCCAGTGAGGAATCCCAGGACAAGGGCAAAGGAACGCTACAATGAGGCCCATGGGCGGACTAGGAGGGTGATCGAACGCACCTTTGGCCTCCTGAAGGCCAGGTTCAGGTGCCTCCATATGACAGGTGGATCCCTAATGTACTCACCAAAGAAGGTGTGCCAGATCATCGTGGCCTGCTGTATGCTTCACAACCTGGCTTTGCGCCGCCAGGTGCCTTTTCTGCAGGAGGATGGTCCAGATGGTGGTGTTGTAGCAGCTGTGGAGCCTGTGGAGAGTGAAGAAGAGGAAGCCGGAGAGGACGACATAGACAACAGGAACACAGTAATAGAGCAATATTTTCAGTGACACACAGGTAAGAGTACACACCGGCATATTACATTTACTTAAAGACTCCTACCTCTCTACTGTCTGACTTTTTCCCCCAGTGAATGGTAACTGTGTTGTGACTTTCCCTTCCGTTTTCAGAGCTGGGGGCCCCACTGCGTGACATCTGCTTTGTTTCCCCATGGACTACAGCTGTGTGACAGTGGTTTGTTGGCATCACAATGTGAATAACAATTTTGGCACTGTCATGTCTAATACATTTCTTAAAATCACATACAGACTCCAGATTGTTTATGTGCAATAAGTGTGTTTATTCAAGTGCTCTAATTTGGATGGGTGGTTGCAAATCGGTGAGGGGTGATGGTGGAGGATTGTCCATGGCAGAGTCCAGACTATCAGGTTCACAGGTGCATTGTCCAAATGCCTGTGGGAAGTGGAGCAGGGGCAGTTTAAGGTTGGACAGGGTGACAATGTGGGACAGTGGGATGACAATCAGGGCGGTATCCTTTGCTGGCGGGGGTCTTGACATGTTACTCTGTCTTCTTCCTGGTTCTCAGGGCCCGCTTGCGGGGTGGTTCTCCTTCTGCAGGGGGTGGGGTTCTGGTGGCCTGTTGGTCTTCTGTCGGGGCCTCCTGTCCACTAGCGCCGGCGGAGGTGGTAGCCAGTTCTTGGTCCATGCTAGTGTCAGGGGCCCTTTGAGGTGCCACAGTGGTCCGCAATGTGGAGATTAACTCATTCAGGGCCACTACGATGGTACCCATGGCGGTACTGATGTTTCTCAGTTCCTCCCTGAACCCCATATACTGTTGTTCCTGCAGAAGCTGGATTTCCTGAAACCTGTCCAGGACCGTCGCCATCGTCTCCTGGGAGCAGTGGTATGCTCCCATGATGGAGGAGAGGGCCTCGTGGAGAGTGGGTTCCCTTGGCCTGTTCCCCCCCCTGTCGCACAGCTGCCCTCCCAGTTCCCCTGTTTCCTTGGCCTCCGTCCCCTGGACCGTGTGCCCACTACCACTGCCCCCAGGTCCCTGTTGTTGTTGGGGTGGTGGGTTAGCCTGGGTTCCCTGTAGTGGTGGACACACCGCTGATTGACGTGTCCTGGGGACAGAGGTATGGGCCAGCTGGGTGGGTGCTGTGCTGGTGTTCCCAGAGGGGGGAAGGTCTGCTGTGGCCTGTGCCTGTCTGAGGGGAACCGACTGTCCCGAGGTCCCCGATGGACCGGGCTGGTCATCTAGATCCAGGGAGACAGAGCTGCTGTCATCACTGTGGGCCTCTTCTGGGGGTGGAGGGGGCATTTGTGGACCCTCCTGCGCGGTGACCTGGCGTTCGGGTCCTGCAGGGGTATAAAAGTATGGTTATTGCTTCTGTGTGTGCCAATGGCGTGCAATGGGTGGGTGCCCGTGTACCCCAGTGCTGGCATTCCTTTGTGGGGGCTGTTGTGACGGTATTTGGGGGGGGGGGTGATGGGTATGTGCATTGGGCATGCCTTGGTGATGGGTGTCCATGCTTTGGGGTCGCATGCAGGGCTAAGTTTTGGGATGGGTGGGTTGTGATGGTGAGACATTTGCAAGGGGTAGTTGTGATGGGGGTAAGGGTGAGGGTGGGGGTATGAGTTGGCATGCAGGAGGGGTGGGGGGGATGAAGTCGTGAAGATGAGACTTACCAGAGTCCATTCCTCCACCGACTCCTGCGAGGCCCTCAGGATGCAGGATGTTCAAGACTTGCTCCTCCCATGTTGTAAAATCTGGGAGAGGAGGTGGGGGTCCGCCGCCAGTCCGCTGTACCGCGATGTTGTGCTTTGGTACCATGGAACGCACCTTCCCCCGTAGGTCGTTCCACCGCTTCCTGATGTCATCCCTAATTCTTGGGTGCTGTCCCACAGCGTTGACCCTGTCGACTATTCTGCTCCATAGCTCCATCTTCCTGGCAATGGTGGTGTGCTGCACCTGTGCCCCGAACAGCTGGGGCTCTACTCCTACGATTTCCTCCACCATGACCCTTAGTTCAGCATCTGAGAACCTGGGGTGTCTTTGAGGTGCCATGGGGTGGTGTGGATGATGTGTGGGGTGGAGTGTGTAGTGATAGGTGGGGTGCTATTTAGTGGTGTGTTGTGTGAGGTGTGTGGAAGTTCTGTGGGTATTGGTATTGTGTGCCTGTGGATGCTTGGTAGTTGACTGTGGTGTCTCTCTCTCGCCTTCTCTCAGAATTTCTGGTCGTAGGGGTTTGTGGGTGATGTGGGTGTGTGTTTTATATTGTATTGGGTGTGTGGGAGTGGTGTGTGTATGTGTATCAGGTGTGTGTATTTCGAATAGTCCAATGTGGTTGTGTTTTGTACGAGTATGTGTATTTCGACCGCGGCGGTGTGTACCGCCAATAGAATACCGCGGTTGAAAGACCGCCGCGTTGATTCGTGGGTCGTAATGGCATGGGCGTATTTCTGTTGGCGTGACAGTGGAGGTTTGGTCATCGCCATTTTTTCGCTGGCCTTTGGTGTGGCGGACTTTTGTTGGTATCGGGTTTTTGGCGGTTTGCCAGTTGCGGGTCAGAATGACCGTGGCGGTTTACCGCGGCGGTGTTATGGTGGGCTTCTGACCGGCGGTAAGCGCCTTTTACCGCCGAGGTCAGAATGACCCCCTATATCTTGGTCATCGCCAGTTTATCGCTGACCTTTGGTGTGGCGGACTTTTGTGGATGTCGGTATTTCGGCGGTTTGCCTGTTGTGGGTCAGAATGACCGTGGCGGTTTACCGCGACCGCGGCGGTGTTATGGCGGTCTTCTGTCTGGCGGTAAGCGCCTTTTACTGCCGAGGTTGGAATGACCGCCTATGTGTGTAATGTGTGTGAGACTGACTTTCTCAGGAGGAGAACAATGGAGATACTGGCTTGAGCAGAAGCTGCAACAATATTGTTACCTGACGAGCCGGATGATGAGGACATTGCAGGAAAAACCAATTAGGGACATGTGAATGGAGTAGTGGTAGAATTAATAGATTTGGAGTTTTAGTTTTGTTGGACAAAGTATGAACATGCAATACCTTGACCAATAGGGACTTGGGAAGTAGTTTTAGGGAATTTAACTTAACAGGACTGCACCGAGAGAAGACAGCCCATAGCCTATTTTCTTGCTGGCCGAAAGGTAAATATTTCCTTGTGTGTCTTGACAGGAGACATGCTTAACTTTATTGCTTAAAGACTATGGCCCTCATTACAACCCTGGCGGTAAATCCCGCTTTCTGCCGTGCAGAAGACCGCCAACATACCGCAGCAGCCGCAGAATTCTGCTACAGGTATTATGACCCACAGCTCGGAATCCGCCACAATACAGACACCCACCCAAGTCTGCCACACCAAAGGTCAGTGATAAACTGGCGATAACAAAACTTCCACCGTCACGCCAACAGGAATACGCCCACAGTATCACGACCCACGAATCAACGTGGCGGTCTTTCAAGCGCGGTATTCCATTGGCGCTACACACCACTGCACTCAAAATACACACACATTTACAAATCACAACCACATTGGACAATTCGAAATACACACACCTGATACACATACACACACCACTCCCACACACCCAATCCAATATAAAACACACACCCACATCACCCACAAACCCTTACTACCAATTTTTTTAAAGAAGGCCAGAGAGAGACACTACCTAAAACAACACCAGCACCCAAGGACACACAACACCATCACTTACACAACATCCATGCACCAACACATCACCTCACACATCACCCACACCACATCATGGCACCTCAACGACACCCCAGGATTTCTGAGGAGGAGCTCAGGGTCATGGTAGAGGAAATCGTCCGGGTAGAGCCACAGCTATTCGGATCACAGGTGCAGCAGACATCCATTGCTAGGAAGATGGAGCTATGGTGGAGAATCGTCGACAGGGTCAACTCAGTGGGACAGCATCCAAGAACACGGGATGACATCAGGAAGAGGTGGAACGACCGACGGGGGAAGGTACGTTCCGTGGTATCCAGACACCAGATTGCAGTACAGAGGATTGGCGGTAGACCCCCACCTCCTCCCCACAACTAACAACATGGGAGGAGCAAGTCTTGGCAATAATGCATCCTGTGGGCCTCGCAGGTGTAGCAGGAGGACTGGACTCTGGTAAAACATATCTTTACTACTTTATCCCCCACACACCACCTGCATGCCATCACATACCCCCACCCTTACCCTCACACCCATCACCCCAACAACCCACAGATACCCCACTAACACAACCCACACATCCCAAAACCAAGCCCTGCATGCAACACCAATGCATGGACACCCATCACCAAAGCATGTCCAGTACAGAGACTCACTCATGCCCTAAAATCACCAATCACACAAGGACCAAGCCAATAAAGCAAGCACAGGAGTAGAGGGTCCCTCACCCCTTGCACAAGATGGCACACACAGATACAATAACTATGCATTTACACCCCAACAGGACCCATACCCAATGTCACCGGACAGGAGGTGCCAGACATATCCAGTCCCTCACAGAAGAGACCCACAGTGATGACAGCAGCTCTGCACGCTTGGATCAAGATAACCAGCCCATCAGGGACCTCGGGACAGTTGGTTCCCCTGACACAGTCACAAACCACCACAGAGCCTCCCCCCCAGGAAATACCAGCACAGCACCCACCCAGCGGGCCCATCCCTCTGTCCCCAGGACACGTCAATCAGCAGTGTGTCCACCACTATAGGGAACCCAGGCAACCCCACTAACACAGGATGATCAGGGACCTGGGGGCAGTGGCAGTGGGCACACGGTTCAGGGGACAGAGGCACAGGATAACAGGGAAGCTGGAAGGACTGCTGTGCGACAGGGGGAGGACAGGCCCAGGGAACCCACTCTTCACAAGGCACTCTCCAACATCATGGGAGCTTACCACCATTCCCAGGAGACCATGGGCACGGTACTGACCAAGTTTCAGGAGACCCAGCGGCTGCAGGAGGAACACTATCTGGGGATCAGGTAGGGCTTGAAGTCCATCAACACCACCCTGGTCACCATTGCAGGGGTGCTGGCAGACCTTCTCAACACCAGGAGGGACACAGTGGCACACCATCGGGCCCCTGACACTAGCCTGGATGAAGAACAGCCCTCCACCTCTGCTGGCGCCAGTGGACAGGAGGCACCACCACAGGAACAACAGGACACCAGCACCCCGCCCCCTGCAGATGGAGAACCACCCCGCAAACGGTCCCTGAGATCCAGGAACAAGACAGAGAACATTGCCAAGACCCCCGCCAGGAAATAAGACTCTCCTTTATGTCACCCTTCTGTCCCACTATGTCACCCTGTCCATCCTTAAACTGCCATTGCTCAACTTCCTATGCCCCTTTGGACAATGTACCTGTGAAACAAATAGACTGGACTCTGCCATGGACATACCTCCACCATCACCCCAGCCCATTTTACAACCCCCTCCACTTATTTGCACAGGAATAAACACACTTCAATCACAAAACAATCTGGAGTCAGTCTGTGTTTTCACAAATGTGTAATTGCAATATCAATGGAACATAGCAATGTCAATTTACGTGTTCACATACCAATGTAACACAGCTGTAGGCCAGGAGTAAACATAGCAGAGGGCACAAAGTGGGACCCAGATCTGTGAAATGGAAAGTCAAAGTGACATGTCAGGGTCCATACAATGAGTGAAAATGACAGACTTATGCTAGCTCCAACAATAGTATGAGATGTGGGAAGCAGTAACATCTTCTTACCTGTGTCTCACTGGAAGTATTGCATGATGATGTTGTTTCAGTTGTCGATTTCCTCTTCTTCTGCCTCCTCTTCTTCACTGTCCACAGGCTCCACAGCTGCCACAAGACCACCATCTGGCCCATCCTCCTGCAGAAGAGGCACCTGGCGTCGCAAAGCCAGGTTGTGCAGCATACAGCAGGCCACGATTATCTGGCACACCTTCTTCGGTGAGTAGTATAGGGAACCACCTGTCAGATGGAGGCACCGGAATCTGGCCTTCAGGAGGCCGAAAGTGCGTTCGATTATCCTCCTAGTTCGCCCATGTGCCTCATTGTAGCGTTCCTCTGCCCTTGTCCTGGGATTCCTCACTGGGGTCAGTAGCCATGACAGGTTGGGGTAACCAGAGTCACCTGCAAATGTCGAGGGACAACTGTTAGACACACAATAACCCTTACGGACAACCCCAGACCCAGACACCTATGTCAACTGTATTGGGACCTTGGCCTCACCTATTAGCCACACATGGTGCCTCTGGAGTTGGCCCATCACATAAGGGATGCTGCTATTCCTCAAAATGTAAGCGTCATGCACAGAGCCAGGATACTTGGCATTCACATGGGAGATGCACTGGTCTGCCAAACACACCATCTGCACATTCATTGAAGGGTAGCTCTTCCGGTTTCTGTACACCTGTTTATTCCTGCGGGGGGACAAATGCCACATGTGTACCATCAATGGCACCAATGATGTTGGAGATATGTCCCAGGGCATAGAAGTCACCTTTCACTGTGGGTAAATCCTCCACCTGAGGGAAAACGATGTAGCTGCGCATGTGTTTCAGCAGGGCAGATAACACTCTGGACAACACTTTAGAAAACATTGGCTGGGACATCCGTGGCCACTGTTGTTTGAAAAGACCAACTGGCCAGGAAATGGAGTACAGACAGGACCTGCACTATAGGGGGTATCCCTGTGGGATGGTGGATAGCTGACATCAGGTCTGGCTCCAACTGGGCACACAATTCCTGGATTGTTGCACGATCAAGTCTGCATGTGATAATAATGTGTCTCTTCCATTGTGGACAGGTCCACCAGGGGTCTGTACACCGGAGGATGCCGCCATCTCATCACCTGCCCCAGCAGACGTGCCCTATGGAGGAGAACAGCGAGCAGAGAGTCATCCAACACTGAGGTATCACAATGTGTTATTTGCTGAAACGTTAGTAATCCACTATGTGCCGGTATCTGTCTGTATTCCCGGCCTAGATAGGTGTGACACAGTTTATTTCCATGCCATGTGGCCCCCTGAAATGGCGGCTGCCTGACCTGTAAGGTGGTAAAAGGGGATATGAGGTAACTGCGCTGGTGTTGTACCCCGTCGCGGTGGGCGGTCGAAGACCGCTGCGCAATTCTACATTGGTTAACATTGGGCCCTATGGGTTTCAGGAGCCAATGACGATGTACACCGGCGGTGATGGTGTCTGTTCACTCACTTGATACCTGACCTTCAAAAGGAGAGGACCTACACTGCAAGTGCTGCTGTGACCTGTGTCTGGAAGCGACGATGACTACAGTGTCTGGGGAAAGGGCCCCTGCCTTCACTTCGGAGGAGTTGGAGAAATTAGTGGATGGGGTCTTCCCCCAGTACACGCAACTGTACGGTCCTCCAGACAAACAGGTGAGTACACCATCTGCGAGTCGCAACGGGGTCGAAAAGGCCCACCTCATTAGTATTAATGAGGTGGGTCGCAATTTGCGACCCCCTTGCGAGTCGCAGCACTCACAGGGATGGTGGCCTGCTGGAGACAGCAGAGCACCATGTCTGTGACTGCTTTTAAATAAAGCAGTTTTTTTTTTTGTAATGCAGCCTTCCTTAAAGGAAAACGAGATGCATTACAAAATGAAAAAAATGAAACATGTCAGTTTCATTTTTTCCGAGCAGGCAGTGGTCCATAGGACCACTGCCTGCTCTGAAAAAAATGTTTTCAAGGACATTCACAAAGGGGAAGGGGTCCCATGGGGACCCCTTCCCTTTTGCGAATGGGTTAACACCAGTGTGACACTGGTGGTAACTGCGATTGCTTTGCGACCGTATTCGCGGTCACAAAGCAATCCTGCATCGCGCTGCAACTCGCAAATAGGAAGGGGAACACCCCTTCCTATTTGCAACTCACAGTCCCGTTTTGCGAGTCGGTAACCAGGTTACCGACTCTCAAAATGGGAATGGGCATCACGATGTGGGTTTTGCGCCTCGCAAACAGCGATTTTCGCTGTTTGCGACGCATTAAAGCCTTTCTACATCTGGCCCAAAGCCCCCTCCAGAACCAGTGAAGAGATACATCCACTTCCTCAGTCCTTGGCAGGATGAAGCACTCTGGGCAATGTGGATCCATTGCGGCATCAGTTCCGGTGCTGTAGAGCAGAGGAGCAGAGACGTTGGTTCAAGGCGTCGGGTCCTTGCTGCCGAGCTGTGGAGATGAGATGGCGGCAGTGCAAAGCATTGATTCCTTACGTTTCCGGCAGGGTCGATGTCTGGCGGGTCAAGAAAGGATGGGGTGACCTCACAGGGTCGCGGTCATGCCACAGATCTGCACGCACCCCGGCAGAGTCAGGTGTCATGAACGTCGGTGATATAGCACTCCGGACTCACAAAGTCACGGGACGTCAGCGGCTGCTGCGGCATCAGGTCTGCGATGTCAGTCTGGGTCGTCACACTGAAGCAGGGACCACGGCTTCAGCTGCAGGCGGTGTCGCAGGGTCAAGCAGCGGCATCAGTCCTGGCGTCGTCTGAAGTCGGTGCACCTGGTTTTTCTTGGTTTTTCAACCAGCATTCAATTGCTAGGGCCCAGGAACTGGAGTAGGCACCACCAGGCGAGTTAGAGTCCACAGTGAGTGATCCCAGGGGCTGATAAGTGAAGTGTTTGCTGTCCCTGAGACTTCTTAACAGGAGACAAGCTCAATCCAAACTCTTGGAGAAACTTTACAAGCAGGATACACAGCAAAGTCCAGTCTTTGTCCTTTCTAAGGCAGAAGCAGCAACTGCAGGCCAACCCAGCAAAGCACACACAGCAAAGGGCCAGTACTTCTCCTCCAGCTCTTCAGCTCTTCTCCCTGGCAGAGGTTCCTCTTGATCCAGAAGTGTTTTAAAAGTCTGGAGTGTTTCGTCCACTACTTATACTAGTTCTGGCCTTTGAAGCAGGTAATCTTCAAAGGAAAGTCTCTGTTGTGCACAGAATCCTGCCTTGCTCAGGCATGGTCCCAGACACACACCAGGGGGTTGGAGACTGCATTGTGTGAAGACAGGCACAGCCCTTTCAGGTGTAACTGTCAGCTCCTCCCCCACTACTCTAACCCAGGAGACTCAACAGGCTATGCAGGCTACACTCCAGCTCCCTTTGTACACTGTTTAGAGGTAATTCACAAGCAGCCCAACTGTTGGTCTGACCCAGACATGGATTCCACAGGCAGGTAGACGCACAGAATGGTTAAGCAAGAAAAATGTCCACTTTCTAAAAGTGGCATTTTCAAACTGACAATATAAAACCAACTTTACCAAAAGAAGTATTTTAAAATTGTGAGTTCAGAGACCCTAAATTCCATATCTCTATCTGCTCCCAATGGAAACTGCACTTAAAAGATATTTAAAGGCAGTCCCCATGTTAACCTACGGGAGAGGGAGGTGTTGCAATAGTGAAACCCGAATTTGGCAGTATTTCACTATCAGGACATGTAAAACACACCAGTACATGTCCTACTGTTTTAATACAATGCACTCTGCCCATGGGGCTACGTAGGGCCTATCTTCGGGGTGCCTTTCATGTACAAAAAAGGGAAGGATGAATTGGCAGTTTAAAACGGCACATACAGACACTTCAGTGGTAGGTCTGAGCCATATTTACAGGGCTACTCATGTGGGAGGCACAATCAGTGGTGCAGGCCCACTAGTAGCATTTAATTAATTTACAGGCCCTGGGCACCTCTAGTGCACTCTACTAGGGACTTACTAATAAGTCAAATATGCCAATCATGGAAAAACCAATTAGGGTTACAATTTACACAGAGAGCACTTGCAATTTAGCTGTGGTCAGCAGTGGTAAAACGCCCAGAGTACCAAAACCAGCAAAAAAAAAGTCCAGCAGACATTCAGAAATACAGGAAGCAGAGGCAAAAAGACAGGATAAACCACACCAAGGATGCCAGGTCTAACGACCTCGAAGTAATTCTATGGATACTAACAGATTGATGTGATCGATGTCATCACACACACCTCTGGATTCCTCAAGGTGACTTGCAGCATTCCAACACCCTGTGCATCTGCAGTCTGATGCCACGGATCAACTTGATGCACATTTCTTTAGTAACCACCTTGAAGCACTCCATAGTTGGAAACAGACTCAATATCCTAGATGTAGTTTGCTATTATGTCCCCCATAGATACACGATACACTGGGTCATGAGATTGCCATGTAGGTATAGCTGTAGCTGTAGGTGTCCTACCCTTGCGTTGCCTAGAGCCCCTTTGGACAATTTCTAATCAACTATACCATTTGTTACCAAGTGTGTGGAAAATGCTTTCTTTTTTAGAGGCACCATTATGTAAAGGCCAAAATAACTTTTTGATTTATTGCCTGCTTTCATTCTTAGGAAAATCTTCTGTGTGAATTAATTTGCTGGTTTGCTTGGATGTGACTATAAGTGGCTGGACAGCATAAGTGAACGTTAGTTTTTGCTGTCAAATGATCTCTTATCCTATTTGAAGTCATTTCACAATAAGGCTCAGGCTTCTGCAGCCTTTTTAATATGACAAAGCTTAGCTCTTATTTTATAAGCCTGGGTGCTTTACGGGGGGCTCATTGCAAGCTAGAAAGATAGACATTCTTGCAGTCAGTGCTGAACATTGTTTCATTATGAACACATAAATACAGTTAGCACACATTGCAGACAGAATTCTCTCCACATGTTTGCATGGTATACCAAAAAACACCTGAGACACAGGATGTGATTTGGCCTGGGGCAAAATACAAGAACAAGTAGGGAATCAGGTTTTCAAACCATATGCCCCAATGTCAGCATCTGTGGCCACTAGGCATCCGTCCGAGTGACTTGCATAAGATTCACTAATGTCAACCCAGAAACATCAACATTCAGTGCAGGATTTATTCAACCTTTTGGAATTCTCAGAAGACTTGTTAGTGGAGATGCATCTGCTCTTTTTCTTTGTGAGTCAGCGCACCACAGCAATTCCGCAATGGAATATTTTGCAAAGACACAGATTGTAAATTAAGGAAATGTATGGCACAAGCTGCTGAGTGGTAACTAAACTGTAAAACCTGAGCAGGTGATTCTAAGGGCCTTATTTGGTGGATGGGCACTAAAGTTACAGACATCCAGTCTGCCTTGTAACAAGTGCCATAGGCTGTAATGTACTTGAAATAAGGTGGGCGACTATCTGTCACATTTGTGATAGAGTAGCCTGTACGCCAAACTCTAAATCAGGCCCTAAGTCTCTGCAGAGAAATAAAATATCATTCAGCAACATTACCATAGTAAGATTGAAAAAGGAGCAGCAAA
This sequence comes from Pleurodeles waltl, assembly GCF_031143425.1. NCBI lineage: Eukaryota > Metazoa > Chordata > Amphibia > Caudata > Salamandridae > Pleurodeles > Pleurodeles waltl. Next base: position 784,587,354 of record NC_090440.1, read on the forward strand.
TGCTCACATAGGCAATTCTGATATTTTCTCAGTTGTAATATATACGTGTTTTTGTTGCTGTGTTTACAGGAACACGGGAAAGATGAGGGGGATGTAGGCTCGGCATGTGGATGGCAGCCTGGCCTTATGGTGCGCGGCACACCTAGCTGCATAAATAAAGAGCAGAGCCATGTTTTCGTTTCTTGGTGCCGTTGCAGCCCCGTCCACAGTTTTTTATTTACCAATGCATGTGGAGTGTAGGAGAGACCAAACAGACACTCTTCTGCTAGGATTTGTCATTCACACCATACAGCCTTTGACGTCAGACAGACGTGCCAGTTTATGCCACAGGTGGTACTTTGTGTGGTCCCCCTGACGCTGTGGTCACAACCACAGGTGAAGGGCACATGAGTGTTCGCAGAGGTCACTGTAGGCCTTGCAAGAGGACCATGTGGGTGGTCACTACTCTCGTCAGTGGGGCCGGGATCAATACCACCTTCTGTCACTGCCATGGTCTCGTCAGTATTGCAGTGTGTTGGTTCTCAGGCCTCAGGTTTTTCCAGGTGTTCCTCATTGTCCGCTGTAGATGACTTAAAGAACGAGATGTTTTGAGTGATTTCTTCTGGGCGGTGATCATCATGCTATGGTGTCACATTAGGACCCACTGGTGGTATTCAAAAGGAAACCTGAAATTTTCACCCAGGGTGCCTGCCTTTCACAAACACCATGTCCTTGGAGTAGAGGCTCGATGGCTGGGCCCTACCATGGATGCTCGTCCTGTGGTTGCTGTTTCTTCTTCTCCATAACCATAGAGCATAATTGATGGGGTGCGGCGTCCCCTTATACTATACTCCATAACTTTCAACACTCTCAAGTTCTAAAACTTCTTTCTCAAGCCGTTATACATCTTATAATGCCTGGAATTAGGATGTTCAAGACTCAATATTTATAAGAAATGGGTATGCACAAGTAGTATTTTAATCTTAAAGATGATTTTAGGTCAAATGAGGGTTGTATGCCTAGAATAGGCGGAGTGTTTATAACTAAGTTCATGCTGTATATAGTAAAGGCATTGCAGATTTCTTGGAGCAATAACTGTAGATATCCCTTGCTTGAGATGTGCAAGCATGTACCCTAAGCACTCTGTATATAAGGAGGCTTAAATTTAAGCTGGGGGTTTAAGACGCCACAACAGAAAGAGAGTCCCACGACCTCCTTGAATGAAGTAAGTGTTTAGGCTTTTAAATTGTTAAAAGTTACACACAAAGCACTCTTGAATCAAATGCTATATAGATATGAGGATTGTTATCGATATTTTGGAACATGTTGGAGAATGCTTACATGTTTGTCCCTATGATGGAGGAGCTGTATAATGGCTTGAGAAAGAAGTTTTAGAACTTGAGAGTGTTGAGAGTTATGAAGTATTGTGAATCTGGCCAATGGATGTTTGGGGTGGAAATATGTCCCCTGTGGATAGTGTAATACTATATATGGTAAAGGTATACATGGATAAATAGCAGATAGGGATGCTGCTATGTTTTATTATGTGGAGTAAATGGTAGATAAGATTTTGTACACGTTCCTATTTAAGAGCCTGAAATCGAAGAACGGGCATACGGGTATGAATTGACCTCAACCGAAGTACATCTGGGGATGAGATAAAAAACAGCTGTACCCTGTTTATGTGAACCCAATTAAAGATTTAAGTGAGGTGAGCTATAGGAAACCTTAGAACAATGTAGGAATAATAAATAATATTTTTATTCTTCGTGATATGTTCTTTGTGATTTTCATAGATGAACAGTTTCTTTTATGAATAATAAGTGCGTCAGACTGCATGGAACCGTGGGTCATGGGTGTTGATGAGGCTACATTGAACTAAGATCTACTCCATAGGTTTCTGGGTGAGTGATAGAGGGTGAAAAGAAGAGGATGAGGAATGTGGTTGTGGATATAATCTGAAGGGAGTCTATTTGTTATATGTCCTTAGAGAGGATTGTTGGGATTGAAGAAAAAACTGAGATCTCTCTATAAGAAACTTCACACAAGCAGCTTTGTACTTGATGAAGAGTAGCCCTTGTAGTTTATTGTGCGGGTCCCTATTATTGATATTGTAAGGGGCAGGTGAGTTTAGTGGTGAATTAAGATATATTTTATAAGATCTGAGGGTTAACACAATAAAATGCATTCAACAATGATATATGAGGGGTCTAATAGTCTGGACCTGGTTGATATAAGATTAATATTTTTTGATAAACAGGGCACCAACACAAGAGGTAGATAATCCTCAGGCACTTATAGTGGCAACATGTAGATTTTAATGAGTACAATGAAAGGTATATAGAAGTTACATTTAAATTGAATATGGGTATTATGTAGAGATAGAGCATTACCTTTATGAAGGGTGATGCTTATTTCTTTAATAAGTGGGATAAAGGAGAAGAAGTTTGCACAAACTAATAGGGAATGATGAACTGCAGTAAGCAATATGCCCTGATCAGATATAGATTTGTGGACCATGTATATTATGTTCGTCTGTGTTGACTATTGATATGTATATTTGATTTATTGTTTTTTAGATATTTGCAATATTTGTACTTATCTTTGTATCCTGAAGGAGGTGGGGTGAACCGTCAGGAACACCACCGAAACACAGCGTCGTCAGTAATTGGAATACGTGCTTTAATAGGCACAGTCAGAGCACTTGAATATATGTTTTTATTGTTTTTTCTTTCATATATGGTATTGCATGTGGGATATTTATGAAACAAATGAGTATTTATGGACCTAATGATATAGATAAAAAAAGAAAGGCCCAATCTGTGTATACCGTTTCATGGAAGATTAAATGTATTTGATTTGATTGTTTATTATAGAATAAACACAGACGATACATATTTTTTTATGCTATAAGAGTATCTGGTTGTTTTTTGGACATATATGTGTTTGGAATTGTATGTGCATTTTCATCATTCCTTTTTTAAGTAAAGCAGCCCCAGAAAATATTTCTAGTAAGGGCGTGAGTACGAAAGGGCGAAAGGGAATGTCAGTTATTACTGTCCCCCGGATGGCATGCCCCGGGTCTTGCCCAGTGGTTAAATGTGGGGTTTGGCGATTTTCAATCAGGAATGCATAAATCCAGTGGTTGCTGGTCAACGTGTGTGATGCAAATCACTTTGTACATGAAGCGCTTGGTCTCCCCATTAACTGAAGGCCACCAGGGAAGTGCTTGGTTATGCTTGATACCCCAGGATTGTAGGTGAGTCACGAGCTCCTGGCTTTGGAAAGATGGACCATTGTCCATTCAGAGCTCTTGCAGGAACCTGTGTGTTGCCATCATCTTCTTGAGCTTGGGAATGACCACAGTTGCCGCTAGAGATGTTAACAGCTCCACCTCTGGATATTTAGTAATCAATTAAGAGTAGGGTAGATCACCCGTCAGGAAGGCACTCAAAGTCTAGGCTAGCATACACCCATGGTTGCATGGGCTTCACTCCGTAATCACAGTGGGAGATGTATTGGGCATTCCTGTGACTTGGCCCCATCGACAGGACCCCACGGTGGCTTCAGCGATCTCATCCATGAGTGGGAACCATACATTCGTATCGAGGCGGTTCTTAGTATTCACCATGCCTGGTGACCGTTATGGTGATTTGCACTGCTTGCACGGTGAGGTTGTCCAGAACCACTAAACTGAGCCCTCTCAGTAGGCCCCCACTTGCATCCATCACAAGCATGTGGCATACACAGTAGATCAACTTTAAGGTTCTCTCTGCCTTGGGTGTCCATAGGCACCATGTTATTCGAGGAAGTTCCACCTTTCTGAGTAGATTGCAGCCAGAGCTAGTTGTAGACACTTTCCTGCTCAGGTGCACTGCTAATCGTGTCCAGGGACAAAGGCAATAGCCTAGATCTTTGCACCACGTATCTCATATACTCCTCCATGTCTTCTGCATCCTCTATTTGCTTTTTGTGTGGCCTCAGGCGGTTCGTGCAACAGGTAGTTGGCTTAGTTGTTGGCACCCGACTGGTATTCTACCATGAAGGCATAATCCTGTAACTGCAGCATCCACTTCTCGATGCAGGGCGGTGGCTTGGAAGCAGTGCCCTGGAGCAACGAGATGAGCAGCTTCTGCTGTTGTCACCACAAAGGGGTGTACATAGATGTACAGATGAAAATGTCTGCATGTCTAGTGGATGGTGATAGCCTCCCTTTCTATCTGTGAGTACTTCTGTTTTGTGGAGGTGAGTGATCGAGTGAATAAGCTACAGACGCCCAGCCTTCTTGAGCTTGCTGCTGAGTGAGGACAGCCCTTTGGATAGCAGTTAGTTTGAAAGGGTCAAACTAGGCCAATGTGGTGTCAGCAGAGAGAGCCTCTTTAGTTGCCTGGAAGGCCTATGTCTAAGCTTCACTGCAGGTCCACAGGACTGAAGCCTTCGGGAGGTCTCGGAGGGGCTGGGTGAGTTTCGTCAGGTAAGTATGAATATGCAGCAGTAGATTACCATGCTTAAAAAGCTCCGTACCTTGGACACCTTTGGATGGCACGGGTGAACTCCTGACATCCCTCACTTTCTCCAGGTCTTGCGCTACTTCTTTTATTTTTTATTGAAAATGTGTATCCAATGAAGCTGATCTGTTGTTTCATGAATTTACACCTCTCCCAATGAAGCCTGAGCCCCTAGTCCTGGATCCATTGTAGTACTCTCCAAAGCAACTCATGATGGTCTCTCATTGATTTTGCAATTATGGGAATGTCATTACTGACATTGAGGATGCCATACAGCTCTGTAAGCAGTTACTGGATGGTATTCTGGAATACCTCTGCTGTGCTTGATATTCCAAAACTAAAACAGCTGTAACTCTGGAGCCCCACTTGTGTTGAGAAAGTAGTAATATACCTTAAGTCTGTGTGCAGGGGTAGTTGGTGGTACTCAACCCAAATGGTACTTACCTTAGAGAACCATTGGGATCCACTGAACTCTCAGATGAGGTCATCGATGGTGGGAGTCAGGTGGCATTCTCATTTAATTGTGATGCTGCATGTCCATGCAGATGAGGACCTCTCTGAGCTGCTTTTGTTTTTTCGCTACCACGATATGCGACACCCGCGGCATTGGGCCTGTGAACTTCTCAATGATTCCAGCATGTTCTAACTTGTCCAGTGCTTCTGATCTTTGGGTCTCAGGTGAAATGTAATGCAACACTGTTGCAGGGCTACTGACTGCATTGATTTATCCATGTGCAGCTGCAAAACTTTGTCCCTTAAAGAGGTGATGCAGTTGAACAGGTCTTCAAATTCAGTGAGGACTTGCAAGAGTTCCTCAGCTTGGACTCTGCAGGTGAACTTGACCACACCCAGGGTTTTGACTCTGTTGCAATTGGTGAGCATGCCTTGGCCCCCTCTTGCCACGTATATGGTGGTATCAACACATGCTTCCCCATGCAAAACTTTGGAACTAAAACTCCCAAGCATGGGCACTGGTTGTATTTGTCTGAATGCAAAGACTCTGACTTTCGCTTTGGCTAGCGCTGGGGGTCTCAGCATAGTCTGATATGTGTCTTCTCAAATAATTTCTATGGATGCTTCCATGTCGATGGTTGCAGTGATCGTGTGTTGCCCAACATGGGGCTGACACTAGGGAAATGGCCTGCTGGTGGCAGTGTTGTTTATGAGCTAAACACAGTGTGTACTGTATTTTCAGTGATGTCATTGTCATCCATGTCTTGTGTCCCATCTTCTGCTCTGGGGATGACGTGGATAGTTTCTTTTGCGGTCTTGTGTCTTGACAACCTACATGTCTTTGCAAAGTGATGACATTTTCCGCATGTAGTGCACTTGTGTCCCTTGGCTGGGCATTCTGTTCACCTGTGTGATTGTCCTCCGCAATACTCACATGTCCTTTTGGCATCAGGGAGTTTTTTTGTGGGTTCTGTGTTATGCTGCGGTTGGATGGCATTGACTGGTGATACTTTGACCACCCTTTGCAGCGCAGCTTGCATATGTGATGCCAGGGCTATCGAGAATGAGGGCTCAGTGGCTTGCACAGTGGACAAAGAATGGATTTTAGCAACTCACAGTCACAAACCACCTCAATGAGGGTAGGGGATGCTGACCTAAAGTGAACACACCTCATGGCATGAGCACTGCTGCCACTAAGAATGCAGGGCAGCCACCTAACCAAGGATGCTGATGCAGGCTGTCAGTCTACACAGCCCACCTACTGTGGCTGTTAGTTAGGGTGTCAGATGGCTGCCTCGACGGTGGAGAATACTTCATTAGCCCCTTGATATGGTTGTCACTGTTAAGGAATATTTCAGAAGCCTCAAAGGCGGTTGTCACTGTGGGGGAACTGCCCATAGTGGATCTGTGATGGTGCTTGTTACCTCTATTATTAAGGGTGGTAGGTCTTCAATGCCCTGCATTCTGTGTACCATGGTCTTCTTTTTATTTCTCAACATATTATTCATGGGCAGTACCAAGGTCTGTGTTGTTGTGTGATTTTCTGTCTTTGTTTTGGGTTGATCCTCTGTGATCAGGTGCTTAAATGAGGAAAATGGACAAGGAGATAAAGTCCCCAGCACTAACTTGTGAACTCTATTACTCCAACCACACATTTTCTCCTTACAGGGCTTGTGACTATTACACCCACCCTTTCTGTGTACTAGCTTAGTACAGACAGAGGATGGGTACCTTTGACTGGAGTCTCTGGGGAAAGAACCCTAGTTGGAGGTGTGGTACTTATCGCAAGGTGTGGTTGCTTCTCAATAAGTATGTATTTGAAGCTGGATTTTGAGCAATGAAGATAAGGGTAGTTGACTCAAGACATAGGGGGTCATTCTGACCTCGGCGGTAAAAGGCGCTTGCCGCCGGTCAGAAGACCGCCATAACACCGCCGCGGCCGCGGGAAACCGCCACGGTCATTCTGACCCGCAACAGGCAAACCGCCAAAAACCCGACATCCACAAAAGTCCGCCACACCAACGGCCAGCGAGAAACTGGCGATGACCAAACCTCCACCGTCACGCCAACAGAAATACGCCTATTCCATTCCGACCCACGAATCCACGCGGCGGTCTTTCAACCGCGGTATTCCATTGGCGGTACACACCGCCGCGGTCAAAATAAACACACAGCTCCAAAACACTGCCACATTGGTCATTTTGAAACACACACACCTGATACACATACAAACACCACTCCCACACACCCAACACAATATAAAACACACACCCACATCACCCACAAACCCCTACGACCACCATTTATTGACTAAGGCCAGAGAGAGACACCACCAGCTAGTACAGAGCATTCACAGGCACATAACACCATCACTCACACAACATCCACGCACAAAACACCACATACCACCACACTCATCACCACAAACGCCACCCCACACCTCATCCACACCACCCCATGGCACCCCAAAGACACCCCAGGTTTTCAGACGCTGAACTCAGGGTCATGGTGGAGGAAATAGTTTGGGTAGAGCCCCAGCTCTTCGGGGCACAGGTGCAGCACACCACCATTGCCAGGAAGATGGAGCTATGGCAAAGAATAGTGGACAGGGTCAACGCTGTGGGACAGCATCCACGAAATCGGGACGACATCAGGAAGCGGTGGAACGACCTACGGGGGAAGGTGCGTTCCATGGTATCCAGACACAACATCGCGGTGCAGAAGACTGGCGGCGGACCCCCACCTCAACCCCCAGAATTCACAACATGGGAGGAACAGGTCTTGGCGATCCTGCATCCTGAGGGCCTCGCAGGAGTAGGCGGAGGAATGGACTCTGGTAAGTCTAATCTCAACTACTTCATCCCCCCACCCACCGGCATGCCAAATTATGCCCCCACCCTCCTCCCCACCCCCATCACACATCCTCCTTGCTAATGTCTCACCATCACAACCCACCCCTCCCAACACCAAGCCCTGCATGCGACCACAAACCATGGACACCCCTCACCTAAGCATGCCCAATGCACATACCCATCCCCCCCAAACCACTGTCACAACAGCCCCCACAAGGGAATGCCAGCACTGGGGCACACGGGCACCCACCCATTGCACGCTATGGCACACACAGAAGCAAAAACCATACTCTTATACCCCTGCAGGACCCGAACGCCACCACACCGCCCAGGAGGGTCCAGAAATGTCCATTCCACCCCCAGAAGAGGCCCACAGTGATGACAGCAGCTCTGTCTCCCTGGACCCAGATGACCAGCCCGGCCCATCGGGGACCTCGGGGCAGTCGGTTCCCCTCAGACAGCCACAGGCCACAGCAGACCTACCCCCCTCTGGGAACACCAGCACAGCACCCACCCAGCGGGCCCATGCCTCTGTCTCCAGCACAGGTCAATCAGCGGTGTGTCCACCACTACAGGGCACCCAGGTTAACCCACCACCCCAACAACAACAGGGACCTGGGGGCAGTGGTAGTGGGCACACGGTCCAGGGGACAGAGGCCCAGGGAAACAGGGCAACTGGGAGGGCTACTGTGCGACAGGGGGAGGACAGGCCAAGGGAACCCACTCTCCACGAGGCCCTATCCTCCATCATGGGAGCATACCACCGCTCCCAGGAGACGATGGCGACGGTCCTGGCCAGGTTCCAGGAGATCCAGGTACTGCAGGAGGAACAGTTTATGGGGTTCAGGGAAGAACTCAGAAATTTCAGTTCCGCAATGGGCACCATCGTTGTGGCTCTCAATCAGATTGTCAGCACATTGCGGGACCATGTGGCACCACAAAGGGCCCCTGTCACTAGCATGGACCAAGAACAGGCTACCACCTCCGCCGGCGCTAGTGGACAGGAGGCCCCGACACAAGAACAACAGGCCACCAGAACCCCACCCCCTGCAGAAGGAGAACCACCCCACAAGCGGTGCCTGAGATCTAGGAAGAAGACAGAGTAGGATGCCAAGACCCCCGCCAGGAAAGGATACCCCCTGATTGTCATCCCACTGTCCCACATTGTCACCCTGTCCTACCTTAAACTGCCCCTGCTCCACCTTCCACAGGCATATGGACAATGCACCTGTGAGACTGAAAATCTGGACTCTGCCATGGACATTCCTCCACCATCACCCATCACCGAATTGCAACCATTACCCAAAATTGAGCACTTTAATAAACACACTTATTGCACAAAAATAATCTGGAGTCTGTCTGTATTTTTGAACAAATGTATTACACAGAACCGTGCCAAAATGTCCAGTTACATTGTGATGACAACATACCACTGTCACACAGCTGTAGTCCATGGGGAAACAAAGCAGAGGTCACGGAGTGGGGCCCACATCTCTGAAATTGGAAGGGAAAGTCACAACTCAGTTAACATACACTGGGGGGAAACTCAGACAGTAGAGAGGCAGGAGACATTAAGTAAATGTAAAATGCCAGTGTTGATTCTTACCTGTATGTCATTGAAAATACTGCTGTATCACTGTGTCCCTGTTGTCTGTGTCGTCCTCTTCGTCTTCCTCCTCTTCACTCTCCGCAGGCTCCACAGCTGCCACAACACCACCATCTGGACCATCCTCCTGCAGGAAAGGCACCTGGCGTCGCAAAGCCAGGTTGTGAAGCATACAGCAGGCCACGATGATATGGCACACCTTCTTTGGTGAGTACATTAGGGATCCACCTGTCATATGGAGGCACCTAAACCTGGCCTTCAGGAGGCCGAAGGTCCGCTCGATCACCCTCCTAGTACGCCCATGGGCCTCATTGTACCGTTCCTCTGCCCTGGTCCTGGGATTCCTCACTGGGGTCAGTAGCCAGGACAGGTTGGGGTAACCAGAGTCACCAATTAGCCACACACGGTGTCTCTGAAGTAGTCCCATCACGTAAGGGATGCTGCTATTTTGCATGATGTACGCGTCATGCATTGACCCAGGGAACTTGGCATTTAAATGGGAGATGTACTGGTCAGCCAAACAGACCACCTGGACATTCATGGAATGATAACTTTTCCTGTTCCTGTACACCTGTTCACTTTCTCTGGGGGGTACTAAAGCCACATGGGTCCCACCAATGGCACCTATGATGTTGGGGATATGTCCAAGGGCATAGAAGTCACCCTTCACTGTAGGCAAATCCCCCACCTCAGGGAAAACGATGTAGCTCCGCATGTGTTTGAGCAGGGCAGACAACACTCTGGACAACACCTTGGAAAACATAGGCTGAGACATCCCTGATGAAATGGCCACTTGCCAAAAAATGGAGTACTGACAGCACCTGCACTAGAGGGGGGATCCCTGTGGGTTGGCGGATGGGTGACATCAGGTCTGGCTCCAGCTGGGCACACAGTTCCTGTATAGTGGCTCTGTCAAGCCTGTATGTCAGTATGACATGTCTTTCTTCCATTGTCGACAGGTCCACCAGCGGTCTGTACACGGGAAGATTCCTCCATCTCCTCGCAAGTCCCAGCGGATGGTGCCTAGGAAGGACAACATAGAGCACAGAGTCAATCAACCCACAGGTACGTTCCCACAGCTTGTACAGTACACGATTCTCAATGCATTGAATGGCTTGTATGAGTGTTGATGCAAGGCCTAGGTATGTGTGACGCAGTAGAAATTAAGATATGGGGGCCCTTGAAATGGCGGCTGCCTGACCTGTGAAGTGCGACAGTGGGATGTGAGGTCAATGCGCTGGCGTGGTACACCGTGGCGGTAGGCGGTCAAAGACCGCGGCGCAAAGCCGCATTGGTTAACATTGAACCCTATGGGTTTCAGGAGCCAATGAGGATGTGCACCGGCGGTCGCGGTACGCACCGCCGCGGTACGCACTGCCGCGGGCGTGACCGCCATTTTCTATCTGCTTAATCACTCGATACCTGATCATCCACAGGAGAGGACCTATACTGCAAGTGCTGCTGTGACCTAGGTCTGGAAGAGACAATGGCTGCTGCCACTGGGGAAAGGGCCCCTGCCTTCACTTCTGAAGAATTGGAGAAACTCGTGGATGGGGTCCTCTCCCAGTATGCGCTACTCTGCGGTCCTCCAGACCAACAGGTAAGTACACTGGGACCATGGTTTGTGGCCAATGCCTGGGTTGAGTGGGGTGAATGAAAGATGGTGGGGAGGGGAGCGAATGAGGCATGCATCAAACGAAAGATGAGAGCATGTGCCACATGGCAAGGGTGGCGATGGGGGGCCACTCACATCGAGCATGCAGAAGGTGATGTTTGTTTAATTTTCTCCCCCTGCACATGTCACATAGGTCAGCGCCCATCAGAAAATCGACATTTGGCGTGCCATCGCCAAGGACGTCCGGACCCCGGGGGTCCACAACAGACGGGGCACCCACTGCCGGAAGAGGTGGGAGGACATCCGCCGCGGGAGCAGGAAGACCGCAGAGGCTCTGCTGGGGATGGCCTCCCAACGTAGGAGGGGTGCCAGTCGTGCTTTGACCCCCCTGATGTCCCAGATCCTGGCGGTGGCCTACCCCGATTTGGATGGGCGCGTGATGACATCACAGCAGACACAAGGGGGTGAGTACACGCACATTCTGCTGATTTTGCGCACATTGGAGGTGTCTGGGTGGGGGAGGAGGGCTGTGGGTATCCCTAGGCCAGGGTGTTTTCTGTAGGCTAGGCCCCTCCGTTAGGCATGGCCCTGTACCCCCGCCCCCCACCTCTGTAGGTTGCCTAGTACAGCTAATCATGGCCCTGTGTCACCTATGTGTGGAGTAGTCGTCCATAGGCTTGTAGGCCATGTCCCACGGATTGAGTAGTGTACCCCAAGTGCGCGGCGTAGTGCAGGGGGCTTCTGTGTCTGTCCTCTCCGCCAACGGTAGCGGTAATCCATGCACTCAACATGTCTTTCTTTCTCCCCCTCCCCTTTTTTTGTTCTTCCTGTTCATGTGTGCATTAGCATCATCAGGCGGAGGAGAAGTGGCATCAGAGCACGAGGGAGCTGCATCTCACATGGCCATGGAGGGCCATGCAACTGACTCTGATTTCACCAGTGAGACGGAGGGCGAGGGGAGCTCCACAGCGGGGACACGTGGTGACACCAGCGACACAGACACGTCCTCGGAAGGGAGCTCCCTTGTGGTGGCGGCAACATCCGTGCCCACCGCAACAACAGGTACAGCCGCCACCCAGCGCGCCAGCTCCGCCCTCCCAGCAGCCCCTCAGCCTTCGCCCCGTGCCCGCTCACCCAGGAAGGTGGGCATCTCCTTCACCCCAGGCACCTCAGGCCCTGCCCCAGTTACCCCTGCTGCCCTCAGTGAGGAGGTCATTGACCTCCTGAGGACCATCATTGTTGGGCAGTCTACCCTTTTGAATGCCATCCAGGGTGTAGAGAGGGAGGTGCACCGGAGTAATGCATACCTGGAGGGCATTCATTCAGGTCAGGCTGCCCATCAGCGATCGTTCAACGCTCTGGCCTCAGCACTGACGGCAGCCATTGTCCCTGTCTCCTGCCTCCCTCCTCCAACTTCCTCAACCCAGTCCCACTCCCCTGTACCTCTGCCTATCCCAGACACACCATTAGACCAGCCTGCACACACCTCAACACTCAAGAGAAGCTCATCCAGACATAAGCACCACACATCACAGAAGCATTCACACAAGCAACATCCACATGCAGACATGCCAACAGCCACTGCCTCCTCTGTGTCCCCCTCCTCCTCGTCTCCCTCCTCCCTCCCTGTGACGTCTCCACTCACACTTGCATGCACAACATCTTCAGCCACTACGTCCATCACCAGCACACCCACCAGAACACTCCGCACACGTGCAGTCACCACCCCCACTACCATTTACACGTCCCCTGTGTCCTCTCCCAGTGTGTCTGTCACCCCCTCTTCCAAACCACACAAACGCAGGCAGTCACCCACCCAACAGCCATCCACCTCGCGACAGCCTCCAGCACAAGCACCTGCACCCCAAGACACCAGACTTCACTCTCCTACAACCACATCCTCTTCCTCCACTCCCATACCCACTACAACTACCCATCCATGTCTTTCTAAATTGATTTTCCTTTCCAACCTTGACCTCTTTCCATCAACTGACCCCCCCCCTCCATCTCATAAGGCTCCAATCAGCACCTCAGCCACCACAAAACCTACACCAACTAAGAAAATAGTCCAAGGATTTTGGAGTCCACCACCTTCAAGCCCAGCTACTTCGGCTGGGAGTAAAGAGACGGCCAGCCCACCCCCTGCAAAAAAAGCAAAGAAAGCCAGTGCCCGGCGCGAGAGGCCAAAGACAGCAGGCTCCACAAGCACTACCCTGGCACCGTCAGGGAGTGGGGTGCCACCTGGCACACCGGCAAAGGGAGGAAAGGGCCACAGACGAGCAGGGAAGGGTGGCAAGGGCAGCACGCCCAACAAGTTCGGCAGCAGGCGAGCTGCCCAGGAGGGCCCCGCCAGCCGCAGCCAAGCTGCCCAGGAGGGCCCCGCCAGCCCCAGCCAAGCTGCCCAGGAGGGCCCCGCCAGCCCCAGCCAAGCTGCCCAGGAGGGCCCCGCCAGCCCCAGCCAAGCTGCCCAGGAGGGCCCCGCCAGCCACAGCCCAGCTGCCCAGGAGGGCCCCACCAGCCACAGCCCAGCTGCCCAGGAGGGCCCCGCCAGCCACAGCTCAGCTGGGCAATGAAGGAGCGCCAGCCACAGCCCAGCTGGGCAATGAAGCAGCGCCAACTCAAGCAACGCTGAACATGGCAAGGACTGCCAAGGCAAGCACCGCTGAACAGGGCACCGCCATCTCAAGCACCGCTGAACAGGGCACCGCCATCTCAAGCACCGCTGAACAGGGCCCTTCAAGTCAAGAACCGCTGAACAGGGCCCTTCAAGTCAAGAACCGCTGAACAGGGCCCTTCAAGTCAAGAACCGCTGAAAAGGGCCCTTCAAGTCAAGAACTGCTGAACAGGGCTCTTCAAGTCAAGAACCGCTGAACAGGGCCCTTCAAGTCAAGAACCGCTGAACAGGGCCCTTCAAGTCAAGAACCGCTGAACAGGGCCCTTCAAGTCAAGAACCGCTCCACAGGGCACCGCCGTCTCAAGCACCGCTCCGCTTGGCCCTTCAACTCAAGCACCGCTCCGCTGGGCCCTTCATCTCAAGCACCGGTGAACTGGGCCCTTCATCTCAAGCACCGCTCCACTGGGCCCTTCAACTCAAGCACCGCTCCGCTGGGCACCGCCATCTCAAGCACCGCCCCGCTGGGCACCGCCGTCTCAAGCACCGCTCCGCTGGGCCCTTCAACTCAAGCACCGCTCCGCTGGGCCCTTCAACTCAAGCACCGCTCCGCTGGGCACCGCCGTCTCAAGCACCGCCCCGCTGGGCCCTTCAACTCAAGCACCGCTCCGCTGGGCACCGCCGTCTCAAGCACCGCCCCGCTGGTTACCGCCGTCTCAAGCACCGCCCCGCTGGGCACCGCCGTCTCAAGCATCGCTCCGCTGGGCCCTTCAACTCAAGCACCGCTCCGCTGGGCCCTTCAACTCAAGCACCGCTCCGCTGGGCACCGCCGTCTCAAGCACCGCTGGCCCATTGGCAGAAGGGGCAGGCCCGCAACTGTGTCGGGCAGGGCTGCACGAAGCACTCTGGGCACCATGCCTCCTCCAGAACCAGTGGAGTCTGTAATCCACTTGTGAGACTGTGGCTTTGCACTCCCCAGGATGGCACAGTGGGCAATCCACCCACTGTAGAGACTTGTGAGACTGTGGCTTTGCACTCCCCAGGATGGCACAGTGGGCAATCCACCCACTGTAGAGACTTGTGAGACTGTGGCTTTGCACTCCCCAGGATTGAACAGTGGCCAGGGAGGCCCCTCGTGGATCCGGCGTCGTGGACTCATCTGGCTGAGGTGCCCCCCCTTCCCTTCCCCCTGAGGTGCCTGTAGTTTTGCTATCTGATGCCCCTGCAGTGTTCTCTCCATTGGAGCCGGGTATCGTGTGTTGGCTTTGCCCATGTGTTTCGGCCCATTGGCCCACGAACAAAGGCTGATACCCAATTTGGACTGGACAATTTACATATGTATATATAGTTAGAGATGTTTGATATATTTTTTTACTTAGACGTACAATATACTTCAAATTTCAGGATCATTTATTTTTGTCTTTGCATTCTTCCGGGGGGTTTGGGGGTGTCACTCTGAGTTGTTGCTCTGCATTGATGTGTATGTAGTTGTGGGTGAGGGTGAGGGTGGGTGTGTCGCGTATGTGTGTCCCCGTAATTTTTTGCCTCCCCCCTACCCTGTGTCATAGGTGTAGTACTCACCGTTGTCTTCTGCGGCGGCGTTCGTGCTCCTGGTAGAGGAGCAGGAAGACAATAGCTGGTAGGATGTGTAGTTCGGGTTCCATGCTGTCCAGATTCCTCGTGGAGTGTGTAGAGGTGAGCGTTTTCCGTTCGTAATGTCTGTTTCTGCCGTGTTTTTATCGGCGGGGCTACCGCCCCGGAAAAGGTGGCGGATTGGTGGGTTGTGATAGGGTGGGCGGTACATTGTCTCCCGCCTGTCTGTTGGCGGTCACCGCCGCGCTGTTTGTTTGTCCCACCATGGCGGTCGGAGTGTTAAAGGGGCGGTCTCTGTTGGCGGTTCCCGCCAGGGTCAGAATTCCATTTTTTTTACCGCCTGTCTGTTGGCGAGTTGGCCGCCGCTTTAACACCGACCGCCAGGGTTGGAATGACCCCCATAGTTTATATCAAAATTAAAAATATACCGGGACTATCACTCTCTAGCAATGACATTTTTTGCACATATTACTGTCATGTAAATTTACAAGATGGTAGCCATTCATGAATTTTGAGAATGTATTCCATGCCAAATATCAATGCTTCACCTATGCTTCACTACTGCAAATGTAACTCTATCGGGCTCAGTAGAGTAAGAGATTGACTACTTCAGTAGGCTTTCTAATATTGCGCTCTCCATGATTTTCCTGTCTCTTAAACTTTAGGGGCAAAGCATCAAGCATGTGGACCCCAAGCTAACAAGAGCAGAGCCCTAATAGGGGGAGTGGGTTGTTTGGAGGGGTAGATGCAATCTAGATTAACATGCCTGGGGTCACTTTAAATTTACAGTAGTGACAATGCATCTTGGAGTGCAGGGGTTATTCACAATTGGTAATTTAATTCCAATCCCAACATTTTGCACTTGCCTCTGTAATCGGATTTCGATATTTGAACATCTGCATTTTAAAGACGAGTTCCTCCACCCTCTCCAACATTTGACACATAACTATTTGATTATCTCTAAGAAAAAGCGGACCACCAAATAATGAAATGTATTTCCAAATTTACAAAGTGGTCTAGTCAAAACTATGACTGCTTGCTTTATTTGCAAAAACAAAATTTAATCTCAAGGCTGCTAGTAGGCCTATGTCACGAGTGTGATCTTCAGGCAATTATGGATATTCTGCTAAATGCACTTTGCATTCTGGTATTTGTTGTTTTGCTTTTTTGCTATTGATATGGGCTCAGAAATCCAAAAATGCTACGTGCTGTTGGCTAAAGCTGGAGTTATCTCAAACTATCACTTCTGGCACAGTGACAATTAGCTAAGAAACTTTATTCACATGTTATATATGATTTCCTATGATTGGCAAGTCATTATATTATTATGGAGATCTGTGCCAGTGCTCTGGCTCGGCAGGGAGCAAATGCTTAAGTAAAGAGATTGAAAGATCCATAATGAAAATTTCGCAACAGATGACATGTACAAATAGGAAAACGTTTTTTTAAAATAGTTAAACAAAAGATTTTAACACCTGTGTTTCATTTTAATAAATACATTACTTCTAATTAATGCATTGATTGAAAACTATTAAATCTACTATTTGTAAACAAAAATGCATGATGAGGTTCAGCTACATTATTTGCTTGGACTCACACATTTTGGCCTAGTTGGAGTCTGCGATTTTATCCCAGGTGTTCTGGTCAAGTAGTCAAAATGAAACAAACATTTCTTGAATTTTTGTTTGTGAAATATGCATAAAGGCTTAAGAAGTGTATGAGCAAGCTGTATTTGGAACTTTTGTGCAACACACTAAAGTATACAAAAATACTTTTTTGAAGTATTTGGAAAGTGTGGCAAGGGGAAGTATCTGACGTTGTTTTCCCAAGCTTCCAGGTTCTAGATCCCCTAACTGTCATTTTAATTAAGAACAAGTTGTCGACTTTCCAGGTTTTCCTAACAAAATAAATCTTTTTTAATGCACTGTAAGTACTTAATACCCGGGCCTAGTCTCCATATGCCCAGAGGCATCAATTGACCCTAACCTGACTAAAAGTGACCACTTGGGTTGCTTGTGTTCCGGTTTAGGGAGGACCTGGCTTGGCAGTTCGGGATGGGCTGTTCCGAAAGGAACAGGGTCAAGACTGATTTGCGTATAGCTGGGTCCAAACTCAGGTGTCATAATGTGCAAAATAAGGATGGTCTGGGATGTGGAGTAATTACCACTGGCTGAGACAAATTCAAGCATTCTATCCAACACTTTTTTGTATACGTTAGTGTAGTGCCCTAAGTGGGATGGTTATGCCCAGATGTGGGTCCTGTGCATATTGTGTCACTAGAACCAAGCTGTACCTGGCTGATGAGTCCATAAGTAGGGAAAAACCAGCCCTGGGTGGCTAGTGCTCTGGTTCAGAGAGGAACTGGCGTGGCACTTTAGACTAGGCTCTATGATTAAAGCATGGTCAAGACTGATTTGTATACAGCTGGGTCCAAACAGAGTTGACATAGTGTGCAAAATAATGATGAATTGGGATGCGGCCTTCAGTAATTACCAGTGGCTGAGATTAATTTAAACATTCCATCCATTACTTTTTTGTCTATGTTAGTGTGTTGCCCTAAATTGGATGGGTGTGCCCAGATGTGGGTCCTGTGCACAGTGTGTCACTGGAACAAAGTTGGACCCGGGTGATGAGCACGTAACTAGGATGAAACCGGTCCCGGGTTGCATGTGTTCCAGTTCGGGGAGGGCTTGGCTTAGCAGTTCAGGCTGGACTGTTCTGCTTGAGCATGGTGAAGACTGTTTTACATATAACTGGGTCCAAACTGAGATGAAATGGTGTGCAAAATAATGATGGATTGGGATGTGGCCCTGAATAATTACCAGTGGCTGAGATTAATTCAAACATTCCATCCATCATTGGTTTGTATATGTTAGCGTGTCACCCTAAGTGGGATGAGTATGTCCAGACGTGGGTTCCGTGCATACTATGTCACTGGAACCAAGCTGTACCTGATTGTTGAGCCCATAACTAATGCAAAACTGGTCCTTTATTGTTAGTGTTCCAGTTCAGGGAGGACCTAGCTTGGCAGTTTTGTCTGGCCTGTCTCAATTGTGGCAGGGTCAAGAAAGGTTTGCATATAGCTAGGTCCAAACTGACGTGACATGGTGTGCAAAATAATGATGGATTGGGATGCGGCCACCAGTGGCTGAGATTAATTTAAGCATTCCATCCATCACATTTTTGTATCACTTTTTTTTGTAAAAGTGCCCACTTGACAATCCTGCTGTTTCAATAATACAAATGGTTCAGATCTCTCTTACACATAACTCACTGCTTTTTGGTGTTAGGACCAACTGAGATGGGGTCAGAGCAACAAGGTGACGCTGCCTACCTAACTACTTGGTAATGATGCAGTACAACTGCAGGGCCTGGGTGTTCTGGATGAATGTTATGTTGTGAGTTTTTTCATAGTGCCTAATCATTAGTAAAGGTATCCCAGTGCTTAGGAGGTTGTGAAATGCTGGCCTGGTGGCCTCATTTGATGAGCCAGGTCTTCAGCTTCTTGCAGAATTCAAGAAGTGAGGAGGAGGCACTAATGTGGTGTGGGCGGTTGCTCCGTCCTTTAGGAGCAATATATGTAAAATCACAACCTCCTGCTCTGCTTTTGCGTATGTGTGGTATTTGTGCAAGTGAGAGTCCACCTCAGAGGAGGAGCAGGGTGGGTTGGTGGAACTGCCTCTGTCTGTTCAGGTAGGCAGGACCTGTGCTGCTTAGCACTTTGTAGGTGTGGGTAAGGAGCATGAAACTGTATGCGCTTATGTATAAAGAGCCATTGTAGCTCCCTTGGGTGTGGTGTGACATGAGACCGGTGAGGGAGTTTGAGGACCAGTCTGGCTGATGAGTTCTAGATATTTTGAAGTATTTTTGTGAGTTGGTTGGTGGCTCACGCATAGAGGGGGGCTCCCTGTAGTCCAATCTGCTGGTAATGAGGGATTGGGTGACAGTTTTCCTGGTGTTGTTGTGTAGCTACATGAAAGTCTTTTTCAGCATCCTCAGAATGCGGAAACATGCCGTTGTGATGTCTTTGACCTGGACGACATGTCCAGCTTGCTGTTGAAGATGATTTATTGTGTGTTGGAGGTTGGGGTGGGTCTGAGTTCTATAGGCCACTAGGTGGAATTCCGCTGAGGCATCTTTCCTGAAGATCACCACTTCACTCCTGACTGTGTTTAGTTTGAGGTCATTGGACTTTATCCAGGTGGCCACTTCGGCCATGCATGAGTTGTAGTTATTTCCTGTGCTGGGTTTTCTGTCTGAAAGGGACATTATCAGTTGTGTGTCATCAGCATAGATGAGTATGTCAAAGTTTTGTGCGCTGGAGGAACTCTGCCAGTGTCATCTGTGTCATCCTAATCTATCATCTCTTGGGGTATCATGACATCCCCATTGAAAGAGCTGCAGTTTATAAGCCTTCCATCAGAGTAGACAGACTGCATTTTTGAGAGAATTTTACTCAGAGGCACTCAAGGGTACGTTATCCCTCTGAAGCACACTTTTATGACTTTGGATCGCCATTCCTCATTGAGAATGTGTAACTGCAAAAACGGAACACTTTGCGATGGCAGTAACTTAACCAAAAAGTAGTTTTTTTTTACTTTTGTGACAAACACAACAAACATCACGTCAGTTATTTCCGGCAGAAGCAGGGTTAATGGCCTAATGCTTCATTTGCTGTCTCTGTTTACCCCTCTGTTGCACACGAAGATCCGGGGCACTTGTTTTCACGTGGAGCGGCTACAGAGAACGGAGCCTTGGCTCTCTCCAAGGCGCATTGTCAGCAGCGGGAGAGCCTTTCATTTTTTATTAGAATTGCAGAAATTAAAGAAAAGGAGGTTTCCGAGCAGTTTATTTTGTTCCTCTTTAAACAATCTCCCCGCTAGACGGACAGCCGGCCCTGTGAGGCTGAAAAGCCTTCGCTTCGCTGGAGGAGCCAAATGCAGCATTGACCTTAAATGGTAAAAGCTCCCTTGAGTGAAAGAGAGGCTGGCCTCGGGGAAAAACAGGGATAACTGCGTTTTGGGTTAGTTATCCCAATAACTAAGGGAAAATCTGCTTTATCCGGCCGAGAACTAACATCCGGACCTCGGTACTTCTTAAAGGTACAGTGCATTATAATTGTCATTTTATTTACTCTTTGCATTGATGTTTACCTAAAATATAAGATTCTTGCTGCTATTGTGTTATGAGAAGGCGGAAGATAAACCCACGCATGTAAAAGATTGTTTACTTATATCTCAAGTTTACCAAGTCATATATGTATATACATACGTCAGAAACACAGAGAAAGGTCTGGAGCAAGGTGGCTACATATGGAATTCGTCCGACCTTTATGTGTCTGTGAAATGTTTACCTTTTTGTTACTTATTCTGGCCAGTGTCTTCGAAACACAAGTGTGCTTTAGTAATGTGCGAAACTGACACATGCAGCGTTTGCACTGGGTGCTTTGTCATGAGACTGCGTGCAGCCTTCCCACACTCCACGTATGTATGTAGTGTCGAGAATTTGCTTGGATCTAGGCCCGGTAAGGGTTTGAGAGGCACTAACCCTTTCTGGGGTTTCTAGGGACATAATTTGGCTTTGAGGAGAAAGTGGACACCAAACCTAAGTCTTTTGTATATCTTTGATGTCTCCTGTCCGAGTTGTTGGCGCTAACATGATGGGAATCTCAGGAGACTCAAAAAACATAACGTGCAGGGTTCAGGGGCATGTTGCGTTTAGTCACTGCATGCTTTCATGTCCAACACGAAAAACCGTAATATGTTTTGAACATCGACACCCTGTTTCCACTTGCAAAACCGCCAGTTCAGTTTTCATATTTCTAATCAGAAACAGGCATTGCTTCATGAACACCGGCAAACTGCATAGCCCGCGTGTCAGACAGCATTCATAGAAAATGCATCTTCATCTTATTTAAACCGATATTCTGGCAATAATGCATGCATGTAGGATAAAAGCGGCTTGTAAATGTCAACAGAACCCCAAGATGAGAGCCATGGGCTAGATGCACTATCCTTCTGGTTGCCCAACGCAGATGGAATTTGCAACTCGAATTTTTACGACCAGAAATTTTGTTTGCAAATTAACCTGAGTGCTAATAGGTCGATTCACAAAGTAAGGAACTGGAGTAAGTGGCCGTCTGAACTACGTAATTAAGAGTCATTAGGTAGGTCGCAAATTGTGACTCACTCCGATTGGTCACAGTCTCAGGGATGGTGGCATTAAAGAGTTAGAAGACCGCGATGCCTGTGATTTCTTTTTAAACAAAGCAAACTTAAAAAAAAAAAAAAAAAGCAGTCTGAATTCCTTAATTAAAATGGGACTGCTGTTTAAAAAATATTTTTTTAAACTTTCAGTGAGAGTTGGGACTGACTACTTCCCCTGAAACTTTTATCCCATTCACAACGAGCAAAGTATGCAAAGAGGACCACTGGTCTCTTGCTTATCAGTTACCACCCCATCTTGTTAGGAGGGTGCAGTAAGATTTTTGTGAACTGCGAAAGCAGTCTTAAGCCGTTGATACACAGGGGTAAGAATCACAATTTAGAAGGGTCGCCCACAACACTTCCCACTCCTAAAATGGGTTTAGTGCATAGTACAAAACGTTTCAGTGGCCGCAAACTGACTAATTTAGCACATTGCAGGTTTTACAACTGCTAAAACGTTTACCTAGTTTGGCCCTATTTTGTGTCCGTTGAAAGCAGAGGTTTTTGAAGCTGTTCTCTTTAACTACAGCTAACAGTGTCCACTGGTTGGAATTAATGTTTCAGTTGTATTTGCCTTTCATGAATACATTTCTGATAAAATAATGTACTGTGTCCATGGGCAGTGAAATTATGTGATTTTGTGCCTGCAGTGCTTACTGCATAATTATAGATTTGCAGAAAACATTGCCACATACTTTGCAGACTTCAACAAAAAAAAATGTTGTTTGTAGCTCAAATGGATATACACACAGACAAAAACACACACACACACTCTCTCCCTCTCTGCTTTGAGAGTCTTCAAATATGTTGGTTATTTTACAAAATATTGTTTTTTTCTCTAGTAGTGCTCCTA
Organism: Pleurodeles waltl; assembly: GCF_031143425.1. Classification (NCBI taxonomy): domain Eukaryota; kingdom Metazoa; phylum Chordata; class Amphibia; order Caudata; family Salamandridae; genus Pleurodeles; species Pleurodeles waltl. The sequence goes on from NC_090440.1 coordinate 784,609,630, forward strand.
CCAATCTGCATTTCTCTCCCTTTCCACTGCCCCTTTAGCCCTTCTCATATGTCCTGCTTTTCCTATAATGCATTTTGACGTTATACGCCAGCATGATTGTTGGGAAATCTGAAGCTCACCCCCCCTCAATCTTACTGAACAAGCTGCGCCCCTGTTTATACACTGTTTTTGTGCAACAAATGCACACACACATATTTTGACTTCTCAACTGAAGATCAATGTTGTCTAATAGATGTAATTTAGAGCCACTGTAGTAAAAAAACACATCCACACATTTATTACTACAGTGTAAAGGTCAAATTCCATTTCAGTACCAGGATAAAGAGAAACTGACATGAGAAAATCATTGTTCACTTCCTCAAAAATTGTTAGTTATGATAGCGTTGGACATAGTAGGCACATCTAAAGTAAGGGTTTTACTCACTAAACACATTTAATTACTAGCAATCTTGTGTTTGTTAAAAAACATATATTTAGACATGTAGTGTGCTATTTATTAGTGATATTGAAGGAGACGAAGGGGCATTCATAACCCTCTGGAGGTTTCACCTTTTGTGATTGTTGGCCCTTCCCTACAGTCAACACGGTAATAAATCTCATATTACACTGCGCATCTGCATATGCACTATATATGTCTGTGAAAGGACAGATATGGCCTATTACGAATGCTTGCTATCAGTTGAAATGTGGAGATTGGAAAGGAATAGCTGCTTCAAGTGCATTTATGAGATTAGGGCTGAAAAAACGAGCTCACATTCTCTTCAGAATTACATATTTGGTCAAACTGATGTATGATTCAATCGAACACCGTACTTACGAATCCGCTATGGATGTTAGCAGCAGCAGCTGTGGCAATTAGTCCTTCCATTATAAAAGTGACAATTTAACCTAATCACTGCTTGTACCAGTTGCCTCTTTCCAGTGTATATTTGCCTGCAATTAACAAATAAATGTTTGCAGCTGCCAAAATTCACAGTGTGATTTTTAATGCTGTATTTGAATCATGTTTAAGGGTTTCTCTTTTTGACCTAAATGTTATAGTTCATTCTTACTTTTTCTCTGACGGAATAAAGCACCAGTTTATGGCTGGAAGTTTACGTTATCTTGGTTAGCCCTGTACTTCTACTGGGGAAGATTTTGCAAGCGCTGTGCCACACCTGAGGCCTTTCACTATAGAACAGGAGGATTCTCCTATCAAAAGCGTCACTTTTATTGGTGCAATTCTTACACATTTTTGCAATTACAGGATCCTGGCGGTAAAGTCTCACAAACTTTTTAGAATGCTTTGCAGTGAGATTTGATATCCTGAAATTAATTTATATTTAACATTTTTTCTATCTCTGTTGGTGGCATCAACAGTCAATGGAATTCGCTTTTCAATTTAGGCCCTGCTTGGTAAAGCATTGCAGTATGCCCTGAAGCAAAGTAGGATAACGAATCCCACTGGTAATGCCCAGATAATTAATTTAATACAAGAGGCGTCAAAAATAATTTTATTCATGTTCATATCTGAGATTATAATTGTTCTGCAGAAGGGGTGAAGGAGCAATTATCAATTCTGCCTCCCCAGCGCCATACCTGCTTACAGGATGCATGGGAGAACTCCTGTGAGGCTGGAGCACAAGGATTTACGTTACAGGGCTCGACTGTTCAACGCTTCAAGTCCACCCTGAGCCAAGGGCCCACAGTTTTCTCAAAGACACATCTGATTTACTGCTGTAAGCAATAATTTCCTGCGCACTCTGCCAGACTATGAAATGATGAATTATTTCATCTAGCACTGAAGCTTCAAATTGCTCGCAGTGTATCACTAGTAGGACCAGATTTCCAGGCCTGCTAATACTGTGCTCCTGGTTTATGTTTATCATACAATGTTGTAAGAAATAGCTGTGCAATCCCAGAGGGATTTGTAGATGGAGAACATTGGTACCTGAGATTAGGATAGTTTTCATTGGTTTTAACATTATGATTTCACAAAAAAAGTTAAAATGCATTCAGTGTTCAGAATAAAACGACAATTATAAAAGCAATATGTAGAATAATACTTGATGATGACATAAAACATAATCTAAATAGCCCAAGCTTTACCCCTTTCAGGATTGCATGGAATCCCTGCATCTCAATCTGCATAAAGACATAATGCAATCAATTAACAAAAGCATTTATGAGTACGGAAAGTAGTACTAGAGGAGTACTCTCCCATGTACGCTTACATGCCTTTGTGAACCAGCCCAAAATATCTAAGTATCTCTCAGTAAAAGTGCAAAGAGGGACAGTCCTTTCTATTTGCACTAACTGTATAGAAATATTTATTTAATATTTTTATTTTCTCCCACTTTTAGGTGGTTGTGGCCATTTCACAAAGGCATGTAAAAGATTAATACAGCAGCAGGTACTCCAAAATGCCTTGGTGATAGGCCACATTATCTCAAAATGAGTCACTCTAAAATACCCACTCACCCTCTTGAAGGAGTTTAGATGTTAAATATAAACATATCAAGAAGCGTGGCAATGCTAATTTGACTTGACACTACAAAATGGCATTTAATAAGTCAGCCACCTTATTTTGCTTCTGAGGGAGTTGTTGATCAGACAGTTATTTTCTGTAGTTTAGTCTTTGGGATTACACCTAGAACACGGTCTTGATCCAAACTCTTTTTCTGAGCTCTATCTCTGTGGCTGCTGCAATTGCAGAATGCAACATGAAACATAAGACCGGATATTCTCTGTTTAGAGAGAAGTCTGGAGTCATACAGGTGTATTTATACTACATGGCAGAGTTGTCAGTTAGGCACTGAACAGATATTTTTTCTCTTTGCAAAGTAATTAACACATTACAATCCAAATACAGTGAAATGGAAATGCGTGAAATAGTATTATTGTTTTGTAACATTTGTGTAGTGTTTTTGTAGCACATAGAAGGCCTCTGTTTTCTTTCTGGGTGGCCTAGTAGGTAGCTCCTCGGTACACTGTGCGTGGGAGGTCAGAGTGTATGTTTTAAGGAGTGATCTACGTGGGAAAAATGTTGGTGTGGTGTATGAGGTTTGGAGGTGTGCTCCAATTACGTGGCATCACATATGTAGTTATTCTTATGTATAGTGTGAAGCGGACACATATGTGAGAGGTATACTATCTCATTTGCATTTACCTACTATACTCAACTTACCATACTTATCATCATTGCTTCCAATTTTGACTGTGTTAGAAAGTACCCCCATGATTGTGCGTGGTGAGAAACGTGAAATTGTAGCTTGTTTTAGTGGGATGCCACAAACTAGGAAATAATTAGACATCACAGGTGCATTGGTCTATAGAACCCCTCCAGGAGCAGTGAAGATGTGAACTAAGCAACTCAACAGGGCTTAGGACATCAATAGACATTACATGTACAGGGATTTAATGGGTCTCTCCAGGAATGGATGTGGAATGATTCATGGTAAGTACAGATCAAGGGGAACCAAGACTCCACATGTACGTGGGTTTATGGGGCCCTCTAAGAAAGATAAGTGGTCTGATCTAGGAAATTAGCAGAATCCCAAAATACGTGGGTTTAAACCTCCACCCAGGACTAGTGATATTGCCTGCCTGGGAAATCAAGAAGCACTAGGAAATGTATAAACACACTGCAAGTACATATTTCTGTAGAGTTCACCAAGGAGTAATGATAGTGCCGGCCAAGACATTGTAGAATTTCAAGTACATTGTTCTTGTTATTTTGAAGTCTGTGTTCTTATTGTCTTAGCAACGAGGAATATGAACATATATATTAACCCTTCTTAGAGAACTCTGCAATGTCCATCAAGCGCAAATAGCAGAAAGAGGTATTCTTGGTGTTTGTGTTGCATTTGGTTCTTTCGGGTGGTTGATTGCTGCATTGTCCTAGTTCATCGTCATTAATGTCTGAAATACTTGCAGATTTTTGCTTCTGCAGGTTGTGACAATTGATCCTGCATTCATTGCTCGATTACCAACATCACTTCCACAGCATCATCCCAATTCACTTTCTGAAGTTTGCCTGGCGAATGTTAAATTATGACTGATGGCTCTAGAAATCTATTTAATGTGGACCAGAAAACAAGACAAAGATTGCATCTGACTGGCTTTCAAAGTTGGTTTATTGGAAGGAGTCTTGTCCCTCTAGAAACGTCAATCTTGCTCCTGTACATGTGGCTTGTAAGCACATATTTTGTTGCAATAGGACAGCAACACTGACGCCACAGGCAAACTCAGTTCTATTCAAGAAAGCTCTATTTAGCATTGTGTTCTTTCCTGCATGATTGTGAGTGTTTCTCTTGTCATCACCAGAGAATGTTGATAACATGTACATCAAACTGAGATGGGGTATATTTGTGGGACTACACATCTGGTGGGACATCTCGTTTCATGTTAGGTCTACTAACCTGGAATGGTGCTTTAGATAAGTTGCATAAGGGCCTACATCTGCAAAACCTGTTTTGCTAATGCCGTCTTCCTCTGGTAAAAACCTTCCTTCACTGAACCAGCTACAAATATCATATTATCACACTAGAGAGCTTGAGAGGCACTTAAGCAGAGCCTTTTGATCCCTAATGTTGCATTACAGTTTGTGGTCCCAATAAAAATGCTTTGATTCTCACCAGTGCCATTGTATTTGTTGATCCTGGGGATCAGTCCAGTAGTTTACTTATTGCGGTTTCATGCATTGTGTCAATTTTGATGACTTCCCCGTCTTCCCATAATATAAGAGCAATCTCACTGCAAATAAACCTTGCTGTCAGCTTGATATGGCAAAATCTAAGTCATCACCAGGCGCAGCCGGTCCTTTAGGGCGGAGGGGCCACCCCTCCTCCACCTTTAGCCCCTCATGAAGAGTGCCGGTCAGGTTGAACAAAAGTCAGCCTGACAGACACTCTTCATGTTCAGGTCAGGCAGTCAGGAGCAGACATGTGTGATTTGTGCACACTCCTGGCTGCCCAAGCTGAACTTTGGTGGCCTGAAGAGGTCACAGCTCCTATGGGTGTGACCTCCTCGTCTCAGCAAAGGTGCCTAGAGGCCCTCCTCTGGGTGACGAGGAAGGCGTTACCCATTGACTTCGACCTGGGCTCTTCAAGTTTAAGCCCTGAAGCACCCAGGGTGAGTGTCAATCAGTGATACCTCGTCACAGAGTGGGGTGGGGTCAGAAGTCTCACTGACCCCATCCCACTCTGTGACGAAGTTGGGACTGCTGCCTTCCCTCATTGGCTGACCTTAGGGAAGGCAGCAGTCCCAACCCTCCTGGGACCTCCGAGGCAGAAGGTAAGTGTGTGTGTGATCTTTTTAAATGAATGTTTGGCGCATACGTGTATGTTTGAATGTTGATGAGTATTGTTAATGGATGTGCATGCATGCGTGCGTGTGGAAGAATGTGTGAGTGTGCTTCCCAGCCCCCCCTAAAACTGCCGGCCGCCACTGGTCATCACCCAGGTATCTAAAACCAGTAATGTTGTGCACACAGTCAAAATTTGTGAAAGGACCTGAGCAGTTGTTTGATGTTTACTAAGCAGAACAAAGAGCAATTTCAGTATTCCTTGCTGCCCTTTCCTATGCCATGTTCCTCTTGGGGAGTGATAGTTTTAGCGTACTGAAAGTCACAAAAGCAACTTTGACGGGTTTGAGAAGGAACTTCCTAAATTGTGTCACAGAAGCCAACTGAGTGATACTGTAGTCCTTTTTAGGGTGCAATGCTTCTTGTTTTAAACCAGTAATGTAAAGAGATGATACCACCTGGCATTGCAGCAATCACATGTAAGCCAGATAAAAGTTAAGAATTCTCCAGCAGATGTATATATCTCATTGGTGGCCTACAACATTGCACTAGTCCATTGTCATACATGAAAAGACTGTAGCTGACTCTTATTATGGTAGCTTGTTGACCTGTTTTATTAAAAGCTTCTTGAAATATGTAAACTCCTACATCAGTGGGGACCAGAGGGTGAGTAATGGAGGAGCCGTGCTATGTCTCCTGCTCCCAAAACGGTGAAGTCACTCTGCCTTCTCATCACCTTTTGCTCTGCAGTAAATACACTCCAAAACAGAAGCTTAACTCTAGAAAAATGATTAATACTCAGTGGGTAACCACATATTTGTTTCATCCTCTTGAGCAGTCCTTGACCACATGAGATCATGTTATCTTATGGAGAGGTTTACTGTTCAGGAATTGTCATGATCCTAAGAAGATGGTCAAGCCTGGCATCTTTTCAATTCAACGAATTATGTGATGAACCTCAACTTCACATGAATTGCTACGTTCAAGTTCTATCTGAACATGTAATGAAATAAACAGTTGCATTTTTATCAGTTTATATATACAAAACAAAGAGCAGTCATTGGCAGTGCAGTTATTTACTACAGTATGGCGTCTACAGTATGTGAAAATGAACATTCACACCGTGCTTTGGCACAATCACAATCAACGATATTTACACTACTCTGCAGCCGCCTAGATCTTTAAAACATGGTGTTCTTTGTCTTGTGGACCTGTTTCATCCTCATAAAGCTTCCGATTGTCCTCACTATAATGACATCAATGGGAAATGTAATAAACTCATTGGGATGTGCATTTCTCCTGGACCAGCGTCGCACGTGGACAGCCATCTCACCTCTTTTGTTCTTGGCCAGCAGAGTGGTTTGCTACGCAATCGTTATTCACAAGGAATGCCCTTGCACGGCTTCTAATTCCCTGTCCACACGGGCAAGGCCAGCTCTTCAAGAAGCCAGCCGTTCCACCCAGTAGCGAGGCACTTGACATTACTACCTAGATAGCATGATTTATCAAGCCAGTACTAAATCCCCAATGAGTCGCATATACGTACGTGTAACAGATTCTGAAACACACACATGCGAAAAAGTGTGGTTTTTCACATACACTAAGCCATACACCTTTTCCTCCTAAACCTACTTATGCGCAGACTACACATTTCCAGAATTCTGGAAGCAGAGACAGATAACTTTGAAAAAAAATATTTTGATTGCTCGTTTCCAAGTCTTTCCTTTCCCACACAGCCTGTCAAACTGGTGGATGTTAATGCACTTGTGTTTTCAGGTTTAAGTGTAGAAGTGGAATAAGAGTGGAGAGGGTATTGTGAGTACTCAGAAAACTGTGCCTGTGTGGATGTTCACCTCATTTGCATTGCTATATCTCTTCCCTTTCCTTCCCTGGAAATCTTGAATGCCCTGCCTAGCTTCTGCATGCTTGTGCAGGTTGCTGTTATTTTAATTGTATTTCTACAGTTCATCACCCATGCGTAAACGATGTTTTCTCATCTATAAATTAATTTTGTATTAAAAGTTTTTGACATTTTCAATATAAGAGACCCTTATACGCCCTCCCAAAAAATTTGCCATCCAGGTTCATAATGTCCTAACTTGTGTACAAGGTATGTTGCTGATTGGCATTCAGGTTTTTATATCTGTCTGAGTATTTCTAGAGGGCCTCCTGCCATTTATAAAATATTCCACTGTGTGCTAATACCATGGTAAAAGCACCAACCTTACAGCAACATATTGCTATAGTAGATCTGATTGATCTTGCAAATCAGATCTACAAACCATCCAAAGCATGAAGATCTACACTTAGGCGCATATTTATACTTATTGAGTGCCGCATTTGTGTCATTTTTTTACGCAAATGCAGCGCAAACTTACAGAATACAATTGTATTTTGTAAGTTTGCGCCGATTTTGCATCAAAAAACGATGCAAATGCGGCACAAAAAAAGTATAAATATGGGCCTTAATATCTATCAAGTGTCATATCCTTTGTACTGGAAAGGTACCCTTCTAGTACAAAATACTATGCTTAGAGCATAACCTCAACATCATATCCTACTCCAAGGGCACCCAGCTCATCCTCTTGCTTTCAGCAGACCCTTCCACCCGAGGACCAACTTCCACAACTGCATGATGAGCATCGCCAACTGGATGAAGACCAACTGTCTGAAGCTTAACACTGACGAGCGCGAAGTGCTCATCTTTGAGAACAACACCTCCCAGTGGAACAAGACCTAGTGGCATACCGAACTCGGACCTTCTCCCACACAGACAGACCATGCCCACAACCGTGGCATCATCCTGGACAGCAAACTCACCATGAAACGGCAGATCAATGCAGTCTCTGCAGCCTGCTTCACACTTTACGCATGCTATGAAGGATCTTCAAATGGCTCCTCTTCAGCACGAGGAAAACTGCCACTCAAGCCCTCGTCACCAGCCGGCTGGACTACGACAACGCACTGTACGCTGGAACCAGCACCCAACTCACAAAGAGACTCCAGACAGTACAGAACTCAGCGGCCAGACTCATCCTCGACCTTCCCAAATGGACCAACTTCACCCCCAACCTCAGGAGCCTCCACTGGATCCCCATCCGGAAAGATGCCTATTCAAGATGCTGACACACACCTAAAAAGCCCTCCACGACCAAGGACCAGCATCTATCAACCACCGCCTGAATTTCCACCAATCCACCAGAGACCTTCGATTCACTTGTCTCACTCGCACAAACATCTTGCACCACCGAAGCTTCAGTGGAAACTGCTCTTCTCTTACCTGTCCACCAAATCATGGACCGGCATTCCCCTCCAACTCCGGTCAGCACCCTCTTTAGCAGAATTGAGGAAGAGACTCAAGACCTGACTTCTCAACTGAAACCAGAAAAGTAGCACCTGGATACCCTCACGAGTGAATTAGCAGTACTCTCCGAATATGGATTGATTGATTAATTGATTCATTGATTGATAGACTAACTGTAAACACATTGGGTGTGTGCTGTACAGTGCTGAACACTTGCAGTTTGTAAAAATGCATGAGAAATGAAAACACCTCCACAAGGAGACATTATTTGTTGGAGCAAAACCCCATCTAACAATTTTAGTAGATAGGGCTTTATGTCAAAGACCATGCGTTATAGTGTGTTATCACAAATGTACCATCCATGAAATGCCCCCTTGATGCAAAATAATGCAAAGCAGTGCTATTTATTTTCCTTTTAGGGCTACTTTCCAGTGCAAAAAAGTAAATAATTTATCAAGACTTTGTACTATTTGTATACTTTGAATCACTTTGCATCACATTACACCGGCAAAAAGGGGCAGGTTATCAAGCATCTATACAGGTCTACCAAATTAGTCACAATCAAAACTTAAAATTGACCAGAAGAGACTGACAGTGAGATAGTATAACAAACTTATCGCACCAGTACTGAAGCCCCTCCAGTAGGTACTGATAAAAGAAACATTGCATTTCAAGGGCCCATGTCTCCTGCATAGGATTCCACAAGGTACCCACTAAAATTCCTTGCTAAACCATTTTTCCTAGAGCCCTTGGTGAGCAAACCTGAACTTGCTCATGACTATCTCAGCAGAGATTCACTGAAAGACCTTTTCAAGAGCTCATCATTTTATTCCATTATCTTCCATATCGCTACAAATTAGACTTGGAAATGTGACTCTCACCTGTTCATTCAGGCCTTTCTTCACTGTTACTTGCCTCACTGCTGCCCTGTGACCCTTGTTCTATGGGTCCAATGCCTAAGAATGGTGATATGTAACTAATACCTCAAGCCAAGGGCCAACAGTGTATGGTTCTAGCTGTGCAAGGCTTTGGACTTGGTTTATCTGCACATATGGAGGAGAGATCTTAGGCACATTTATCCCTGCAGCTCTACAACTGACTGTGTCCATAAGATTGTTCAGTTATTGCCTTTACATTCTCTTTAGGTCCAGGGATCATTGTCGACTCTCAAAATAAAACTTTTCAAAAGCATTAAACTGTTTTCATTTCCTTTAAAGCAAGCGGTCTGCGTTTGAAATTAAAGTTTATTTTATATAAAAGTGATCACAGACTTGGTGGTCTATTGATCACAGCGGGGAACAGCCTTTACAATGTGGTAATTAAGACACAGTGCCTTTACCACTCATATTTTACCACTCACATTTTTACCATGCATATGCCTTTACCACACATGAAAAGTCTGTTTAAGTTATTTTAGGGGTTTAGGGATCGGTAGGAGTATTAGGTGGTATGGGTATTTTTAGGGTTTAGGGGTGGATAAGGGTATTAGGTGGTAAGGGTGATTTTAGGGCTTAGGAGTGGGTAAAGGTATTGGGTGGTAAGGGTGGTTTCAGGGTTTAGGTGTGGGTATAGGTATTTGGTGGTCAGGAGAATTAAAAAGGGTGTTTAGGGGTTTGCTCCCCAAAAGTATAAAATTATATATATATATATATATATATATATATATATATATATATATATATATATATATATATATATATAGTACCTAGTGGCAGTCACCACTAGATAGTTATAGTTAGGACCAAGTTTCTACATAAAAAGTGTCTTTTTACTTGCCTATATCGTTGGCGATGCTTGACAAATCTCCATAAAACTTTCCAAAAACATTTGCCAATCCAGTCAGCTGCTGCCTGGAAAGTTTCAGAGTGATCCATCCGGAGTGGGGGGAGTGGCAAGTCAGAGAAAAAGGGGGTCTCAAAACACGTTATCCCCATTCATTTTTCCATTCGGATTTTGAACAGCAATAGCACAAAAACAACTTGACGGAATTACACCAAATTTGGCAGGAAAGTAGGTCCTGGTCCAGAAAGCAACCTTTTTTGGTGTAATTCCACGGAGTAGTTTTTGAGAAATTAAGGGAAAAACAAATTTGTATATCTAGGGACGCAAAGGATTTGTGACTCCTGATCTCGTGCAGAGATCAGATTGGCTGATAGCACTTCAATAACAGAAGTTGTTGCAGCGTGGTCAGCAATTTTGGGACTCAGCTGAAGCCAAGTCCCAGAAGGAAAGTAAAAAAAAAATAAAAGAAAAGGAGCCAGTGTACGAACACCCTGGCACCTTAGCTCTGGTAGTGGGGTGCCAAAAGGACCCCCCAAAGGCTAAAAAGCATTTTTTTAAATTTTATAAGCGAAGGCGCAGTGGATCTGCAGATCTGCCGTAAAATAAAATAAAAAAATGAAGCATGGTCTCCCGCGATTCTTACTATCATGCCCCCGGATGGGCCAAGTCCCGGGAGCTTATGTGTAAAGAAGCCGCTGGGTGGCTCCTGGCCCTCTTTCGCTGCCCTGGGAATTGCCATCTCCCCAAGGCTGCTATCTAATGTTAAGGGGGGCGAAGGGGCCCCCTCCAACTGCCCTCGGGACCACCACTTCCACGTGGTGTTCAGGTAATAATATGCGGGGGCAGCATGCCCCCGAATGCCTTGGGGACTGCCACCTCCCCAGGGCTGTGTTTTAATATGCATAGGGGGTCACCTACCCCCTAACGCTGCCCCGGGAACCACTACCTCCTCGGGGTGAATAATTCATATGTGGAGGGGCCCTATGCCCCTCCCACCGCCCCGGGGACCACCACCTCCCTGGAGCAATGAATGTAATTTATGCAGGGGACCTGTGGCTCCACTGTGCCCCGGGACCACCACCCCCAGGGTAAATAATAAAGTAAAGGGGGGCCGTTTTGGACCCCTAAACCTCGGGGACCACAACCCCGGGGCTATTATCTTTGTAAACCTGGGGATGCCAAATCCCACTATTTCTCCTCATTTGTTTTCCCTTTCTATGTGTGCTGCATTCTTCAGCACACACAGAACGAGAAAAAACCCTCCCGGGATTGTTTTTGTGCAGGAAGGCACCCCTTCATGCACAAAAAAAGACTGCATGCAATACAGGCACCCTGGTACCAGTGTACAGTGGTGCTTGCTTTGGCTGTAGCTGCGGAAATGGCGCCAGGGTAGGAGGAATTGCAGGAATGCGCCATATGTAGTAGATATGGCACGTTCCTGCCCTTCCCTGTTGATGTAGAACAGCGCATCAAGGTGACGCCCGTAAATACGGGCCTGAGTGCTTAACGATGCTGCGGGGCGTTGTGAATAATTTATATGGAGTATTATTATAAGGGTAGCTACAAAACATTCTTTCACAATACACGGGGCCAAATACACAAATTATGTTCTGTTTGCACGTGTAACTTGTGCTTGAAAAACATTGTTAGTTATACAGGCAGGGTTATGCAATTAAAAATATCTTCATTTAAAAAATATTAAAATGTGCATTTGTGTGTGTTTGCATGCAAAAAGCTACCTTACGCATGTCTGCCCAATATGCATGCACAAACCACATGTCTGACCAATATGCATACACAACCCACTCACCTGAAAGGGTAAAATTGATCATTACGAGGATTACCAGTTTACTGTCAGGGAATTACCCATGGCATATAAATCAAAATAAGTGAACACACAGTGGTGTAAGGAAAGTTACAGAACGTTTGACCTGCATTTACCACACTACATCGTAAGTGCTGCTGAAGAGAGGTGCATTGGTCACCTTGAAGGTTATGTGTATTGCCGGGTGGCAATTATTGGCATATAATTTATTTTGGGAAAAACATGCAACACTGAAATAATTTGTGAATGTGCTATCTTCATATCCATATATTTAGTAATGAAAGTGTGTAAGCAAATGCAGTACTCACCTTTAGGGGCCTTCTTAATCAGTATGTTCTTCTAGCAGTCGCCAGCAGAAACTATGAAGTGAATCAGGCGCCATTCACCCAATCTGTGCACCCTAAGACCAAAAGGTTGGCCATGCATCGCAGGTTAACTCATATCCCGCTATCTTTGTGGCAAACCTTGGAACAAAGCTGGTTGTCAATGGGCAGCACTTGGGAGGCTGGCATGACAGGACCCGCTCACAAGGTGTGTGGGAAGAGAAGCCCTAATTAACTTCTGCTGTTTGACTTCGTGAGTGACTCTTGTTGATGTTGCCTGCTGCTGCTTTAATTTATAATCCATGTGGTGTCTCAGGCAGCCCCACCATACACCCCAACTTGTTAAACATGCAGAAAACAATATAGATTTTATTTACTGTGTAACCTATGGTAACTGCGGAACTGGGGGGGGGGTGGGGGGTGGATAGTGGGTGTGAGTGATCCTCGCTTGACCGCCTTAACACTGAGGGAGTCCTTCCTGTATGACCAGCTGAAGGTCTTTGAAACTAGGTGTTTGAAACTACTACTAAAGGCTTCGATTGAAAGGTCTCAAAGAAGGAGGGATATTTGCAGGAACTAACATATAAGGTGGCAAGTACATGGTTGGGACTTGAGAATGTCAGTATTGGAGATCTATGTTTGGTTGCAAATGTACAAGGCATGTTTGTTTGAGTCCTTTATTACTGATGCAATTACCTCAGTATAGATCTGCAAGTTGATAAATTAGGCAATATGGTGATGTATCTGAAAAGTAGGATTCTGAGTGTGTCTTTGGTGACTGAGGGTGATGATGCGGGGCCCTATTGCCTCACTTTCTGCAGATGGATGTGGGGGTGCATAAGATGCAGGTTTGAGCACAGGGTGTGGGCTATATGAATTCATTTAAGGCGTACTTTTTCTATAGCTCATCATCCATGTTAAATGTGAGATTTATAAAAGAGGAAAGTATCAACCAAAAACATAACCTGGCCAAAAAACACTGCTCCCCATCATGGTGTGAAGTACGCTCCTCACACTTCTGAGTCCCAATGCAAGTGCACCTGGTTCACTACTGATAGCAGCGATCCTGAGTAGTGGGCTGTCTCCTGTGCCTCTTTCTCTCCTTCCCCACCATGCTTGGCCATCACTCCAATCTTGAAACAGTCTATATGTCTCTTTCAGAAAAAAAATATCGCTTTTGCTGCCTCACTCCAACCCCTTTCCACCCTGAGTCAGTCCATATCTGCACAGTTATTGCAGGCCTTGAGGGTGTCATGCAGTGCTTAATTTGAGCTGATGGTTTCTGGTGCAGGGCACCAGCACTTATTTTTGAGGGCCGGCACTTATTTTTCTGCCTCAAACATTTACTGCATGAAAAAGACACACATGGGAAAGACGGAGGAAGAGGAAAATGAAAAAGCATCAGAAAGGGAGAAAGCAGAAAGCTGCAAGAGTGATCTGAAGGGGCAGGGATTGGCTGTAAATGGATTGAAGAGGTCCAAGATGGCTTCAAGATTTTGCTGCCTCAGTATTCTGTGCTTGCACTTTTAAGTGCAGCAGCCGCGTGTTTCAAAGAAGAGCTTTGGGCAGCAGCACGTTTTTATTTACAAATTAAGCACATGTGTGTCTCCTGTACTATGAAGCTGAGAGAGAGCAAAAGAGTTAAAGAGAAAATCTTTTCACCAGAATGCCTGCTACCTGAAAGAAGCATAAATATGTGCAATTGGGTAATCACCAACTGCAGACACTGCTTGGGAGTATGTATATACTTTAATTTATGTAGTCATTGAAGCTTCATGGTGGCAAAGATTTATTTTTCTTGAGAAGTAGTGTAAGGGTTTATCAGCTGAGTTCTGCAATTCATCATTTTAATGGACACATACAAATGTTTGTATTATGTACCATCTAAATACATATCCCTAAAATATATTCATTAAAAGCAAATACTTTATCTCAAGGAATAAATCAGTGTGTGACGACCTATGGTATATGGTGTGTAATATAGTTGAAAAATGCTGACTTATATGTACACAGTGCTTCCTGTTAGAGGCTGTCGTCTCATAGCATTATAAATACGATACTCGGGATCACAGTTCCCGTACTTTTATATGCACTTTAACCACTGTTTATCAAGACAGTCTAGAAACGCGACAAATAAAATAGTTAGGGTCTTCAGGCCATCTTCATTTACAAGTGCTTGCAGATGCATTTGCTCACCTAGCCCCCTAACCTGCCTCGGGATGCAGTCACAGGCCTCCAGGGGGGCGCACCCCACAGTTTGAAGACCTTTGCTCTATGCACTAAGGCAGCTGACTTCGTGTAGCAAAGGGAGTATAGGAGAATGTTTTCATGCTGCCACATTATCTTTCATGCCTGATTTTCTCTCTCCCTCACTCCATTCCCCCAAATTGTTCTTGTGCTGTTTTTTAAGTTCAGATGTCAGTATTATAAAATATATTAATGCTATCACATCATATTTAGTTAAAACCGGGGCATGTATTTCTTTATGTGCCCCTCAGCATGTACCCTGGTACAACATTATTTTCAATCTAAAGATTTTTAATACAAGGTCCGGAACTGATCATGTGGTGCAAACAGTAAGTATACAATTAGTCAATAAGACAATGACACTGTCTTGGTTTAACCTGGCAACAAAAAACTCTGAACCTTTAACTATCATTGACTTCAAGAACACAACCTTGGCCAGACTAATCCAGCACACCCAGTGACCCTCACAAAGTAGTCCAGCCATTCCATCGAAGCAGTAAACAGTGGCAGAGGTACCGTGCTTGAGTCATGCCAATAATGATGCTCAGATGGTTGGCTCAGACTCCAGAGACTTCACTAGTCGCGTCTGTGATACTTGCGCCAAAGTACACATGAGAGGCCAAGAGAAAAAGCACATCAAAAGAATGTGCTAGGGCAAATATTATAACTGGATTCAGGCAGCCCCTTTGCTTGTAGTAGTTGTAACAAAACTGGTGGCTGTTCTCCTCCAAGGAGGTCACTGATCACAGAATAACTATCATTTATGACCACGATCATATGGACCAGATGTCTTATGTGCCTTCAGCAGGAGCTAAATCCTTGCATGATTCACAACCTAACAGGGAAAGGAAATTGGTCCATTTTTTTTATAACAAAATGTATTCGTTTTGAAACCACCAATAGAGTTTAAATACAGTAGCCTCACCCCTACACAATATACTCAGCCATAAACCAATCATATCCCCAGTCCATAATATGCCCACCACTTCCACCATATCTTGTCATGCTTCCGTGGACAGCCTTGGGCAATGTAGACAGATGTTCCAAGTTGAGCACATCAGTTCATTCTCATCTTTCATTCCACTACAGTTGGGGCGTTTGGGGAATTCCATCGCTGAGCAGAGTCTCTCTAAGCCACCAGTGTGGTGACACTTACAAATATGTGATCAAAACAGAAAAACAATGACAGGTAGGGACAAATTCAATCCTAAGTTGTAAGAACAGTCCTTAATTCTGTTACTTATGGATTTATTTCTTTACATATTTATTTCAAAAAATTTTAATGTAGCAAAAAGGATCTATGGTAAACAAATATGATTTCATAAACATCACATAAATAAGTATACATACAATATTACTCACAATGCAAGCACAATCGACCACATATAAGATTTAAGATTTGACAATAAAAACCATCCTAAGATGGTTCCCTACGCATTACAATAGTGGTCACTATAGTGTAATTCCACATGTGATCCACTGCTCTTTGCTCAGGTACAAGGCTTTTCGTACACTTAACTATCAACGTATTGTGTTTTTCTTTCACACAAACGTGATATCGTGTGTTTCAAGTCTTTGCAATCTAGTCCATTATTTGACAAGCCCAATAATCTTGCACTACAGGGAAGTCAACGCGTTTCGGCCTACTGATTTAGGGCCTCATCAGGACTGGAGAAGGGCAAAAAGTGGTTCTTAGTTGTAGGAACAACGGAGGAAACAAATCCTGTATGTCATTCTCGAAGAATTGAAAACGCTGGCCCAGGTTGCTTGTGTTTGTTACCTCAAAACTATACAGTGCAGCTCGTATCGGCACCGTTTTGTTAAATCCGCCGCGTCCTACTATTGCTGACACTGCAGCGCGACTAATTCAAGACGCGTCTTCCGTATCCGAGTTGTTGCTAAGCGCCGTTTTTCTGTTTTGATTGTGTATTTACCCTAGGCAGGTTAGGGTTATAGGGTTTCCCCTGGTTTTGCGCACTTACAAATATGTGGTCAGCCTGGGAACCACCTACCTTATCAACCATGCCCAGCGGGGCCACCTTAGGAGTCAGATGAAGATCCCGTTCTAAGGCTCACAAGAGTTTGCTATACACTGGTTGCCAGGGCCCTCCCAGACAACATGATAGAGATCAGCCAAGGCTTCAGAGCAGCGAAAACAAGCTGGATGGGGAATCCTGCTAGCCCGGTGCAAACAGATCGGGGTAGGATAGGTTGCCTGAAAAAATTCATTTGAATCAGCCAAAGGCATGTAGAAATAGCCAAAATGTGTGGGGCCATTCCGGCCTCCCACCAATCCGCCTTATCAAGCTCAAGGGCCCAACTCTCCCAGCTAGTCGGAACTTGTCAAAACCATGTGGGGCATTCTCAATAAGTGATAGATTATCCTGGGAACTTGCCCCTCCGCTAATGCGTCCCATTAGCAACTTGGCCTCCAGGGGACTAAATTCAAGAATCTGAGTCTAATGGAGAATGTTAGCCAAAAGTGCATGGCGAAGCTGCAGGTATTTATGGAATTGTGTTCAATCGAGCTCATAAAAATCCTGCAGATCTCCGAAGGGCAACATATGTTTCCCCGCCCAAACTTCTCTGAGGACCATGATGCTGATCATGTCCCACTGATAAAAGCCCTCCAGACCAGCAGAGTGGTGGAACTAGAACCCGCTCCCCAGGGTATTCATACCTATCAGCTTACAAGTCCAACCCATAAATCGCAAAGCAGAGTGCGTACAAAGGAAAATCACACAACTGATATCCAGCAGGCAGCTGGGTATTGCGGCACCTTACGCAGTGATGAATACAGACTATATGGGCCTGATTTAAAGTTTTGCAGACGGGTTACTCCATCCAACCGTGATAGATATCCTGTCCTCCTTATTATGATTTCCACAGGATATATTGGAATCGTTATACAGCGGATGGGATCTCCGTCACATTTGTGACGGAAAAACTCCGTCCACCAAACTCCAAATCAGGCCCTATGATATCAAGTGTAATACAGACAGGGCCCGGAAGTCAATGCCTTCAAGTGCCCTAATATACACCTTTTTCCTAATTAGCCTCCTGGTGTTTCTTCCTTTTCTGCAATCGTTTTTAAGTTTATTTTTTTCTTTCTGGAGCAGAAACTTTAACTGGACTAAAAACTTTAATTGGACCATTTCACAAAATACAAATCAGACGTATTGAGCGTTTGGCAAAAAGTATTGTACCACTATAATCTTATTGGATAAATAACCATGTACTCTGATCATATCCATTGCACGTTAAAACATCGTTTAATTATCCCACATTTCTGTTTTTTTGATTTTCAAAAACAGGCAGACCCTACACAAGAATCTCTGTTTTGTATGATAATAAGGCAATGAAGTCCAACACTAGGAACATTTCACGTTGGATTACTGTAGATGTTCAAGTTAGGCGGTACCAATATGAAAATAATCACACTCTGACCACCAAACTTCCCAATGTTTACGTGTTCAACATCTGGCCTGGTAAATTGGTTTCTCCATCTTGGAATTTTTGTCAAGCCCCATCAGCCGATCCTCTATTTAATAATCACCTCACAATGGACCGTCTCCCTGAAATATCACTGTCAGACCTATCGTACCTTACGTATTCATGCTTGTACAGCTATTCATTTTAAAACAACTTCACAATTTTGCCAGGAACTCCCACATACTTGACATCAAACAGCAAATGTACCCTTACACGTGATAGCGCCACTTTTATGACTGTGAAAATGATGCTTAAATGAACACTGATGCCTATTACATACTCCACGATTGGAATGCTGGATTCCCAGTGTCACATTAGACCGACAAAAAAATGTGACATTTATGGCAAATTAGTGCTTGAAAATATACCTTTGAAAGCTTACATTGACCCTGTGAGATTGGAAATATCCTTAGATGCACTTGGAGCAAGTTAAATGCAGTCTGTGTGTACCCAGGTGGCTAATGTTCAGTTAGGATTGTACAAAAGAAATCAGAGTCTAAAATAGTCATGGTACACTTGCAGAAAAGGTCATCTTTGAGATTTTGTTGAAAGCCAGTTACATGTGCCTGATTTCCCTGGCTCCTTGTTAAAATGTTATCCTGTTTCCTAAAATGATATTTATACAATCATTGCTGACAAATATTTCATCCGGAGGTTGCCTGGCAGTCAGTCCACCTAATTTGGAAATTATCACAAAGAGGCAAGCTGTTACTATTAAAAGTTGCGAAAGCACACAATAGCATTTTAAAAAAGATTCGCTATTTCGTTAAAGAAGTGCCTACAGCTGAAAGCCACAGTACATTTCAGAAGATATTGATGTGTTTTTATTACCATCAGTTGTTTTTATTTTCTTGTATACAAACAGAAGCACATCAGGTGCATCACCACATAACAACGAATAGAGAATTTATGTTTTAGGGAACTGCATTTTTGGTAAATCAGTACGGTGTGTAATATTGTGCATGCACAATATTGGGTTGTTCCATGTGGGGCAGGATTTCCCAATCATTTTAATAGTAATGGTTTGAGACAGATAATGTGAGCAGTTAAATAAAAGGTACTCCCTTCGTCCTGTGGGAGGAGCGGGAGAGGTAACATTCCTGACGATGTCCTTGTATTCATGGAGCTGCTCCCGGCACCACATTATGGTGCTGAGGGTGGAATTTTTTAAAGGAAAGATGGTGAAGCTCCATGCTGACCATTCAGTTCAACCAATAACGTTGTACCACCACTGGGTGGCATTCCACCTTAGGCCCAAAGTAGAAGGACTCTGCAAACTCGAAAAGGCAGACGTAATTAAGTAAGTTGAGGGGCCCATACACTGGGAATCACCCATCATAGTGACCGACAAACCCAAGCAATCGGGGGAGGTAAGACTATGCATTGATGTGCGCCTCCAAAATCTGGCATCCCAACACACACATAACCCCAACAGTAGATGATTTGGTGAGTGAGATCATTGGGTCTTATTGGTCCAGTTGGGATATCATCAGATTTGCTACACCTGGGGTCCGGATACATTCCTGCCTTTTCCTCTCACCAGTTTTGGTCTATGCACCAACTCTAGAGGAACACCATACTTGCCTGAGGAAAGTGCTCCAGTGACTCATAGATTGTTGCTGCACTCCGTAGAGGGAGAAGTGGTAATTCTTTACAATCAACATCACATAATTTGGGTAACAGCTCTACACAGAAATGGTTGCAACGGACACAGCCAAAGCGCAATACACTAATCAGCACTTGCCTTGTCTTCAGTGACTGCAGAGTTAAGTTTTCTGGGTATATTTAACTGAAGTAGCTGGTTCATCAAGAAGCTGATGGTACTTGCAGTTCCTGTTCGAGATCTGAAAAAGGGTTCGGACAGTTGGGCATGGGAGGATGGACATGAAGCATTATTTCAAAACAGTAAAACCACCTTGTCAGCAGAAACCACCAATTACGAAAGAGACTCAGAATTGTCAGCGGACCCCAGCCCGCTGGTTTGGGAGTAGTCCAATCCCAAAGGTAGGCCTGTGGAAAGTGGACCCACATAGCTTATGCTGGTAGTGCTCTCACCATCACAGAACAACATTACTCCCAAATTCAGAAGGAGGCTTTTGCCACACACTAGTGGTGCCAGCACATCTATTTGTACCTATATATACCTATATGAGCATCCATTTGTGTTCTCCCTGACCACATAAAACTCCTCTCCCCACTTTTCAGGGGTCGACGTCCAAGTCTCCACCCAGGATCAAGAAGTTGATCCTGTAACTGAAGCAGTATTCCTTCTCAGTTCATTACAAGCTGGGACCAACGAACCTGGCAGGGTATCTGTAGTGACATTTTGGGCCAGCCAGTGAGGGAAGAGGAAACAGGTGTCCAAGAAACTAAAGAGTATGTTCATCTCATAGTCGAGAGGTCCTGACAACTGCAGGTGGCCCTGATGTTAAGAGCCACAGAAGTGGACTATTGTCTGCATCCAGCTCTGGAAGCCATACAAGAGTAAACTGGAGTAGTCTAAAACTGTGTGCAACCCAAAGAATCCTGGATGCTCAACAGGCTCTATCATCCATCTACAATGTCCAGCATGAGCTGTCAGCCTCAGAACAGGCCTTTAAGAGGACACATCCTGGCGATATCCTGAAGCCTGGCCGTGCAGCTTGTTCAGGCTCAAACACAGTGTCCACCAAAGCATGGTGAAAATTAAGAGCCAGATCTGAAACAAGGTCTGGTTTCCCCAGCTAAAGGCGATCGTGGAGCAGGCAGTCCGAACCTGTGAGATGTTTCAAACCATGAGGGGCCCTAATCCTCTAAGACCCATTATCACAGAGGAAATCCACAAGTCAGGGTGAGGCATAGTTAGAGCAGACTTTGGAAGTATGTCAGATGAGCGTTACTTGCTGCTGGTGATAGATGCCATTCAATTTACTCTGAAGTAGAAATTGTGACTACCACTTCCGCTAATGAGGTGATCCTTAAACCAGATACGATAATGGCCACACATGATCTAATCTGTGAATTTAAGTTTGACAATGGTTCCCCATACAAATCGCAGGAATAGAGGACTATTTTAAGTCACTTTGTATAAAACATCGGAACATAGCACCCCACCGGCCTCAAACCAACTTCGAGGCTTATACGAATATTATCAAAGCTGATTTGCACAGTTCAAGCCAGTAACCACAACACTGAGTGGCCTACCCATTCCTTCCTGTCAGGCTACCAACAGATGCCCCACAAGACCACTGGTGAGATCCCACGTCTGGAATGCATGTACCATGTGGCAGTAGATACCATCCTGCACCACCCTGTGCAGAGTCTGGAGGAGCCAATGATGAACACCCATACCAATGAAGATAAACTCAAAATGCCAGGATCAGCAGAAAGGAGGTGTGGTATGGATGAACGACCGACATCCCAGCAGCGAGTTCTGACTCCAGTTTCAATGGTTTCCTTGACAAGTTAACCATATTAGAGGCAGGAGGGGAGCCAAAGACATCACCCAAAATATTTTGTTATTAATAAGTTCTGGTTCACTGACTGATTTTTCCATACCCAAGGAGCCTGGTGGCCCAGGTGGAAATAATGGACTGCTAGCTAGTAAAGTTTCCACAGAGATTGCAAGTGCACCTTAGTCACAAGGACCCCATAGCTAGTAATGTATCCACAAAGGTTGCAAGTGCACCTGAGTCAGAAGGACCCCTAGATACCAGTGACTGTGCAGATGGAATTGGCTATATTCTGCTCAGGCCCACCAGTTTATGGGGTGCCTTATGGAGAAAATATGAATACCACCCATTGTGGGGGTGGGAGTCACCCTCGGTACAATCTCTGTGCAGATTGTTTTCCTTCTTGGCACAACTGAGTGTTTTTACACTAGCTAATGTACAGGAGATTTAGGCCCTCATTACAACCCTGGCAGTTGGTGATAAAGTGGTGGTAACACTGCCAACAGGCTGGCGGTAAAAACCACCAAATTATGACCATGGCGGAAACAGCTCAGACAGACAGACAGTTTAACATCCGGACCGCCAGGGTGGAAGCAACAGGTACCACGGCGGTAACCGTCTATAGCCAGGCGGAAGACAATGTTCCGCCCACTGTATTAAGACAGTCCAAATCACCACCTTTTCCGGGGTGGTACCAACGACATCAAAAGTCTGGCGGAAACACTGTATAGAAGGGAATCAACTCACCTCTGGAGATCCTGGGAAGAACCACGCCTCCATGGAGCCCAAGCTGCATATCTTCCCAATGATCTTCTACGTGCTGCTCCACTACGAACACCAACGACGGCGAAGACGACCACGGTGAGTACAGCCGCCTAGCACACAGGGGAAGGGGGAGGAAAAAGAGAGTGACACACACACACGCAACACGCAACACCCCAACCCCCAACACCATAAACACATACAGCTGCAGTAATATAACATATACACACCGTACCCCTCAGGAATAATGCAAGGACAACTACTATAGATGAAAAAGAGTGTAATAAGATAAAATAGCAGCAATACGTGCATCCAAATCAAAAAGTTTATACATATTTACAAATGTAGGGACACTGCCCAGTCCTCAATGTTCGTGGGCCACAGGGCCACATTACAAAGTCCAAGGCCCCACTTAACTCCTGCAACAACACGGAGAGAACACTGCAGAGGCATCATTTGGAAAATAGGCAGGCACCTCAGGGGGCGGGGAACGGGGGTCACCTCAGCCGGCAGATGGAACAACACCACTGGTCCTGGAGGGGGCAACACGCCCATTGCTCTTTGTCCTGTGGAGTGCAAGGCCACAGTCTCTCAAGTGGGTGACTTGTCCACTGGCACTGGAGGGGGCATCGTGCCTTGTGCTTTGTCCTGGGGAGTGCAAGGCCACAGTCTCTCAAGTGAGTGAGTTGCCCACTGGCACTGGAGGGGGCATCTTGCCCTGTGCTTTGTCCTGGGGAGTGCAAGGCCACAGTCTCTCAAATGGGTGACTTGCCCACTGGCACTGGAGGGGGCATCGTGCCCTGTGCTTTGTCCTGGGGAGTGCAAGACCACAGTCTCTCAAGTGGGTGACCTGCCCACTGGTTCTGGAGGGGGCACCATGCCCTGTGATCTTCATCCTGGGGAGGATGGGGTGAGTGGATGGCTTCTTCACTGGTTCTGGAGAGGGCATTGTGCCCTGTGATGCAGATCTTGGGGAGTGAAAGGTCACAGCCTCTCAGGTGGGTGTCATACCCCCTGGATTTGCAGGGGCCAGGTGGCACAACAGCCCATGGACGCAGGTCTACAGAATGTCTGCCGGCGGTGACAGCTGCTCAGTGGTGCTGCTGCAGCTGCTGCTGGTGGGGGGAGGCTCCAGCCCGTCCCCTGCAGCCTTGGATGGCTGCCCACTGCTGCTGCTGGTGGTAGTGCTGGTAGCAAAGCTGATGGTGGAGCTGGTGGTGGGGGAGACGCAACTGGGAGAGAGGTGGAGGACGAGGAGGAAGGGGCCACAGTGGAGGCAGTGGATGTTGGTATGTCTGCATCTGGATGGTGTTTGTGTGAGTGCCTGTGGGATGAAGTGTGGTGCTTGTGTTTGCCTGTGCCACTCTTGTGTGTTGTCCTGTGTGCATGCTGGTCTGCCTGTGTGCTTGGGATAGGTTGGGGTTGAGGGGAATGGGATTGGGTAGAGGAAGTTGGAGAGGGGAGGGTGGAAACAGGGACAATGGCTGCCACCAGAGAGGAGGCTAGAGCCTGGATTAATCTCTGTTGGTCTGCCAAGCCAGTGTAAATGTCCTCACTAAATGCATTAGAATGTTGCATTTGGGCTGCCAGCCACCGGATGGCATTCACAGTGGTTGACTGCCCAACAGAGATGGCTCGCAGGAGGTCAATAGCCTCCTCACTCAGGGCAGCAGAGCTAACTGGGGCAGGGCCTGAGGTGCCTGGGATGAAGGAGATACCCACCCTCCTGGGTTAGCGGGCACGGGCAACTCGCTGGGGGGCAGCTCTAGGGCAGTGCTGGTATGGGGGTGGTGGCTGTACCTGTAGCTGGGGTGGGCACAGAGGTGTCCGCCACCACCAGGGAGCTTCCATCGCAGGAGGTATCCATGTCCGAACTGTCCCCTCTAGTCTCCGCCATGGTGCTCCCCTCGCCCTCCGTCCCACTGGTGCCCTCAGCGTCGGTGGACTCTGCCTCCTGGGTCCTGTGGGATGCAGCTCCCTCCGTTGCAGGTGCCACTGATCCTCCGCCAGATTATGCTAATGCACATAAGGACAGGATGACAAAACAAAAAGGGGAGAAAGGACAAAGGATACACTTGGTCAGTGGTGGCACCAACACCACCGTTGGCGTACACAACACACTCACACACAGGGAACAGCCCTACACACTAGGCAATGCACTACCAGTTACAATGCTAGTCACCAGGCCATGGGTAGGGACACAGTCCGTCGACTGTAGCATACTTGAGACCCACACACCCCTGCCCAGTAGTGGATGCCTACTAGCTAAGTTGGAGAAATTTCACATCAGAACCCTGGCCAACTTGGGACCTACTCTGCTAACTCAGGCCTGGCTTAGGGGCACCCACAGACACACATCCGCCACCCGGATACCACCCCACCAAGCATAAGTGGAAATGAAGGGCACTGTAGTCACCCCCTTGTTGCTACTGTGATGCCCCCAAGTGCCCATCCAGCTCCGGATCGGCCACCACCAGTATGCAGGCCATCGGGGTCAGGGTTCGACGAGCACCCATTCCTCGTTGGGAGGCCATCCCAAGCTTGGCCTCTGCCGTCTTCCATCCAGCGTCTTAGGTCCTCGCACCCTTTGCGACAGTGGGTGCTCTGCCTGCCGTAGACCCCCAGGGCCCGCACGTCCTTGGCGATGGCATGCCATAGACCTTCTTTTGATGGGTGCTGACCTGTAGAGAAATACACACAGGGAAAGGTATTAGTCAGACTGTCCTGCCTGTTACACTCATGGCCCACCATGCCCCTTCCCATCCCCATTAGCACAGACACAGCCCAGCATACATGCTGCACGCTGCCCAGGTTCCATCCACCCACCCCACCCCTACACGAGGCCTTCACACATAGCACTCCATGCATTCATGCCCCATGCATCGTACTCACAGTGTACTCACCTGTTGGTCTGGAGGCCCATACAGCAGTCGGTACTGGGGTAGGACCCCATTCACTAATTGCTCCAGCTCCGTCGAGGTGAAGGCAGGGGCCCTTTCCCCAGTCACACGCGCCATGGTCAGTTCCAGACACTGGTCACAGCAGCACATGCACTGTAGGTCCTCTCCTGTTGAAGGTCAGGTAGCAAGTGAGTGAACAGATAGAAAATGGTGGTCACGTCCACGGTGGTGTGTACCGTCACCACCAGCGTAGATCACTATTGGCCACTGTACCCCAGAGGGCCCAATGATAACCAGTGTGGATTTGCACGGAGGTTCCAGGCCACCTCCCGCAACGGTGCACAGCGTCAGAGGAATTATCTCATTTCCACCTGTCCCTCCATACTGGACAGGCGGACGCCATTTCTGGGGGGGGGAGGCCATGGATCCTAAATGCATCATAGTTCACAATTTCACAACCTGGACATATTTAACCAAATATTGTAACAATCACAATATGCATGGAACTGAAGTGGTTACAATGTACAGATAATGACCAGCTGCTCACTCTTTTACCCCATAGATTGCAACCGCTGTGGATGAATAGGAGATGGAGACATTACCCCGTGTACAGACCCCTAGTGGACTTGGCAACAATGGAGGACAGGCACATTATCCTCACCTATAGACTGGACAGGGCCACAATCACAGAGCTGTGTGCTCAATTGGAGCCTGACCTGAGATCAGTGATCCATCATCCCACTGGGATCCCCCCTCTTGTGCAAGTCCTTTCTGTGGTCCATTTTTTGGCAACTGGTTCTTTCCAAGTGACAGTGGGCTTGGCAGCAGGAATGTCACAGCCAATGTTCTCAATAGTGCTGACCAGAGTGTTGTCTGCCCTCATTAAACACATGAGCAGCTACATTGTTTTCCCCCAGGTGGAGGACTTGGCCACAGTGAAGCCTGACTTCTATGCAATGGGACATATCCTTAACAACACTGGTGTGACTGATGGGATACATATAGCATTTGTTCCCCCCCTGGCGAAATGAGCAGGTCTTTAGAAATTTAAAAAGTTATCACTCTATGAATGTGCAGATGGTGTGTTTGGCGGACCAGTACATCTCCCATGCCAATGCTAAGTATCCAGGCTCAGTGCATGATGCTTTTATCCTGAGGAATAGCAGCATCCCAAATGTGATAGCCAAACTCCAGAGGCACCGTGTGTGGCTAATACATGAGTCCTGGTTCCCACCCAGTGGATGTTGGTGTATGGGTATTTTGTGGGACATAAGGGTTAGTGTGGGGCTAACATTTGTCCCACGATATTTGCAGGTGACTCTGGTTACCCCAACCTCTCATCGCTACTGACCCCTGTGAGGAATCCCAGGACAAGGGCAGAGGAACATTACAATGAGGCACATGGGTGAACAAGAAGGATTATTGAACATACATTCGGCCTCCTGAAGGCCAGGTTTTGGTGTCTCCATCTAACAGGTGGAGCCCTGTGTTGTTCACCCAAGAAGGTCTGCCAGATCATCG
Organism: Pleurodeles waltl; assembly: GCF_031143425.1. NCBI lineage: Eukaryota > Metazoa > Chordata > Amphibia > Caudata > Salamandridae > Pleurodeles > Pleurodeles waltl. Next base: position 784,636,501 of record NC_090440.1, read on the forward strand.
TGGCATGCTGTATATTGCCCAATCTTGCCTTGAGACGCCATGTGCCTTTTCTGCAGGAGGAGAGGCAGGAGATGGCCATGTGGCAGCAGTGGACCCTGTGGACAGTAAAGATGAGGAGGCAGAGGATGAGGACAAGAGTAGTGCAGTCATTCATCAATACTTCCAATAAAACACAGGTAAGACAGTGTTATTTCACAATTCATTGACAGTTTGATGTGTGACATTGTCACTGGCAGGCTGTGAATTCCTACTGCTGTGGCCACTCACTGTACCCATTGGCATCTCTTTTTGCAGATGTTGGTGCCCCACTGTTGCTCCTGGCCTGTTCACTGCAGGCAACTACAGGACTTTCCTATGTAAACATTACTGTACTGTTGAATTTCAATTCAAGAACCTTGTTAAACGAATACATTTTGAAATCATACTTGTATTTTTTCTAAGTGTGTTTATTGCAGTGCTCTGACGAAAAGGAGGAAGTGCAATGGGCTGGGGTGATGATGGAGGAAAGTCAGGGTTAGAGTTCAGTCTATTTGTAGCACAGGTGCATTGTCCAAGGGGGCATAGGAAGGGTAGCAATGGCAGTTCAAGGTGGACAGGGTAACAGAGTGGGTCACAAGGGTGACAATCAGGAGAGTCTCATTTCCTGGTGGGGGTCTTAGCAATAGTCTCTGGCTTCTGCCTGGATTGCATTTGTGGGGTGGTTCTCCTTCTGCAGGGGGAGGGGTGCTGGTGGCCTGTTGGTCCTTTGGCGGGGCCTTCTGTCCACTAGCAGCAGCGGAGGTGGAGGGCTGCGCAGTAGTCTGGCTAGTGTCAGGGGCCCACTGGTGTGCCACTGCCTCCCTCATACTGTTGACCATGTGTGCCAGCACCCCTGCAATGGAGACCAGGGTGGTGTTAATGGACTTTTAGGTCCTCCCTGATCCCCAGGTACTGTCCCTCCTGCAGCCGCATGTTCTCCTCCATCTTGTCCAGGATCTCGCCCAGCATAACCTGGGAATGTTGGTATGCTCCCAGGATCTCGGTGAGTGCCTCTTGGAGAGTTGGTTCCCTGGGCCTGTCCTCCCCCTGGCGCACAGCAGTCCTCCCAGCTACCCTGTTGTCCTGTGCCTCTGTCCCCTGAACCGTGTGCCCACTGCCACTGACCCCAGCTCCCTGATTGTCCTGGGTTTGTGGGGTGCCCAGGAGTCCCTGTAGTGGTGGACACACTGCTGATTGACGTGTTCTGGGGACAGAGGTATGGGCCCGCCGGGTGGGTGCTGTGGTGGTGTTTCCTGAGGTGGAGGCTCTGTGGTGGTGTGAGACTGTGCCTGGGTAACTGACTGTCTGGAGGTCCCTGATGGGCCAGGTTGGTCATCCAGATCCAGGTGAGCAGAGCTGCTGTCATCACTGTAGGCCTCTTCTTTCGGGGGACTGGATGTTGCTGGCACCTCTTCTCCTGTGACATTGGTTGGGTTTCTGCGTGTGACATATTGTGCATGAGTGGGTTGCCCTCTATGGCTGTTATTGCCCTGACAGCCTTACCTTGTGTGTTGGTGGGCTAGCTGAGAGTCTCTAGTGTGCATACTGTAGTGATAGGTGCCGATGCAGGTCTGTGAGTAGTGTCCATGCATAGGTATGGCATGCAGGGCTTGGCATTGGGATGAGTGGGATGTGATGGTGGGGTGTGTGGGCGGTGGTGGAGTGATGGGAGTGAGGGTAAGGGTGGGGGTATGTGATGGCATGCAGGTAGGGGGTGATAGTAGTGGAGGTTTTACTTACCAGAGTCCAGCCCTCCTAATACTCCTGCCAGGCCCTCAGGATGCATGATTGCCAAGACTTGCTCCTCCCATGTTGTTAGTTGTGGGGGAGGATGTGGGGTTTGCCGCCAGTCCTCTGTACTGTGAGATTGTGTCTTGCTGCAATGGAACGCACCTTCCCCCGTAGGTCGTTCCACCTCTTCCTGATGTCATCCCTTGTTCTGGGGTGCTGTCCCACAGCGTTGACCCTGTCCACGATTCTCTGCCATAGCTCCATCTTCTTAGCAATGGATATCTTCTGCACCTGTGATCCAACTAGCTGTGGCTCTACCCTGATGATTTCCTCCACCAAGACCCTTAGCTCCTCCTCAGAGAATCAGGGGTGTCGTTGTGGTGCCATGAGTGTAATGTGAGTGGTGTGTGTGAGGGTGTGTAGGGTGATGTGTTGGGGTGTGTCATGTAAGGTGCGTGGGTGGTGTATAGGTGATGGTGTTATGTGGCTCTGGTTGTGTGAGTGCTCTTGCTGTCTCTCTCTGCTGGCAATTATTTCTAGTCGTAAAGGGTTGTGAGTAATGTGGGTGTGTGTTTTATAGTGGTGTGGGTATGGTGTGTGTATGTGTGTCAGGTGTGTGTAGTTTGCATTGTCCAATGTGGTGCTGTTTTGTTAGTGTGTGTGTATTTTGAGCGCAGCGGTATGTACCGCCAATGGTTTATCGCAGTTGAATGTCCGACGTGGTGATTCGTGGATCATAATGTTGTTGGCGTTGTTCTGTTGGCATAACGGTGCGGGATTTGATACCGCCAGTTTATCACTGACCTTTGGTGTGGCGGATTTGTGTGTGTGTGGCTGAATAGTGACGGATTGGTGTATGTGTGTCATAATATGGTAAGCGGATATTCGCTGCAACGGCGGTATGTTGCCGGCAGTCATCATGGCGGTAAGTGGGATTTACCGCCAATGTCATAATGAGGGCCTTAGTTTGGGGTTTACTCAAGTGCGGAGAGTTGTTCATGTTTTTTGTGTTTTGGAGAGCAACGTAATATTAGCCAGATGACGTCAGCCATAGAATAAAAGATACTGCCTCTGCACTGTCAGGGGAGTGGTAGGTGTTAAATGTATTCATTGCGGTACCTATGGCACCACACTGTGATCAATGCAACCTTTTGCTATTCAGCCCTGGAAATGTCATCCCCACCTCCTTTACTTTAAATTTGATCTTCACAAGACCATCAAATCATACTATTTCACCAAAAACCAGGGACCCGGTTTTTATGACATTTTGCTAGTCAATTCTTACTGCTATGTGTCACTTTTGTGACAGATGTGCAGTAGTTAAGAATCCCACACTCTTCACAAAGTGCTGGGTAAGTAGGACTTTCCAACTCAATCACAATATTTCAACAGTTAATATTACGTCTAGGAAACTTATAATTTTCTGTAGCTGGTTAGATGTGAATTACTTTTTATTGCTAGAAACACTAATAGTTTCAACAGTTCAGTCCATACACCCAATATAGCATACAGTGTGAGTGGTGGTGGTGGTGGTGATGGTGGTGGATGTGTTACAGGTGCAATTTATCGCTTGTGCATTTTGTTTATTAAAATATTTAAGAAAGAGCTCAATGTCAGCCTTTTTTTTATCTGAGCTGAGCTGCCATGCAACGATCAGTGTATTTTTTCAATGATTCAATCCACCTTTGTTGTACACACCAGACATGTATGTGTTCTGTCATCACATCAGGCATGTTAGTTTTCTGTTCTCTTTCTGACTGTGTGCTGTACTCTGTTTATTCAGAAAGGTGATATGTCCTACTGATGTTCGGGAGGGAAGTTTGCGAGAGCTTACATCCTAGAAATAGTGAGAATAGGTTTCTGTCTTTGTCTGTGCACGTATCTTCCTATTGGTATGTTTACCAGCTTTGTCTTCATGCTTGTGTGTTCTCAATGCCTATCTGTCCTGTCTGTGTATTCATTGATTGTTCCTCTGCCTCTTATTATGACACCTTTCAGTCCACATATCTGCAGTTGAAAGACATCTCTATACCAGTGCAATGGCTGCCCTTGTCTGTCCCTTTCATTGCTGCATGTCTGTTCAGAACTACCCAGTCTAATACTCCTCCATGATATGTGTACATCTTATTAATACCACACAATTTGTGCCCCTTAAAAAAAACCTCCATCATGCAAGATTTTATTTTTAAACACATTTTATTGATCTTTAATAAGAACAGTTAGGCACTTCCAGAACTCTACAGTGATGATCTTTGTTCATCTTTACCCAGTTATTATCAATAAATTGCATAACATATACAATTCATCATGCCAAAACAATGGAATCATTCTTGCATAAAATTCATGTCATCAGTCAGTGAAAATAATCTGTTCTCTAGCAACTTCTCTCACAGGGTCATCACGTATGCATTTGTTCACGTTACAAGGTGTTTCAGCTCCGGTGCATCCCCCTTACACACTCGCTCTTCCCTATGTGCCCCCTGCCGCCCTAATTCCCCTGTGTACTCTTGGGTCGGATCGCTTATATTACTCAGTGGTCTCCAGTGTGCTCTACTCCTATAGTCTTATTTGCCCCTGCAGGTTATATTCCTTGTGATATCTTTATGTACTCACTTCCTAGTTAAACAATGTGATGTATCATAATAATCATTGATCAAGGGGACAGTATATCATTATTTGGGGTATTACCCAACTCTTCTAAGTGACGTACTAAAGCACTCCAAGCCCGAGCTCTCTCAATCATCCGCTGACCTCGTTTGACCTCTCGGTCTCTCAACATCTCCTCAGCTTCTGCCCACTTTATTACTTCCCTCTTCCAGGCCTCGTTTTGGTGGCCCTTTATTTGCTTCCAATTTTTTGTTATCACTCTTTCTGTTATCAAGTGCGCTAGGTCTTGAAACTGGTTAGTCACTTTTTGTTTGACTTCTGCTAGTGTACTAACCACTGAGTGCCAGAAGCCCCCTAACAAATGAAAAAACTCCACTGCTTCCTCTTCACATTTCGGTCTTTTAGCCTCTATAATACTAAAATGTCGTTGCAGCCTCCCCGGTGTCAAGTATGCTCTGTGCATTATATATAGGTTAATGAGCTCAAACGGGCATTCCGAGATACTCTGGAGACCGATGTCAATATGTTCTCCCACTCAACCTCAGTTATCTCCGTGCCCAAGTCTTCCCACTTTAGTTTAAGGCCTCTCTTATTTTCCCATATAAAAAAGTCACAGTTTTCTGTGTACCTGCACTACTAGTCAAGTATTGACAAATATTGGATAAGAAAGGTTCAGTTCGTCCCGTATGCCAGTGTTTTTATTAATTGCCTCTGTAATAGCTCTATGGACCAGAACATGCCCCCGTGGTAAGTTGTATCGAGTCCTGAACTCTTCAAAGGCTAGCAGGGCGTCTGCCTCAAACAACGTCCCCATGGATATTGCTCCCACCTCCACCCAGGAAGCTTGTCCACCCCAGTCTCCTCCATGTGGTAAAACTGATAAAAAAGCCATGGAATCTCCGGGGCGTAAGGCCTAGGTTTGTGTGCTCTGAGGAGGTAGTGCGACCACCAGGAGCGTAATACTTATAGTTCCGCTGATAATGTCACAGCTGAGGGGCCGAGCCAGAGAACCACTCGAGCCAAAGTCAATAGGTTCGGGGTAAAAGGTTTCATTGTCCTGTCTGGCCGTATGTGGCTGGATATCCCCTGGGTGAGCCATTGTAACTGGCCCACAAGATAATAGCCCTCAAAGTCAGGTCCTGCCAGGTCCCCACCTCCTGTTGCGCTCTGGAGATGCTCAAGTGCAAGGCAACACCTGCCCTTTCCCCAGAGGAACCTAATGACCAGTGAGTTCAGGACCTTGAAAAAGGTCCGGGGTATCCATAAAAGTAGTGTAACAAAGAAATACAGCAAGCGTGTCTGAGCGATCATTCTCAATATTGCTGCTCTTCCTGCCACCGATAAAGTTAATGACTCCAAGAATGTCATGTTACTAGAAGGCCCCTCAGTGCTCGTCCTATGTTGCCTTCAAACAGATCAGTTTTGTTATGGTAGACATGCACCCCCAGATAAGCCAAACAGTGTGTTCCCACTGTAGGCCACTCAGGTCCTGTGGGGCTGCTCAGTCTGGGGTCATAGGAAATAGAATAGATTTCCCCCAGTTAACTCGAAGGCCCGATAATGATCCAAAACGATATAGTAGCTGTCTTGCTCCTCGAAGTGCATCATCTGCTAAGAATATTAATAGATCATCTGCGTATAGGGCCATGTAATGGGTGTCATGTCCTATCCCCAGGCCTATATAGGTGCTACCTCCTATTGCAAGGCTTGTGAGGGCCTCTATGGCAGGGGCAAAGAGGAGAGGGGAGAGCGGGCACCCATGTCTAGTGCCTCATTCTACTCGATTTTCCCCCGATATGATGTTGCCTATACAAACTTGTGCTTGTGGCTTGGCGTATAATGATTGCGTCCAGACTACAAAATTCTCTCCCAGACCAAATTTGCGTACTACTTTGTGTAAATGTGGCCATTCGAGACTATCAAATACCTTCTCGAAGTCTACTGCAAAGACCACTGCACTTTCCTTGTCATAAGAACTATCATCGAGTAGTGAGAATAGTCGGCGGATATTCATGGCCGTACATCGTCCAGGAATAAACACTGCCTGATCAGTATGGATGAAGCGGGACATATATGGTAAGAGGTGTGTCGCTAGTATTTTACAAAGGATTTTGTAGTCCACTCACAACATTGATACGGGTCGATAGGAGGCTACATTAGTAGGTGACTACCTAGGTTTCTGAAAGAGAACAATAAGGGCCTCCCGCGCCAATGAAGGGAGAGTCCCGGCTAACCTAGCTTTTTCATACATGCTAACTAATCGGGGTCCCAGTGTAGTCATAAAGGCAGAATAAAATTCGACTGGTAGCCCGTCCAGGCCCGGTGTTTTATTCCGCACCATGCTATGCACATGAACAGCAGCCTTCACTTGCTTGTCCCAGGGTCTCAGATTCCTGTTTGGAAACTGTCTGAAGATTAATATGTGATAAATACTCTTGGATTCCTTTAATTGTGGAGTGAGTTTTACTTCTATAAAGATCTGACTAATAATGATAAAACTCCTGATTAATTGCAGCCTGACTATAGACCTTCTGGTCCAATGAACGTATGTAATTCAACTATGTTCGACCCCCTTTTTGCCAGATTTGCCAGCCATGCCAGAAGTGAACCCGTTTGGTCGCCCTCAGCATGTGTTTTCGCTAGGTAAGTTTTATAGTCATAACAGCGGAGTCTTTCAACTCCGACTCCGACTCGCTCCCGTGCTAAACCGGACGCTTGGAGTTCTGGTTCTCCTGGGCACTTTCTCTCTATCTCCCTCAATTCTTGTTCCGCCTTCTCTATATCCCATATTATTATATGCCTAACCCCTTTTGCAGCTGAAATACACCACCCCCTTATGACAGCCTTGAAGGCATCCCATTCCAGAAGTCGTGTGTCTGTGGTGCCCTCATTATCATTGAAATAGGCAGTTATGTCGGCAGCAATGTCAGTCCTAAAGACCTGGTCTTCTAACAATTCCGGCCTGAATCCCCACGTAGGCACTGGAGGGTGGGGGATATCCCAACGCAGCCCCGTTCTGCTCAAGTACTCTGTCACGGTTGTTGACTCATGTACATCAGGGGAACAGAGGAAGGTATCCAACCTTACATGTAGGTCATACAATGGGGAATAAAAGGAATAATCCCTGTCTCTTTGGTGGTGAGTGCGCCAGGAGCCTATCAATCTCCATTCTCATTGCCATTCCCAGAATATCTTAGTGGTGCGTCAAATTGGGGACTCCTGAAGGGTGTGTGTGCGATCTATATAGGGTTGTATCGGAAATGCATTAAAGTCCCCACCTAGTAAAATGGATCCCATAAAGTGGGAGGCCAGATGTTCAGAAAGGGTCCACAAGAATCCAGGTGGATCAACATTAGGACCATGAATGCTACCTATCACTATGTCTCACCCATCTATCTTCCCTGCTATCAGGACATATCTTCCCAAGAGATCTATTATAGATTCAACGTGTTGGAAAGGTATTCCAGGCCTGATCCAGATAAGGACCCCTCTTGCATAAGCAGAGTAAGTTGTATAGTAAACTTGTCCTCTCCTTTTACGTTGTAGGGCTCTCCCCTCTTTGGCATTTAAATGTGTCTTTTGTAATAGGGGTATATGAATCCCTCATCTAGTGAGGTAAGACCATACTTTATGTTGCTTACTCATTGAGTGCATCCCCCTGGTATGCCATGTAAGTACTTTAATAATTGAGGGGTCAGCCATTAAAGAAATAAATGACGGGGTATGGGCATCACAGAGTGCTGGCTTTCTTCTCCATCTTGAGTTCCTCCCACAATGTCACCAGTGAGATCAGGTATGTGCGGCAGTAGACAATCCCCAACATAACTGACTTAAACCTTACCCAACTCCCACACCCCAGGGCAAACAGTGTGAGCAATTTTCCCAAACAGTCAAACATTAAATACTCAACCATGTTCGTGCTCTCTAATGCTCGGGCTACGATCAGCAGAGGATTGTTAACTTCGTCTGTTCTCAGGCCCGGGCTCCGGGTTCTCCAAGCACCCACCGAGTCCCCATGTTATACATGTAAAATGAAATATCATAAGCTGTGCCATAAGGGACCTCTTCTTGCTATCGTAGGATCAAATTTGTAGGCAATTAGATATTATCTGCACTGCCATGTTCATGTTAGTGTCGTTCCATGACAGATCCAGGACTAAAAAAATCTCGCCTGTAGTACTTGGGGACACCACAGGTAAGCTCTTGCTGGCAGGTGTTGAAGTCATCGAGTCTCTGTCCGAGTCTGTTCCATCATCACTCACTTCCTTGAATAGGGATCCGGGGTCAGGTGATGATCCCTCCAAGGATGCCACTGCAGTTATGGCTGCCTGCCAACCTCTCTGCACTTCCTGTGCCGTCGGCGACCCAGATGGTGTTGTCTGATCTCGTCTTCGTGAGCAAGAGTGGTGCTTTCTCTTATGTGGACGAGGTAGTCTGCTCGGGCCCGGGATGGGTTGTCCCTCTGCCTATTCCCAGGCCTCTTGAGGTGTAGCAAAAGATTGTGTTCCCGTGGCTGTTACCACTCTGAGTCGTACAGGAAATTGCATTGAATATATTATTCCTGCATCTATCAGTTTTTTTTTCTCACAGAAGTAAAGGCCGCCCTCTGACGTTGCAATTCCCTAGTGAAATCAGGAAATATGGAAACTTTATTTTTTTCCACCATTAGGTCGCCGCCCATCCGAGCACACTGCCGTATGTGGTCTCTGTCTTTGAAATGAAGCAACCGTGCCACCACTGGTCTAGGAGGGGCACTCGGGGGTCTCTGTCGAGGAGGGAGTCTATATGCTCGTTCATAGGCAAAGAAGGGAGATAAACCCTCTGGGGCTACTTCCTTTTTGATCTATTCCTCTAGATATGGCGCCATATTGAACCCCTCAATTTTCTCAGGAAAACCTACCACTCTGATGTTGTTGCGCCGTGCTTTGTTTTCTGCATCCCATGCTCTGTTCTCAAGGGCGTGCAGCCTTGATTCCATAGAGTCCATTCTCCCCCCTACGGCCACCACCGTAGGTAGCGCCTCGGAAATTTCTTTCTCAGTCTCGGTGACTCTCTCTGATGGACATCTGTGATCATCATGCAACAGTCCCAGGTCAAAACTAAGAGTGTCAATCTTGACCTCCAGAGCCTCCCTTGATGCTGCTGTAGCCTGCAAGACATCTTGAAGTGTGGGGGCAGAGGGTGTTATTTCTGAGGGCTCAGCTAAGGTTTGCTCTGGTCTCCCGCCAGTTGTCCCCAGGCGTTGAGATCCTCCCAGTTCCTGGTCTCTCTTTTTCAGAGCTTTACCCATAACTTAATTTTGTGGAGCAGTCCTTGAGTCTTATTTTTTTCTGATTTCGATCTCGCCGGACGCTCTGTGGGTACGCCCTAATCCGATTACCATGTAAAACTCCTAGTAGCCCCGCTTTCACCAGCACCTCTCTCCAGGTTATCTAGGCTTCAGGAGTCGTTTGCGTCAGGTTCAGCATGTGGTCCAGTACATTCACACTGTTCTACGTTTCACTGCCTGGGTTTCCTACTTTCTTCAATGAATTTTCCATAGTTAAGTAAGGTTCTCTATGATAGGTGCCACTTTGGTATGAGTGGGTCTCACAGTTTCAGTCCATGGCATGAGCATAGAGGCCCTCGCGGTGCAGTCTCAACCCCCTCCAGTAATCACCTTAAGTTTCTTTGTTATAGAGATTATTTATGGCTGTCCAACCTGTTTGATGCAATATCTAAGTGCGCTCTGGTAGAGGTCTCTTCCCCCCTAAGACAGTCACTAATTCACACCTCGCTCTTTGGAGGATATGTGAGCTGGCCTGGGCCTTCACCCCCTTGTCTCTGACCAGTCTCTTTTGTATGCCCGCTCACAGATCCATACGGTCATTCTTGTCAGGGTCCTCTGGGGAATGAGTTTTACATAATCCCCCTCTCGTTTAGCGTTTGCTCTGGGGGTCTCCCCATAGTATGCTGTTGTGGGCCCTCACCAAGGGCCCCCACTATTATGGAGGTGCACCACTCCTGATCCAATACATGTAAAAGGTGTAGCATCTCAATTCATATGGTTGGAGCCGGCAGGGGAGTATCCTCTGCCAGCGATTCCAATACAGCGCCGAGTGGCTGCAACCTCCACTGCCCTTTAAAGCCTCCGCTCTGCTGTAGTTCCATCATCAGCGCACCGGGTTCCACGGCCAAAATATTTATGTCCTTGCCGGCCGCCCATTGTCCCTCCAACGAGGCCGGCATGGTAGGGTGTACCACCCTGCAGGTACAGTGTCCGGGCTATCTCGGGGGGGGGCGGGGTCTGCTTGTCTCCTCGCTGCACTAGCTTTAGGGGCCTGGTCTCTATCGCGCTCACTCCCGGGGCCTCTCTCGGGATACGTCGGTGTACATCACTCGAGTCCCCCAGCTCGTCTTTAGCAGTAAGGTTGCTTCCGACGCACCCCGAGGTGGCCCCAGCTGCTGCTGATGTCTCCTGTGATCGGGCTGCCTTCTCTCCTTTCCGGTGTCATACGCGCCTGTCTTACGACGACAGAGCAGGCCGCCCACCATCTTGCAGCGGCACGGCTCCACAGCGGAGTCTCTGTTCCAGTAAGGCTTACACAGTCTCTGGGGTCAGATCTCCTTCCCAGAGATCTACTTGGTCTCAAGTGCACGAGACCGGCCCGTCCCCTTGGCCTCGGCTGCAGGAAAAGGGTCGGGTGTGGCCCGGCTCACCAGAGCTCCGGAGCTCACTGCCCTAGTCCATGCGCAGCCAAGCCACACCCTCTAGCAAACCTCCTGAGACGGAGGCTTGCCCCGCAATCAGATTTGCTGGTACAAGCAATAGAACCCCAGATGTAGTGGAAGCAGATGAAACAGGAAAGATGCAAGAGTAATAACTGCAAGAGAGTGAATGGGCACATAAATTACCTTTTAATCTCAGTATCTGCCCTTGCGGTGACTTTCCGGCTCATAGACATCACCTCAGGGGCATAGCTAAAGTGCGAGTCCAATGCCTGCAGCACAAGACAAAGCTAGCCTCCCCATAGGGATACAGAAACAATTGCATTTAGGTCTCTGAGTAAACTCATGCAATTTGTGAAGCATAAGAGGTTTTTTTTAAGAAAACATTTTATTAGTTTACAATAGAAAATTACAGGATTGCCGGATGTACAAAACCCTTTCGCATTTCTTAACGGTCTGAATCAGTATTTCGGCCCATTAAGAAACACAAAATGGTCTTTTCTGATGTACAAAGCCCTTTAGTAAATCGCAAATTGTGATATCTACCCTGTAGAAATCGTTATTCGTGATCCCCAGTACAGGAAATCGCAAATAGGGATTACCTATTTGCTATTTCTAGTCTGATGTACAAAGCATTTCCTAAATGCGATTTGAACATTTAGGAAATGCAATTACCATTGACTTGAAGTCGATGGTAACCATGTGCAATTTTAAAAAAGCACCTCAAAATGCTTTAAAAATAAACTGCAATAGAGCACAAACGTGCCCCTTGGGCAAATGTGTTCTTTACATGCGCACCACTATTTTTGGGGTGCACCAAGGGGGGCCTTTTGCCCATTGCCATCCTTGTTTTTGCATTTCCCAAATGGTAATTTCTTAATAGGAAATCGCTATTTGGGAAATGCAAAACCGCCTCATTGACACAAATGCAATTGTGAATCAAACATGCAAACTGGGGTGGCGTGGTGAACAAAAGAATTGATGGATTAAACCCAGATCTGTGACTGGGGGCGAATGTTCGATTGGGAAGCTCAGAATCATATAAGGCTCTGATAAGCAGAAGAAGGCCCTGATAAGAGGAAGAAGGGGTGATGGAGGCTCCAAATAGATCACCTCAGATGGCCCAAAGGGGGATTCTGGGAGGGGAGTATGTATCAAATGCTCAGTAGTAAAACTGCTGTTTAACGAAAGACTAAGAGCATGGAATATTGGGATGCATTTTTCATGATGTGAGGGATAACTTCCCTAAACAGTGGATGCATATTGCCTGCATCCCTCCAGATAGAGGGTGGATCTTGAACTAAAGCAAGGGAGAATGGAGAATAAATGAATACATTCTGGGAGGTTCTCTTTGGCAAATGGCTGCTGATTATTTCTTCCTGAGTGAGAACATAGAGTAGATAGTAGGAGTAAGGGGCAGGTCACTGGCTGTCAAAGTTTTTAAGCAGGGGTGCCCTTTTGTCAGTGCCTAATGGCTACTCAGAAAGGCTGATGACAGCCAGGTGTTGAGATCTCAAGGTTCGTTGTGTCCTTGTTTTGGATACCTCTGCTCGGAGGCAGCACTATTGCTACTGCTGTGAGAGCCATCACCTAACACAAAAACTGTGTCTGAGCTACAGCCAGAAAGCAATATCTGAAAGAGAGCCACCCCAAATCAGTTCTAAAACCTCAATAGTGAATCCAAATCTTGTGTCTGGAAAATGAGCATTAAAGTGGAACTGTGAAAATAGTCAATCAGTAGGTCACGAAAATGAGGTAGCAATTTGTCTCTATGTATGCAGTATCTTATTTCTTACAATATGTCTAATACAGTCAATGAATAGAAATCTCTCGAGTTTCTTTTCTTCTGTGTCTTTGATGCCTATATGTCTTCTCTGATTTACTGGGAAAATGCATTCATATTCCAATGGCCTTCAGTTCAATTATTTAAAGTTCAGTTCCTTACTTGTGGATCCTTGAAATAATATTTCTGATCCTATCTACCCTATTCAGAGTAAAACTTGGCTGTAAGGGATAGGAAAAAACGAATTAGCGTGTTATCTTGGGAAAACAATCCCAACGTGTGAGACTACTAGCAGGAGTTTGTTTTTGAAAAACAAAACATTTATTAGACAGTTTGCTAGCCGGCCAGCGTGTCTGACTGTACTGTCTTTCAAATGTATCATGCATATACAAGAACGGTCATAGCAGCAGTTCCTGTCAGTGCAGGGTTGTGCACAGGGCTAGCAGGCTGAGCTCCTTCAGGATGTCGGAAATATTATCCTCCTCCATTCTGCAGAGTTATCTCGGTCTTCAAAACTCTAAATCAGGCCCATAGGTTTTCTTCCTTTTGTCATGAGATTGGAGTGAATCCTCTCAATTATACTGTGTGGTGACTTCATAAGGGACCCAATGCAATTGTTTCTATTTTGATCAAATCACCCTAAATATTAGATGGCTCTATGCCACTGGGATACAATAGTTCCAGTTCTGGTGTTTGCTTTTAAAAATAATTGTTTTCAGGTGTTTTAGTCTGATTTGGTTGAACCAGATCCAGAATCCACTAATTTGCTGCAGAGAAAGAAGTGTTCTCATAAAATGAAGCTTTTTGGTAATCCTACACCTATCCCTTGTACATTTCCATGGCTTTGTGACTAAGGGCAAGTACATTGCTTTAGAAGAGTAAACAGCTTTAACTAGTTTCAAAGATTCTAATCAGTAGAGTGGAGCATTTTTGGAGCATGAGACAGCCCCATAAAGGGCCTCACAAGTCACTTTATTTTGTCCCAAGGTACAATGGAGTGGCTTCTGTGCCATGCCTGTCAAAAACATTTGGAAGCATTCAACCATTTGGGACCTTTAGACCTATAAGTTAGTGCCTGTATGTAAGCCATTTTTAGCACTAAGGGCCTCATGCCGCAAAATCACAGGGTTTGTGACCACAAACATAGTTAGCATTATGTACAAAGCCCTTTTTATGAGTCAGAAAGGAATTTACTGTTAGTCTGTGACTACAACTGCTGTCTCAAACCATTGATGAGTCAATGAGTCTGAGTTGGTGTGGTAACTAATTTTCAGAAGGGACCCTGGGGCCCCCTTTCCCTTTGGAACCCATGTTGGCAACCTCAGGGGGAGATAATTTCTAAAACCGAATTGAGGCCCATATTTATACTTTTTTAGCGCCGCATTTGCGCCATTTTTTTACGCCAAATTGGCACAAACTTACAAAATACAACTGTATTTTGAAAGTTTGCGCTGCTTTTGCGTCAATAAATGATGCAAATGCAGCGCTAAAAGAGTATAAATATGGGCCCTAGTTTTTTAAACAAGCACTGGTTTCTTCAAAGAGAGAAAAAAATGTTTTCCATTTTGGAATGCAGTCATAAATGGTGTGCTGCCTCTTGCAGACCTCGGTCCCTGTGATTACAGCCAGTCACAAAGGGTTGCAAATTGTCAATTGCCTAATGAATATTAATTGGGCAGGTCATGCTGAAACTACTTACGATGCAGTATTCTGTGAACCAACCGAACAATACATAGGTCGGTTTGCAAAATAATATACCAATAGCACAAAGCATGTTCGGAATTTTGGACCATGGTTTGCAAATGAAATAATAGTATATCAGGACCCTAACTTTCAGAAGGAGAAGGATGCCAATTGTGTTCACTCCTTGTTTTCAGTTCTACCTAGTGTAAGTATCTTTTGAAATCTACTTAAGACATAATAAAATATTATTTAGGTTGTTTTGAAATAGTAATGTTTCTCTTATATTTGCATAGGTACTGGCCAAGTTGTGCATACTGTCTACTATTTAGCCAGTCACCAGATGAATAGTGAATTTTCTTTTTAAGTTATTTGCAAGGCCACTGGCAATATAGTACATAATTTCTGCTATTTACCCAGCTGCTGGGGAAATATTGAAATGTATTTGCTATGTGCCAGGCTACTTGTCAACTAATATATAATTTATGCTATTTAACCAACTGCCACATAAATAATTGAGTTTATTTTCTGTTTGCATGGCTGCTGGCCTAGTTGTAAAAGTCTGCTGTTTTGCCTGTAGCTGGTTAATGAGTGAAATTGTGTGGTTGCTTGACTGCTGGCCAAATAGTTAGTCTGTGGTCAGGTATATAGTGAGGTCTCCTTGTTATTTGCTAGGCTGCTGGCCAAACAGTGCAGAATATTTAGTATTTAGCCAGTGACCAGGTAAGTAATGATGTTTTTTCTGCCATTGGCACAGCTGCCGGGCAAACAGTGCAGCATCTCTACTATATAGCCAGCCACCAATTAAATAGTGATTTTCTTCCTGTAATTTGCACAGCTGCCATCAGTGATGATAGACATGCTGGCAGTTTTCTCCCACAGTAATGGTGACATTTCTGTATTATGTACATAGAAAATATGCAACAGAAGGACTTCCCTAAATAGTTTTTTGACAGCACAGCCATGTCAAACTTCGCTGCAGGAAATCTGACACACACACCACCTTTAAATGAGGAAGACAAACATCAGGTTTGGCGACAGAGCATCCTTTGATTTTTTTCGCAGCTGGCCATATTTACCAAACCCTAAGTAACCTTAATATGTGCAAACTAGATCATTAGGGTGCCTTCAAAATTATGCTAACTTTGGCATGCTGGAATTTAGAAAGTGTGCATTCTGTGTGACAAAGACACAATGGTTTATTATGAAATGTAGCTAAATGTACCAGCAGTGCCTTACGGAAAACTGAGAAGTGAAAATTGTGCAAACTCATGAACCATGGAAAACTGAAACATGCTGAAAGAAGCGTTATGAAAATTCACTACATGTGTTGATTGAGGTTATAGGCTAGCACACAAAATGCTAAATAGGTGTTTTGAGTTTTATAAAACTGTACCTACCTGTGAAATTATAAGCTATGTTAGACAGAAAACAGTTTTTGCTAATGATTTTCCCAAGGCAGTTATTGAAAGTTCTTCAGGACCTAAGATGAGGGCACATTTTCTATAAGTGCACAAACATCTTCCTCATCCTTGTGAGATAAATATCTAACATGCGGGGTAAAGTAAAACATGAACTTCCAACAGCAGCAGGGGTCTGTCAGTTAATTTTCCTGTGTTCTACTGCAGCTTCAACAAAGAGTTCTAATGAACAACAAGAGAGCTAACATTCTATGTTTATGACAAAGTGAGGCACCGCTGAGTGCCATGTTGTTGGAATTATGACTGTAGAGTCGAAAATATTACCTGTGGAGGATGGTGAAATAAAACAGAACAGTGAACATTAAAGCAGATGTGGAACCTGCTGGATTAAAAAATGTAGAGAAGGATTGATCTTTAGTCATGATGGCATTTTATCTTCTTTAATAGGCTGAAAATAGCAAATGAGACCTAAGTCCAGAGTCACCTTTACACATTGATTTATTTAGGCTAATTGTCAGAGTCACCAGATCCTCGGGGTCTGTGCACGTTCCCAACACGTCCACCACTGAACAGCTCCAAGACTCTGATAGATAAATCACAGAGACTGAGAGAGTTCAAGAAGGGAAGAGGGGATTAGGAAGGGAACAGCTGGGAAGGAGACCTGTAGTAAGAAAAAGGTTAGAACACACAATATGAAAATTATATCTCCTGAAATCAATACTAGACTATGATTCTAAGCCTAGTCACTCTGAAAACATGAACAATCTAAGAGTTAAGTTTAAAATGACTAAGTTTCAAGATGGCCGGATACCTGTAGGGGAATCAAGATAAATTAAACTAAAACTTTCTTATTCAAGTACTTTCCTTTACATGAGAATCAGAAAAACATTCTGACTAAGTTTTAAACCAGTCATATAAATCCTGTTTTGAGAATGTATACTAGGACCATACAATATTGCATCTAGAAACTCTGGCCTTCTGTGTACTCTTAAAATGTTTCAACACAAATTGCGCATATTGCATATATATATATATAGTAAACACCATAAAAGGATTGTGAACCATGAATACCACAATATGGATTCAGGAAACAAATCACATAACTTGTCAACTCGAATATTATATAATAAATATCTTAGAACAGTGGCATACAAAAAACAACATAAAATAAACTCGAGGAGAGAATCGCGCGTCTTGCCGATTCGAGTGTCACCATGTAAAATATCAAGAAATGGTAGCACGCAATGAATATCAAAGTCAAATCATCATTAATCGAATCGCGCGTCTTGCTGCGTCTTGTCTTGCCGATTCGTAAAACACAATATAAATGTCAATAAATAACAGCTCACAATAAATAACAAGATCATAGTACAATGAAACGAATCGCGCTTCTTTTGCCGATTCTTAAGCCACCATGTAAATGTCAAGAAATGGTAGCGCGCAATGAACAACAAAGTTAAATCCTCATGAAACGAGTTGCGCATCCTGCCAATTCGTAATACTTCATGTAAATGTCAAGAAATAGTAGCGCGCAATGGTCAACAATGTTTAAACACCATAAAACGAATCGCGCGTCTTGCCGATTCTTAAGCCACCATGCCAATGTCAAGAAATGGTAACACGCAATGAATAACAAAGTCAAACCTTTATGAAACAAATTGCGCGTCTTGCCTGTTTGTAAACTACCATATAAATGTCAAGAAATGGTAGCGAGCAAGTAATCTGTTACTCATTTAAGAATTAAACCAAGAATATGAAAATTCTCAATAACGGTGTCGGGACAGTCTAACCACAGTCTTACCGCCTGGAACAATGATCACCAATGAAGGATGAAGGGCAGAAGACTGGAAGATCCAAATAGGCCCCGGGACAGGAGCTCAGGAAGAAGCTGCTGCTCTGCACCGGGACCTCTGAATAGTGAGCACTGGGAGTTGGGCTGGCTCTCTTTTATAGAGTCTTGGCCCAGCCCAGAACCACGCCCAGGCATGTTGCAGAGAAAGTCTCTGGAAGGCCCTGGAAAGGGGCCACACCCTAACACACTCTGAAAACCTGCAGCAATACATTGCAAAGGAACAGTTTTGGTAAGCATATTAAAAATAAGTTTTCAGGATTGAACTCTGCAATGCAAAAGGTTAAACCACAACATATCAGCACAATGCATAAATTACGTTGTTTTGAGAGTGCTGGGTTTTTGCATTTTTGTCGCCAATAGAGCACGTACTGCTCTGGTGTTGACACTAATCATTATCTCTATTACTTAATACCTCTTCAATTTTAAAATAGTAACATTTTGGTGGATAACAAAGATGTTTTTAAATCTTCTGTTTAAATGTACAGGAGTAGATTTTTAAGACATGCAAACGAACAAAGAGATTTGTGCTTGAATGTTAATGAGAACCTCCAAACAAGTTGCTGTTTGAACATTTATTTTATTCTTTTTAGTTTTTCACTCTTTGTCTTTGTCAATAGTTCCATTTATCTGCATAAATGAGAAAATACGTTTTATTGTCAGTTAAATATAAGGAAATGATCAAACTTTTAAAAATATATACTTATCACCTACTAAATGTTTCTCTGTAAATTTTATAAAAACACTAATTTCAAGGTTATTTAATTAAATCTAAGTAACAGTTAAGGAGACAAAAATATATTAAGATTCATATTTTAAATTTCAGTGAAAACTGTCCTGGACTACACATTTTTCAGAGTCTCTGAACAATTTAAATATGTAATACAAATATATCCCATGTCCCTTGCCATATCCCTTTGACCCTTTGCTAGCCATTAACCATTTTTCCTGACTTTAGCCATCTGGGTTTCTCAAACATTTTCTGCCATCCTTCAGAGACCACATTCTTTTTAAACTCCACATTTAAACTCCTCTGCAAAGTTTAGTCACTATACCCTCAGATCCACCCTCAGACTACTGTGTCAGTATCAGGACAGAGGTCAGAGTGTAACAGTCCTAGTTTCCTCTGAATTGTCAAATAAGTATTTACCATTTTTATACAAGGTCTGAGAAGATGGTGGTTTCTAGGGGGTGGCAGCATAGGAAGCATGAATAAAAACCATTTGCTAAACTGATATCCTAATACATGTGGCCTTAGGTGTCCTCCTGCTCATGGCCTTCTTCCTTACACTTCCTGATCTTTCTGTGCCTTTAAGCATTGGTCCTCCTGCTATTTCTGTTCCAAGTCCACCTTTTCTGCATTGTTTTGCTCTTTCTCATTCTCATCATGGCCCTGATCTAACTAGTTATGATCACCCTGGTACTGATTTCCTAAATCTGGTGGACCTGGTTGTAGTTTTTCCTGACCCTACTCTTCCTGATCTTGCTCCTAGCTCATCTTTGTATTAGCTCTTCCTGGGCCTCCTGATCCTGGTACTACTGATCCTGGTCGTCTATTGGGTCTTTATCCACCTAGCCCTGTTGTACTAGTTCTCCTATGGCTGGCACTCCACGTCTTCCTGGTTTGAATCATTCTGATTCTTCTTGCCTTGGTCTATATGGTCCACCTGGTACTACCTCAACTGGTCCTCGTCCTCCATATTAGGTCCTCTTGGGCTGGGCCTGGTCATTTTGATCTTGGTCTGGGGCCATCTGTCCTTGTTTCCCTGGTTCCTTTGGTTCCCCTGATCCTCACAAACCTCATTCTAATAAATGAATTCCTAGTTCTCTTGCTCCACTTGGGACTTCAGGTCCTGGTCCCTTGGTTCTGGTCTCTCTGGTCCTCCTAGCCCTGTCCTTGGTCTTGTTTATTCTGATCCTTCTGGTCCACCTAGTCCTCCCAATCTGGAACCGGGTCTTTATGGTCCTAGTCCACCTGCTGCAGCCCTGACTAGCTCTCCGGGTCCTCATCCAACCTGTTATGATACTATCTGCCCTGGTTTTCCTACTTGTTGTCACCTTGGATTAACTTGTCCTCTTTGCTCAGGTCATCCTGTTCTTAGTCACCATGCTTGGTCATCATGGCTCCTGTTATCCTGGCCTTCCTTGTCCTAGTCCTCTTTTTTCTCATCATCCTGGTCCTGCTTTTCCTGGTATGCCAGCTCCTGTACTCCTGGGACCCCGTGACTTGGGATATCTTTTCCATTTGGTGGTGGTCTCACTGGTCCGTATTGCCCTGGTCCTCTGCACTCTCTCCCTGTTGACTCCATTGCCTGGCTACACCCTCTTTGTTTTTCATGTGCAATTCTCCTAGTCTTCATCACTCTCAGTCAATTGTCTTCGTATTGCTTATCCTTCCACTCAGCATTCGTTTGCTGGTTTTGTGACACTGATCCTCATCCTTTTGTTTCTAGTGCTCCTTGTTTGGGTCTTTGTATGCCTAATCCTCTTGATTCTCTTCCTCCTGGCAATTCTTGTCCTTTCAGTCCCTTTCTCCTAGCTCTTCCTTTTCTTTCCTGAGCCTGTTGACCCTCATCTATTTAACCTAGCCCTTTTGATTCTTCTCACCAAGCTTATCTGATTCCCAGTACATCAGTTACTGGTCATGCTGGTCTCCTCTGTTTACCTGGCCTCTGGTGGCCTGCCCCCTTAGCTCTTGTTTTCCTGCTTTGGATAATCCTTGTCCTCCTGGCCCTGTGCCTTGACCTCATGGTCCTTCCTGCCCTACAGCCAATTATCTGGGCCTTCTTGGTAGTGATTCTCTTTGTTTGGGTCCTTCTGAGACTTGCCACTTTAGTCCTGGCCTCATGGACATCCAGGTCTAGTCTTCCTAGTCTTCCTAGCTTTGGCTGTTCTGGTCCTCCTAAGCTTCGTCACCCTGGACCTGCTACCCCCAGGTCTTTCTGCTTCACCTGGTGCTCTTGGCGCTGCTCCTATGTACATGCTTCTCTTTCACTCCTAGGCCTGTTCCTGGTCCTGTTGGGGCTGATCCTTTGAATTCTCATTGCTCTGGTCCTTGTCCTCCTGGCTTTAGTCCTCCTGATATTCTTGGCCCGGAACCCCTCATCTGCCTTACTTATTTTGTACACCAATCCTATTTGCCTGGACCTGGTATTCGTGGATCTTTTCCTGATCCTCCAGACCCTGGTCTTATTGCTTATCCTGAAGGTTCTACACAAACTCAACATGGTATTCCCTTATCTGGTTCTTCTGTGCCTGGCCACCCTGTTGCTCATCTTCCTGGGCATCCTGTTCCTAGTCCTGTGGCCTGGACCTCCAGGTTGCGAGCATCCTGTTCCTGATGTCCCTGATGTCCCTGATCCTCCTTTTCCTCCTCACCCCGGTCATCCTGGTATTTAAGATCCTGATTCTCTTTACCCTGAACTTCCTGGTCCTTCCATTTCCTTGTTTCCTGTTCTCCATTGAACAGTTTCTTCTGACTCTGGTTGCTGTGTGTCCCTTGTCTCAGTTACCTGTCACTCCTGGCCAAGGTCATGCTATTCTTGTTTTTCATAGTCCTTGTCCTTTTTGCGATTCTGTGCAGATTGTCCCTGATCCTCTTGTTCCTGTTCCTTATAGTTTGGTTCTCCTGAGCCTAGTTCTCCTAGACCTGACTCTTGTTCATGTTGTCATTTTGGGCATCAATGCCCTTCTTGGTTTCCCCAGTCTTGGCCCCTCTGGCTCTGTTCCTTTGTGGTCCTCTTGGTCCTTGTCATTTTGTCCTGATTCTCCTCACTGTACCGCAGGTCCTGGTCCATCTTGCGTCTCATGTCTGGGCACTGTTAGTCTTTATACTGCTGGTTTGGGTTCTCCTGGTTCACTTGGGTCTATTCCTTGTTCACTTAGACGTACTGGTACTGCATTGATCCAGGTCCTCTTAATCCAGTTTCTCTGTGTTTGCATCATCCTGAGCCTGGTCGTTCTGGTCCTGGTCCTCCTGGCCACCTCTGTCCATTCCACTTGGTCTTCCAGATCCAGGTTGGCTTTCTTACATCAGATCCTCCTCACTGTGGTCCTGCTGCTTGTAATGATTGTTCTGCTCCACTTGGTAATCCGAACCCTGCTGCCCTAGCTCCTCATCTCATGACCATCTTAGCTCTGTTTCCGGTACTTCGCATCATGATGCTTTTAGTTTACATAGTCCTCTTACTCTGGTCTTCTGGATACCCTTGATACTGCCCCCTTGGTCATCCTAGTCCCTATCCTGCTTATCCTAGTACCCTGGACATATGGGCCATTGCCCTTCAGGTTCTGATCTTTGTAGGTCTCTTCAATCTGGCCCAGATCTTGCTGGTCCCAAGCTCTCCCACTCCTGCTCCTTGCCTGCATGGATCTGCAATACCTTGTCCTGTGACAGATCCTCCTAGCCTTTCCGAGATCTAATGTTTGTTTACCTTCTGTTCAGTCTAATCTAAGAACTTCCTGGCCCTGTACTTCTTGGTCCTGGGTTGATTGGCCTTCAATTCCACATACTCTGTCTCTAGTCCTGTGGATCCTAGGTCATCTGTCTCACAGACTCATAGTCTTGACCTTTTCATCCTCATACCGCAATTTTTGTTCATCAGTCCTCCTGGTCCAGCTCCCCCTGGCGTATCTTGTCCTCTTGTATGCCTGTTCCTAATCCTCTTCCCCTGGTCCATGTAGTCCTGATCTTTGTTCTGGTACTACTTTGTGTGATCGTCATGTATTGAGTCTTCTGGTGCTAGTTCCACTGGCCTTGATTTCCGTAGCCCTCCTAATCCCTGGCCCTCCTGCCCCATCCTACTCCAGCTAGTCCTCATGGTCTCAAGGTTTGCCCATTCTACCTTTGTCGGAGGCTGGCCTGGCTTGTAGTGGGTACCAAGGGGTACTTACACTTTGTACCAGGTCCAGTTATCCCTTATTAGTGTAGAAGTGGTGTCTAGCAGCTTAGGCTGATAGAAAATGGTAGCTTAGCAGAGCAGCTTAGGCTGAACTAGGAGACATGCAAAGCTCCCACTATACCACTGGTGTCATATGCACAATATCATAAGAAAACACAATACACAGATATAATAAAAATAAAGGTACTTTATTTTTATGACAATATGCCAAAAGTATCTCAGTGAGTACCCTCAGTATGAGGATAGCAAATATACACAAGATATATGTACACAATACCAAAATTATGCAGTAATAGCAATAGAAAACAGTGCAAGCAATGTATAGTCACAATAGATTGCAATGGGAGCACATAGGTACAGGGGCAACACAAACCATATACTCCAAAAGTGGAATGCGAACCACGAATGGACCCCAAACCTATGTGAGCTTGTAGAGGGTTGCTGGGACAGTAAGAAAACAGTGAGGGTTAGAAAAATAGCCCACCCCAAGACCCTGAAAAGTGGGTGCAAAGTGCACCTAAGTTCCCCAGAGAGCACAGAAGTCGTGATAGGGGAATTCTGCAAGAAAGACCAACACCAGCAATGCAACAATGATGGATTTCCAGACGAGAGTACCTGTGGAACGAAGGGTCCAAGTCCAAAAGTCACTATCAAGTCGAGAGTGGGCAGATGCCCAGGAAATGCCAGCTGTGGGTGCAAAGAAGCTGCCACTGGATGGTAGAAGCTGTGGATTCTGCAAGAACAAAGAGGGCTAGAAACTTCCCCTTTGGAGGATGGATGTCCCACGTCGTGAAGAAGCTTGCAGAGGTGTTTTCGTGCAGAAAGACCGCAAACAAGCCTTGCTATCTGCAAGGGTCGCGATTAGGGTTTTTGGATGCTGCTGTGGCCCAGGAGAGACCAGGATGTCGCCAATTGCGTGAGGGGACAGAGGGGGCATCCAGCAAGACAAAGAGCCTACTCAGAAGCAAGCATCACCCGCAGAAATGCCAGAACAGGCACTACGAAGTGGGGTGAACCGGAGCTCACCCGAAGTCACAAAAGAAGGTCCCACGATGCCGGAGGACAACTCAGGAGGTCGTGCACTGCAGGTTAGAGTGTCGGGGACCCAGGCTTGGCTGTGCACAAAGTTAATCCTGGAAGAGTGCACAGGAGCCGGAGCAGCTGCAAATCACGAGGTACCCAGAAATGCAGTCTAGCGTGGGGAGGCAAGGACTTACCTCCACCAAACTTGGTCTGAAGAGTCACTGGACTGTGGGAGTCACTTGGACAAAGTTGCTGAGTTCCAGGGACCACGCTCGTCGTGCTGAGAGGGGACCCAGAGGACTGGTGAAGCAGTTCTTTGGTGCCTGCGGTTGCAGGGGGAAGATTCCGTCGACCCACGGGAGATTTCTTCGGAGCTTCTAGTGCAGAGAGGAGGCAGACTACCCCCACAGCATGCACCACCAGGAAAACCGCCGAGAAGGCGGCAGGATCAGCGATACAAGGTTGCAGTAGTCGTCTTTGCTACTTTGTTGCGGTTTTGCAGGCTTCCAGCGCGGTCAGCAGTCGATTCCTTGGCAGAAGGTGAAGAGAGAGATGCAGAGGAACTCTGATGAACTCTTGCATTCGTTATCTAAAGAATTCCCCAAAGCAGAGACCCTAAATAGCCAGAAAAGGAGGTTTGGCTACCTAGGAGAGAGGATAGGCTAGCAACACCTGGAGGAGCCTATCAGAAGGAGTCTCTGACGTCACCTGCTGGCCCTGGCCACTCAGAGCAGTCCAGTGTGCCAGCAGCACCTCTGTTTCCAAGATGGCAGAGGTCTGGAGCACACTGGAGGAGCTCTGGGCACCTCCCAGGGGAGGTGCAGGTCAGGGGAGTGGCCACTCCCCTTTCCTTTGTCCAGTTTCGCGCCAGGGAAGGGCTGGGGGATCCCTGAACCGGTGTAGATTGGCTTATGCAGAGATGGGCACCATCTGTGCCCATCAAAGCATTTCCAGAGGCTGGGGGAGGCTACTCCTCCCCAGCCCTGACACCTTTTTCGAAAGGGAGAGGGTGTAACACCTCCTCTCTGAGGAAGTCCTTTGTTCTGCCTTCCTGGGCCAAGCCTGGCTGGACCCCAGGAGGGCAGAAACCTGTCTGAGGGGTTGGCAGCAGCAGCAGCTGCAGTGAAACCCCGGGAAAGGTAGTTTGGCAGTACCCGGGTCTGTGCTAGAGACCGGGGGGATCATGGGATTGTCTCACCAATGCCAGGATGGCATTGGGGGGGCAATTCCATGATCTTAGACATGTTACATGGCCATGTTCGGAGTTACCATTGTGAAGCTATACATAGGTAGTGACCTATGTACAGTGCACGCGTGTAATGGTGTCCCCGCAATCACAAAGTCCGGGGAATTTGCCCTGAACAATGTGGGGGCACCTTGGCTAGTGCCAGGGTGCCCACACACTAAGTAACTTAGCACACAACCTTTACCAGGTAAAGGTTAGACATATAGGTGACTTATAAGTTACTTAAGTGCAGTGGTAAATGGCTGTGAAATAACGTGGACGTTATTTCACTCAGGCTGCAGTGGCAGGCCTGTGTAAGAATTGTCAGAGCTCCCTATGGGTGGCAAAAGAAATGCTGCAGCCCATAGGGATCTCCTGGAACCCCAATACCCTGGGTACCTCAGTACCATATACTAGGGAATTATAAGGGTGTTCCAGTATGCCAATGTAAATTGGTGAAATTGGTCACTAGCCTGTTAGTGACAATTTGGAAAGAAATGAGAGAGCATAACCACTGAGGTTCTGGTTAGCAGAGCCTCAGTGAGACAGTTAGTCATCACAAAGGTAACACATACAGGGCACACTTATGAGCACTGGGGCACTGGCTGGCAGGGTCCCAGTGACACATACAACTAAAACAACATATATACAGTGAAATATGGGGGTAACATGCCAGGCAAGATGGTACTTTCCTACAACCTTGTTCTTGTTCATCTGACCATGTTCTTCTCTATCATAGTACTCCTTGGAATGGGTCACCCTCCTTCATGTAGTTCTAGTCACATTGGTTTAGGATCCCCTTGCGTCTGACACTCATGGACCTTCAGATCTTGGTCCCACTGAACTTATATTTTCTCATCATTTCTAACCCCCTGGTCTTTCTGATCTAGGGTCTCCAGGTCCTTCTAGCCCTGGTCCTTTTTGGTTGTCGTCTTCCCGGTCCTAGTCATTTTGCTTCTGGCCCTATTGGTCTTTCTTGATCCAATCTCTGTGGTCTTCGCCCACCTGCCTCTGATGCTTCTTTCCTGGTTGGTACTGGTCCTCTTTGGTCTGTCTACTTGGGTCTGCTAATCTTGTCCCTGGTTGTCCTTGTCCCTTTGGTCCTGGTTATGCACATAGGCGCTCATATCCGGTTGTATGACGGAACAAAGCATGAACTTGCCACGCATGCCTTTACAATGGTGTAAGTGCAACACATGCATCATTACCACGCATGCCTTTACCATGAACATTTTGTTGTAGAGGCTTTATTGGTAAAGGCATATGCCCGGTAAAAACTAAAGGGGTAAGTATAACCCTTATATCTACACACACACACAGACGCCTTTCCACCCAAAACCCCTAACCACCATAAACCATAAAAATTCCCTCACCATTCAAAACCCATACCCACCATAAACCCCCTATACCACCCAAAACCCTTACCTACCATAAACCCTAAACATTCCCTTACCACCCAAAATCCCATACCCACCCTAAACTCTAAACACCCCTTACCAGAAGATAGGGCAAGGTGCTGAGGCTTGCCCAGGAAGGACAACCCCAATGTGGTCAAGAAAACCAGGTTTCTCTCACTCAGACCTTTTTGTTGCACTGAAAATGTGTTTAGCAAGACCAAATTGTGAAGGTATCAGGCCTTGTGAAGCCCTGGTCAGCTTCCAGCCTTGCCCTACTGGAAT
The DNA here is from genome assembly GCF_031143425.1 of Pleurodeles waltl. Lineage (NCBI taxonomy): Eukaryota > Metazoa > Chordata > Amphibia > Caudata > Salamandridae > Pleurodeles > Pleurodeles waltl. Next base: position 784,663,126 of record NC_090440.1, read on the forward strand.
ATTCTGAGAACCAAAAATGTGCCTCAGTCTGTAGGTAAAACATTGAACCTGGGTGAGGCAGCAAATTCTTTCCAGCTACGACATGACCTTGGTGGCTATGAAGTCCAGCTTTGCCCCATAGTACAAAAACCAATGGCTTCAGTGGGAGTTCAATGACGAAAAATAAACAGTGGCTTCAGTGGGCGTTCAATGATGATGTATCTGAAAAAGAGGGGCCCTCTATGGCATTAGCCCTGAACGTTGCCCTGCTGGAGGACTTTTACTTCCAGAAGAAATAGGTAAAACCATTTACTGGAGTGACCTGTCTTGTGTATCCAACTACGTCTCCATCGAGGTCAGCTTGAAATCATGCTTAGGTCCCTATTGACTGTGAATTTTTACTTCTGATTGGTGCTTTTGTTTTTCTAGGTACTTTTTGACTTAAAATGTAAAACAGTCATATTTCCAGTTCCCTCTAAGCACTTATAATGATGTTGATGTCTTTTTCCTTATTACATTTTCTCAATTATTTCTCAATATGTTTGGGAATTTTATTGTATTGTGATTTGTTCTTTAGGCAAACATTATTGATACTCCTTGAACCCACATTTCTCTGGTGAATTGAATGCAGATTGTGCCATAACTACCAAGGATTGAGGAGATTTTCTCTGAGACTTGTTTTGAGACGTAACAAAGGTGTGTTTGTTATGTTTGTAAGGGCTCCCTTTCCCAAAGTACCACCCTCTTTTTGATTATATTTGTCAGAGTTTTAGCTGTTTTTAAATCATAAGGGAGTAATCATTTAAATTATCCACTAGGTGAAGATACCTTAGTTATGTATACTCATGTTTCTTTAGAATAGCAAATGTATGGTTGTATCTGATTATGAAATGAAAATGAGATTTAGGTTCAGTTACCATTTGTTCTTGAAGTAGGCTATTCTGGTCCACTTCTACAGTTTTCTGATACTGTCATCGATCTCTAACTTCACCGAAAATCTCTTGGAATTAAACTATAACACACAGTGACCATTTGTACGTTATGGTGTTCGCTACATAATTTTAGGCTCTAATAATTTCCTCATAGAATATGTTTGTTTTCTGTTTTTTTCGATGAACTGTATTAGTGCATCGGCTGATGTGGACTGGTGTTGGCTTTCTATACAGTTTGCTACAAATTGTTTTTGACACACATTTTTACGGCATGGACCAAAAAGTCTCATGGCTCTAGGTCATAGTAAATGAAATGGTCAAATTATTCTCATTAGGATTTTGACTGTAACTTGTATTTCATTTAAAGTACCTTGCCAAGTTACAAAACTATGATTCTAACCCTCGAGGATATGTTCTAATAATATCAGTGTTGTTCATTGCAGACGTTTCGCTCAGTTTCAAATTCCCCTATAAAAAGGTTAGCAGAAGAAGAAATGAGTACACCAAGGTGCTTTTTGTTTGTAAATATGTGGTGTCCTTATATGGGAAGCAGCTGTCATGAAGAACAAAGCAAACCTTTTCCAAGAGTTGACTACATTGACTTGGACCGTTAGCAGAATGTAAAACCTTTTCTAAAACAGCTAGATTTTTATTGTGAATAATACATATATGTAGATTTTAGTCTTCTATGGTGGCTAAAATATAGTCAAGCTGTCTCTGAATGACCCAGGACGGTTTACAATGGATCTAGATGGAGATGAAGAACACAATTTATGATTTTTTCGACAAAATATTCTTGCATACCAGTATTATTCCTCCAATAACATTTATGTAGTTCAGCTGTTTATGGTGATTTACTTCTACTCAGCACTATCTATGCTTTATCCTGCATTTTCAATAGTTTCATCCCTTTCCAGGATATGACTATGCATTCTGGAAATTAAGGGTGCTTATCACTGATCTAGACCGTTTACTTTTGTATGGCCTGCAAACTCCCCTAGTGCCCCTCCCACACCTACATGCGCTGTCTCTTTTATGTCACAGCTTGAAATGCCATCTCTCCTCACTCCCTTTCACTAAATTCTCTTTGGGTATAAACATGGGTCGCTCATCTCCAGTTTTTGTGCATATTTTCTTTCCTCATCGCAGCTCTGGGCATTTCTCCATTGTAACACTTTTCTATGCTCTTGTTCTTCTCCATGCAAAGGGTGAGGATCCAGGAACCCCTCAGGAAACCAGGAAGCCTTATGACCGTTGGTCTGGGAGAAGAGTGTTTCTCAGCGGCCTCTTCCTGATACAGCAGTACTCAGAGTACACGTCTCCTGTAGCAGCTGTATTGACTACCGCAAAAAACTCAGATAGGTGCATCCATCGGAGCTCTGTCTGCTGCATGGCCTCAACTTAGCGGAGTAAACATGCTCCTCCTCAAAACAATGTAGTTCATCCAACTCATGCAAAAAACAAAGTAGAATATATCATTAGTCAAGATGAAATTATTTGTTATTAACTAAAGCCTCTTACAATGAAATCTCCGACAAAGAGAAGGACCTGCACTGGCAATCTCAATCTAACATGATTTGTGAGAGGTCATCTGGTGAAAAACATTGCTGAATTACTATTAGTTTAACACCTATACTGTAAAACAAATAGTGCATTCGTTGAGATTGATAACATACTTCATGTGCAACCTCACAAGAGGTGCCCATTTCTTTTTAGAAATAAAGCAAGAAACTCATACCATGGAAGAAGAAGTGTTCTAAATACCTAACTTAAATATCTCTTCCAAGTATCAAACTATGTTCAGAGAGGGAAGGAGTCTCTGCCATGGCCTGTTGAAGTAACAGACAGCTAATACGTTTCTAAGTCAGGTTACTGTTGTAGGTAGCACCAGGTACAGTAGGTTCTTGGAGAGCTTGAAAGAGTTTCATCTGGATGAGCTGTTTATCTTGAATTGGTAGTATGTATCTCGAGCAGTTGACCATCTCTGAATTGGAGTCTTCATCTGGGGTAGCTAGTCGTCCTATAATAGGGTTTCTCTCCATTTTCTAGCCTCATTGTGAAAGAAAAAAAACTTGATTTACAGGCAGTTCTGACCAGTTACCATTGCTGCAATGTTTCTCCTATAGCCTCAATATAGTGACCGCACTGCAGTTTGAACTTTGTTTGCTGTGGCCTAATTCGTGCAGTCCTGGAATAGGGAGGCAGCAGAGAATGTCAGTGCAGTGAGGAGTGGAGACAGAGGGGTGATCGCGGGCGCCCTAACACTAACATATATATTTGTATGCATTTAGTGGTATTAAAGGGAACTGTTAATTCAAGACGTTGTATTATCTTTATTATTGATAGGCTTGCATTATGAGGCAGGTTTGTAAGCCACTCGTGAAAGGCTATTGCAATTTGAAAAGAAGGGCTAGTTGTTAAGGAGACTGCCTGTTCTTTAGTTTTTTTCCTGCTAATATTTATGACATATCCTGTTTATTCAAGCTAGCAGGGTGTTGCAAGAAAAATGTGCGCTCCAGTCACATATCCTACACAGGACTGACTTGTAACTATAACAAAGATTTGACTAATACATAAAGTATGTCTGAAGATAGCTCCATTATGCAAAGTTGAACTCTCCACATCTTTGTCTTTTCCTGCAGTTCAAATAATGTTCAAACTTGTATAGCTGAAGAATTATAATAATGAATACTTCAGTTATTAAGTCTTAAAACCTACCTTGCGAATGTTTACCCATTTTTGTCAGGAAGTTAGAAGCTAAGGATTGAAGGAGCAGCATGGGGAATCTGAAGCTCTCACCCCTCAAATCTTACATGCCAAGCTACACCTCTGGGCACAAATCTTTAAGGGTCTGTACAGTTTTGGATCCTACGTTAGGACAGAGGAGCATCACCTTCCTGCCAGCAGCAGAAACTGAAAAACATTTAACAAACGAAACAATAATAAACCATGTTTATTATCGTTTTGTTTGTTGAAGGTGCAGGGCCATGGGGCGACAAGAAGTGAGGGGAGTTCATTGTGCACTCCACACAGCACAAATGTATGTTTGGCCGGCAGTCTCAGGCTGGCCAAACACACATGCGCAATAGGGTCTCTCCAGCCCAGCAACACAGTTGCTGAACTGGAGAGAGCCTGCACAAGCTCCCAGTCTGCCTGGGAGCGCCCTGGTTGGGCGCTCCCGCCAATCTTAATGCTGCTCTCAGCAGCATCAGGACTGGCCACAGGGCAGGCTGGGAGCCTGTGCCTGTAGCCTGCTGCCTGGAGCGACGACGAGGGAAAGAGAAGCTGCACCGAGGAGGTATGTTTTTATTTATTTATTTTTATTTTTACCCCCTCCCGACCCGCGTGCCGCACCCACCCCTTGTGAGCGAAGCGAACCGCGACTGGGTCCTTATAGTCTGCAATGTAGGTTTGTTTTTTACCCAAGTGTAATGTAGTGGGAGAAAAAACAATGCACGGTCTGTTTTCCCCATTTTAGCAATGGTGCAAACATCTTTCTCCGATACATATGGAAGCAAAATGTGACTGCTCCATTCAGTATTAAAAACATAAGAAACAAAGGCGCTGTAACAATCTTAAGAGTGGAGGCGCTGCCATCAACGTTATATATCTACAGGGGTTGTGAAAAACGTAAGTGTTATACAAGAAACACGCCTATTCAGCAAGAGAGTAGTATGAGGTAGTGTGTCCAGTGGTGCATTTTGGAGAAGATTGTCCGAAATATATGGCTAAAGCATGATGTAGTAAAGTTCTGCCATTTACAGAGTGCACATTTTCCTATGAAATGGGCTCTTGAAATAGCAAATAGATATGCATCAGTATGCAGTGTTGATGTTAAGCCTATATAGCACACCAACACATTTTAGAACTGGAATTTCTGCACATATTTATAATTTGAGCATCACATAAGTAACATGCATTAGTTTCTTTTGATCCTATAAAATGTTTTGCTTTCAATATATATAAGTATTATAAAAAAACAGTGTGCCTCATTGATACTTTTATCTCCAGGTTAAAAGAATAAGCAGCTATGTTCTATGCTTGGCATTTGATTTCTTTCTTTGAACACAACAAATGTGACAAGATGAGAACAAGCTGTAAAGGCCTTTGTATTGCGCATTCTCAGTCGAAGTCCAGTAAGGTCAATTTGGGGGTACTGCAGCATCCACACATCTGCTTCCAAAATCCCTTAATGAAGCAAATGAGTTGTCACAGTATTTTTGCTCCCATGCTCCTCAATCTCTGTGCAAGCCACCCACCCTCATAGATTTCCTCACAAAGAGGTGCTTCACTCCCAAGATTGACGTAGTGCAAGGACCCCAATCAAACTTGCTCGTGGGCTCATGTAAAGTCTCAAACTCAGGTCGGCATAACATTTCTGAAAAGCCGCTCCAGGGAAGGACAGAGGAGTTGTGTCTACCTGTGAGAGCTAAACCTCAAATTAACACATTGCCATACATACATTTATTTCCCTACTGATGCTCAAAGTATGAGATACAGGAAGATTATTTCTGTTTCATTATTAATGTCTTTTAGAAAGACACTGAACGAATTTTGAATTTAGAGAGACAAAGAGGGTGAGAGAGAGAGAGAGAGAGAGAGAGAGAGAGAGAGAGAAGGAGTGTGTGCTTGTGTGCATACGCCCGTGTGCTTTCATAAGAACGGCTTTTAGCATGGGCGAGCTGGGTCCACCCCCATGGGTGTAGGATACAGAAGGTAACTCAAAACATGCAACTTTTGCCTTCTCGTCTGGTTTCAGAGCAAACTGCTTGTAATTATTTGTTTTACTTAGCGTCACCCAGCTTCTAATTCCCTAGCCCCATAACCGTCCTCCCCTCTTATTCGGTGATAGTCTGAAAGAGCTTCAGGTGAAGATTCAGGGAAGGTGGGAGAGAGGCGGGAAATGTCTGCTCACATCGCCAGTACCTACTCAGAGAAAAATCAGCCAGGGACTGACCTGTGTGCACAGAAGATCACCAGCAGAAGGGAAGTAGATGAGTGTAATATTCTGGGCCCTAGGCCCACACGCTGGCATGAATTTTGACACAGACACTGGTTGGTAGGGTAGAGAACCGGCCACAAGCTCATGTGCTCAGGCCCTTTTATTGGCAGGGTTACCTGACCGGTGAAGCCTGTGTTGGATGGGTATGGGATGAGCTTTTTTTCCAGACACAGGGAGTGGCTGCAAAACAGTGAGTGTCGGGAAACACATACGTGCCCAGCAAGACACAACATCCCTCCCAAACTTTAACGAAAAACAAAAATGAGTCCAACCTGCTGGATTAAATAACACAAACTAGACACCACTGAGTCTCTAGAGACAGTCAGCAGGATGGTACTGGATAAATGGAAAGGTGCAGCTGGCAGCACCCCGACCTCACTACTTACATCCATGGTTTAACCAGATGACTCTGGGCACAGACAGGGTGTATATAGAGTCCTAAACCTTCAACAACATGCTGGTTGGGTTAAAGTCCACCTGTACAATGTTGGTCAGTCCCGCCTGCTCTCACAGTGGTGTGGTTGGTGTCAACAGTTCAAACTGGGGTGCCAGTTCTCTGCAGAGTTTTTTCTTGGGGTGTCTTGTCAAGAACAACCTTGTAAGGACTGGGGCAGCATCAATGATGTTTGTATGTCTTCTTCTGAGGCCAAGGTGCCTCCCGGTACCAGTTGGTGGAGCAGCTTCAAACCCATCTTTAGTGCGGGGAATCCTTTGAGTCCTTTTTTGATGGGTTGCCAGGAGACCGCGTGGACTTTCCTGGGCTACGTGAGGGGGCTGCTGCAGGACTGCCACCAGAGCAATGGCTGAGTCCTTCTTGCAGCCACAAGGGTAGATGATACTTGGCCAGTTGTGCTTGCCAACAGGACCCAGGTGCGGCTGGGGTGAGCAGATAGTCTGTGGGCAATTGGTCTCTCAGTGGCCAGGGATGCCTCCTTGGTCTCTTGGTGGTTTGCGGGTGTAATGCCCCACTCTGGTGGTGTGATGCACATGGCATGAAGGTGTTGTTACCATTAGACAACCTTTATGACAGGTGGTGATGACTTGCAGGAAATGTGGGTGATTGGAGGGTCTTCATTGCCCCATAGCTCGGTGTGTTGCTGGTGTTGTTCTTCTCCTACTGCATATGTGGTTCTTAGCAGAGATGCCATCATTCATCAAGCAGCCGGTGACTTTGGCCAGATGGTCGCACTGGAAGCATGGGGCAGATACATGATTCATGCAATACATGCAGCTTACTTTCAGTTCTCCCGCTGGGCTGTCGCCAGTGATGTCGCTCCACATCAGTGGCTAGCTAGTGTTGGTAGGTGCAGTTTCATGTCGTGGCACAAGTCCTTAGTCTGGACACCCTTGATCATTTCTCCTGCGTACCTCGGATCATGAGGTTCTTTAGTGTGATAGGTGTGGTCACACACCCTTCTCTTCTTTGTCAGTTCTCCTTGGCAATGTAGTGCTACATAAATGTGGAATATGAATGTGGAAATATAACGCAACAACAGATACCAGCAGAAAGAGCTACACAGTTGTATGTAGTAAAACAACATTGTAGGCCCAATTCTAATTCTGGCTGGAATAAGGTGAAGAGTTCACTTGAGTCCATAATGGAATAATAAAGACCAACTCATGTGTAGTAATCATGAGGGGATTTATGACATAAACACATAGGCTCACTGGCATGTACCTTGCGTTTTCAAAAAGATTGCAACCTGATTAGACAATGGGTGCAGGAAATCTAATCAGTTCAAACTATATAGAGGTCTTAGGTTCACAATGCTAAATCACACATGCCATTAAACTGTGTGTACCACGAATAAGCATACATTCAAGAACAAAGAATTGTTAGTTTGCCTAGTTTGCCAAGCATTATTAAAGCTACAATGAAGAATGTGTAAGGGATTAGGTCAGAGTTTGGCGTTACGGGGTCACAGGTGTTCTAGTGTTTTTCTGCTTTCTGCAACTGACAAGTCAATTATTATTTGCTTTTCTGCAATAAAGGATGTTTAGTAATTTAGGTTAAAGGTTAGGGTCATGGGGCCACAGGTGGCATGGTGTTTTTTCACAACTAATGTATAAATATGCAGAGATTCATATGTAGTGATTCATTGTTTGCTGTGTTGTAATAAAGCATTGTGTGGTTTTGTATATAAGAAGCTGTCTGTGCTACAGCAGATTGAGACCCACTGCCTCCCTGTGGGTGGACTTGCCACTCTCCCAGTTCTGACACTAAAGAGCTGTCTTCCCATTGCCAAGGAGGAGTATGTCTTTTTTCCTTTTTTAAAGTTTTTGAATTACCCCGCAACAGTGGCATCGTGCCAGGCATCACATGTGTTCTCTTTTACTTCTGGTGCAATGTGGCACCAGCCACATTTCACCGGTTCTCTTTTCAAGGACCTTCCATCATGTTTGTAGGACTGTGCATCCTCTTCCGTAGTGGGCCTCTGGCAGGTCATGCCCTGTCTGTAGGACTTAACTCTTCGCTTCGGGTAGGTGTGACATCCACCTACACTTCGGATGTCCCCTCCTCAGGGATTTTCTTGGGGCTTCTCCCACCTCCCCTTCGCTTGAAGGTGCAGTGCTTTCACCTTCAGTCTGTGCTTTCGCTGCTCTTGGTCCTGCCTAGGGCCCTGTGCATCTGGCAGGGTTGGTCACTCGGTGTGACGTTCTCATGGGTGGGCCAATGGTGGTCATCTGGTGCTGGGGTTGTGTTCCTTTAGGTGGCTTATGCACCCAGTTGTGCCTCTCGGGTTTCAAATGTTTTAGTAAGTTGTACTGGGCAGATTGCACCTTGTGACCTCAGTGCTTCCTGGGATGCTTCAGTGTCTTGGTTGTGAAGGGGTGAAGGGGTGAAGTCAGATCACTCTATTTCCACGTCCTGCTTGGCAACTCTGAGCCTCTTTTCATCCCAGGGGTGCTGGGCTTTTGGCCGTTCTGTAGTGGGGACAGTGGTCCATCCTTTGCTAGTTGGCGTTGCATACTTTGCCACGTTGAGTGTCTTAGATGACAGTCACCAGCCTGTTACTGCCTTTCCTTGGCAATGTATCTCATTCACTTTGTCGCCTGCTTGTGTCGTGTAGGCTCTCATTATCCTAATGAGACTACTGGATTTTTGGGCGGCAGGATCGTTCTCAGTGTGGGGGACTAAGTCTGACCCACGGCGAAGGACCCTTGTCACCCCAAATCCTGGTTATGCTCCAGCTAACTAGCAGTGCCTCATCTCTCCCAAAGGGAAGAGACAATTGGGCAGCTGAGCGCATGACATCTTAGTGCTTCCCAGGGAAGTCGTGGTCACTCAGGTCACAACCAGTTCTCTCGTACAAAGTGCGGTCTCATATATAAATGACAAAGGCAGTTTGAGTTTTAAAGATTGGTTTAATAAAACGACTGTATTTTAGATAACAAAGCATGAGCCGCAATAACCAGAACCATTCAACACAGTAGGATTGAAAAAGTAACGAGGAGAGTGAAACATAAGAATAAGGCTATCATACTGCAACTAAAATATATTCTCTCTAAGTTATATTTTGAGCACAGCATGTGAAGCTCTAAGCCTGCCTTTCAGGTTCCCCCGGGAGGACATCAACCCTCATACCTGAGCAAAAGCCTGTGATCTGGATCAGCATCTGCAACAGGGCAGTCAGCATCTAGTTGTGGGTTCCTGGTCGGAATCTCCCTCTTACGTGTATCAGGACTAGAAAGTGTTTTCATATCTAACACGCCGGTGTTCTAACAAGACCGTGAAACTGGTTATTGTAAAATAGCAGTGCAAGCCTAAATAAAATGCATCTAGGGCAAAGTGCACAGAGACCTAATACGTTAAGCAAACGTGCAGAAAGCTATATTAAAAATGGCTACACTACACTTGCTTCATCCTGATTTCCTCTATTCCTCTTCTGGGCCAGCAGTATCAGTGCTAAGCCAGCTTCAGAGGGGGTTGCTTGCCTGGTTTTTGGTCTCTCTGACAATCATCTGCTGAGTCCTTGTGTTCCTTGGGGTTCTTCAGTTTGGCAGAGCAACTTCTCTGCTCCTTCCAAACTCTATTGCTTGTTTATTCTCTTATGTCTCCTTCCGGTGAACTATTATCTTTCCCTGTGGCAAAATGGGGTAAGGGCTTTCCATCCCACAAGTGCACTGCTCTTCCTGGCAGTAGGAATCTGTGCCTTTGACTGAAAAGCTGGTGCAATACCATTCTCCACCAGAAGGGGCAGCAACCCAAAAAGGCTTGACCTCTCCGGCCTTTCTATGAGGCTGTCCTGTAGCTGGTGAGCAATGGTGTACTGTTAGAGTGTTCTTTGTCTCCTTGCTTCAGGTGAGTCAGGTGCTCTGGTGTTAGAGGTCCCTTTTTTAAGATTTGGGCCACCTTGGCCTTTAGTGCCCACCTCTTTTGTCCATCTCTTCAGGTGTTGGCAGAAGCTGAGTTTAGGACATGAGGTGCTTCCAGGGAGCAGCTGCATATGCTGCTGTGTCTGTGTCACACTCCTTTCTTGTAAGGGAGAGCAGACAGTGCCCAATGCTTCGTGTCTTGTTAGGTCACTGCACCGAGGAGTCTCTTGCCTGTGAAATAATGTGTGAGAAGCTCCACTGGATGGGACAACATGCTGCTATGTTGCTGCAGAAGGCCAAAACGGTCTCATCGCCTCCTACAGCAGTGACAACCTGCCACTGGGTGGCATACAGTGATTCTTGCACCTGTGACGAGAGGCAGGATCTGCTCTTGCTAGTTTTTCAGGCTTACCCAGGGACAGTGGACCACCTGTCTTGCAGTGTTAGTGTGCCACTTGTTGCTCACTGCGCTTGTCTCCTCGTTCATCTTACAGTCTTCAGGCACCGCTGCAGCAAAGGAAGTGAGGCAGCTTCCACATGAACTTTGGTAGGCGAGGCATCGGCTGTTCTGGGATGGCGTTAGAGTACAGGACATTCAGGTGAGCCTAATGTTGGCACGTCTACAGGGGGTAGGCTTGGCTGAATCCACATCCTTACCGCGCTATGTGCGCAGCTCACCCACTAGTGCCTCAGTTATGTGCTCTCTGCACCTTGATGCGCTATCTGCTGACTCACGCTGTCTCGATTTGGTGCAGAGGTCCTGAACATGCTGTCTAGAGGCAGTGTGGGAGGCAACCAGTCTCTTTTTCCTTCCTCAGGCAAGGGCAGAGTTCCTCCCCTTCACAATGCAACAATGCAAGCTAAACCTGTGCCTGAGTGAAAAACGGCAGCAGCACCGCTCCAGCCATCCTTCATCTTACCGGCGCTTTACTCTGGGGCAGCACAGCAGGAGGGGTCAGACCTACTCTTCTCCATTGTAACATTCTGGGCCTGAGGCCCACATGCTGACGTGAATGATGACACATACACTGGTAGATAGGGTAAAGAACTGACCACGAGCACATATGCTCAGACCCTTTTATTGACAGGGTCACCTGACCGGTGATACCTGAGTTGGATTGGTGTGAAGTGAGTGTAAAGCCAGGCCTCAGGGAGTGGCTGGAGAACAGCTACATGTCGGGAAGCACATACATGTTCAGCAGGACACTACCGCGAGGTCCCACAGGAGTGATCAGGGAGGCAGGGAAGAACGTAGGGAGCAGCCAGCCAGCATTTTAGCTTCTTTTTCCCCACTTTAAGCACCAAAATGGTCAGAGAGGAGATGGGGGCTGTGTCTAGTGTGCGGGAACTGCTCTAAAGTTGCTGAACGTTGAGTCTAGGAATTTATTAAGTTCTGTGTTTTTCTTTGAATTTCGTTACTTGCAGTTTTGTTCCCCTCATTGTAAGTGCAAGTGCCAGGATGACATGTAAAACAGATATTTACTGATATAATGGTTTGCTCTTTGTTTTTCTTCTCAGGCCAGTGTGGGAGATGTAGGCACCAGTAAGGGTAAAAGGAGTGCAATTTCATTAATTCAGGCCCAGTGACTACAGCAGTAGTAGGCTGCAGCCCAACCTTTTCACATACACAAGGAAAAGGTAAAGCACTCAACCAGCAGTGCAAGCATCTTGAACCCTTACAACAGCTCAGTATCTTGATTGCTTACTGCTGCCATATGAGGTGATCTGAAGGTCACTAGTTCAAATCCTGTCATGGAAGACTCAGCTTCCATTCTTTTGAGCTTGATAAACTGAGTACCATAAAGTGTGTAATAGTAACAATGGTTATTCACAGTTGTTTGAAATTACCAAAGTGCAGTGTAAAGAGCTTAATGGAGACAATATTTTTTTTAAATTCTACACACAACAGTGCATGCATTCTCTTGTGCACACACAGAAGAAATAACACAGACAGTAACCATTTATCAACAGCAATGCCGTAGGCACGCAGGGTCCAGCACAGGTTTGAGCAGCACAATCTTTTCTAACACATAGACCAGATACAGTAAAAGTGCAGCAAAGGGTTCCCCAGAAAGGGAACACATACTAAGCACATCCAGCAGCTATGCAAGGCCCCTCAGACTGCAATGGAACACCAAGGATATCTACGCCCCCCATTTCACCACTGGAGTCAAAGATTTCCATGGTAGGATCACAACAGATTTTTGACCGGTGCTAGCGTGTTTTCTCCTCCCGGTCAGGATTTGAAAACATTTCCCCAAGGTCGATGCGACCTTTGGACCCAGTGAGGAGCATGGTTAACTGCATACAGTCAATCCAATCTCAATCAGTACAACAATACATTTAACACCATGACCATTGTGGCCACAGAGGAAAACCCCAGTCAATTAGATGTTTCACCACTAAGCGTAAGTAAAGTAAATTATGCCCAGGATCAAATTATATCATGATATTTATAATGAAGGAAAACCATAGGCTGACCAAATCTATGAAACATGCGTAATCTACTTAGTATCAACACCATTAAGCATTCAAAAATAATTACACATACTAATAAAGAAATAATTTGTGCAACAGAAATAGATTCCACATCTTTTGATGATGACATTAGTCAAGCCAAGTTCACAGATCAGTATATAATTTTGGGTGGGCAAGGCGTAGAGAAAACTTATTGCAATGGCAAATTGGGACAAGCATGTGTGGGAACGGTCAAACACATGTGGGCAAAAGCAAAAACAAAAAGGAGGCAAAAATCATTTAGAAAAATCATCTATCTTGGGCTAACTTAGACTAACTATAAAAATAAAATAGGCTGGCGTCAACATGTTAATTCTAATAAGGAAATCAAGGCAAGGGGATAAGTAGCATTGCATTTGAATATACCTCGCCTGGGATCAGCATACAATTTAGATTCATCAGTAAAGCCATACATCTTCAGCAAAGTCTGTTAGCAGCACCATCAGGTGAAAAAGTGCAGTACACAAGCTGCACATGGAAATAAGGAAAGGTCCAAGGGGACAAGTTAACAGTTCAAGGTTGAAAGGGGCCCTGATGTCAACTCACAAGTCCATTCCCTACATTAAATTACTCTGAACAGTTTGATTGGTCCATTTGAAGAGTCCACATTACACAAAAAGGGCAATATCCGATGAGAATTAAAATGCAAGTTGAATTTACAACAATGATGAAGATTCCCAGGTCTGGTTGAAGTCATCTGTCCTTCCATGTGACACTGGCAATAGCTAGCAACTCAGTACATCACTTAATACATTCCAACATCTTCCCATGGCTCACGATTTTCTCCTTTCACATGAGAATAAACCGTTAAAAAATGGTACTATTTACTATCCAGTCCTCATGTTCTAATGTTGAAACATCCAAGGTCGCTGCAAAATAAACGTACATATAATACAATAGGACCCTTTACTACTCATGAAAAACAACCTAATGAAAAAGTTCATGTTAGAAGGAAAAGAAATAACTCGACATTTCATGTTATTGCAGTATGAAACTTCAATCTTAGTTATGCTAAAACAAGAAATTCAATTCATTAATATTGTCATTAATAAAACACAAGCAATATGAAAACATAAATTCACCATTAATAATATACCATCAAAGTATGCAAAAGCATTTCAATATTAATTATAATCTTTATTAAAGCATTACATCATATATAACAGAGACCTGCATTTATTTTTCTGCTCACATAACTTTAAACTGTTAAATCATAAATCATCATAAATCATATCCATTTCTTCTCATAATAATTCATTCTAATGATCAAAATGTTTCAATGCTATGCTAAATCATGTTAGCACTTTGTCAGTTCTGGTAGGCACAATGGCCGCCACAGTGGGCACAGTGTCTGCCGCAATAAAACGTGAATACTTTTAAAATACATGTCAGTGCAGCTTTTTAAGTTAAGGTTTTAAATGTGAATATAAAGTCACCTAGTGCTGTCTTCTGTGCCATTAAAGCATTAACTAAAATCTTCGCTCCAACCCTGGCGCTATTTCAAGTTCTTTGTGGTAAGTTAAGGCAGTGCTTGGTCTAAACACTTTATGCCACTGTTTTATAAAAACATGATTCTGAAGGCAGTAATATGTGACCTTTAGATCATAAGGTGTCAATATCTGTGCACATTTGTCGTGTGGCATTTTGTTGTAATGTGATCTGGTGATGTGCTCTATTGTGTTTTGTACTGGTGTGTATTTGAGCTGCATTTCTTCAGTTTGATTTTGATGTGTTGTACTGCAGTTGTTATGCTGCATTCTGTTTTGACTGTTTTTGTGTAAAGTGCCCTGTTACATTTTAACCATGTTGTTATAATGCTTAGTGTATTCAATGTAACGATCAATCTTTGTACACTACTAAGTTATAGGTTCTAATACTCATGGTGGTGAAGCAGTCTCTTTTTGCTGTAAGGGTGATGGTTATAAACATCAGCAGTTCAATTTGTGACCTCGCTAGTGTGTCACACAGCTCCAAAAGATAACATGGTAGCAAGTGTAGTTTATAACGCTGTTCCAAAACAGAATAGGCCTGATTAAAAAAAATAAACCTTGGATAAGAACAGGTGCAGATTTACGCCTCCACCCAAACATACTTTTCCCACTTTTGGGAATATACAAACATTCCCTGAATCACACCTGGAAAACCATGCCAGGTGCATGTTTCCAGGCTTAATCCTCGGAAGGTCATGTGATCTTTCCAGCAGGATCATATTCCCGGTGTACAGAGTGTTGCATAGTGAAGGACTTATTTGTTTTCTCTGTGGGGAATATACTTATTCCCACAGAGAAAGCCCTTCCCACTGTGGAAGGGGATTAATTCCAGCCCTGTGCTGTAGTAAATATCTGATTGTTTCTGGGGTAGAAAGGGGAAAGATTGGAGTTGAGGAATGCCCAGAAGCATGCAAGTTTTTTGTGTTCTGAAGCTTCCAAGGCAAACCACACTTTGGAACACTCACTTGCCATTTCTTGAGCAGGCTTTAAGGCTGTAGAGATCTCTGAAATTGTGGCAGAGATCTCCATACCTGTAAATAGGTTTACGCCTGCCAGGAATCCCTTTGTGAATTCCAGGCAGGATTACTAATGGTAAACTATGTCTTGAACATACATTTGTAGCCTAATTTACCTTTGTATACAGGTCCTATGTATTACCAGTGTCTGTTTGGGCCTGTCTAGCCAGCTTGCTTTCTGGCTGCTTTGTATGCTTAGACTATGCATGGTCTCGACTTTCCCCAGCGAACTCAGTGCTTTCGTTCCACTTATCTTCCTCTTGATATCAGGTTCTGCAGTTATACCAGTGTAGCCCACTACACACACTTCGCTACCACTACCTTCGCAATTATTCTAACAACTTCTGTGAAAGGGCAATGATGGAATAAATTACAGTCGTTGGCACAGGCTAAATGACGGGTCATAAAACAAATAGCCCCACTTCAACACACTCTGTAGTGATGATATAAGGATACATAAACAACACAATGCTCTACCTGAGAGGTTGTAGTAATCCCTCCAATCTATGAACATAACCATTGGGGAAAATACAATACTTCATACTAAAATCCACTCACCCAATTAGGTCAGGACTCATTTCTGGACACCTCCAACAGAATACCTTCACTTGTTAAGAGCCTCATACTAGTTATATTTTTGAAGCTCCATACCTCCCTCTCTGTTAGAAGCTGCAAAGACTTGGAAGTATGAGTTTGTACAGACACTTTTACAGGTGGGTGGAATATCTTTTTGACAAAAGGAGTTTGGGACAAGCCAAAGTTGATCTTGTGCAGTAAGCTTACTGGGCAAAGTCTGGCCCTCTGCTTGTCTGTATATATGTGTATGTCTGAACAATTGAGGTTATATCATCCTTTTTTTAAAGCTATTTTTAGGGATGGTGTGAAAAAGTGGATTATTAGTTTGGGTGAATGATACTCCACCAAAATGTTCCTATTCTTGTTGGGTCCAATGAAGATTTCCGGAATTTAAACCTGAGTGCAACCCTTAGTAGCTATGGCACAGAGCAGACAAGCTTAACTTAAGAAAATGTGTAAAGCATTTAGAAGTACCAAAACAGTTTAAAGTCTAACACAACATAATACATTTTAATGAACAAATTGACACCAAAGCACCAAGGCCCTCATTCCAACCCTGGCGGTCTCTGACCGCCAGGGCGGAGGGCAGCGGAAGCACCGCCAACAGGCTGGCGGTGCTTCCTGGGTTATTCTGACAGCCGCGGTCAGAAAAGGGGAACCGGCGGTTTCCCGCCGGTTTTCCCCTGGCCCAGGGAATCCTCCATGCAGCGCCGCCATGGGGATTCCGACCCCCTTCCCACCATCCTGTTTCTGGCGGTTTTCACCGCCAGAACCAGGATGGCGGGAACGGGTGTCATGGGGCCCCCTAACAGGGCCCCATACAGATTTTCACTATCTGCTTTGCAGACAGTGAAAATCGCGACGGGTGCCACTGCACCCGTCGCACCCCTGCATTCGGAGCCGGCTTCCTCGTTGCAGGGGCTTTCCCGCTGGGCCGGTGGGCGGCCTTTTGGCGGTCGCCCGCCGGCCCAGCGGGAAAGCCAGAATGGCCGCCACGGTCTCCTGACCGCGGAGCAGCCATTCGGCGGTAACCGCATGACCGCCCAAATGTTTTAAATCATGATAGTGTCAAAAGCGCTATGTGTGGTCATCTACTTGTGCTTGATCTGGACCTAAGCATGATTTAAGGCCAACCACAAAGTTGCAGGATGGATACAGAAACCAGTTTTGTCCCAGTTTAGTCCTAGTTGAAAGACAGATCAAGAAGGCAGATCTCCATGAGGCCAGATAGCTTTTAAACGAGGTCCTGGTAAAGCCTTTGACTTTTGGCGGAAAAGCTCTGAGTGGGAGAAGTTTGAAGTTTGCACATAATGATTGTCCCTCGCCAGCCAATTACGTTTGTCACCTTCACGTGCAGAAGATTTCTACATTCGGACATAGTCACTTTTTTAGAGCTCTATTTCGTCCAGTGGGACAAGGCTGAAAGATGTAGCTGGACAGGACTCCATGAGGCCCAATAATTTCTCTGTGATGTCCTGCTGAAACAGATTTGCTACTGTAGAAAAGCTTTGAGTTGTAACAGCTTGAATCCTTAGCCGAGCAGCAATGCACCTTTGTTGGAATTGACTTGGCAGGTCTGTCCCGGTCTCCAGAGGTTTTTGTGGCCAAAATCTTTCCTAAGTCCTTTGAGCCTTATTGGGCCTTTTATAATTAATTGATAAGGGGATGCATTAGAGGTTCGATGGACCTTTTGACTACACTTAGGGGAATATCACCACCGTAAGTCAAAGACCCTATACATGATAAAGTCAACATCAACACAATGTACTCAGCATCATTAACTATCAAAGACTTGAGTCAGTAATCTTCACTCACCAGGACCCTTTTGGCCATGAATAACCACACCTTTTGATAAAGTTTGAACGTTTATTTCCCTATGTTAGGAATGCTAATAATACCTATATTAGTCTTAATACCAATTGATAAACATAAATAAATAACACTGGCTGACCAAATCTTCTACAGAATCTCAATTTAACTAAAGCATTAATAATTAAGCATTCAAGAGTCACAGTTCAGATTAACAAGAAAAAGTAACTGAGCAATAGAAATTACATACATCTGGTTTTAGCAGGTGAACAAGATGACTTCTCAATTAATCACATTTGTCAGTATTAGAATTTCTCACTAACCCTCTTATTAGATTAGCATGTTTGGACTTCATGAAAAAGCATTTTTGTCAAAAGTTAATTTGGAAAACATCTAACTATGGCGCTATCAAAATAGCGGTTGGTACCTAGAAAGTAAAGAACAAAAACCTACAACAAAGATAATAAAATGTTGTTATACCTCTCTTCAAATGGATTGGCAAGCTGTGATTTTCTTTGTCAGTTGGACATCTGTCTGGTCAGCTTTAACATTGTGACAGTGAAAGAAATGGCTCGGCCACAGTGGACTCTAAGTTAGCCGAAACAATTTACAGGCATTAAACTGAGGAATCAGCATTTCGGAATTAGAAGAAATACATGGAACTGCAGTATTTCACAAAAGAACTCTAACAGGAATAGGAAAGATTGGACTTGAAGGAATCGGGATAAGAACTCGAATGGATCAAGAAAGGGACTGACTCGCCTGAAAGCAATCAGGGTAAATTACATTCACATAAAGTATCTTCTTACAACATCATTGGTCAGAAAATTGTATGTTTAAAATAAAGCCAATAGAAATTAAAGTCTATATCTAAAATATAGCAGAACTGTCTTTCACACGGTGGTGAATGGCTCCTCTTCTCCTGTTTCCATCATCAGACTGTCTCACATATTAAACTTTACAAAGTTGCAATGTCTAATACAGGACATTTTTGCAAGCAGTTCTTATGAGAGTGTGAACAATAAAATCATTGCTTTCTCTGGATATACATTCCCACAATTTTGTTAGACATTTCATCTTAATATGAGGCTGTGCAGACTAGGCCCAAACCTCGCTAACTTAAGGCCTAATGTTAATAAACAAATACACAGCATGAAATCATTAGTATGGCATATTACTACAATTTTCTCTACATCTGTACTTTAACTGAATAATACAAATCATTTACTAAAAGCATTGCATATTTATGACGGCCACTCAAGTGGGCACATTTTCCAAGTCGCACATTATTTTCTATGTTAGCATTATTTCATGCAAATTCTTAACAAATAATAAATGAAAATCATTAATAATCAATTCAGCTCTCACAGTGCCAGATTTTTTAGGATGTTAGGAGGAGTACAGTTTGACACAGCTAAGGGTCCTAGGACCAACACTTATATGTCAGTACTCACATCAGCAGAAGCCACCACAAGGGTCCAGGAAAACTCCAGTTGAAACTGTTCAGCTCAGCTCTTCAGAAAAAAGGACTTTTAGCAGATTGTTGTGTCCCTGTAGTTTAACAGGAGGTCAGCCAGCGAAATTTGGAGTCCAATTCTTTGGCCTGGATATACATGGAAGCAGGTCCAGCCTCTCCAGTTTCCTCACAGGTTTCCGCACCAGGTGGAGTTCTTCATCTGTGTTCCACAGGTCCAGTAAAGTTCTAAAGAGGGTACCCAAGGTTGCCACTTTTATGCCTGACACTAGCCTATGAGTGGGGTGACTCCTGTGCCATCCATAACCAATAGGGAAAACGTTCCCAGGGGTAATGCTACCCACTTTTGCAGCAGTTCCTGTGTGCCCTACTGCAGACAGTCCCACAGTGCCCCAACTATCTCAATCCAACATGGAAGAACCTTTCTTCCCCAGTGCAGATCTCCTGTGCCCACCCAACCGGTTTTGGAGGCAGCTTCTCTCCCACCCTTGGTACATTTAGTACCAAATTCAAGGGGCTTTTAGGTAAGTTAAAGATACCAATTAGGAGTATAACCAATTCAACATGTTTTAGGGATCAGAACACATGTACTGGGGCCTGATTCGACTGCACAGAGTCAAAGTCTCAGCAGTAAAATCCAGCAAAAAGTGGGGGATGACCATGGAACAAGAGGCAAGAAGGGTCATTTTCCAACAGATGGGTGTTCTTTTGTGTTTGCCCCAGCTTAACTTATTTGACCTCCCTGCGTGCTTCTGGGAGAGCAGTATAGCGATCTGTCCCACCTCCTACTCTTTGAAACCGTAGAGCTCGTGTACCTTTGAACATAATCCCACTATTTTCCTTTATACTACTACTTTCTGCTTGCCAAGGCGTTAGTCTCGAAATAGCTTGATTTTATAGTGTGTTTGGGATTTTTATTGCAGAGCTGGTAACATTGAATGATAGCCAGCTAAAATTACTGTGCAAGAAACGTTAAAAACAATTTTTACCTCGGGATGCGTGCTTTTCTTTGCAGTTAAAACTATTAAAGAGGGGAACATTTTACTGGTTCTAACAGAAAACATATGGCCTAATAAAGTGAAGGGTGAAGATAATCTTTATTGTTCACTGTTAGATTGTAATGTCTCCTTGTGGCATAGAAAATCTCCAACAAAGTAACTTCCCCAGAGACACAAGCATCAGATATGTCAAGCACTGGTTATTTCAGATTGTAGTGATATATAGAATGCCAGTTCCCCTACTGAATTAAACACTGGCGTTCAAATTATTACTTCTTCGCAAATTACTTCTTGTTCATTATTTTCAAAGCTATGAGTACTTTTGTAAGTTATTAATCAAGTAATTTACTCCTATTATAATATGTAAGAAAGTTTTGTTCAGCTCAGTTTTTACCACTGTGTTCCATTCTGGACCATGGGTTTAGCTATAGAGGCATGAGTGGGGGTTAAATTAAAACATTGCTGCTCTTTGGGAAGAGCCGATAGGACCCCTGCCAAACTGGGATAGGAGGCCTTAGTGTAAAGTTTCATTTTTACCCACACAAGGTCACAAACATTGGTCAAAAACACAACGACACAAAAAGGCAACTGCCTGTAGCCTGTTGATTTTTTTTGCACATCCCAGAGCCAAGGAGACAAGTGCCAGCAGGAACATGATGTGTGCTGCATAAGCAGCAAGCAGTAGACTCATTACTTGAAGTGTATATGCCAGGGCAACAAGCATCACTGCACATGAAATTTGTGGAGGATGGCATGCAAGTATCCTTACTTGGAGGGAAGACAGGCAACACTCTGCTACTAACTAGTTATCCTCCCCATTTGGATAGGTTCTGAAACACTAGACACTGTTTTTGCCGACTCTCCTGGGGAAAAAACACATATAATACTGAGGGTGTTTGACCCAGTGATTTGCACAACTTAATCAAAGCAGCATTTTCCATGGCTTCATGAATGAGACGCATGGGAAACTGAAGCAGATGGGGAACAGGGGAAGGGTGTAGAGATAGGAGCCATAATAGAACCAGAGATAGGAACAGGGAAAGAGAGGCCTACTTAAGTGATTGAGTACAAAGGTAACTGTTTTGGGGGTTTCTTAGAGACTGAATAGTGCAGGGGCTGGTAAGAGATGGCGTAGCAAAAGGAGGAGGACCGAGAGAGGCAAGTGTGGCAAGTGTGTTCACAGAGAGAAGCACAGAGGAGGGGAAAGGTCTGAAATGATCTGGAACAAAATGTGAAAATACATGGTATATGACAAGGCCACCAGGTTAATCAGGGAGACAGTCACTCTTATTATATTAAGCCCATGTGCCTGCCAAACCTGGGCTATTTGGTCGAACAGTTTTGGTGCATCATATGTTGTGAAAGGCAGTCATGATGGAAACTCCGATGTCATAACTATTGTTTAAAATATGGTTTTCTTCCAGTTCTAAATTTATCAAAAGCCAACAATAATAGTCCTCAAAAGTTACTCAAATGGCACGTACACTAATTCAGTAAATCCTTAAAATCTCTATGGAACTTCATCAAGTCTCCATCAAGTCCTTCAACATTACTTGCTACAACTATGCTGCCAAAACAAGATCATCCTTAAACAGCAAAACCGGAAAGAACTGAACTCTTCTAGGCCTGTACTGCCTGCATCATAAATGAATAGATGATTAACAACCTCTTAAAACTCAACTTAACTCCTTCTGTGCCGCGGACGTAATGGTTGCGTCCAGGGGCACAGTGCTCATGTGCCGAGGACGTAACCATTACGTCCTGGACACTGAGCTCAGAGGGAGCGCTCCCTCTGTGGGCTTCTCTCAACCCCCCCCAAAGGCAGGGATGGAAGGGGAAGCTCTTCCCCTTCCACCCCTGACCCCCCCCAGTGACGTCTGATGACGTCAGCGCACAAATGCGTGCTGACCTCATCAGACGCCACTTCCCCATCGTGCTGGAAGCTCAGCTTCTAGTGCGATCGGAAGAGAAATGCAAAGCATTTCTCTTCCGATCATGTGATGGGGGCCTGAGAGGCTTCAAAGGGAAAGAAAGGAATTTCCTTCCCTTTGAAGTCTCTCAGAGCATTTCAAAAGCCAGATTGTAAAGCGATCCGGCTTTTGAAATGCCCACTGGACACCAGGAATTTATTTTTTATTTGAAATTGGCATAAGGGGAGCGACCCCTTGGGCAAGGCTCGCTCCCCAGGGGGGCAATATTTTTAAAGGCCTTTTCTGCCCCCCCGGGGGCAGATCGGCCTATTGTTAGGCCGATCTGCCACGGGGGGGCAGAATCCACTAGGCGCTAGGGATCATTTTTTTTTTTGCGTGTGTTTCTTTTGTTTTGTTTTTAGTTGGGGAGCGACCCCTTAGGCAAGGGTCGCTCCCTAGGGGGCAAATTATATTTAGGCCATTTCTGCCCCCCTTGGGGGCAGATTGGCCTATTTTTATGAGGCCCGTCTGCCCCCAAGGGGGGCAGAAAACACTAGACACCAGGGAGTTGTTTCTTTTACGCCAAATTCACGGAAGGGGAGCGACCCCTTAGGCAAGGGTCGCTCCCTAGGGGGGCAAATTTATTTTAGGCCATTTCTGCCCCCGGGGGCAGATCGGCCTATTGTTATTAGGCCGATCTGTAGGCGCCAGAGCTAATTTTGTTTTTTGTGGGTTTTTTTGTTTTTTGTTTTTTTAGAGACTGGGAGCAACCCCTTAGGCAAGGGTCACTCCCCTGGGGGGCAAATTGTATTTAGACCATTTCTGCCCCCTTGGGGGCAGATCGGTCGATTTTTGTTTGGTCAATCTGCCCCCAAGGGGGGCAGAAACCACTAGGCACCAGGGATTGGTGTGTGTGTATGCATGTGTTTTATTTAGGGGGCAGCCCCGTGGGTAAGGGTTGCTCCCCATGGGGGCACATTACTTTTGGCCATATCTGCCCCCCCCGGCCTATTTTTGGAAGGCCCATCTGCCCCCCAATGGGGGCAGAAAGCCCACCAGAGGCCAGGAAGCTTTTTTTTTCAAAAATAAGAGGGAGGGGGAATGGCCATACCCCCACCCCAAATAAATGGTGCCAAAGTTGTTCTGCCCACAAGTGGGCAGATGGGGCACTTACCCCTTATCCACACCCTGGGGGTCAGAAAGTCTACTAGATGCCAGGGAATTTAAAAAAAACTAAAAATATTGGGTGGCGGCTACCAACCAGTATGGGCCTGGTTACACCCTAACTGAAGGGGGTAACAGTCTTTCAGCTCTCCCACGCACTCTAAAACATCTTATCCCACAGCAAGCAAGAAGACATTTGATTATTTTGGGTTTTAGTTTTACATTTGGGCCATGAGAGCTTGGCTAACTCTCAAAATCGTCCAACTTGGAATGGTGAGGGCTGCACTTTATGGACTTTGGGACGCTGCCATGTAGAAAAATCCACAAGACCTAGACACATCTGAAACCTAAACATCTGGGTGATTCCAGGGTGGTGTATTTCACATGCACCCCGCACCATTTTTGTATACACAATCCCCTGCAAACTTCCAACTTTGCTGGAAATCACACATTTTTCCCACGTTTTTGTGATGGAACCTTCCGGAATCTGCAGGAATCCACAAAATTCCTACCACCCAGCATTGTCTCATCTATACCGATAAGAATTCTGCTGCGCTTGTCAGCCTAAAAATGTTTTTTTGCAAACTGCCCTTTTGGAACCCCTTTGGTTCCCCCTCAATATCGACATGTTTTTGGTTCTTCCCTTTCACAAGCACTTGGCCCACCTACGCAATTGAGGTATCATTTTTACCGGGACACTGAGGGGAACATTGGGTGGTATGAAATTTGCCCCAGTGCGGTGATCCCACACAGAAATGTGGGAAAATGTGATTTTTAGCTAAATTTGAGGTTTGCTGAGGATTCTGGGTAAGAAAACATTGAGGGATCCACGCAAGTCACACCTCACTGGACTCCCTCGGGTGTCTAGTTTTCAGAAATGTCTGGGTTTCGCAGGTTTCCTTAGAAGGCTGCTGAGCCCAGGACCAAAAACGCAGATGCCCCCGCAATAACAGGTAGTTTTGTATTTGATAATTTTGATGTGTCCAGATAGTGTTTTGGGGCATTTCCTTTTGCGGGCCTTAGGCCCACCTCCAAAAGTGAGGTATCATTTTTATCGGGAGACTTGGGAGAATGCTGGGTGGAAGGAAATTTGTAGCTCCTCTCTGATTCTAGAACTTTCTGTCACCGAAATGAGAGGAAAAGGTGCTTTTTTGGCCAAATTTTGAGGTTTGCAAAGGATTCCGGGTAACAGAACCTGGTCAGAGCCCCACAAGTCACCCCATCTTGGATTCCCCTAGGTGTCCAGTTTTCAAAAATGTGCAGGTTTGCTAGGTTTCTCTAGGTGTCGGCTGAGCTAGAGGCCAAAATCCACAGCTAGGTGCTTTGCAAAAAACAGCTCTGTTTTCTTTGTGAAAATGTGATGTATCCACGTTGTGTTTTGGGGATTTTCCTGTCGCGGGCACTAGGCCTACCCCCACAAGTGAGGTACCATGTTTATCGGGAGACATGGGGAAACGCTGGGTGAAAGGAAATTTGTGGCTCCTCTCTGATTCCAGAACTTTCTGTCACCGAAATGAATGGAAAGAGTGTTTTTTGGCAACATTTTGAGGTTTGCAAAGGATTCTGGGTAACAGAACCTGGTCAGAGCCCAACAACTCACCCCATCTTGGATTCCCCTAGGTGTCTAGTTTTCAAAACTGTGCAGATTTGCTAGGTTTCCCTAGGTGCAGGCTGAGCTAGAGGCCAAAATCCACAGCTAGGCGCTTTGCAAAAAACAGCTCTGTTTTCTTTGTGAAAATGTGATGTGTCCACGTTGTGTTTTGGGGCTTTTCCTGCCGCAGGCGCTAGGCCTACTCCCACAAGTGAGGTACTATTTTTATCGGGAGACATGGGGGGATGCTGGGTGGAAGGAAATGTGTGGCTCCTCTCTGATTCCAGAACTTTCTGTCACCAAAATGAGGGGGAAAAGTGTTTTTTTGGCCAAATTTTGAGGTTTGCAAAGGATTCTGGGTAACAGAACCTGATCAGAGCCCCACGTGTCACCCCATCTTGGATTCCCCTAGGTTCTAATTTTCAAAACTGTGCAGGTTTGCTAGGTTCCCTAGGTGCCGGCTGAGCTAGAGGCCAAAATCCACAGCTAGGCACTTTGCAAAAAACAGCTCTGTTTTCTTTGTGAAAATGTGATGTATTCACGTTGTGTTTTGGGGATTTTCCTGTTGCGGGCACTAGGCCTACCCCCACAAGTGAGGTACCATGTTTATCGGGAGACATGGGGAAACGCTTGGTGAAAGGAAATTTGTGACTCCTCTCTGATTCCAGAACTTTCTGTCACCGAAATGAGAGGAAAGAGTGTTTTTTGGCAAAATGTTGAGGTTTGCAAAGGATTCTGGGTAACAGAACCTGGTCCGAGCCCCACAACTCACCCCATCTTGGATTCCCCTAGGTGTCTAGTTTTCAAAACTGCGCAGATTTGCTAGGTTTCCCTGGGTGCCGGCTGAGCTAGAGGCCAAAATCCACAGCTAGGCACTTTGCAAAAAACAGCTCTGTTTTCTTTGTGAAAATGTGATGTGTCCACGTTGTGTTTTGAGGATTTTCCTGCCGCAGGCGCTAGGCCTACCCCCACAAGTAAGGCACCATTTTTATCGGGAGACTTTGGGGAACGCTGTGTTGAAAGAAATTTGTGGCTCCTCTCTGATTACAGAACTTTCTGTCACCGAAATGAGAGGTAAAAGGGTTTTTTTTGGCCAAATTTTTAGGTTTGCAAAGGATTCTGGGTAACAGAACCTGGTCAGAGCACCACGTGTCACCCCATCTTGGATTCCCCTAGGTGTCTAGTTTTCAAAACTGCGCAGGTTTGCTAGGTTTCCCTGGGTGCCGGCTGAGCTAGAGGCCAAAATCCACAGCTAGGCACTTTGCAAAAAACAGCTCTGTTTTCTTTGTGAAAATGTGATGTGTCCACGTTGTGTTTTGAGGATTTTCCTGCCGCAGGCGCTAGGCCTACCCCCACAAGTGAGGTACCATTTTTATCGGGAGACTTGGGGTAACGCTGGGTGGAAGGAAATGTGTGGCTCCTCTCTGATTACAGAACTTTCTGTCACCGAAATGAGAGGTAAAAGTGTTTTTTGGGCCAAAGTTTGAGGTTTGCAAAGGATTCTGGGTAACAGAACCTGGTCAGATCCCCACAAGTTACCCCATCTTGGATTCCCCTAGGTGTCCAGTTTTCAAGAATGCGCAGGTTTGCTAGGTTTCTCTAGGTGTCGGCTGAGCTAGAGGCCAAAATCCACAGCTAGGCACTTTGCAAAAAACAGCTCTGTTTTCTTTGTGAAAATGTGATGTATCCACATTGTGTTTTGAGGATTTTCCTGCCGCAGGCGCTAGGCCTACCCCCACAAGTGAGGCACTATTTTTATCGGGAGACATGGGGGGACGCTGGGTGGAAGGAAATGTGTGGCTCCTCTCTGATTCCAGAACTTTCTGTCACCAAAATGAGGGGAAAAAGTGTTTTTTTGGCCAAATTTTGAGGTTTGCATAGGATTCTGGGTAACAGAACCTGGTCAGAGCCCCACGTGTCACCCCATCTTGGATTCCCCTAGGTGTCTAGTTTTCAAAACTGCGCAGGTTTGCTAGGTTTCCCTGGGTGCCGGCTGAGCTAGAGGCCAAAATCCACAGCTAGGCACTTTGCAAAAAACAGCTCTGTTTTCTTTGTGAAAATGTGATGTGTCCACGTTGTGTTTTGGGGCTTTTCCTGTTGTGGGCGCTAGGCCTACCCCCACAAGTGAGGTACCATTTTTATCGGGAGACTTGGGGGAACGCTGGGTGGAAGGAAATGTGTGGCTCCTCTCTGATTACAGAACTTTCTGTCACCGAAATGAGAGGTAAAAGTGTTTTTTAGGCCAAAGTTTGAGGTTTGCAAAGGATTCTGGGTAACAGAACCTGGTCAGATCCCCACAAGTTACCCCATCTTGGATTCCCCTAGGTGTCCAGTTTTCAAAAATGCGCAGGTTTGCTAGGTTTCTCTAGGTGTCGGCTGAGCTAGAGGCCAAAATCAACAGCTAGGCACTTTGCAAAAAACAGCTCTATTTTCTTTGTGAAAATGTGATGTGTCCACGTTGTGTTTTGGGGCTTTTCCTGTTGTGGGCGCTAGGCCTACCCCCACAAGTGAGGTACCATTTTTATCGGGAGACATGGGGGGACGCTGGGTGGAAGGAAATGTGTGGCTCCTCTCTGATTACAGAACTTTCTGTCACCGAAATGAGAGGTAAAAGTGTTTTTTGGGCCAAATTTTGAGGTTTGCAAAGGATTCTGGGTAACAGAACCTGGTCAGAGCCACACAAGTCACCCCATCTTGGATTCCCCTAGGTGTCTAGTTTTCAAAACTGCGCAGGTTTGATAGGTTTCCCTAGGTGCCGGCTGAGCTAGAGGCCAAAATCCACAGCTAGGCACTTTGCAAAAAACTGCTCTGTTTTCTTTGTGAAAATGTGATGTATCCATGTTGTGTTTTGGGGTAGTTCCTGTTGTGGGCGCTAGGCCTACCCCCACAAGTAAGGTACAATTTTTATCAGGAGACTTGGGGGAACGCTGCGTGGAAGGAAATTTGTGGCTCCTCTCTGATTACAGAGCTTTCTGTCACCGAAATGAGAGGTAAAAGTGTTTTTTTTGGCCAAATTTTGAGGTTTGCAAAGGATTCTGGGTAACAGAACCTGGTCAGAGCCCCACGTGTCACCTCATCTTGGATTCCCCTAGGTGTCTAGTTTTCAAAACTGCGCAGGTTTGCTAGGTTTCCCTAGGTGCCGGCTGAGCTAGAGGCCAAAATCCACAGCTAGGCACTTTGCAAAAAACTGCTCTGTTTTCTTTGTGAAAATGTGATGTATCCATGTTGTGTTTTGGGGTAGTTCCTGTTGTGGGCGCTAGGCCTACCCCCACAAGTAAGGTACAATTTTTATCAGGAGACTTGGGGGAACGCTGCGTGGAAGGAAATTTGTGGCTCCTCTCTGATTACAGAGCTTTCTGTCACCGAAATGAGAGGTAAAAGTGTTTTTTTTGGCCAAATTTTGAGGTTTGCAAAGGATTCTGGGTAACAGAACCTGGTCAGAGCCCCACGTGTCACCTCATCTTGGATTCCCCTAGGTGTCTAGTTTTCAAAACTGCGCAGGTTTGCTAGGTTTCCCTGGGTGCCGGCTGAGCTAGAGGCCAAAATCCACAGCTAGGCACTTTGCAAAAAACAGCTCTGTTTTCTTTGTGAAAATGTGATGTGTCCACGTTGTGTTTTGGGGCTTTTCCTGTCGCGGGCGCTAGGCCTACCCCCACAAGTGAGATACCATTTTTATCGGGAGACTTGGGGGAACGCTGTGTGGAAGGAAATTTGTAGCTCCTCTCTGATTACAGAACTTTCTGTCACCGAAATTAGAGGTAAAAGTGTTTTTTTTGGCCAAATTTTGAGGTTTGCAATGGACTCTGGGTAACAGAATCTGGTCAGAGCCCCACAAGTCACCCCATCTTGGATTCCCCTAGGTGTCTAGTTTTCAAAACTGCGCAGGTTTGCTAGGTTTCCCTAGGTGCCGGCTGAGCTAGAGGCCAAAATCCACAGCTAGGCACTTTGCAAAAAACAGCTCTGTTTTCTTTGTGAAAATGTGATGTGTCCACGTTGTGTTTTGGGGCTTTTCCTGTTGTGGGCGCTAGGCCTACCCCCACAAGTGAGGTACCATTTTTATCGGGAGACTTGGGGGAACGCTGTGTGGAAGGAAATTTGTGGCTCCTTTCTGATTACAGAACTTTCTGTCACCGAAATGAGAGGTAAAAGGGGTTTTTTTAGCCAAATTTTGAGGTTTGCAAAGGACTCTGGGTAACAGAATCTGGTCAGAGCCCCACAAGTCACCCCATCTTGGATTCCCCTAGGTGTCTAGTTTTTCAAACTGCGCTGGATTGCTAGGTTTCCCTAGGTGCCGGCTGAGCTAGAGGCCAAAATCCACAGCTAGGCACTTTGCAAAAAACAGCTCTGTTTTCTTTGTGAAAATGTGATGTGTCCACGTTGTGTTTTGGGGCTTTTCCTGTTGTGGGCGCTAGGCCTACCCCCACAAGTGAGGTACCATTTTTATCGGGAGACATGGAGGGACGCTGGGTGGAAGGAAATGTGTGGCTCCTCTCTGATTACAGAACTTTCTGTCACCGAAATGAGAGGTAAAAGTGTTTTTTGGGCCAAATTTTGAGGTTTGCAAAGGATTCTGGGTAACAGAACCTGGTCAGAGCCCCACAAGTTACCCCATCTTGGATTCCCCTAGGTGTCCAGTTTTCAAAAATGCGCAGGTTTGCTAGGTTTCTCTAGGTGTCGGCTGAGCTAGAGGCCAAAATCCACAGCTAGGCACTTTGCAAAAAACAGCTCTGTTTTCTTTGTGAAAATGTGATGTATCCATGTTGTGTTTTGAGGATTTTCCTGCTGCATGCGCTAAGCCTACCCCCACAAGTGAGGTACCATTTTTATCGGGAGACATGGGGGGACGCTGGGTGGAAGGAAATGTGTGGCTTCTCTCTGATTCCAGAACTTTCTGTCACCAAAATGAGGGGAAAAAGTGTTTTTTTGGCCAAATTTTGAGGTTTGCAAAGGATTCTGGGTAACAGAACCTGGTCAGAGTCCCACGTGTCACCCCATCTTGGATTCCCCTAGGTGTCTAGTTTTCAAAACTGCGCAGGTTTGCTAGGTTTCCCTGGGTGCAGGCTGAGCTAGAGGCCAAAATCCACAGCTAGGCACTTTGCAAAAAACAGCTCTGTTTTCTTTGTGAAAATGTGATGTGTCCACGTTGTGTTTTGGGGCTTTTCCTGTTGTGGGCGCTAGGCCTACCCCCACAAGTGAGGTACCATTTTTATCGGGAGACTTGGGGGAACGCTGGGTGGAAGGAAATTTGTGGCTCCTCTCTGATTACAGAACTTTCTGTCACCGAAATGAGAGGTAAAAGGGTTTTTTGGGCCAAATTTTGAGGTTTGCAAAGGATTCTGGGTAACAGAACCTGGTCAGAGCCACACAAGTCACCCCATCTTGGATTCCCCTAGGTGTCCAGTTTTCAAAAATGCGCAGGTTTGCTAGGTTTCTCTAGGTGTCGGCTGAGCTAGAGGCCAAAATCCACAGCTAGGCACTTTGCAAAAAACAGCTCTGTTTTCTTTGTGAAAATGTGATATATCCACGTTGTGTTTTGAGGATTTTCCTGCCGCAGGCGCTAGGCCTACCCCCACAAGTGAGGCACCATTTTTATCGGGAGACATGAGGGGACGCTGGGTGGAAGGAAATGTGTGGCTCCTCTCTGATTCCAGAACTTTCTGTCACCGAAATGAGGGGAAAAAGTGTTTTTTTGGCCAAATTTTGAGGTTTGCAAAGGATTCTGGGTAACAGAACCTGGTCAGATCCCCACAAGTTACCCCATCTTGGATTCCCCTAGGTGTCCAGTTTTCAAAAATGCGCAGGTTTGCTAGGTTTCTCTAGGTGTCGGCTGAGCTAGAGGCCAAAATCCACAGCTAGGCACTTTGCAAAAAACAGCTCTGTTTTCTTTGTGAAAATGTGATGTATCCACGTTGTGTTTTGAGGATTTTCCTGCCGCAGGCGCTAGGCCTACCCCCACAAGTGAGGCACCATTTTTATCGGGAGACATGGGGGGACGCTGGGTGGAAGGAAATGTGTGGCTCCTCTCTGATTCCAGAACTTTCTGTCACCAAAATGAGGGGAAAAAGTGTTTTTTTGGCCAAATTTTGAGGTTTGCAAAGGATTCTGGGTAACAGAACCTGGTCAGATCCCCACGTGTCACCACATCTTGGATTCCCCTAGGTGTCTAGTTTTCAAAACTGCGCAGGTTTGCTAGGTTTCCCTGGGTGCCGGCTGAGCTAGAGGCCAAAATCCACAGCTAGGCACTTTGCAAAAAACAGCTCTGTTTTCTTTGTGAAAATGTGATGTGTCCACGTTGTGTTTTGGGGCTTTTCCTGTTGTGGGCGCTAGGCCTACCCCCACAAGTGAGGTACCATTTTTATCGGGAGACATGGGGGGACGCTGGGTGGAAGGAAATGTGTGGCTCCTCTCTGATTACAGAACTTTCTGTCACCGAAATGAGAGGTAAAAGTGTTTTTTGGGCCAAATTTTGAGGTTTGCAAAGGATTCTGGGTAACTAACAGAACCTGGTCAGAGCCACACAAGTCACCCCATCTTGGATTCCCCTAGGTGTCTAGTTTTCAAAACTGCGCAGGTTTGATAGGTTTCCCTAGGTGCCGGCTGAGCTAGAGGCCAAAATCCACAGCTAGGCACTTTGCAAAAAACTGCTCTGTTTTCTTTGTGAAAATGTGATGTATCCATGTTGTGTTTTGGGGTAGTTCCTGTTGTGGGCGCTAGGCCTACCCCCACAAGTAAGGTACAATTTTTATCAGGAGACTTGGGGGAACGCTGCGTGGAATGAAATTTGTGGCTCCTCTCTGATTACAGAGCTTTCTGTCACCGAAATGAGAGGTAAAAGTGTTTTTTTTGGCCAAATTTTGAGGTTTGCAAAGGATTCTGGGTAACAGAACCTGGTCAGAGCCCCACGTGTCACCTCATCTTGGATTCCCCTAGGTGTCTAGTTTTCAAAACTGCGCAGGTTTGCTAGGTTTCCCTGGGTGCCGGCTGAGCTAGAGGCCAAAATCCACAGCTAGGCACTTTGCAAAAAACAGCTCTGTTTTCTTTGTGAAAATGTGATGTGTCCACGTTGTGTTTTGGGGCTTTTCCTGTAGCGGGCGCTAGGCCTACCCCCACAAGTGAGATACCATTTTTATCGGGAGACTTGGGGGAACGCTGTGTGGAAGGAAATTTGTAGCTCCTCTCTGATTACAGAACTTTCTGTCACCGAAATTAGAGGTAAAAGTGTTTTTTTTGGCCAAATTTTGAGGTTTGCAATGGACTCTGGGTAACAGAATCTGGTCAGAGCCCCACAAGTCACCCCATCTTGGATTCCCCTAGGTGTCTAGTTTTCAAAACTGCGCAGGTTTGCTAGGTTTCCCTAGGTGCCGGCTGAGCTACAGGCCAAAATCCACAGCTAGGCACTTTGCAAAAAACAGCTCTGTTTTCTTTGTGAAAATGTGATGTGTCCACGTTGTGTTTTGGGGCTTTTCCTGTCGCGGGCGCTAGGCCTACCCCCACAAGTGAGGTACCATTTTTATCGGGAGACTTGGGGGAACGCTGTGTGGAAGGAAATTTGTGGCTCCTTTCTGATTACAGAACTTTCTGTCACCGAAATGAGAGGTAAAAGGGTTTTTTTTGGCCAAATTTTGAGGTTTGCAAAGGACTCTGGGAAACAGAATCTGGTCAGAGCCCCACAAGTCACCCCATCTTGGATTCCCCTAGGTGTCTAGTTTTTCAAACTGCGCTGGATTGCTAGGTTTCCCTAGGTGCCGGCTGAGCTAGAGGCCAAAATCCACAGCTAGGCACTTTGCAAAAAACAGCTCTGTTTTCTTTGTGAAAATGTGATGTGTCCACGTTGTGTTTTGGGGCTTTTCCTGTTGTGGGCGCTAGGCCTACCCCCACAAGTGAGGTACCATTTTTATCGGGAGACATGGGGGGACGCTGGGTGGAAGGAAATGTGTGGCTCCTCTCTGATTACAGAACTTTCTGTCACCGAAATGAGAGGTAAAAGTGTTTTTTGGGCCGAATTTTGAGGTTTGCAAAGGATTCTGGGTAACAGAACCTGGTCAGAGCCCCACAAGTTACCCCATCTTGGATTCCCCTAGGTGTCCAGTTTTCAAAAATGCGCAGGTTTGCTAGGTTTCTCTAGGTGTCGGCTGAGCTAGAGGCCAAAATCCACAGCTAGGCACTTTGCAAAAAACAGCTCTCTTTTCTTTGTGAAAATGTGATGTATCCATGTTGTGTTTTGAGGATTTTCCTGCTGCATGCGCTAAGCCTACCCCCACAAGTGAGGTACCATTTTTATCGGGAGACATGGGGGGACGCTGGGTGGAAGGAAATGTGTGGCTTCTCTCTGATTCCAGAACTTTCTGTCACCAAAATGAGGGGAAAAAGTGTTTTTTTGGCCAAATTTTGAGGTTTGCAAAGGATTCTGGGTAACAGAACCTGGTCAGAGTCCCACGTGTCACCCCATCTTGGATTCCCCTAGGTGTCTAGTTTTCAAAACTGCGCAGGTTTGCTAGGTTTCCCTGGGTGCAGGCTGAGCTAGAGGCCAAAATCCACAGCTAGGCACTTTGCAAAAAACAGCTCTGTTTTCTTTGTGAAAATGTGATGTGTCCACGTTGTGTTTTGGGGCTTTTCCTGTTGTGGGCGCTAGGCCTACCCCCACAAGTGAGGTACCATTTTTATCGGGAGACTTGGGGGAACGCTGGGTGGAAGGAAATTTGTAGCTCCTCTGTGATTACAGAACTTTCTGTCACCAAAATGAGAGGAAAAAGAGTTTTTTTGGCCAAATTTTGAGGTTTGCAAAGGATTCTGGGTAACAGAATCTGGTCAGAGCTGCACAAGTCACCCCATCTTGGATTCCCCTAGGTGTCTAGTTTTCAAAACTGCGCAGGCTTGATAGGTTTCCCTAGGTGCCGGCTGAGCTAGAGGCCAAAATCCACAGCTAGGCACTTTGCAAAAAACAGCTCTGTTTTCTTTGTGAAAATGTGATGTGTCCACGTTGTGTTTTGGGGCTTTTCCTGTCGCGGGCGCTAGGCCTACCCCCACAAGTGAGGTACCATTTTTATCGGAAGACTTGGGGGAACGCTGTGTGGAAGGAAATTTGTGGCTCCTCTCTGATTACAGAACTTTCTGTCACCAAAATGAGAGGTAAAAGTGTTTTTTTTGGCCAAATTTTTAGGTTTGCAAAGGACTCTGGGTAACAGAATCTGGTCAGAGCCCCACAAGTCACCCCATCTTGGATTCCCCAAGGTGTCTAGTTTTCAAAACTGCGCAGGTTTGCTAGGTTTCCCTAGGTGCCGGCTGAGCTAGAGGCCAAAATCCACAGCTAGGCACTTTGCAAAAAACAGCTCTGTTTTCTTTGTGAAAATGTGATGTGTCCACGTTGTGTTTTGGGGCTTTTCCTGTTGTGGGCGCTAGGCCTACCCCCACAAGTGAGGTACCATTTTTATCGGGAGACATGGGGGGACGCTGGATGGAAGGAAATGTGTGGCTCCTCTCTGATTACAGAACTTTCTGTCACCGAAATGAGAGGTAAAAGTGTTTTTTGGGCCAAATTTTGAGGTTTGCAAAGGATTCTGGGTAACAGAACCTGGTCAGAGCCACACAAGTCACCCCATCTTGGATTCCCCTAGGTGTCTAGTTTTCGAAACTGCGCAGGTTTGATAGGTTTCCCTAGGTGCCGGCTGAGCTAGAGGCCAAAATCCACAGCTAGGCACTTTGCAAAAAACTGCTCTGTTTTCTTTGTGAAAATGTGATGTATCCATGTTGTGTTTTGGGGTAGTTCCTGTTGTGGGCGCTAGGCCTACCCCCACAAGTAAGGTACAATTTTTATCAGGAGACTTGGGGGAACGCTGCGTGGAAGGAAATTTGTGGCTCCTCTCTGATTACAGAGCTTTCTGTCACCGAAATGAGAGGTAAAAGTGTTTTTTTTGGCCAAATTTTGAGGTTTGCAAAGGATTCTGGGTAACAGAACCTGGTCAGAGCCCCACGTGTCACCTCATCTTGGATTCCCCTAGGTGTCTAGTTTTCAAAACTGCGCAGGTTTGCTAGGTTTCCCTGGGTGCCGGCTGAGCTAGAGGCCAAAATCCACAGCTAGGCACTTTGCAAAAAACAGCTCTGTTTTCTTTGTGAAAATGTGATGTGTCCACATTGTGTTTTGGGGCTTTTCCTGTCGCGGGCGCTAGGCCTACCCCCACAAGTGAGATACCATTTTTATCGGGAGACTTGGGGGAACGCTGTGTGGAAGGAAATTTGTAGCTCCTCTCTGATTACAGAACTTTCTGTCACCGAAATTAGAGGTAAAAGGGTTTTTTTTGGCCAAATTTTGAGGTTTGCAAAGGACTCTGGGTAACAGAATCTGGTCAGAGCCCCACAAGTCACCCCATCTTGGATTCCCCTAGGTGTCTAGTTTTTCAAACTGCGCTGGATTGCTAGGTTTCCCTAGGTGCCGGCTGAGCTAGAGGCCAAAATCCACAGCTAGGCACTTTGCAAAAAACAGCTCTGTTTTCTTTGTGAAAATGTGATGTGTCCACGTTGTGTTTTGGGGCTTTTCCTGTTGTGGGCGCTAGGCCTACCCTCACAAGTGAGTTACCATTTTTATCGGGAGACATGGGGGGACGCTGGGTGGAAGGAAATGTGTGGCTCCTCTCTGATTACAGAACTTTCTGTCACCGAAATGAGAGGTAAAAGTGTTTTTTGGGCCAAATTTTGAGGTTTGCAAAGGATTCTGGATAACAGAATCTGGTCAGAGCCCCACAAGTCACCCCATCTTGGATTCCCCAAGGTGTCTAGTTTTCAAAACTGCGCAGGTTTGCTAGGTTTCCCTAGGTGCCGGCTGAGCTAGAGGCCAAAATCCACAGCTAGGCACTTTGCAAAAAACAGCTCTGTTTTCTTTGTGAAAATGTGATGTGTCCACGTTGTGTTTTGGGGCTTTTCCTGTTGTGGGCGCTAGGCCTACCCCCACAAGTGAGGTACCATTTTTATCGGGAGACATGGGGGGACGCTGGATGGAAGGAAATGTGTGGCTCCTCTCTGATTACAGAACTTTCTGTCACCGAAATGAGAGGTAAAAGTGTTTTTTGGGCCACATTTTGAGGTTTGCAAAGGATTCTGGGTAACAGAACCTGGTCAGAGCCACACAAGTCACCCCATCTTGGATTCCCCTAGGTGTCTAGTTTTCAAAACTGCGCAGGTTTGATAGGTTTCCCTAGGTGCCGGCTGAGCTAGAGGCCAAAATCCACAGCTAGGCACTTTGCAAAAAACTGCTCTGTTTTCTTTGTGAAAATGTGATGTATCCATGTTGTGTTTTGGGGTAGTTCCTGTTGTGGGCGCTAGGCCTACCCCCACAAGTAAGGTACAATTTTTATCAGGAGACTTGGGGGAACGCTGCGTGGAAGGAAATTTGTGGCTCCTCTCTGATTACAGAGCTTTCTGTCACCGAAATGAGAGGTAATAGTGTTTTTTTTGGCCAAATTTTGAGGTTTGCAAAGGATTCTGGGTAACAGAACCTGGTCAGAGCCCCACGTGTCACCTCATCTTGGATTCCCCTAGGTGTTTAGTTTTCAAAACTGCGCAGGTTTGCTAGGTTTCCCTGGGTGCCGGCTGAGCTAGAGGCCAAAATCCACAGCTAGGCACTTTGCAAAAAACAGCTCTGTTTTCTTTGTGAAAATGTGATGTGTCCACGTTGTGTTTTGGGGCTTTTCCTGTCGCGGGCGCTAGGCCTACCCCCACAAGTGAGATACCATTTTTATCGGGCGACTTGGGGGAACGCTGTGTGGAAGGAAATTTGTAGCTCCTCTCTGATTAAAGAACTTTCTGTCACCGAAATTAGAGGTAAAAGTGTTTTTTTTGGCCAAATTTTGAGGTTTGCAATGGACTCTGGGTAACAGAATCTGGTCAGAGCCCCACAAGTCACCCCATCTTGGATTCCCCTAGGTGTCTAGTTTTCAAAACTGCGCAGGTTTGCTAGGTTTCCCTAGGTGCCGGCTGAGCTACAGGCCAAAATCCACAGCTAGGCACTTTGCAAAAAACAGCTCTGTTTTCTTTGTGAAAATGTGATGTGTCCACGTTGTGTTTTGGGGCTTTTCCTGTCGCGGGCGCTAGGCCTACCCCCACAAGTGAGGTACCATTTTTATCGGGAGACTTGGGGGAACGCTGTGTGGAAGGAAATTTGTGGCTCCTTTCTGATTACAGAACTTTCTGTCACCAAAATGAGAGGTAAAAGGGTTTTTTTTGGCCACATTTTGAGGTTTGCAAAGGACTCTGGGTAACAGAATCTGGTCAGAGCCCCACAAGTCACCCCATCTTGGATTCCCCTAGGTGTCTAGTTTTTCAAACTGCGCTGGATTGCTAGGTTTCCCTAGGTGCCGGCTGAGCTAGAGGCCAAAATCCACAGCTAGGCACTTTGCAAAAAACAGCTCTGTTTTCTTTGTGAAAATGTGATGTGTCCACGTTGTGTTTTGGGGCTTTTCCTGTTGTGGGCGCTAGGCCTACCCCCACAAGTGAGGTACCATTTTTATCGGGAGACATGGGGGGACGCTGGGTGGAAGGAAATGTGTGGCTCCTCTCTGATTACAGAACTTTCTGTCACCGAAATGAGAGGTAAAAGTGTTTTTTGGGCCAAATTTTGAGGTTTGCAAAGGATTCTGGGTAACAGAACCTGGTCAGAGCCCCACAAGTTACCCCATCTTGGATTCCCCTAGGTGTCCAGTTTTCAAAAATGCGCAGGTTTGCTAGGTTTCTCTAGGTGTCGGCTGAGCTAGAGGCCAAAATCCACAGCTAGGCACTTTGCAAAAAAAAGCTCTGTTTTCTTTGTGAAAATGTGATGTATCCATGTTGTGTTTTGAGGATTTTCCTGCTGCATGCGCTAAGCCTACCCCCACAAGTGAGGTACCATTTTTATCGGGAGACATGGGGGGACGCTGGGTTGAAGGAAATGTGTGGCTTCTCTCTGATTCCAGAACTTTCTGTCACCAAAATGAGGGGAAAAAGTGTTTTTTTGGCCAAATTTTGAGGTTTGCAAAGGATTCTGGGTAACAGAACCTGGTCAGAGTCCCACGTGTCACCCCATCTTGGATTCCCCTAGGTGTCTAGTTTTCAAAACTGCGCAGGTTTGCTAGGTTTCCCTGGGTGCCGGCTGAGCTAGAGGCCAAAATCCACAGCTAGGCACTTTGCAAAAAACAGCTCTATTTTCTTTGTGAAAATGTGATGTGTCCACGTTGTGTTTTGGGGCTTTTCCTGTCGCGGGCGCTAGGCCTACCCCCACAAGTGAGATACCATTTTTATCGGGAGACTTGGGGGAACGCTGTGTGGAAGGAAATTTGTAGCTCCTCTCTGATTACAGAACTTTCTGTCACTGAAATTAGAGGTAAAAGGGTTTTTTTTGGCCAAATTTTTAGGTTTGCAAAGGACTCTGGGTAACAGAATCTGGTCAGAGCCCCACAAGTCACCCCATCTTGGATTCCCCTAGGTGTCTAGTTTTTCAAACTGCGCTGGATTGCTAGGTTTCCCTAGGTGCCGGCTGAGCTAGAGGCCAAAATCCACAGCTAGGCACTTTGCAAAAAACAGCTCTGTTTTCTTTGTGAAAATGTGATGTGTCCACGTTGTGTTTTGGGGCTTTTCCTGTTGTGGGCGCTAGGCCTACCCCCACAAGTGAGGTACCATTTTTATCGGGAGACATGGGGGGACGCTGGGTGGAAGGAAATGTGTGGCTCCTCTCTGATTACAGAACTTTCTGTCACCGAAATGAGAGGTAAAAGTGTTTTTTGGGCCAAATTTTGAGGTTTGCAAAGGATTCTGGATAACAGAACCTGGTCAGAGCCCCACAAGTCACCCCATCTTGGATTCCCCAAGGTGTCTAGTTTTCAAAACTGCGCAGGTTTGCTAGGTTTCCCTAGGTGCCGGCTGAGCTAGAGGCCAAAATCCACAGCTAGGCACTTTGCAAAAAACAGCTCTGTTTTCTTTGTGAAAATGTGATGTGTCCACGTTGTGTTTTGGGGCTTTTCCTGTTGTGGGCGCTAGGCCTACCCCCACAAGTGAGGTACCATTTTTATCGGGAGACATGGGGGGACGCTGGATGGAAGGAAATGTGTGGCTCCTCTCTGATTACAGAACTTTCTGTCACCGAAATGAGAGGTAAAAGTGTTTTTTGGGCCAAATTTTGAGGTTTGCAAAGGATTCTGGGTAACAGAACCTGGTCAGAGCCACACAAGTCACCCCATCTTGGATTCCCCTAGGTGTCTAGTTTTCAAAACTGCGCAGGTTTGATAGGTTTCCCTAGGTGCCGGCTGAGCTAGAGGCCAAAATCCACAGCTAGGCACTTTGCAAAAAACTGCTCTGTTTTCTTTGTGAAAATGTGATGTATCCATGTTGTGTTTTGGGGTAGTTCCTGTTGTGGGCGCTAGGCCTACCCCCACAAGTAAGGTACAATTTTTATCAGGAGACTTGGGGGAACGCTGCGTGGAAGGAAATTTGTGGCTCCTCTCTGATTACAGAGCTTTCTGTCACCGAAATGAGAGGTAAAAGTGTTTTTTTTGGCCAAATTTTGAGGTTTGCAAAGGATTCTGGGTAACAGAACCTGGTCAGAGCCCCACGTGTCACCTCATCTTGGATTCCCCTAGGTGTCTAGTTTTCAAAACTGCGCAGGTTTGCTAGGTTTCCCTGGGTGCCGGCTGAGCTAGAGGCCAAAATCCACAGCTAGGCACTTTGCAAAAAACAGCTCTGTTTTCTTTGTGAAAATGTGATGTGTCCACGTTGTGTTTTGGGGCTTTTCCTGTCGCGGGCGCTAGGCCTACCCCCACAAGTGAGATACCATTTTTATCGGGAGACTTGGGGGAACGCTGTGTGGAAGGAAATTTGTAGCTCCTCTCTGATTAAAGAACTTTCTGTCACCGAAATTAGAGGTAAAAGTGTTTTTTTTGGCCAAATTTTGAGGTTTGCAATGGACTCTGGGTAACAGAATCTGGTCAGAGCCCCACAAGTCACCCCATCTTGGATTCCCCTAGGTGTCTAGTTTTCAAAACTGCGCAGGTTTGCTAGGTTTCCCTAGGTGCCGGCTGAGCTACAGGCCAAAATCCACAGCTAGGCACTTTGCAAAAAACAGCTCTGTTTTCTTTGTGAAAATGTGATGTGTCCACGTTGTGTTTTGGGGCTTTTCCTGTCGCGGGCGCTAGGCCTACCCCCACAAGTGAGGTACCATTTTTATCGGGAGACTTGGGGGAACGCTGTGTGGAAGGAAATTTGTGGCTCCTTTCTGATTACAGAACTTTCTGTCACCGAAATGAGAGGTAAAAGGGTTTTTTTTGGCCACATTTTGAGGTTTGCAAAGGACTCTGGGTAACAGAATCTGGTCAGAGCCCCACAAGTCACCCCATCTTGGATTCCCCTAGGTGTCTAGTTTTTCAAACTGCGCTGGATTGCTAGGTTTCCCTAGGTGCCGGCTGAGCTAGAGGCCAAAATCCACAGCTAGGCACTTTGCAAAAAACAGCTCTGTTTTCTTTGTGAAAATGTGATGTGTTCACGTTGTGTTTTGGGGCTTTTCCTGTTGTGGGCGCTAGGCCTACCCCCACAAGTGAGGTACCATTTTTATCGGGAGACATGGGGGGACGCTGGGTGGAAGGAAATGTGTGGCTCCTCTCTGATTACAGAACTTTCTGTCACCGAAATGAGAGGTAAAAGTGTTTTTTGGGCCAAATTTTGAGGTTTGCAAAGGATTCTGGGTAACAGAACCTGGTCAGAGCCCCACAAGTTACCCCATCTTGGATTCCCCTAGGTGTCCAGTTTTCAAAAATGCGCAGGTTTGCTAGGTTTCTCTAGGTGTCGGCTGAGCTAGAGGCCAAAATCCACAGCTAGGCACTTTGCAAAAAAAAGCTCTGTTTTCTTTGTGAAAATGTGATGTATCCATGTTGTGTTTTGAGGATTTTCCTGCTGCATGCGCTAAGCCTACCCCCACAAGTGAGGTGCCATTTTTATCGGGAGACATGGGGGGACGCTGGGTGGAAGGAAATGTGTGGCTTCTCTCTGATTCCAGAACTTTCTGTCACCAAAATGAGGGGAAAAAGTGTTTTTTTGGCCAAATTTTGAGGTTTGCAAAGGATTCTGGGTAACAGAACCTGGTCAGAGTCCCACGTGTCACCCCATCTTGGATTCCCCTAGGTGTCTAGTTTTCAAAACTGCGCAGGTTTGCTAGGTTTCCCTGGGTGCAGGCTGAGCTAGAGGCCAAAATCCACAGCTAGGCACTTTGCAAAAAACAGCTCTGTTTTCTTTGTGAAAATGTGATGTGTCCACGTTGTGTTTTGGGGCTTTTCCTGTTGTGGGCGCTAGGTCTACCCCCACAAGTGAGGTACCATTTTTATCGGGAGACTTGGGGGAACGCTGGGTGGAAGGAAATTTGTAGCTCCTCTCTGATTACAGAACTTTCTGTCACCAAAATGAGAGGAAAAAGAGTTTTTTTGGCCAAATTTTGAGGTTTGCAAAGGATTCTGGGTAACAGAATCTGGTCAGAGCTGCACAAGTCACCCCATCTTGGATTCCCCTAGGTGTCTAGTTTTCAAAACTGCGCAGGCTTGATAGGTTTCCCTAGGTGCCGGCTGAGCTAGAGGCCAAAATCCACAGCTAGGCACTTTGCAAAAAACAGCTCTGTTTTCTTTGTGAAAATGTGATGTGTCCACGTTGTGTTTTGGGGCTTTTCCTGTCGCGGGCGCTAGGCCTACCCCCACAAGTGAGGTACCATTTTTATCGGAAGACTTGGGGGAACGCTGTGTGGAAGGAAATTTGTGGCTCCTCTCTGATTACAGAACTTTCTGTCACCAAAATGAGAGGTAAAAGTGTTTTTTTTGGCCAAATTTTTAGGTTTGCAAAGGACTCTGGGTAACAGAATCTGGTCAGAGCCCCACAAGTCACCCCATCTTGGATTCCCCAAGGTGTCTAGTTTTCAAAACTGCGCAGGTTTGCTAGGTTTCCCTAGGTGCCGGCTGAGCTAGAGGCCAAAATCCACAGCTAGGCACTTTGCAAAAAACAGCTCTGTTTTCTTTGTGAAAATGTGATGTGTCCACGTTGTGTTTTGGGGCTTTTCCTGTTGTGGGCGCTAGGCCTACCCCCACAAGTGAGGTACCATTTTTATCGGGAGACATGGGGGGACGCTGGATGGAAGGAAATGTGTGGCTCCTCTCTGATTACAGAACTTTCTGTCACCGAAATGAGAGGTAAAAGTGTTTTTTGGGCCAAATTTTGAGGTTTTCAAAGGATTCTGGGTAACAGAACCTGGTCAGAGCCACACAAGTCACCCCATCTTGGATTCCCCTAGGTGTCTAGTTTTCAAAACTGTGCAGGTTTGATAGGTTTCCCTAGGTGCCGGCTGAGCTAGAGGCCAAAATCCACAGCTAGGCACTTTGCAAAAAACTGCTCTGTTTTCTTTGTGAAAATGTGATGTATCCATGTTGTGTTTTGGGGTAGTTCCTGTTGTGGGCGCTAGGCCTACCCCCACAAGTAAGGTACAATTTTTATCAGGA
The DNA here is from genome assembly GCF_031143425.1 of Pleurodeles waltl. NCBI lineage: Eukaryota > Metazoa > Chordata > Amphibia > Caudata > Salamandridae > Pleurodeles > Pleurodeles waltl. The sequence goes on from NC_090440.1 coordinate 784,705,390, forward strand.
GACTTGGGGGAACGCTGCGTGGAAGGAAATTTGTGGCTCCTCTCTGATTACAGAGCTTTCTGTCACCGAAATGAGAGGTAAAAGTGTTTTTTTTGGCCAAATTTTGAGGTTTGCAAAGGATTCTGGGTAACAGAACCTGGTCAGAGCCCCACGTGTCACCTCATCTTGGATTCCCCTAGGTGTCTAGTTTTCAAAACTGCGCAGGTTTGCTAGGTTTCCCTGGGTGCCGGCTGAGCTAGAGGCCAAAATCCACAGCTAGGCACTTTTCAAAAAACAGATCTGTTTTCTTTGTGAAAATGTGATGTGTCCACGTTGTGTTTTGGGGCTTTTCCTGTCGCGGGCGCTAGGCCTACCCCCACAAGTGAGATACCATTTTTATCGGGAGACTTGGGGGAACGCTGTGTGGAAGGAAATTTGTAGCTCCTCTCTGATTACAGAACTTTCTGTCACCGAAATTAGAGGTAAAAGGGTTTTTTTTGGCCAAATTTTGAGGTTTGCAAAGGACTCTGGGTAACAGAATCTGGTCAGAGCCCCACAAGTCACCCCATCTTGGATTCCCCTAGGTGTCTAGTTTTTCAAACTGCGCTGGATTACTAGGTTTCCCTAGGTGCCGGCTGAGCTAGAGGCCAAAATCCACAGCTAGGCACTTTGCAAAAAACAGCTCTGTTTTCTTTGTGAAAATGTGATGTGTCCACGTTGTGTTTTGGGGCTTTTCCTGTTGTGGGCGCTAGGCCTACCCTCACAAGTGAGGTACCATTTTTATCGGGAGACATGGGGGGACGCTGGGTGGAAGGAAATGTGTGGCTCCTCTCTGATTACAGAACTTTCTGTCACCGAAATGAGAGGTAAAAGTGTTTTTTGGGCCAAATTTTGAGGTTTGCAAAGGATTCTGGATAACAGAACCTGGTCAGAGCCCCACAAGTCACCCCATCTTGGATTCCCCAAGGTGTCTAGTTTTCAAAACTGCGCAGGTTTGCTAGGTTTCCCTAGGTGCCGGCTGAGCTAGAGGCCAAAATCCACAGCTAGGCACTTTGCAAAAAACAGCTCTGTTTTCTTTGTGAAAATGTGATGTGTCCACGTTGTGTTTTGGGGCTTTTCCTGTTGTGGGCGCTAGGCCTACCCCCACAAGTGAGGTACCATTTTTATCGGGAGACATGGGGGGACGCTGGATGGAAGGAAATGTGTGGCTCCTCTCTGATTACAGAACTTTCTGTCACCGAAATGAGAGGTAAAAGTGTTTTTTGGGCCAAATTTTGAGGTTTGCAAAGGATTCTGGGTAACAGAACCTGGTCAGAGCCACACAAGTCACCCCATCTTGGATTCCCCTAGGTGTCTAGTTTTCAAAACTGCGCAGGTTTGATAGGTTTCCCTAGGTGCCGGCTGAGCTAGAGGCCAAAATCCACAGCTAGGCACTTTGCAAAAAACTGCTCTGTTTTCTTTGTGAAAATGTGATGTATCCATGTTGTGTTTTGGGGTAGTTCCTGTTGTGGGCGCTAGGCCTACCCCCACAAGTAAGGTACAATTTTTATCAGGAGACTTGGGGGAACGCTGCGTGGAAGGAAATTTGTGGCTCCTCTCTGATTACAGAGCTTTCTGTCACCGAAATGAGAGGTAAAAGTGTTTTTTTTGGCCAAATTTTGAGGTTTGCAAAGGATTCTGGGTAACAGAACCTGGTCAGAGCCCCACGTGTCACCTCATCTTGGATTCCCCTAGGTGTCTAGTTTTCAAAACTGCGCAGGTTTGCTAGGTTTCCCTGGGTGCCGGCTGAGCTAGAGGCCAAAATCCACAGCTCGGCACTTTGCAAAAAACAGCTCTGTTTTCTTTGTGAAAATGTGATGTGTCCACATTGTGTTTTGGGGCTTTTCCTGTCGCGGGCGCTAGGCCTACCCCCACAAGTGAGATACCATTTTTATCGGGAGACTTGGGGGAACGCTGTGTGGAAGGAAATTTGTAGCTCCTCTCTGATTAAAGAACTTTCTGTCACCGAAATTAGAGGTAAAAGTGTTTTTTTTGGCCAAATTTTGAGGTTTGCAATGGACTCTGGGTAACAGAATCTGGTCAGAGCCCCACAAGTCACCCCATCTTGGATTCCCCTAGGTGTCTAGTTTTCAAAACTGCGCAGGTTTGCTAGGTTTCCCTAGGTGCCGGCTGAGCTACAGGCCAAAATCCACAGCTAGGCACTTTGCAAAAAACAGCTCTGTTTTCTTTGTGAAAATGTGATGTGTCCACGTTGTGTTTTGGGGCTTTTCCTGTCGCGGGCGCTAGGCCTACCCCCACAAGTGAGGTACCATTTTTATCGGGAGACTTGGGGGAACGCTGTGTGGAAGGAAATTTGTGGCTCCTTTCTGATTACAGAACTTTCTGTCACCGAAATGAGAGGTAAAAGGGTTTTTTTTGGCCACATTTTGAGGTTTGCAAAGGACTCTGGGTAACAGAATCTGGTCAGAGCCCCACAAGTCACCCCATCTTGGATTCCCCTAGGTGTCTAGTTTTTCAAACTGCGCTGGATTGCTAGGTTTCCCTAGGTGCCGGCTGAGCTAGAGGCCAAAATCCACAGCTAGGCACTTTGCAAAAAACAGCTCTGTTTTCTTTGTGAAAATGTGATGTGTCCACGTTGTGTTTTGGGGCTTTTCCTGTTGTGGGCGCTAGGCCTACCCCCACAAGTGAGGTACCATTTTTATCGGGAGACATGGGGGGACGCTGGGTGGAAGGAAATGTGTGGCTCCTCTCTGATTACAGAACTTTCTGTCACCGAAATGAGAGGTAAAAGTGTTTTTTGGGCCAAATTTTGAGGTTTGCAAAGGATTCTGGGTAACAGAACCTGGTCAGAGCCCCACAAGTTACCCCATCTTGGATTCCCCTAGGTGTCCAGTTTTCAAAAATGCGCAGGTTTGCTAGGTTTCTCTAGGTGTCGGCTGAGCTAGAGGCCAAAATCCACAGCTAGGCACTTTGCAAAAAAAAGCTCTGTTTTCTTTGTGAAAATGTGATGTATCCATGTTGTGTTTTGAGGATTTTCCTGCTGCATGCGCTAAGCCTACCCCCACAAGTGAGGTACCATTTTTATCGGGAGACATGGGGGGACGCTGGGTGGAAGGAAATGTGTGGCTTCTCTCTGATTCCAGAACTTTCTGTCACCAAAATGAGGGGAAAAAGTGTTTTTTTGGCCAAATTTTGAGGTTTGCAAAGGATTCTGGGTAACAGAACCTGGTCAGAGTCCCACGTGTCACCCCATCTTGGATTCCCCTAGGTGTCTAGTTTTCAAAACTGCACAGGTTTGCTAGGTTTCCCTGGGTGCAGGCTGAGCTAGAGGCCAAAATCCACAGCTAGGCACTTTGCAAAAAACAGCTCTGTTTTCTTTGTGAAAATGTGATGTGTCCACGTTGTGTTTTGGGGCTTTTCCTGTTGTGGGCGCTAGGCCTACCCCCACAAGTGAGGTACCATTTTTATCGGGAGACTTGGGGGAACGCTGGGTGGAAGGAAATTTGTAGCTCCTCTCTGATTACAGAACTTTCTGTCACCAAAATTAGAGGAAAAAGAGTTTTTTTGGCCAAATTTTGAGGTTTGCAAAGGATTCTGGGTAACAGAATCTGGTCAGAGCTGCACAAGTCACCCCATCTTGGATTCCCCTAGGTGTCTAGTTTTCAAAACTGCGCAGGCTTGATAGGTTTCCCTAGGTGCCGGCTGAGCTAGAGGCCAAAATCCACAGCTAGGCACTTTGCAAAAAACAGCTCTGTTTTCTTTGTGAAAATGTGATGTGTCCACGTTGTGTTTTGGGGCTTTTCCTGTCGCGGGCGCTAGGCCTACCCCCACAAGTGAGGTACCATTTTTATCGGAAGACTTGGGGGAACGCTGTGTGGAAGGAAATTTGTGGCTCCTCTCTGATTACAGAACTTTCTGTCACCAAAATGAGAGGTAAAGTGTTTTTTTTGGCCAAATTTGTAGGTTTGCAAAGGATTCTGGGTAACAGAATCTGGTCAGAGCCCCACAAGTCACCCCATCTTGGATTCCCCAAGGTGTCTAGTTTTCAAAACTGCGCAGGTTTGCTAGGTTTCCCTAGGTGCCGGCTGAGCTAGAGGCCAAAATCCACAGCTAGGCACTTTGCAAAAAACAGCTCTGTTTTCTTTGTGAAAATGTGATGGGTCCACGTTGTGTTTTGGGGCTTTTCCTGTTGTGGGCGCTAGGCCTACCCCCACAAGTGAGGTACCATTTTTATCGGGAGACATGGGGGGACGCTGGGTGGAAGGAAATGTGTGGCTCCTCTCTGATTACAGAACTTTCTGTCACCGAAATGAGAGGTAAAAGTGTTTTTTGGGCCAAATTTTGAGGTTTGCAAAGGATTCTGGGTAACAGAACCTGGTCAGAGCCCCACAAGTTACCCCATCTTGGATTCCCCTAGGAGTCCAGTTTTCAAAAATGCGCAGGTTTGCTAGGTTTCTCTAGGTGTCGGCTGAGCTAGAGGCCAAAATCCACAGCTCGGCACTTTGTAAAAAACAGCTCTGTTTTCTTTGTGAAAATGTGATGTATCCACGTTGTGTTTTGGGGCTTTTCCTGTTGTGGGCGCTAGGCCTACCCCCACAAGTGAGGTACCATTTTTATCGGGAGACTTGTTGGAACGCTGGGTGGAACGAAAGTTGTAGCTCCTCTCTGATTACAGAACTTTCTGTCACCAAAATGAGAGGAAAAAGTGTTTTCTTGACCAAATTTTGAGGTTTGCAAAGGATTCTGGGTAACAGAATCTGGTCAGAGCCACTCAAGTCACCCCATCTTGGATTCCCCTAGGTATCTAGTTTTCAAAACTGCGCAGGTTTGATAGGTTTCCCTAGGTGCCGGCTGAGCTAGAGGCTAAAATCCACAGCTAGGCACTTTGCAAAAAACTGCTCTGTTTTCTTTGGGAAAATGTGATGTGTCCATGTTGTGTTTTGGGGTAGTTCCTGTTGTGGGCGCTAGGCCTACCCCCACAAGTGAGGTACCATTTTTATCGGGAGACTTGGGGGAACGCTGTGTGGAAGGAAATTTGTGGCTCCTCTCTGATTACAGAACTTTCTGTCACCGAAATGAGAGGTAAAAGGGTTTTTTTTGGCCAAATTTTGAGGTTTGCAAAGTACTCTGGGTAACAGAATCTGGTCAGAGCCCCACAAGTCACCCCATCTTGGATTCCCCTAGGTGTCTAGTTTTTCAAACTGCGCTGGTTTGCTAGGTTTCCCTAGGTGCCGGCTGAGCTAGAAGCCAAAATCCACAGCTAGGCACTTTGCAAAAAACAGCTCTGTTTTCTTTGTGAAAATGTGATGTGTCCACGTTGTGTTTTGGGGCTTTTCCTGTTGTGGGCGCTAGGCCTACCCCCACAAGTGAGGTACCATTTTTATCGGGAGACTTGGGGGAATGCTGTGTGGAAGGAAATTTGTGGCTCCTTTCTGATTACAGAACTTTCTGTCACCGAAATGAGAGGTAAAAGGGTTTTTTTTGGCCAAATTTTGAGGTTTGCAAAGGACTCTGGGTAACAGAATCTGGTCAGAGCCCCACAAGTCACCCCATCTTGGATTCCCCTAGGTGTCTAGTTTTTCAAACTGCGCTGGATTGCTAGGTTTCCCTAGGTGCCGGCTGAGCTAGAGGCCAAAATCCACAGCTAGGCACTTTGCAAAAAACAGCTCTGTTTTCTTTGTGAAAATGTGATGTGTCCACGTTGTGTTTTGGGGCTTTTCCTGTTGTGGGCGCTAGGCCTACCCCCACAAGTGAGGTACCATTTTTATCGGGAGACATGGGGGGATGCTGGGTGGAAGGAAATGTGTGGCTCCTCTCTGATTACAGAACTTTCTGTCACCGAAATGAGAGGTAAAAGTGTTTTTTGGGCCAAATTTTGAGGTTTGCAAAGGATTCTGGGTAACAGAACCTGGTCAGAACCCCACAAGTTACCCCATCTTGGATTCCCCTAGGTGTCCAGTTTTCAAAAATGCACAGGTTTGCTAGGTTTCTCTAGGTGTCGGCTGAGCTAGAGGCCAAAATTCACAGCTAGGCACTTTGCAAAAAACAGCTCTGTTTTCTTTGTGAAAATGTGATGTATCCACGTTGTGTTTTGAGGATTTTCCTGCCGCATGCGCTAAGCCTACCCCCACAAGTGAGGTACCATTTTTATCGGGAGACATGGGGGGACGCTGGGTGGAAGGAAATGTGTGGCTTCTCTCTGATTCCAGAACTTTCTGTCACCAAAATGAGGGGAAAAAGTGTTTTTTTGGCCAAATTTTGAGGTTTGCAAAGGATTCTGGGTAACAGAACCTTATCAGAGTCCCACGTGTCACCCCATCTTGGATTCCCCTAGGTGTCTAGTTTTCAAAACTGCGCAGGTTTGCTAGGTTTCCCTGGGTGCCGGCTGAGCTAGAGGCCAAAATCCACAGCTAGGCACTTTGCAAAAAACAGCTCTGTTTTCTTTGTGAAAATGTGATGTGTCCACGTTGTGTTTTGGGGCTTTTCCTGTGGTGGGCGCTAGGCCTACCCCCACAAGTGAGGTACCATTTTTATCAGGAGACTTGGGGGAACGCTGGGTGGAAGGAAATTTGTAGCTCCTCTCTGATTACAGAACTTTCTGTCACCAAAATGAGAGGAAAAAGTGTTTTTTTGGCCAAATTTTGAGGTTTGCAAAGGATTCTGGGTAACAGAATCTGGTCAGAGCCGCACAAGTCACCCCATCTTGGATTCCCCTAGGTGTCTAGTTTTCAAAACTGCGCAGGCTTGATAGGTTTCCCTAGGTGCCGGCTGAGCTAGAGGCCAAAATCCACAGCTAGGCACTTTGCAAAAAACAGCTCTGTTTTCTTTGTGAAAATGTGATGTGTCCACGTTGTGTTTTGGGGCTTTTCCTGTCGCGGGCGCTAGGCCTACCCCCACAAGTGAGGTACCATTTTTATCGGGAGACTTGGGGGAACGCTGTGTGGAAGGAAATTTGTGGCTCCTCTCTGATTACAGAACTTTCTGTCACCAAAATGAGAGGTAAAAGTGTTTTTTTTGGCCAAATTTTGAGGTTTGCAAAGGACTCTGGGTAACAGAATCTAGTCAGAGCCCCACAAGTCACCCCATCTTGGATTCCCCAAGGTGTCTAGTTTTCAAAACTGCGCAGGTTTGCTAGGTTTCCCTAGGTGCCGGCTGAGCTAGAGGCCAAAATCCACAGCTAGGCACTTTGCAAAAAACAGCTCTGTTTTCTTTGTGAAAATGTGATGTGTCCACGTTGTGTTTTGGGGCTTTTCCTGTTGTGGGCGCTAGGCCTACCCCCACAAGTGAGGTACCATTTTTATTGGGAGACATGGGGGGACGCTGGGTGGAAGGAAATGCGTGGCTCCTCTCTGATTACAGAACTTTCTGTCACCGAAATGAGAGGTAAAAGTGTTTTTTGGGCCAAATTTTGAGGTTTGCAAAGGATTCTGGGTAACAGAACCTGGTCAGAGCCCCACAAGTTACCCCATCTTGGATTCCCCTAGGAGTCCAGTTTTCAAAAATGCGCAGGTTTGCTAGGTTTCTCTAGGTGTCGGCTGAGCTAGAGGCCAAAACCCACAGCTCGGCACTTTGTAAAAAACAGCTCTGTTTTCTTTGTGAAAATGTGATGTATCCACGTTGTGTTTTGGGGCTTTTCCTGTTGTTGGCGCTAGGCCTACCCCCACAAGTGAGGTACCATTTTTATCGGGAGACTTGGGGGAACGCTGTGTGGAAGGAAATTTGTGGCTCCTCTATGATTACAGAACTTTCTGTCACCGAAATGAGAGATAGAAGGGTTTTTTTTGGCCACATTTTGAGGTTTACAAAGTACTCTGGGTAACAGAATCTGGTCAGAGCCCCACAAGTCACCCCATCTTGGATTCCCCCAGGTGTCTAGTTTTTCAAACTGCGCTGGTTTGCTAGGTTTCCCTAGGTGCCGGCTGAGCTAGAGGCCAAAATCCACAGCTAGGCACTTTGCAAAAAACAGCTCTGTTTTCTTTGTGAAAATGTGATGTGTCCACGTTGTGTTTTGGGGCTTTTCCTGTTGTGGGCGCTAGGCCTACCCCCACAAGTGAGGTACCATTTTTATCGGGAGACATGGGGGGACGCTGGGTGGAAGGAAATGTGTGGCTCCTCTCTGATTACAGAACTTTCTGTCACCAAAATGAGAGGTTAAAGTGTTTTTTGGGTCAAATTTTGAGATTTGCAAATGATTCTGGGTAACAGAACCTGGTCAGAGCCACTCAAGTTACCCCATCTTGGATTCCCCTAGGTGTCCAGTTTTCAAAAATGCGCAGGTTTGCTAGGTTTCTCTAGGTGTCGGCTGAGCTAGAGGCCAAAATCCACAGCTAGGCACTTTGCAAAAAACAGCTCTGTTTTCTTTGTGAAAATGTGATGTATCCACATTGTGTTTTGAGGATTTTCCTGCCGCATGCGCTAGGCCTACCCCCACAAGTGAGGTACCATTTTTATCGGGAGACATGGGGGGACGCTGGGTGGAAGGAAATGTGTGGCTCCTCTCTGATTCCAGAACTTTCTGTCACCAAAATGAGGGGAAAAAGTGTTTTTTTGGCCAAATTTTGAGGTTTGCAAAGGATTCTGGGTAACAGAACCTGGTCAGAGTCCCACGTGTCACCCCATCTTGGATTCCCCTAGGTGTCTAGTTTTCAAAACTGCGCAGGTTTGATAGGTTTCCCTAGGTGCCGGCTGAGCTAGAAGCCAAAATACACAGCTAGGCACTTTGCAAGAAACCGCTCTGTTTTCTTTGTGAAAATGTGATGTGTCCACGTTGTGTTTTGGGGCTTTTCCTGTTGTGGGCGCTAGGCCTACCCCCACAAGTGAGGTAATATTTTTATCGGGAGACGTGGGGGAACGCTGGGTGGAAGGAAATTTGTAGCTCCTCTCTGATTACAGAACTTTCTGTCATCAAAATGAGAGGAAAAAGTGTTTTTTTGGCCAAATTTTGAGGTTTGCAAAGTATTCTGGGTAACAGAATCTGGTCAGAGCCACACAAGTCACCCCATCGTGGATTCCCCTAGCTGTCTAGTTTTCAAAACTGCGCAGGTTTGATAGGTTTCCCTAGGTGCCGGCTGAGCTAGAAGCCAAAATCCACAGCTAGGCACTTTGCAAAAAACCGCTCTGTTTTCTTTGTGAAAATGTGATGTGTCCACGTTGTGTTTTGGGGCTTTTCCTGTTGTGGGCGCTAGGCCTACCCCCACAAGTGAGGTAATATTTTTATCGGGAGACTTGGGGGAACGCTGGGTGGAAGGAAATTTGTAGCTCCTCTCTGATTACAGAACTTTCTGTCATCAAAATGAGAGGAAAAAGTGTTTTTTTGGCCAAATTTTGAGGTTTGCAAAGTATTCTGGGTAACAGAATCTGGTCAGAGCCACACAAGTCACCCCATCTTGGATTCCCCTAGCTGTCTAGTTTTCAAAACTGCGCAGGTTTGATAGGTTTCCCTAGGTGCCGGCTGAGCTAGAGGCCAAAATCCACAGCTAGGCACTTGGCAAAAAACGGCTCTGTTTTCTTTGTGAAAATGTGATGTATCCATGTTGTGTTTTGGGGTAGTTCCTGTTGTGGGCGCTAAGCCTACCCCCACAAGTGAGGTACAATTTTTATCGGGAGACTTGGGGGAACGCTGCGTGGAAGGAAATTTGTGGCTCCTCTCTGATTACAGAACTTTCTGTCACCGAAATAAGAGGTAAAAGTGTTTTTTTTGGCCAAATTTTGAGGTTTGCAAAGGATTCTGGGTAACAGAACCTGGTCAGAGCCCCACGTGTCACCTCATCTTGGATTCCCCTAGGTGTCTAGTTTTCAAAACTGCGCAGGTTTGCTAGGTTTCCCTGGGTGCCGGCTGAGCTAGAGGCCAAAATCCACAGCTAGGCACTTTGCAGAAAACAGCTCTGTTTTCTTTGTGAAAATGTGATGTGTCCACGTTGTGTTTTGGGGCTTTTCCTGTCACGGGCGCTAGGCCTACCCCCACAAGTGAGGTACCATTTTTATCGGGAGACTTGGGGGAACGCTGTGTGGAAGGAAATTTGTAGCTCCTCTCTGATTACAGAACTTTCTGTCACCGAAATTAGAGGTAAAAGTGTTTTTTTTGGCCAAATTTTGAGGTTTGCAATGGACTCTGGGTAACAGAATCTGGTCAGAGCCCCACAAGTCACCCCATCTTGGATTCCCCTAGGTGTCTAGTTTTCAAAACTGCGCAGGTTTGCTAGGTTTCCCTAGGTGCCGGCTGAGCTACAGGCCAAAATCCACAGCTAGGCACTTTGCAAAAAACAGCTCTGTTTTCTTTGTGAAAATGTGATGTGTCCACGTTGTGTTTTGGGGCTTTTCCTGTCGCGGGCGCTAGGCCTACCCCCACAAGTGAGGTACCATTTTTATCGGGAGACTTGGGGGAACGCTGTGTGGAAGGAAATTTGTGGCTCCTTTCTGATTACAGAACTTTCTGTCACCGAAATGAGAGGTAAAAGGGTTTTTTTTGGCCACATTTTGAGGTTTGCAAAGGACTCTGGGTAACAGAATCTGGTCAGAGCCCCACAAGTCACCCCATCTTGGATTCCCCTAGGTGTCTAGTTTTTCAAACTGCGCTGGATTGCTAGGTTTCCCTAGGTGCCGGCTGAGCTAGAGGCCAAAATCCACAGCTAGGCACTTTGCAAAAAACAGCTCTGTTTTCTTTGTGAAAATGTGATGTGTCCACGTTGTGTTTTGGGGCTTTTCCTGTTGTGGGCGCTAGGCCTACCCCCACAAGTGAGGTACCATTTTTATCGGGAGACATGGGGGGACGCTGGGTGGAAGGAAATGTGTGGCTCCTCTCTGATTACAGAACTTTCTGTCACCGAAATGAGAGGTAAAAGTGTTTTTTGGGCCAAATTTTGAGGTTTGCAAAGGATTCTGGGTAACAGAACCTGGTCAGAGCCCCACAAGTTACCCCATCTTGGATTCCCCTAGGTGTCCAGTTTTCAAAAATGCGCAGGTTTGCTAGGTTTCTCTAGGTGTCGGCTGAGCTAGAGGCCAAAATCCACAGCTAGGCACTTTGCAAAAAAAAGCTCTGTTTTCTTTGTGAAAATGTGATGTATCCATGTTGTGTTTTGAGGATTTTCCTGCTGCATGCGCTAAGCCTACCCCCACAAGTGAGGTACCATTTTTATCGGGAGACATGGGGGGACGCTGGGTGGAAGGAAATGTGTGGCTTCTCTCTGATTCCAGAACTTTCTGTCACCAAAATGAGGGGAAAAAGTGTTTTTTTGGCCAAATTTTGAGGTTTGCAAAGGATTCTGGGTAACAGAACCTGGTCAGAGTCCCACGTGTCACCCCATCTTGGATTCCCCTAGGTGTCTAGTTTTCAAAACTGCACAGGTTTGCTAGGTTTCCCTGGGTGCAGGCTGAGCTAGAGGCCAAAATCCACAGCTAGGCACTTTGCAAAAAACAGCTCTGTTTTCTTTGTGAAAATGTGATGTGTCCATGTTGTGTTTTGGGGCTTTTCCTGTTGTGGGCGCTAGGCCTACCCCCACAAGTGAGGTACCATTTTTATCGGGAGACTTGGGGGAACGCTGGGTGGAAGGAAATTTGTAGCTCCTCTCTGATTACAGAACTTTCTGTCACCAAAATTAGAGGAAAAATAGTTTTTTTGGCCAAATTTTGAGGTTTGCAAAGGATTCTGGGTAACAGAATCTGGTCAGAGCTGCACAAGTCACCCCATCTTGGATTCCCCTAGGTGTCTAGTTTTCAAAACTGCGCAGGCTTGATAGGTTTCCCTAGGTGCCGGCTGAGCTAGAGGCCAAAATCCACAGCTAGGCACTTTGCAAAAAACAGCTCTGTTTTCTTTGTGAAAATGTGATGTGTCCACGTTGTGTTTTGGGGCTTTTCCTGTCGCGGGCGCTAGGCCTACCCCCACAAGTGAGGTACCATTTTTATCGGAAGACTTGGGGGAACGCTGTGTGGAAGGAAATTTGTGGCTCCTCTCTGATTACAGAACTTTCTGTCACCAAAATGAGAGGTAAAGTGTTTTTTTTGGCCAAATTTGTAGGTTTGCAAAGGATTCTGGGTAACAGAATCTGGTCAGAGCCCCACAAGTCACCCCATCTTGGATTCCCCAAGGTGTCTAGTTTTCAAAACTGCGCAGGTTTGCTAGGTTTCCCTAGGTGCCGGCTGAGCTAGAGGCCAAAATCCACAGCTAGGCACTTTGCAAAAAACAGCTCTGTTTTCTTTGTGAAAATGTGATGGGTCCACGTTGTGTTTTGGGGCTTTTCCTGTTGTGGGCGCTAGGCCTACCCCCACAAGTGAGGTACCATTTTTATCGGGAGACATGGGGGGACGCTGGGTGGAAGGAAATGTGTGGCTCCTCTCTGATTACAGAACTTTCTGTCACCGAAATGAGAGGTAAAAGTGTTTTTTGGGCCAAATTTTGAGGTTTGCAAAGGATTCTGGGTAACAGAACCTGGTCAGAGCCCCACAAGTTACCCCATCTTGGATTCCCCTAGGAGTCCAGTTTTCAAAAATGCGCAGGTTTGCTAGGTTTCTCTAGGTGTCGGCTGAGCTAGAGGCCAAAATCCACAGCTCGGCACTTTGTAAAAAACAGCTCTGTTTTCTTTGTGAAAATGTGATGTATCCACGTTGTGTTTTGGGGCTTTTCCTGTTGTGGGCGCTAGGCCTACCCCCACAAGTGAGGTACCATTTTTATCGGGAGACTTGTTGGAACGCTGGGTGGAACGAAAGTTGTAGCTCCTCTCTGATTACAGAACTTTCTGTCACCAAAATGAGAGGAAAAAGTGTTTTCTTGACCAAATTTTGAGGTTTGCAAAGGATTCTGGGTAACAGAATCTGGTCAGAGCCACTCAAGTCACCCCATCTTGGATTCCCCTAGGTATCTAGTTTTCAAAACTGCGCAGGTTTGATAGGTTTCCCTAGGTGCCGGCTGAGCTAGAGGCTAAAATCCACAGCTAGGCACTTTGCAAAAAACTGCTCTGTTTTCTTTGGGAAAATGTGATGTGTCCATGTTGTGTTTTGGGGTAGTTCCTGTTGTGGGCGCTAGGCCTACCCCCACAAGTGAGGTACCATTTTTATCGGGAGACTTGGGGGAACGCTGTGTGGAAGGAAATTTGTGGCTCCTCTCTGATTACAGAACTTTCTGTCACCGAAATGAGAGGTAAAAGGGTTTTTTTTGGCCAAATTTTGAGGTTTGCAAAGTACTCTGGGTAACAGAATCTGGTCAGAGCCCCACAAGTCACCCCATCTTGGATTCCCCTAGGTGTCTAGTTTTTCAAACTGCGCTGGTTTGCTAGGTTTCCCTAGGTGCCGGCTGAGCTAGAAGCCAAAATCCACAGCTAGGCACTTTGCAAAAAACAGCTCTGTTTTCTTTGTGAAAATGTGATGTGTCCACGTTGTGTTTTGGGGCTTTTCCTGTTGTGGGCGCTAGGCCTACCCCCACAAGTGAGGTACCATTTTTATCGGGAGACTTGGGGGAATGCTGTGTGGAAGGAAATTTGTGGCTCCTTTCTGATTACAGAACTTTCTGTCACCGAAATGAGAGGTAAAAGGGTTTTTTTTGGCCAAATTTTGAGGTTTGCAAAGGACTCTGGGTAACAGAATCTGGTCAGAGCCCCACAAGTCACCCCATCTTGGATTCCCCTAGGTGTCTAGTTTTTCAAACTGCGCTGGATTGCTAGGTTTCCCTAGGTGCCGGCTGAGCTAGAGGCCAAAATCCACAGCTAGGCACTTTGCAAAAAACAGCTCTGTTTTCTTTGTGAAAATGTGATGTGTCCACGTTGTGTTTTGGGGCTTTTCCTGTTGTGGGCGCTAGGCCTACCCCCACAAGTGAGGTACCATTTTTATCGGGAGACATGGGGGGATGCTGGGTGGAAGGAAATGTGTGGCTCCTCTCTGATTACAGAACTTTCTGTCACCGAAATGAGAGGTAAAAGTGTTTTTTGGGCCAAATTTTGAGGTTTGCAAAGGATTCTGGGTAACAGAACCTGGTCAGAACCCCACAAGTTACCCCATCTTGGATTCCCCTAGGTGTCCAGTTTTCAAAAATGCACAGGTTTGCTAGGTTTCTCTAGGTGTCGGCTGAGCTAGAGGCCAAAATTCACAGCTAGGCACTTTGCAAAAAACAGCTCTGTTTTCTTTGTGAAAATGTGATGTATCCACGTTGTGTTTTGAGGATTTTCCTGCCGCATGCGCTAAGCCTACCCCCACAAGTGAGGTACCATTTTTATCGGGAGACATGGGGGGACGCTGGGTGGAAGGAAATGTGTGGCTTCTCTCTGATTCCAGAACTTTCTGTCACCAAAATGAGGGGAAAAAGTGTTTTTTTGGCCAAATTTTGAGGTTTGCAAAGGATTCTGGGTAACAGAACCTTATCAGAGTCCCACGTGTCACCCCATCTTGGATTCCCCTAGGTGTCTAGTTTTCAAAACTGCGCAGGTTTGCTAGGTTTCCCTGGGTGCCGGCTGAGCTAGAGGCCAAAATCCACAGCTAGGCACTTTGCAAAAAACAGCTCTGTTTTCTTTGTGAAAATGTGATGTGTCCACGTTGTGTTTTGGGGCTTTTCCTGTGGTGGGCGCTAGGCCTACCCCCACAAGTGAGGTACCATTTTTATCAGGAGACTTGGGGGAACGCTGGGTGGAAGGAAATTTGTAGCTCCTCTCTGATTACAGAACTTTCTGTCACCAAAATGAGAGGAAAAAGTGTTTTTTTGGCCAAATTTTGAGGTTTGCAAAGGATTCTGGGTAACAGAATCTGGTCAGAGCCGCACAAGTCACCCCATCTTGGATTCCCCTAGGTGTCTAGTTTTCAAAACTGCGCAGGCTTGATAGGTTTCCCTAGGTGCCGGCTGAGCTAGAGGCCAAAATCCACAGCTAGGCACTTTGCAAAAAACAGCTCTGTTTTCTTTGTGAAAATGTGATGTGTCCACGTTGTGTTTTGGGGCTTTTCCTGTCGCGGGCGCTAGGCCTACCCCCACAAGTGAGGTACCATTTTTATCGGGAGACTTGGGGGAACGCTGTGTGGAAGGAAATTTGTGGCTCCTCTCTGATTACAGAACTTTCTGTCACCAAAATGAGAGGTAAAAGTGTTTTTTTTGGCCAAATTTTGAGGTTTGCAAAGGACTCTGGGTAACAGAATCTAGTCAGAGCCCCACAAGTCACCCCATCTTGGATTCCCCAAGGTGTCTAGTTTTCAAAACTGCGCAGGTTTGCTAGGTTTCCCTAGGTGCCGGCTGAGCTAGAGGCCAAAATCCACAGCTAGGCACTTTGCAAAAAACAGCTCTGTTTTCTTTGTGAAAATGTGATGTGTCCACGTTGTGTTTTGGGGCTTTTCCTGTTGTGGGCGCTAGGCCTACCCCCACAAGTGAGGTACCATTTTTATTGGGAGACATGGGGGGACGCTGGGTGGAAGGAAATGCGTGGCTCCTCTCTGATTACAGAACTTTCTGTCACCGAAATGAGAGGTAAAAGTGTTTTTTGGGCCAAATTTTGAGGTTTGCAAAGGATTCTGGGTAACAGAACCTGGTCAGAGCCCCACAAGTTACCCCATCTTGGATTCCCCTAGGAGTCCAGTTTTCAAAAATGCGCAGGTTTGCTAGGTTTCTCTAGGTGTCGGCTGAGCTAGAGGCCAAAACCCACAGCTCGGCACTTTGTAAAAAACAGCTCTGTTTTCTTTGTGAAAATGTGATGTATCCACGTTGTGTTTTGGGGCTTTTCCTGTTGTTGGCGCTAGGCCTACCCCCACAAGTGAGGTACCATTTTTATCGGGAGACTTGGGGGAACGCTGTGTGGAAGGAAATTTGTGGCTCCTCTATGATTACAGAACTTTCTGTCACCGAAATGAGAGATAGAAGGGTTTTTTTTGGCCACATTTTGAGGTTTACAAAGTACTCTGGGTAACAGAATCTGGTCAGAGCCCCACAAGTCACCCCATCTTGGATTCCCCCAGGTGTCTAGTTTTTCAAACTGCGCTGGTTTGCTAGGTTTCCCTAGGTGCCGGCTGAGCTAGAGGCCAAAATCCACAGCTAGGCACTTTGCAAAAAACAGCTCTGTTTTCTTTGTGAAAATGTGATGTGTCCACGTTGTGTTTTGGGGCTTTTCCTGTTGTGGGCGCTAGGCCTACCCCCACAAGTGAGGTACCATTTTTATCGGGAGACATGGGGGGACGCTGGGTGGAAGGAAATGTGTGGCTCCTCTCTGATTACAGAACTTTCTGTCACCAAAATGAGAGGTTAAAGTGTTTTTTGGGTCAAATTTTGAGATTTGCAAATGATTCTGGGTAACAGAACCTGGTCAGAGCCACTCAAGTTACCCCATCTTGGATTCCCCTAGGTGTCCAGTTTTCAAAAATGCGCAGGTTTGCTAGGTTTCTCTAGGTGTCGGCTGAGCTAGAGGCCAAAATCCACAGCTAGGCACTTTGCAAAAAACAGCTCTGTTTTCTTTGTGAAAATGTGATGTATCCACATTGTGTTTTGAGGATTTTCCTGCCGCATGCGCTAGGCCTACCCCCACAAGTGAGGTACCATTTTTATCGGGAGACATGGGGGGACGCTGGGTGGAAGGAAATGTGTGGCTCCTCTCTGATTCCAGAACTTTCTGTCACCAAAATGAGGGGAAAAAGTGTTTTTTTGGCCAAATTTTGAGGTTTGCAAAGGATTCTGGGTAACAGAACCTGGTCAGAGTCCCACGTGTCACCCCATCTTGGATTCCCCTAGGTGTCTAGTTTTCAAAACTGCGCAGGTTTGATAGGTTTCCCTAGGTGCCGGCTGAGCTAGAAGCCAAAATACACAGCTAGGCACTTTGCAAGAAACCGCTCTGTTTTCTTTGTGAAAATGTGATGTGTCCACGTTGTGTTTTGGGGCTTTTCCTGTTGTGGGCGCTAGGCCTACCCCCACAAGTGAGGTAATATTTTTATCGGGAGACGTGGGGGAACGCTGGGTGGAAGGAAATTTGTAGCTCCTCTCTGATTACAGAACTTTCTGTCATCAAAATGAGAGGAAAAAGTGTTTTTTTGGCCAAATTTTGAGGTTTGCAAAGTATTCTGGGTAACAGAATCTGGTCAGAGCCACACAAGTCACCCCATCGTGGATTCCCCTAGCTGTCTAGTTTTCAAAACTGCGCAGGTTTGATAGGTTTCCCTAGGTGCCGGCTGAGCTAGAAGCCAAAATCCACAGCTAGGCACTTTGCAAAAAACCGCTCTGTTTTCTTTGTGAAAATGTGATGTGTCCACGTTGTGTTTTGGGGCTTTTCCTGTTGTGGGCGCTAGGCCTACCCCCACAAGTGAGGTAATATTTTTATCGGGAGACTTGGGGGAACGCTGGGTGGAAGGAAATTTGTAGCTCCTCTCTGATTACAGAACTTTCTGTCATCAAAATGAGAGGAAAAAGTGTTTTTTTGGCCAAATTTTGAGGTTTGCAAAGTATTCTGGGTAACAGAATCTGGTCAGAGCCACACAAGTCACCCCATCTTGGATTCCCCTAGCTGTCTAGTTTTCAAAACTGCGCAGGTTTGATAGGTTTCCCTAGGTGCCGGCTGAGCTAGAGGCCAAAATCCACAGCTAGGCACTTGGCAAAAAACGGCTCTGTTTTCTTTGTGAAAATGTGATGTATCCATGTTGTGTTTTGGGGTAGTTCCTGTTGTGGGCGCTAAGCCTACCCCCACAAGTGAGGTACAATTTTTATCGGGAGACTTGGGGGAACGCTGCGTGGAAGGAAATTTGTGGCTCCTCTCTGATTACAGAACTTTCTGTCACCGAAATAAGAGGTAAAAGTGTTTTTTTTGGCCAAATTTTGAGGTTTGCAAAGGATTCTGGGTAACAGAACCTGGTCAGAGCCCCACGTGTCACCTCATCTTGGATTCCCCTAGGTGTCTAGTTTTCAAAACTGCGCAGGTTTGCTAGGTTTCCCTGGGTGCCGGCTGAGCTAGAGGCCAAAATCCACAGCTAGGCACTTTGCAGAAAACAGCTCTGTTTTCTTTGTGAAAATGTGATGTGTCCACGTTGTGTTTTGGGGCTTTTCCTGTCACGGGCGCTAGGCCTACCCCCACAAGTGAGGTACCATTTTTATCGGGAGACTTGGGGGAACGCTGTGTGGAAGGAAATTTGTAGCTCCTCTCTGATTACAGAACTTTCTGTCACCGAAATTAGAGGTAAAAGTGTTTTTTTTGGCCAAATTTTGAGGTTTGCAATGGACTCTGGGTAACAGAATCTGGTCAGAGCCCCACAAGTCACCCCATCTTGGATTCCCCTAGGTGTCTAGTTTTCAAAACTGCGCAGGTTTGCTAGGTTTCCCTAGGTGCCGGCTGAGCTACAGGCCAAAATCCACAGCTAGGCACTTTGCAAAAAACAGCTCTGTTTTCTTTGTGAAAATGTGATGTGTCCACGTTGTGTTTTGGGGCTTTTCCTGTCGCGGGCGCTAGGCCTACCCCCACAAGTGAGGTACCATTTTTATCGGGAGACTTGGGGGAACGCTGTGTGGAAGGAAATTTGTGGCTCCTTTCTGATTACAGAACTTTCTGTCACCGAAATGAGAGGTAAAAGGGTTTTTTTTGGCCAAATTTTGAGGTTTGCAAAGGACTCTGGGTAACAGAATCTGGTCAGAGCCCCACAAGTCACCCCATCTTGGATTCCCCTAGGTGTCTAGTTTTTCAAACTGCGCTGGATTGCTAGATTTCCCTAGGTGCCGGCTGAGCTAGAGGCCAAAATCCACAGCTAGGCACTTTGCAAAAAACAGCACTGTTTTCTTTGTGAAAATGTGATGTGTCCACGTTGTGTTTTGGGGCTTTTCCTGTTGTGGGCGCTAGGCCTACCCTCACAAGTGAGGTACCATTTTTATCGGGAGACATGGGGGGACGCTGGGTGGAAGGAAATGTGTGGCTCCTCTCTGATTACAGAACTTTCTGTAACTGAAATGAGAGGTAAAAGTGTTTTTTGGGCCAAATTTTGAGGTTTGCAAAGGATTCTGGGTAACAGAACCTGGTCAGAGCCCCACAAGTTACCCCATCTTGGATTCCCCTAGGTGTCCAGTTTTCAAAAATGCGCAGGTTTGCTAGGTTTCTCTAAGTGTCGGCTGAGCTAGAGGCCAAAATCCACAGCTAGGCACTTTGCAAAAAACAGCTCTGTTTTCTTTGTGAAAATGTGATGTATCCACGTTGTGTTTTGAGGATTTTCCTGCCGCATGCGCTAAGCCTACCTCCACAAGTGAGGTACCATTTTTATCGGGAGACATGGGGGGACGCTGGGTGGAAGGAAATGTGTGGCTCCTCTCTGATTCCAGAACTTTCTGTCACCAAAATGAGGGGAAAAAGTGTTTTTTTGGCCAAATTTTGAGGTTTGCAAAGTATTCTGGGTAACAGAACCTGGTCAGAGTCCCACGTGTCACCCCATCTAGGATTCCCCTAGGTGTCTAGTTTTCAAAACTGCGCAGGTTTGCTAGGTTTCCCTGGGTGCCGGCTGAGCTAGAGGCCAAAATCCACAGCTAGGCACTTTGCAAAAAACAGCTCTGTTTTCTTTGTGAAAATGTGATGTGTCCACGTTGTGTTTTGGGGCTTTTCCTGTTGTGGGCGCTAGGCCTACCCCCACAAGTGAGGTACCATTTTTATCGGGAGACTTGGGGGAACGCTGGGTGGAAGGAAATTTGTAGCTCCTCTCTGATTACAGAACTTTCTGTCACCAAAATGAGAGGAAAAAGTGTTTTTTTGGGCCAAATTTTGAGGTTTGCAAAGGATTCTGGGTAACAGAATCTGGTCAGAGCCGCACGAGTCACCCCATCTTGGATTCCCCTAGGTGTCTAGTTTTCAAAACTGCGCAGGCTTGATAGGTTTCCCTAGGTGCCGGCTGAGCTAGAGGCCAAAATCCACAGCTAGGCACTTTGCAAAAAACAGCTCTGTTTTCTTTGTGAAAATGTGATGTGTCCACGTTGTGTTTTGGGGCTTTTCCTGTTGTGGGCGCTAGGCCTACCCCCACAAGTGAGGTACCATTTTTATCGGGAGACTTGGGGGAACGCTGTGTGGAAGGAAATTTGTGGCTCCTCTCTGATTACAGAACTTTCTGTCACCAAAATGAGAGGTAAAAGTGTTTTTTTTGGCCAAATTTTGAGGTTTGCAAAGTATTCTGGGTAACAGAACCTGGTCAGAGTCCCACGTGTCACCCCATCTAGGATTCCCCTAGGTGTCTAGTTTTCAAAACTGCGCAGGTTTGCTAGGTTTCCCTGGGTGCCGGCTGAGCTAGAGGCCAAAATCCACAGCTAGGCACTTTGCAAAAAACAGCTCTGTTTTCTTTGTGAAAATGTGATGTGTCCACGTTGTGTTTTGGGGCTTTTCCTGTTGTGGGCGCTAGGCCTACCCCCACAAGTGAGGTACCATTTTTATCGGGAGACTTGGGGGAACGCTGTGTGGAAGGAAATTTGTGGCTCCTCTCTGATTACAGAACTTTCTGTCACCAAAATGAGAGGTAAAAGTGTTTTTTTTGGCCAAATTTTGAGGTTTGCAAAGGACTCTGGCTAACAGAATCTGGTCAGAGCTCCACAAGTCACCCCATCTTGGATTCCCCAAGGTGTCTAGTTTTCAAAACTGCGCAGGTTTGCTAGGTTTCCCTAGGTGCCGGCTGAGCTAGAGGCCAAAATCCACAGCTAGGCACTTTGCAAAAAACAGCTCTGTTTTCTTTGTGAAAATGTGATGTGTCCACGTTGTGTTTTGGGGCTTTTCCTGTTGTGGGCGCTAGGCCTACCCCCATAAGTGAGGTACCATTTTTATCGGGAGACATGGGGGGACGCTGGGTGGAAGGAAATGCGTGGCTCCTCTCTGATTACAGAACTTTCTGTCACCGAAATGAGAGGTAAAAGTGTTTTTTGGGCCAAATTTTGCGGTTTGCAAAGGATTCTGGGTAACAGAACCTGGTCAGAGACCCACAAGTTACCCCATCTTGGATTCCCCTAGGAGTCCAGTTTTCAAAAATGCGCAGGTGTGCTAGGTTTCTCTAGGTGTCGGCTGAGCTAGAGGCCAAAATCCACAGCTCGGCACTTTGTAAAAAACAGCTCTGTTTTCTTTGTGAAAATGTGATGTATCCACATTGTGTTTTGGGGCTTTTCCTGTTGTGGGCGCTAGGCCTACCCCCACAAGTGAGGTACCATTTTTATCGGGAGACTTGGGGGAACGCTGGGTGGAAGGAAATTTGTAGCTCCTCTCTGATTATAGAACTTTCTGTCACCAAAATGAGAGGAAAAAGTGTTTTTTTGGCCAAATTTTGAGGTTTGCAAAGGATTCTGGGTAACAGAATCTGGTCAGAGCCACTCAAGTCACCCCATCTTGGATTCCCCTAGGTGTCTAGTTTTCAAAACTGCGCAGGTTTGATAGGTTTCCCTAGGTGCCGGCTGAGCTAGAGGCCAAAATCCACAGCTAGGCACTTTGCAAAAAACGGCTCTGTTTTCTTTGTGAAAATGTGATGTATCCATGGTGTGTTTTGGGGTAGTTCCTGTTGTGGGCGCTAGGCCTACCCCCACAAGTGAGGTACAATTTTTATCGGGAGACTTGGGGGAACGCTGCGTGGAAGGAAATTTGTGGCTCCTCTCTGATTACAGAACTTTCTGTCACCGAAATAAGAGGTAAAAGTGTTTTTTTTGGCCAAATTTTGAGGTTTGCAAAGGATTCTGGGTAACAGAACCTGGTCAGAGCCCCACAAGTTACCCCATCTTGGATTCCCCTAGGTGTCCAGTTTTCAAAAATGCGCAGGTTTGCTAGGTTTCTCTAGGTGTCGGCTGAGCTAGAGGCCAAAATTCACAGCTAGGCACTTTGCAAAAAACAGCTCTGTTATCTTTGTGAAAATGTGATGTATCCACGTTGTGTTTTGAGGATTTTCCTGCCGCATGCGCTAAGCCTACCCCCACAAGTGAGGTACCATTTTTATCGGGAGACATGGGGGGACGCTGGGTGGAAGGAAATGTGTGGCTTCTCTCTGATTCCAGAACTTTCTGTCACCAAAATGAGGGGAAAAAGTGTTTTTTTGGCCAAATTTTGAGGTTTGCAAAGGATTCTGGGTAACAGAACCTGATCAGAGTCCCACGTGTCACCCCATCTTGGATTCCCCTAGGTGTCTAGTTTTCAAAACTGCGCAGGTTTGCTAGGTTTCCCTGGGTGCCGGCTGAGCTAGAGGCCAAAATCCACAGCTAGGCACTTTGCAAAAAACAGCTCTGTTTTCTTTGTGAAAATGTGATGTGTCCACGTTGTGTTTTGGGGCTTTTCCTGTGGTGGGCGCTAGGCCTACCCCCACAAGTGAGGTACCATTTTTATCGGGAGACTTGGGGGAACGCTGGGTGGAAGGAAATTTGTAGCTCCTCTCTGATTACAGAACTTTCTGTCACCAAAATGAGAGGAAAAAGTGTTTTTTTGGGCCAAATTTTGAGGTTTGCAAAGGATTCTGGGTAACAGAATCTGGTCAGAGCCGCACGAGTCACCCCATCTTGGATTCCCCTAGGTGTCTAGTTTTCAAAACTGCGCAGGCTTGATAGGTTTCCCTAGGTGCCGGCTGAGCTAGAGGCCAAAATCCACAGCTAGGCACTTTGCAAAAAACAGCTCTGTTTTCTTTGTGAAAATGTGATGTGTCCACGTTGTGTTTTGGGGCTTTTCCTGTCGCGGGCGCTAGGCCTACCCCCACAAGTGAGGTACCATTTTTATCGGGAGACTTGGGGGAACGCTGGGTGGAAGGAAATTTGTAGCTCCTCTCTGATTACAGAACTTTCTGTCACCAAAATGAGAGGAAAAAGTGTTTTTTTGGCCAAATTTTGAGGTTTGCAAAGGATTCTGGGTAACAGAATCTGGTCAGAGCCACTCAAGTCACCCCATCTTGGATTCCGCTAGGTGTCTAGTTTTCAAAACTGCGCAGGTTTGATAGGTTTCCCTAGGTGCCGGCTGAGCTAGAGGCCAAAATCCACAGCTAGGCACTTTGCAAAAAACGGCTCTGTTTTCTTTGTGAAAATGTGATGTATCCATGGTGTGTTTTGGGGTAGTTCCTGTTGTGGGCGCTAGGCCTACCCCCACAAGTGAGGTACAATTTTTATCGGGAGACTTGAGGGAACGCTGCGTGGAAGGAAATTTGTGGCTCCTCTCTGATTACAGAACTTTCTGTCACCGAAATAAGAGGTAAAAGTGTTTATTTTGGCCAAATTTTGAGGTTTGCAAAGGATTCTGGGTAACAGAACCTGGTCAGAGCCCCACAAGTTACCCCATCTTGGATTCCCCTAGGTGTCCAGTTTTCAAAAATGCGCAGGTTTGCTAGGTTTCTCTAGGTGTCGGCTGAGCTAGAGGCCAAAATTCACAGCTAGGCACTTTGCAAAAAACAGCTCTGTTTTCTTTGTGAAAATGTGATGTATCCACGTTGTGTTTTGAGGATTTTCCTGCCGCATGCGCTAAGCCTACCTCCACAAGTGAGGTACCATTTTTATCGGGAGACATGGGGGGACGCTGGGTGGAAGGAAATGTGTGGCTCCTCTCTGATTCCAGAACTTTCTGTCACCAAAATGAGGGGAAAAAGTGTTTTTTTGGCCAAATTTTGAGGTTTGCAAAGGATTCTGGGTAACAGAACCTGGTCAGAGTCCCACGTGTCACCCCATCTTGGATTCCCCTAGGTGTCTAGTTTTCAAAACTGCGCAGGTTTGCTAGGTTTCCCTGGGTGCCGGCTGAGCTAGAGGCCAAAATCCACAGCTAGGCACTTTGCAAAAAACAGCTCTGTTTTCTTTGTGAAAATGTGATGTGTCCACGTTGTGTTTTGGGGCTTTTCCTGTTGTGGGCGCTAGGCCTACCCCCACAAGTGAGGTACCATTTTTATCGGGAGACTTGGGGGAACGCTGGGTGGAAGGAAATTTGTAGCTCCTCTCTGATTACAGAACTTTCTGTCACCAAAATGAGAGGAAAAAGTGTTTTTTTGGGCCAAATTTTGAGGTTTGCAAAGGATTCTGGGTAACAGAATCTGGTCAGAGCCGCACGAGTCACTCCATCTTGGATTCCCCTAGGTGTCTAGTTTTCAAAACTGCGCAGGCTTGATAGGTTTCCCTAGGTGCCGGCTGAGCTAGAGGCCAAAATCCACAGCTAGGCACTTTGCAAAAAACAGCTCTGTTTTCTTTGTGAAAATGTGATGTGTCCACGTTGTGTTTTGGGGCTTTTCCTGTCGCGGGCGCTAGGCCTACCCCCACAAGTGAGGTACCATTTTTATCGGGAGACTTGGGGGAACGCTGTGTGGAAGGAAATTTGTGGCTCCTCTCTGATTACAGAACTTTCTGTCACCAAAATGAGAGGTAAAAGTGTTTTTTTTGGCCAAATTTTGAGGTTTGCAAAGGACTCTGGCTAACAGAATCTGGTCAGAGCCCCACAAGTCACCCCATCTTGGATTCCCCAAGGTGTCTAGTTTTCAAAACTGCGCAGGTTTGCTAGGTTTCCCTAGGTGCCGGCTGAGCTAGAGGCCAAAATCCACAGCTAGGCACTTTGCAAAAAACAGCTCTGTTTTCTTTGTGAAAATGTGATGTGTCCACGTTGTGTTTTGGGGCTTTTCCTGTTGTGGGCGCTAGGCCTATCCCCATAAGTGAGGTACCATTTTTATCGGGAGACATGGGGGGACGCTGGGTGGAAGGAAATGCGTGGCTCCTCTCTGATTACAGAACTTTCTGTCACCGAAATGAGAGGTAAAAGTGTTTTTTGGGCCAAATTTTGCGGTTTGCAAAGGATTCTGGGTAACAGAACCTGGTCAGAGACCCACAAGTTACCCCATCTTGGATTCCCCTAGGAGTCCAGTTTTCAAAAATGCGCAGGTGTGCTAGGTTTCTCTAGGTGTCGGCTGAGCTAGAGGCCAAAATCCACAGCTCGGCACTTTGTAAAAAACAGCTCTGTTTTCTTTGTGAAAATGTGATTTATCCACGTTGTGTTTTGGGGCTTTTCCTGTTGTGGGCGCTAGGCCTACCCCCACAAGTGAGGTACCATTTTTATCGGGAGACTTGGGGGAACGCTGGGTGGAAGGAAATTTGTAGCTCCTCTCTGATTACAGAACTTTCTGTCACCAAAATGAGAGGAAAAAGTGTTTTTTTGGCCAAATTTTGAGGTTTGCAAAGGATTCTGGGTAACAGAATCTGGTCAGAGCCACTCAAGTCACCCCATCTTGGATTCCCCTAGGTGTCTAGTTTTCAAAACTGCGCAGGTTTGATAGGTTTCCCTAGGTGCCGGCTGAGCTAGAGGCCAAAATCCACAGCTAGGCACTTTGCAAAAAACGGCTCTGTTTTCTTTGTGAAAATGTGATGTATCCATGGTGTGTTTTGGGGTAGTTCCTGTTGTGGGCGCTAGGCCTACCCCCACAAGTGAGGTACAGTTTTTATCGGGAGACTTGGGGGAACGCTGCGTGGAAGGAAATTTGTGGCTCCTCTCTGATTACAGAACTTTCTGTCACCGAAATAAGAGGTAAAAGTGTTTTTTTTGGCCAAATTTTGAGGTTTGCAAAGGATTCTGGGTAACAGAACCTGGTCAGAGCCCCACAAGTTACCCCATCTTGGATTCCCCTAGGTGTCCAGTTTTCAAAAATGCGCAGGTTTGCTAGGTTTCTCTAGGTGTCGG
Source organism: Pleurodeles waltl (assembly GCF_031143425.1). NCBI lineage: Eukaryota > Metazoa > Chordata > Amphibia > Caudata > Salamandridae > Pleurodeles > Pleurodeles waltl. The sequence continues at coordinate 784,730,925 of NC_090440.1, forward strand.
CTGAGCTAGAGGCCAAAATTCACAGCTAGGCACTTTGCAAAAAACAGCTCTGTTATCTTTGTGAAAATGTGATGTATCCACGTTGTGTTTTGAGGATTTTCCTGCCGCATGCGCTAAGCCTACCCCCACAAGTGAGGTACCATTTTTATCGGGAGACATGGGGGGACGCTGGGTGGAAGGAAATGTGTGGCTTCTCTCTGATTCCAGAACTTTCTGTCACCAAAATGAGGGGAAAAAGTGTTTTTTTGGCCAAATTTTGAGGTTTGCAAAGGATTCTGGGTAACAGAACCTGATCAGAGTCCCACGTGTCACCCCATCTTGGATTCCCCTAGGTGTCTAGTTTTCAAAACTGCGCAGGTTTGCTAGGTTTCCCTGGGTGCCGGCTGAGCTAGAGGCCAAAATCCACAGCTAGGCACTTTGCAAAAAACAGCTCTGTTTTCTTTGTGAAAATGTGATGTGTCCACGTTGTGTTTTGGGGCTTTTCCTGTGGTGGGCGCTAGGCCTACCCCCACAAGTGAGGTACCATTTTTATCGGGAGACTTGGGGGAACGCTGGGTGGAAGGAAATTTGTAGCTCCTCTCTGATTACAGAACTTTCTGTCACCAAAATGAGAGGAAAAAGTGTTTTTTTGGGCCAAATTTTGAGGTTTGCAAAGGATTCTGGGTAACAGAATCTGGTCAGAGCCGCACGAGTCACCCCATCTTGGATTCCCCTAGGTGTCTAGTTTTCAAAACTGCGCAGGCTTGATAGGTTTCCCTAGGTGCCGGCTGAGCTAGAGGCCAAAATCCACAGCTAGGCACTTTGCAAAAAACAGCTCTGTTTTCTTTGTGAAAATGTGATGTGTCCACGTTGTGTTTTGGGGCTTTTCCTGTCGCGGGCGCTAGGCCTACCCCCACAAGTGAGGTACCATTTTTATCGGGAGACTTGGGGGAACGCTGTGTGGAAGGAAATTTGTGGCTCCTCTCTGATTACAGAACTTTCTGTCACCAAAATGAGAGGTAAAAGTGTTTTTTTTGGCCAAATTTTGAGGTTTGCAAAGGACTCTGGCTAACAGAATCTGGTCAGAGCCCCACAAGTCACCCCATCTTGGATTCCCCAAGGTGTCTAGTTTTCAAAACTGCGCAGGTTTGCTAGGTTTCCCTAGGTGCCGGCTGAGCTAGAGGCCAAAATCCACAGCTCGGCACTTTGCAAAAAACAGCTCTGTTTTCTTTGTGAAAATGTGATGTGTCCACGTTGTGTTTTGGGGCTTTTCCTGTTGTGGGCGCTAGGCCTACCCCCATAAGTGAGGTACCATTTTTATCGGGAGACATGGGGGGACGCTGGGTGGAAGGAAATGCGTGGCTCCTCTCTGATTACAGAACTTTCTGTCACCGAAATGAGAGGTAAAAGTGTTTTTTGGGCCAAATTTTGCGGTTTGCAAAGGATTCTGGGTAACAGAACCTGGTCAGAGACCCACAAGTTACCCCATCTTGGATTCCCCTAGGAGTCCAGTTTTCAAAAATGCGCAGGTGTGCTAGGTTTCTCTAGGTGTCGGCTGAGCTAGAGGCCAAAATCCACAGCTCGGCACTTTGTAAAAAACAGCTCTGTTTTCTTTGTGAAAATGTGATGTATCCACGTTGTGTTTTGGGGCTTTTCCTGTTGTGGGCGCTAGGCCTACCCCCACAAGTGAGGTACCATTTTTATCGGGAGACTTGGGGGAACGCTGGGTGGAAGGAAATTTGTAGCTCCTCTCTGATTACAGAACTTTCTGTCACCAAAATGAGAGGAAAAAGTGTTTTTTTGGCCAAATTTTGAGGTTTGCAAAGGATTCTGGGTAACAGAATCTGGTCAGAGCCACTCAAGTCACCCCATCTTGGATTCCGCTAGGTGTCTAGTTTTCAAAACTGCGCAGGTTTGATAGGTTTCCCTAGGTGCCGGCTGAGCTAGAGGCCAAAATCCACAGCTAGGCACTTTGCAAAAAACGGCTCTGTTTTCTTTGTGAAAATGTGATGTATCCATGGTGTGTTTTGGGGTAGTTCCTGTTGTGGGCGCTAGGCCTACCCCCACAAGTGAGGTACAATTTTTATCGGGAGACTTGAGGGAACGCTGCGTGGAAGGAAATTTGTGGCTCCTCTCTGATTACAGAACTTTCTGTCACCGAAATAAGAGGTAAAAGTGTTTATTTTGGCCAAATTTTGAGGTTTGCAAAGGATTCTGGGTAACAGAACCTGGTCAGAGCCCCACAAGTTACCCCATCTTGGATTCCCCTAGGTGTCCAGTTTTCAAAAATGCGCAGGTTTGCTAGGTTTCTCTAGGTGTCGGCTGAGCTAGAGGCCAAAATTCACAGCTAGGCACTTTGCAAAAAACAGCTCTGTTTTCTTTGTGAAAATGTGATGTATCCACGTTGTGTTTTGAGGATTTTCCTGCCGCATGCGCTAAGCCTACCTCCACAAGTGAGGTACCATTTTTATCGGGAGACATGGGGGGACGCTGGGTGGAAGGAAATGTGTGGCTCCTCTCTGATTCCAGAACTTTCTGTCACCAAAATGAGGGGAAAAAGTGTTTTTTTGGCCAAATTTTGAGGTTTGCAAAGGATTCTGGGTAACAGAACCTGGTCAGAGTCCCACGTGTCACCCCATCTTGGATTCCCCTAGGTGTCTAGTTTTCAAAACTGCGCAGGTTTGCTAGGTTTCCCTGGGTGCCGGCTGAGCTAGAGGCCAAAATCCACAGCTAGGCACTTTGCAAAAAACAGCTCTGTTTTCTTTGTGAAAATGTGATGTGTCCACGTTGTGTTTTGGGGCTTTTCCTGTTGTGGGCGCTAGGCCTACCCCCACAAGTGAGGTACCATTTTTATCGGGAGACTTGGGGGAACGCTGGGTGGAAGGAAATTTGTAGCTCCTCTCTGATTACAGAACTTTCTGTCACCAAAATGAGAGGAAAAAGTGTTTTTTTGGGCCAAATTTTGAGGTTTGCAAAGGATTCTGGGTAACAGAATCTGGTCAGAGCCGCACGAGTCACTCCATCTTGGATTCCCCTAGGTGTCTAGTTTTCAAAACTGCGCAGGCTTGATAGGTTTCCCTAGGTGCCGGCTGAGCTAGAGGCCAAAATCCACAGCTAGGCACTTTGCAAAAAACAGCTCTGTTTTCTTTGTGAAAATGTGATGTGTCCACGTTGTGTTTTGGGGCTTTTCCTGTCGCGGGCGCTAGGCCTACCCCCACAAGTGAGGTACCATTTTTATCGGGAGACTTGGGGGAACGCTGTGTGGAAGGAAATTTGTGGCTCCTCTCTGATTACAGAACTTTCTGTCACCAAAATGAGAGGTAAAAGTGTTTTTTTTGGCCAAATTTTGAGGTTTGCAAAGGACTCTGGCTAACAGAATCTGGTCAGAGCCCCACAAGTCACCCCATCTTGGATTCCCCAAGGTGTCTAGTTTTCAAAACTGCGCAGGTTTGCTAGGTTTCCCTAGGTGCCGGCTGAGCTAGAGGCCAAAATCCACAGCTAGGCACTTTGCAAAAAACAGCTCTGTTTTCTTTGTGAAAATGTGATGTGTCCACGTTGTGTTTTGGGGCTTTTCCTGTTGTGGGCGCTAGGCCTATCCCCATAAGTGAGGTACCATTTTTATCGGGAGACATGGGGGGACGCTGGGTGGAAGGAAATGCGTGGCTCCTCTCTGATTACAGAACTTTCTGTCACCGAAATGAGAGGTAAAAGTGTTTTTTGGGCCAAATTTTGCGGTTTGCAAAGGATTCTGGGTAACAGAACCTGGTCAGAGTCCCACGTGTCACCCCATCTTGGATTCCCCTAGGTGTCTAGTTTTCAAAACTGCGCAGGTTTGCTAGGTTTCCCTGGGTGCCGGCTGAGCTAGAGGCCAAAATCCACAGCTAGGCACTTTGCAAAAAACAGCTCTGTTTTCTTTGTGAAAATGTGATGTGTCCACGTTGTGTTTTGGGGCTTTTCCTGTTGTGGGCGCTAGGCCTATCCCCATAAGTGAGGTACCATTTTTATCGGGAGACATGGGGGGACGCTGGGTGGAAGGAAATGCGTGGCTCCTCTCTGATTACAGAACTTTCTGTCACCGAAATGAGAGGTAAAAGTGTTTTTTGGGCCAAATTTTGCGGTTTGCAAAGGATTCTGGGTAACAGAACCTGGTCAGAGACCCACAAGTTACCCCATCTTGGATTCCCCTAGGAGTCCAGTTTTCAAAAATGCGCAGGTGTGCTAGGTTTCTCTAGGTGTCGGCTGAGCTAGAGGCCAAAATCCACAGCTCGGCACTTTGTAAAAAACAGCTCTGTTTTCTTTGTGAAAATGTGATTTATCCACGTTGTGTTTTGGGGCTTTTCCTGTTGTGGGCGCTAGGCCTACCCCCACAAGTGAGGTACCATTTTTATCGGGAGACTTGGGGGAACGCTGGGTGGAAGGAAATTTGTAGCTCCTCTCTGATTACAGAACTTTCTGTCACCAAAATGAGAGGAAAAAGTGTTTTTTTGGCCAAATTTTGAGGTTTGCAAAGGATTCTGGGTAACAGAATCTGGTCAGAGCCACTCAAGTCACCCCATCTTGGATTCCCCTAGGTGTCTAGTTTTCAAAACTGCGCAGGTTTGATAGGTTTCCCTAGGTGCCGGCTGAGCTAGAGGCCAAAATCCACAGCTAGGCACTTTGCAAAAAACGGCTCTGTTTTCTTTGTGAAAATGTGATGTATCCATGGTGTGTTTTGGGGTAGTTCCTGTTGTGGGCGCTAGGCCTACCCCCACAAGTGAGGTACAGTTTTTATCGGGAGACTTGGGGGAACGCTGCGTGGAAGGAAATTTGTGGCTCCTCTCTGATTACAGAACTTTCTGTCACCGAAATAAGAGGTAAAAGTGTTTTTTTTGGCCAAATTTTGAGGTTTGCAAAGGATTCTGGGTAACAGAACCTGGTCAGAGCCCCACAAGTTACCCCATCTTGGATTCCCCTAGGTGTCCAGTTTTCAAAAATGCGCAGGTTTGCTAGGTTTCTCTAGGTGTCGGCTGAGCTAGAGGCCAAAATTCACAGCTAGGCACTTTGCAAAAAACAGCTCTGTTATCTTTGTGAAAATGTGATGTATCCACGTTGTGTTTTGAGGATTTTCCTGCCGCATGCGCTAAGCCTACCCCCACAAGTGAGGTACCATTTTTATCGGGAGACATGGGGGGACGCTGGGTGGAAGGAAATGTGTGGCTTCTCTCTGATTCCAGAACTTTCTGTCACCAAAATGAGGGGAAAAAGTGTTTTTTTGGCCAAATTTTGAGGTTTGCAAAGGATTCTGGGTAACAGAACCTGATCAGAGTCCCACGTGTCACCCCATCTTGGATTCCCCTAGGTGTCTAGTTTTCAAAACTGCGCAGGTTTGCTAGGTTTCCCTGGGTGCCGGCTGAGCTAGAGGCCAAAATCCACAGCTAGGCACTTTGCAAAAAACAGCTCTGTTTTCTTTGTGAAAATGTGATGTGTCCACGTTGTGTTTTGGGGCTTTTCCTGTGGTGGGCGCTAGGCCTACCCCCACAAGTGAGGTACCATTTTTATCGGGAGACTTGGGGGAACGCTGGGTGGAAGGAAATTTGTAGCTCCTCTCTGATTACAGAACTTTCTGTCACCAAAATGAGAGGAAAAAGTGTTTTTTTGGGCCAAATTTTGAGGTTTGCAAAGGATTCTGGGTAACAGAATCTGGTCAGAGCCGCACGAGTCACCCCATCTTGGATTCCCCTAGGTGTCTAGTTTTCAAAACTGCGCAGGCTTGATAGGTTTCCCTAGGTGCCGGCTGAGCTAGAGGCCAAAATCCACAGCTAGGCACTTTGCAAAAAACAGCTCTGTTTTCTTTGTGAAAATGTGATGTGTCCACGTTGTGTTTTGGGGCTTTTCCTGTCGCGGGCGCTAGGCCTACCCCCACAAGTGAGGTACCATTTTTATCGGGAGACTTGGGGGAACGCTGTGTGGAAGGAAATTTGTGGCTCCTCTCTGATTACAGAACTTTCTGTCACCAAAATGAGAGGTAAAAGTGTTTTTTTTGGCCAAATTTTGAGGTTTGCAAAGGACTCTGGCTAACAGAATCTGGTCAGAGCCCCACAAGTCACCCCATCTTGGATTCCCCAAGGTGTCTAGTTTTCAAAACTGCGCAGGTTTGCTAGGTTTCCCTAGGTGCCGGCTGAGCTAGAGGCCAAAATCCACAGCTCGGCACTTTGCAAAAAACAGCTCTGTTTTCTTTGTGAAAATGTGATGTGTCCACGTTGTGTTTTGGGGCTTTTCCTGTTGTGGGCGCTAGGCCTACCCCCATAAGTGAGGTACCATTTTTATCGGGAGACATGGGGGGACGCTGGGTGGAAGGAAATGCGTGGCTCCTCTCTGATTACAGAACTTTCTGTCACCGAAATGAGAGGTAAAAGTGTTTTTTGGGCCAAATTTTGCGGTTTGCAAAGGATTCTGGGTAACAGAACCTGGTCAGAGACCCACAAGTTACCCCATCTTGGATTCCCCTAGGAGTCCAGTTTTCAAAAATGCGCAGGTGTGCTAGGTTTCTCTAGGTGTCGGCTGAGCTAGAGGCCAAAATCCACAGCTCGGCACTTTGTAAAAAACAGCTCTGTTTTCTTTGTGAAAATGTGATGTATCCACGTTGTGTTTTGGGGCTTTTCCTGTTGTGGGCGCTAGGCCTACCCCCACAAGTGAGGTACCATTTTTATCGGGAGACTTGGGGGAACGCTGGGTGGAAGGAAATTTGTAGCTCCTCTCTGATTACAGAACTTTCTGTCACCAAAATGAGAGGAAAAAGTGTTTTTTTGGCCAAATTTAGAGGTTTGCAAAGGATTCTGGGTAACAGAATCTGGTCAGAGCCACTCAAGTCACCCCATCTTGGATTCCGCTAGGTGTCTAGTTTTCAAAACTGCGCAGGTTTGATAGGTTTCCCTAGGTGCCGGCTGAGCTAGAGGCCAAAATCCACAGCTAGGCACTTTGCAAAAAACGGCTCTGTTTTCTTTGTGAAAATGTGATGTATCCATGGTGTGTTTTGGGGTAGTTCCTGTTGTGGGCGCTAGGCCTACCCCCACAAGTGAGGTACAATTTTTATCGGGAGACTTGAGGGAACGCTGCGTGGAAGGAAATTTGTGGCTCCTCTCTGATTACAGAACTTTCTGTCACCGAAATAAGAGGTAAAAGTGTTTATTTTGGCCAAATTTTGAGGTTTGCAAAGGATTCTGGGTAACAGAACCTGGTCAGAGCCCCACAAGTTACCCCATCTTGGATTCCCCTAGGTGTCCAGTTTTCAAAAATGCGCAGGTTTGCTAGGTTTCTCTAGGTGTCGGCTGAGCTAGAGGCCAAAATTCACAGCTAGGCACTTTGCAAAAAACAGCTCTGTTTTCTTTGTGAAAATGTGATGTATCCACGTTGTGTTTTGAGGATTTTCCTGCCGCATGCGCTAAGCCTACCTCCACAAGTGAGGTACCATTTTTATCGGGAGACATGGGGGGACGCTGGGTGGAAGGAAATGTGTGGCTCCTCTCTGATTCCAGAACTTTCTGTCACCAAAATGAGGGGAAAAAGTGTTTTTTTGGCCAAATTTTGAGGTTTGCAAAGGATTCTGGGTAACAGAACCTGGTCAGAGTCCCACGTGTCACCCCATCTTGGATTCCCCTAGGTGTCTAGTTTTCAAAACTGCGCAGGTTTGCTAGGTTTCCCTGGGTGCCGGCTGAGCTAGAGGCCAAAATCCACAGCTAGGCACTTTGCAAAAAACAGCTCTGTTTTCTTTGTGAAAATGTGATGTGTCCACGTTGTGTTTTGGGGCTTTTCCTGTTGTGGGCGCTAGGCCTACCCCCACAAGTGAGGTACCATTTTTATCGGGAGACTTGGGGGAACGCTGGGTGGAAGGAAATTTGTAGCTCCTCTCTGATTACAGAACTTTCTGTCACCAAAATGAGAGGAAAAAGTGTTTTTTTGGGCCAAATTTTGAGGTTTGCAAAGGATTCTGGGTAACAGAATCTGGTCAGAGCCGCACGAGTCACTCCATCTTGGATTCCCCTAGGTGTCTAGTTTTCAAAACTGCGCAGGCTTGATAGGTTTCCCTAGGTGCCGGCTGAGCTAGAGGCCAAAATCCACAGCTAGGCACTTTGCAAAAAACAGCTCTGTTTTCTTTGTGAAAATGTGATGTGTCCACGTTGTGTTTTGGGGCTTTTCCTGTCGCGGGCGCTAGGCCTACCCCCACAAGTGAGGTACCATTTTTATCGGGAGACTTGGGGGAACGCTGTGTGGAAGGAAATTTGTGGCTCCTCTCTGATTACAGAACTTTCTGTCACCAAAATGAGAGGTAAAAGTGTTTTTTTTGGCCAAATTTTGAGGTTTGCAAAGGACTCTGGCTAACAGAATCTGGTCAGAGCCCCACAAGTCACCCCATCTTGGATTCCCCAAGGTGTCTAGTTTTCAAAACTGCGCAGGTTTGCTAGGTTTCCCTAGGTGCCGGCTGAGCTAGAGGCCAAAATCCACAGCTAGGCACTTTGCAAAAAACAGCTCTGTTTTCTTTGTGAAAATGTGATGTGTCCACGTTGTGTTTTGGGGCTTTTCCTGTTGTGGGCGCTAGGCCTATCCCCATAAGTGAGGTACCATTTTTATCGGGAGACATGGGGGGACGCTGGGTGGAAGGAAATGCGTGGCTCCTCTCTGATTACAGAACTTTCTGTCACCGAAATGAGAGGTAAAAGTGTTTTTTGGGCCAAATTTTGCGGTTTGCAAAGGATTCTGGGTAACAGAACCTGGTCAGAGTCCCACGTGTCACCCCATCTTGGATTCCCCTAGGTGTCTAGTTTTCAAAACTGCGCAGGTTTGCTAGGTTTCCCTGGGTGCCGGCTGAGCTAGAGGCCAAAATCCACAGCTAGGCACTTTGCAAAAAACAGCTCTGTTTTCTTTGTGAAAATGTGATGTGTCCACGTTGTGTTTTGGGGCTTTTCCTGTTGTGGGCGCTAGGCCTATCCCCATAAGTGAGGTACCATTTTTATCGGGAGACATGGGGGGACGCTGGGTGGAAGGAAATGCGTGGCTCCTCTCTGATTACAGAACTTTCTGTCACCGAAATGAGAGGTAAAAGTGTTTTTTGGGCCAAATTTTGCGGTTTGCAAAGGATTCTGGGTAACAGAACCTGGTCAGAGACCCACAAGTTACCCCATCTTGGATTCCCCTAGGAGTCCAGTTTTCAAAAATGCGCAGGTGTGCTAGGTTTCTCTAGGTGTCGGCTGAGCTAGAGGCCAAAATCCACAGCTCGGCACTTTGTAAAAAACAGCTCTGTTTTCTTTGTGAAAATGTGATTTATCCACGTTGTGTTTTGGGGCTTTTCCTGTTGTGGGCGCTAGGCCTACCCCCACAAGTGAGGTACCATTTTTATCGGGAGACTTGGGGGAACGCTGGGTGGAAGGAAATTTGTAGCTCCTCTCTGATTACAGAACTTTCTGTCACCAAAATGAGAGGAAAAAGTGTTTTTTTGGCCAAATTTTGAGGTTTGCAAAGGATTCTGGGTAACAGAATCTGGTCAGAGCCACTCAAGTCACCCCATCTTGGATTCCCCTAGGTGTCTAGTTTTCAAAACTGCGCAGGTTTGATAGGTTTCCCTAGGTGCCGGCTGAGCTAGAGGCCAAAATCCACAGCTAGGCACTTTGCAAAAAACGGCTCTGTTTTCTTTGTGAAAATGTGATGTATCCATGGTGTGTTTTGGGGTAGTTCCTGTTGTGGGCGCTAGGCCTACCCCCACAAGTGAGGTACAGTTTTTATCGGGAGACTTGGGGGAACGCTGCGTGGAAGGAAATTTGTGGCTCCTCTCTGATTACAGAACTTTCTGTCACCGAAATAAGAGGTAAAAGTGTTTTTTTTGGCCAAATTTTGAGGTTTGCAAAGGATTCTGGGTAACAGAACCTGGTCAGAGCCCCACAAGTTACCCCATCTTGGATTCCCCTAGGTGTCCAGTTTTCAAAAATGCGCAGGTTTGCTAGGTTTCTCTAGGTGTCGGCTGAGCTAGAGGCCAAAATTCACAGCTAGGCACTTTGCAAAAAACAGCTCTGTTATCTTTGTGAAAATGTGATGTATCCACGTTGTGTTTTGAGGATTTTCCTGCCGCATGCGCTAAGCCTACCCCCACAAGTGAGGTACCATTTTTATCGGGAGACATGGGGGGACGCTGGGTGGAAGGAAATGTGTGGCTTCTCTCTGATTCCAGAACTTTCTGTCACCAAAATGAGGGGAAAAAGTGTTTTTTTGGCCAAATTTTGAGGTTTGCAAAGGATTCTGGGTAACAGAACCTGATCAGAGTCCCACGTGTCACCCCATCTTGGATTCCCCTAGGTGTCTAGTTTTCAAAACTGCGCAGGTTTGCTAGGTTTCCCTGGGTGCCGGCTGAGCTAGAGGCCAAAATCCACAGCTAGGCACTTTGCAAAAAACAGCTCTGTTTTCTTTGTGAAAATGTGATGTGTCCACGTTGTGTTTTGGGGCTTTTCCTGTGGTGGGCGCTAGGCCTACCCCCACAAGTGAGGTACCATTTTTATCGGGAGACTTGGGGGAACGCTGGGTGGAAGGAAATTTGTAGCTCCTCTCTGATTACAGAACTTTCTGTCACCAAAATGAGAGGAAAAAGTGTTTTTTTGGGCCAAATTTTGAGGTTTGCAAAGGATTCTGGGTAACAGAATCTGGTCAGAGCCGCACGAGTCACCCCATCTTGGATTCCCCTAGGTGTCTAGTTTTCAAAACTGCGCAGGCTTGATAGGTTTCCCTAGGTGCCGGCTGAGCTAGAGGCCAAAATCCACAGCTAGGCACTTTGCAAAAAACAGCTCTGTTTTCTTTGTGAAAATGTGATGTGTCCACGTTGTGTTTTGGGGCTTTTCCTGTCGCGGGCGCTAGGCCTACCCCCACAAGTGAGGTACCATTTTTATCGGGAGACTTGGGGGAACGCTGTGTGGAAGGAAATTTGTGGCTCCTCTCTGATTACAGAACTTTCTGTCACCAAAATGAGAGGTAAAAGTGTTTTTTTTGGCCAAATTTTGAGGTTTGCAAAGGACTCTGGCTAACAGAATCTGGTCAGAGCCCCACAAGTCACCCCATCTTGGATTCCCCAAGGTGTCTAGTTTTCAAAACTGCGCAGGTTTGCTAGGTTTCCCTAGGTGCCGGCTGAGCTAGAGGCCAAAATCCACAGCTCGGCACTTTGCAAAAAACAGCTCTGTTTTCTTTGTGAAAATGTGATGTGTCCACGTTGTGTTTTGGGGCTTTTCCTGTTGTGGGCGCTAGGCCTACCCCCATAAGTGAGGTACCATTTTTATCGGGAGACATGGGGGGACGCTGGGTGGAAGGAAATGCGTGGCTCCTCTCTGATTACAGAACTTTCTGTCACCGAAATGAGAGGTAAAAGTGTTTTTTGGGCCAAATTTTGCGGTTTGCAAAGGATTCTGGGTAACAGAACCTGGTCAGAGACCCACAAGTTACCCCATCTTGGATTCCCCTAGGAGTCCAGTTTTCAAAAATGCGCAGGTGTGCTAGGTTTCTCTAGGTGTCGGCTGAGCTAGAGGCCAAAATCCACAGCTCGGCACTTTGTAAAAAACAGCTCTGTTTTCTTTGTGAAAATGTGATGTATCCACGTTGTGTTTTGGGGCTTTTCCTGTTGTGGGCGCTAGGCCTACCCCCACAAGTGAGGTACCATTTTTATCGGGAGACTTGGGGGAACGCTGGGTGGAAGGAAATTTGTAGCTCCTCTCTGATTACAGAACTTTCTGTCACCAAAATGAGAGGAAAAAGTGTTTTTTTGGCCAAATTTAGAGGTTTGCAAAGGATTCTGGGTAACAGAATCTGGTCAGAGCCACTCAAGTCACCCCATCTTGGATTCCGCTAGGTGTCTAGTTTTCAAAACTGCGCAGGTTTGATAGGTTTCCCTAGGTGCCGGCTGAGCTAGAGGCCAAAATCCACAGCTAGGCACTTTGCAAAAAACGGCTCTGTTTTCTTTGTGAAAATGTGATGTATCCATGGTGTGTTTTGGGGTAGTTCCTGTTGTGGGCGCTAGGCCTACCCCCACAAGTGAGGTACAATTTTTATCGGGAGACTTGAGGGAACGCTGCGTGGAAGGAAATTTGTGGCTCCTCTCTGATTACAGAACTTTCTGTCACCGAAATAAGAGGTAAAAGTGTTTATTTTGGCCAAATTTTGAGGTTTGCAAAGGATTCTGGGTAACAGAACCTGGTCAGAGCCCCACAAGTTACCCCATCTTGGATTCCCCTAGGTGTCCAGTTTTCAAAAATGCGCAGGTTTGCTAGGTTTCTCTAGGTGTCGGCTGAGCTAGAGGCCAAAATTCACAGCTAGGCACTTTGCAAAAAACAGCTCTGTTTTCTTTGTGAAAATGTGATGTATCCACGTTGTGTTTTGAGGATTTTCCTGCCGCATGCGCTAAGCCTACCTCCACAAGTGAGGTACCATTTTTATCGGGAGACATGGGGGGACGCTGGGTGGAAGGAAATGTGTGGCTCCTCTCTGATTCCAGAACTTTCTGTCACCAAAATGAGGGGAAAAAGTGTTTTTTTGGCCAAATTTTGAGGTTTGCAAAGGATTCTGGGTAACAGAACCTGGTCAGAGTCCCACGTGTCACCCCATCTTGGATTCCCCTAGGTGTCTAGTTTTCAAAACTGCGCAGGTTTGCTAGGTTTCCCTGGGTGCCGGCTGAGCTAGAGGCCAAAATCCACAGCTAGGCACTTTGCAAAAAACAGCTCTGTTTTCTTTGTGAAAATGTGATGTGTCCACGTTGTGTTTTGGGGCTTTTCCTGTTGTGGGCGCTAGGCCTACCCCCACAAGTGAGGTACCATTTTTATCGGGAGACTTGGGGGAACGCTGGGTGGAAGGAAATTTGTAGCTCCTCTCTGATTACAGAACTTTCTGTCACCAAAATGAGAGGAAAAAGTGTTTTTTTGGGCCAAATTTTGAGGTTTGCAAAGGATTCTGGGTAACAGAATCTGGTCAGAGCCGCACGAGTCACTCCATCTTGGATTCCCCTAGGTGTCTAGTTTTCAAAACTGCGCAGGCTTGATAGGTTTCCCTAGGTGCCGGCTGAGCTAGAGGCCAAAATCCACAGCTAGGCACTTTGCAAAAAACAGCTCTGTTTTCTTTGTGAAAATGTGATGTGTCCACGTTGTGTTTTGGGGCTTTTCCTGTCGCGGGCGCTAGGCCTACCCCCACAAGTGAGGTACCATTTTTATCGGGAGACTTGGGGGAACGCTGTGTGGAAGGAAATTTGTGGCTCCTCTCTGATTACAGAACTTTCTGTCACCAAAATGAGAGGTAAAAGTGTTTTTTTTGGCCAAATTTTGAGGTTTGCAAAGGACTCTGGCTAACAGAATCTGGTCAGAGCCCCACAAGTCACCCCATCTTGGATTCCCCAAGGTGTCTAGTTTTCAAAACTGCGCAGGTTTGCTAGGTTTCCCTAGGTGCCGGCTGAGCTAGAGGCCAAAATCCACAGCTAGGCACTTTGCAAAAAACAGCTCTGTTTTCTTTGTGAAAATGTGATGTGTCCACGTTGTGTTTTGGGGCTTTTCCTGTTGTGGGCGCTAGGCCTATCCCCATAAGTGAGGTACCATTTTTATCGGGAGACATGGGGGGACGCTGGGTGGAAGGAAATGCGTGGCTCCTCTCTGATTACAGAACTTTCTGTCACCGAAATGAGAGGTAAAAGTGTTTTTTGGGCCAAATTTTGCGGTTTGCAAAGGATTCTGGGTAACAGAACCTGGTCAGAGACCCACAAGTTACCCCATCTTGGATTCCCCTAGGAGTCCAGTTTTCAAAAATGCGCAGGTGTGCTAGGTTTCTCTAGGTGTCGGCTGAGCTAGAGGCCAAAATCCACAGCTCGGCACTTTGTAAAAAACAGCTCTGTTTTCTTTGTGAAAATGTGATTTATCCACGTTGTGTTTTGGGGCTTTTCCTGTTGTGGGCGCTAGGCCTACCCCCACAAGTGAGGTACCATTTTTATCGGGAGACTTGGGGGAACGCTGGGTGGAAGGAAATTTGTAGCTCCTCTCTGATTACAGAACTTTCTGTCACCAAAATGAGAGGAAAAAGTGTTTTTTTGGCCAAATTTTGAGGTTTGCAAAGGATTCTGGGTAACAGAATCTGGTCAGAGCCACTCAAGTCACCCCATCTTGGATTCCCCTAGGTGTCTAGTTTTCAAAACTGCGCAGGTTTGATAGGTTTCCCTAGGTGCCGGCTGAGCTAGAGGCCAAAATCCACAGCTAGGCACTTTGCAAAAAACGGCTCTGTTTTCTTTGTGAAAATGTGATGTATCCATGGTGTGTTTTGGGGTAGTTCCTGTTGTGGGCGCTAGGCCTACCCCCACAAGTGAGGTACAGTTTTTATCGGGAGACTTGGGGGAACGCTGCGTGGAAGGAAATTTGTGGCTCCTCTCTGATTACAGAACTTTCTGTCACCGAAATAAGAGGTAAAAGTGTTTTTTTTGGCCAAATTTTGAGGTTTGCAAAGGATTCTGGGTAACAGAACCTGGTCAGAGCCCCACAAGTTACCCCATCTTGGATTCCCCTAGGTGTCCAGTTTTCAAAAATGCGCAGGTTTGCTAGGTTTCTCTAGGTGTCGGCTGAGCTAGAGGCCAAAATTCACAGCTAGGCACTTTGCAAAAAACAGCTCTGTTTTCTTTGTGAAAATGTGATGTATCCACGTTGTGTTTTGAGGATTTTCCTGCCGCATGCGCTAAGCCTACCTCCACAAGTGAGGTACCATTTTTATCGGGAGACATGGGGGGACGCTGGGTGGAAGGAAATGTGTGGCTCCTCTCTGATTCCAGAACTTTCTGTCACCAAAATGAGGGAAAAAAGTGTTTTTTTGGCCAAATTTTGAGGTTTGCAAAGGATTCTGGGTAACAGAACCTGGTCAGAGTCCCACGTGTCACCCCATCTTGGATTCCCCTAGGTGTCTAGTTTTCAAAACTGCGCAGGTTTGCTAGGTTTCCCTGGGTGCCGGCTGAGCTAGAGGCCAAAATCCACAGCTAGGCACTTTGCAAAAAACAGCTCTGTTTTCTTTGTGAAAATGTGATGTGTCCACGTTGTGTTTTGGGGCTTTTCCTGTTGTGGGCGCTAGGCCTACCCCCACAAGTGAGGTACCATTTTTATCGGGAGACTTGGGGGAACGCTGGGTGGAAGGAAATTTGTAGCTCCTCTCTGATTACAGAACTTTCTGTCACCAAAATGAGAGGAAAAAGTGTTTTTTTGGGCCAAATTTTGAGGTTTGCAAAGGATTCTGGGTAACAGAATCTGGTCAGAGCCGCACGAGTCACTCCATCTTGGATTCCCCTAGGTGTCTAGTTTTCAAAACTGCGCAGGCTTGATAGGTTTCCCTAGGTGCCGGCTGAGCTAGAGGCCAAAATCCACAGCTAGGCACTTTGCAAAAAACAGCTCTGTTTTCTTTGTGAAAATGTGATGTGTCCACGTTGTGTTTTGGGGCTTTTCCTGTCGCGGGCGCTAGGCCTACCCCCACAAGTGAGGTACCATTTTTATCGGGAGACTTGGGGGAACGCTGTGTGGAAGGAAATTTGTGGCTCCTCTCTGATTACAGAACTTTCTGTCACCAAAATGAGAGGTAAAAGTGTTTTTTTTGGCCAAATTTTGAGGTTTGCAAAGGACTCTGGCTAACAGAATCTGGTCAGAGCCCCACAAGTCACCCCATCTTGGATTCCCCAAGGTGTCTAGTTTTCAAAACTGCGCAGGTTTGCTAGGTTTCCCTAGGTGCCGGCTGAGCTAGAGGCCAAAATCCACAGCTAGGCACTTTGCAAAAAACAGCTCTGTTTTCTTTGTGAAAATGTGATGTGTCCACGTTGTGTTTTGGGGCTTTTCCTGTTGTGGGCGCTAGGCCTATCCCCATAAGTGAGGTACCATTTTTATCGGGAGACATGGGGGGACGCTGGGTGGAAGGAAATGCGTGGCTCCTCTCTGATTACAGAACTTTCTGTCACCGAAATGAGAGGTAAAAGTGTTTTTTGGGCCAAATTTTGCGGTTTGCAAAGGATTCTGGGTAACAGAACCTGGTCAGAGACCCACAAGTTACCCCATCTTGGATTCCCCTAGGAGTCCAGTTTTCAAAAATGCGCAGGTGTGCTAGGTTTCTCTAGGTGTCGGCTGAGCTAGAGGCCAAAATCCACAGCTCGGCACTTTGTAAAAAACAGCTCTGTTTTCTTTGTGAAAATGTGATGTATCCACGTTGTGTTTTGGGGCTTTTCCTGTTGTGGGCGCTAGGCCTACCCCCACAAGTGAGGTACCATTTTTATCGGGAGACTTGGGGGAACGCTGGGTGGAAGGAAATTTGTAGCTCCTCTCTGATTACAGAACTTTCTGTCACCAAAATGAGAGGAAAAAGTGTTTTTTTGGCCAAATTTTGAGGTTTGCAAAGGATTCTGGGTAACAGAATCTGGTCAGAGCCACTCAAGTCACCCCATCTTGGATTCCCCTAGGTGTCTAGTTTTCAAAACTGCGCAGGTTTGATAGGTTTCCCTAGGTGCCGGCTGAGCTTGAGGCCAAAATCCACAGCTAGGCACTTTGCAAAAAACGGCTCTGTTTTCTTTGTGAAAATGTGATGTATCCATGGTGTGTTTTGGGGTAGTTCCTGTTGTGGGCGCTAGGCCTACCCCCACAAGTGAGGTACAATTTTTATCGGGAGACTTGGGGGAACGCTGCGTGGAAGGAAATTTGTGGCTCCTCTCTGATTACAGAACTTTCTGTCACCGAAATATGAGGTAAAAGTGTTTTTTTTGGCCAAATTTTGAGGTTTGCAAAGGATTCTGGGTAACAGAACCTGGTCAGAGCCCCACAAGTTACCCCATCTTGGATTCCCCTAGGTGTCCAGTTTTCCAAAATGCGTAGGTTTGCTAGGTTTCTCTAGGTGTCGGCTGAGCTAGAGGCCAAAAGTCACAGCTAGGCACTTTGCAAAAAACAGCTCTGTTATCTTTGTGAAAATGTGATGTATCCACGTTGTGTTTTGAGGATTTTCCTGCCGCATGCGCTAAGCCTACCCCCACAAGTGAGGTACCATTTGTATCGGGAGACATGGGGGGACGCTGGGTGGAAGGAAATGTGTGGCTTCTCTCTGATTCCAGAACTTTCTGTCACCAAAATGAGGGGAAAAAGTGTTTTTTTGGTCAAATTTTGAGGTTTGCAAAGGATTCTGGGTAACAGAACCTGATCAGAGTCCCACGTGTCACCCCATCTTGGATTCCCCTAGGTGTCTAGTTTTCAAAACTGCGCAGGTTTGCTAGGTTTCCCTGGGTTGCGGCTGAGCTAGAGGCCAAAATCCACAGCTAGGCACTTTGCAAAAAACAGCTCTGTTTTCTTTGTGAAAATGTGATGTGTCCACGTTGTGTTTTGGGGCTTTTCCTGTGGTGGGCCCTAGGCCTACCCCCACAAGTGAGGTACCATTTTTATCGGGAGACTTGGGGGAACGCTGGGTGGAAGGAAATTTGTAGCTCCTCTCTGATTACAGAACTTTCTGTCACCAAAATGAGAGGAAAAAGTGTTTTTTGGGGCCAAATTTTGAGGTTTGCAAAGGATTCTGGGTAACAGAATCTGGTCAGAGCCGCACAAGTCACCCCATCTTGGATTCCCCTAGGTGTCTAGTTTTAAAAACTGCGCAGGCTTGATAGGTTTCCCTAGGTGCCGGCTGAGCTAGAGGCCAAAATCCACAGCTAGGCACTTTGCAAAAAAACAGCTCTGTTTTCTTTGTGAAAATGTGATGTGTCCACGTTGTGTTTTGGGGCTTTTCCTGTTGTGGGCGCTAGGCCTACCCCCACAAGTTAGGTACCATTTTTATCGGGAGACTTGGGGAACGCTGGGTGGAAGGAAATTTGTAGCTCCTCTCTGATTACAGAACTTTCTGTCACCAAAATGAGAGGAAAAAGTGTTTTTTTGGCCAAATTTTGAGGTTTGCAAAGGATTCTGGGTAACAGAATCTGGTCAGAGCCACTCAAGTCACCCCATCTTGGATTCCGCTAGGTGTCTAGTTTTCAAAACTGCGCAGGTTTGATAGGTTTCCCTAGGTGCCGGCTGAGCTAGAGGCCAAAATCCACAGCTAGGCACTTTGCAAAAAACGGCTCTGTTTTCTTTGTGAAAATGTGATGTATCCATGGTGTGTTTTGGGGTAGTTCCTGTTGTGGGCGCTAGGCCTACCCCCACAAGTGAGGTACAATTTTTATCGGGAGACTTGGGGGAACGCTGCGTGGAAGGAAATTTGTGGCTCCTCTCTGATTACAGAACTTTCTGTCACCGAAATAAGAGGTAAAAGTGTTTTTTTTGGCCAAATTTTGAGGTTTGCAAAGGATTCTGGGTAACAGAACCTGGTCAGAGCCCCACAAGTTACCCCATCTTGGATTCCCCTAGGTGTCCAGTTTTCAAAAATGCGCAGGTTTGCTAGGTTTCTCTAGGTGTCGGCTGAGCTAGAGGCCAAAATTCACAGCTAGGCACTTTGCAAAAAACAGCTCTGTTATCTTTGTGAAAATGTGATGTATCCACGTTGTGTTTTGAGGATTTTCCTGCCGCATGCGCTAAGCCTACCCCCACAAGTGAGGTACCATTTTTATCGGGAGACATGGGGGGACGCTGGGTGGAAGGAAATGTGTGGCTTCTCTCTGATTCCAGAACTTTCTGTCACCAAAATGAGGGGAAAAAGTGTTTTTTTGGCCAAATTTTGAGGTTTGCAAAGGATTCTGGGTAACAGAACCTGATCAGAGTCCCACGTGTCACCCCATCTTGGATTCCCCTAGGTGTCTAGTTTTCAAAACTGCGCAGGTTTGCTAGGTTTCCCTGGGTGCCGGCTGAGCTAGAGGCCAAAATCCACAGCTAGGCACTTTGCAAAAAACAGCTCTGTTTTCTTTGTGAAAATGTGATGTGTCCACGTTGTGTTTTGGGGCTTTTCCTGTGGTGGGCGCTAGGCCTACCCCCACAAGTGAGGTACCATTTTTATCGGGAGACTTGGGGGAACGCTGGGTGGAAGGAAATTTGTAGCTCCTCTCTGATTACAGAACTTTCTGTCACCAAAATGAGAGGAAAAAGTGTTTTTTTGGCCAAATTTTGAGGTTTGCAAAGGATTCTGGGTAACAGAATCTGGTCAGAGCCGCACAAGTCACCCCATCTTGGATTCCCCTAGGTGTCTAGTTTTCAAAACTGCGCAGGCTTGATAGGTTTCCCTAGGTGCCGGCTGAGCTAGAGGCCAAAATCCACAGCTAGGCACTTTGCAAAAAACAGCTCTGTTTTCTTTGTGAAAATGTGATGTGTCCACGTTGTGTTTTGGGGCTTTTCCTGTCGCGGGCGCTAGGCCTACCCCCACAAGTGAGGTACCATTTTTATCGGGAGACTTGGGGGAACGCTGTGTGGAAGGAAATTTGTGGCTCCTCTCTGATTACAGAACTTTCTGTCACCAAAATGAGAGGTAAAAGTGTTTTTTTTGGCCAAATTTTGAGGTTTGCAAAGGACTCTGGGTAACAGAATCTGGTCAGAGCCCCACAAGTCACCCCATCTTGGATTCCCCAAGGTGTCTAGTTTTCAAAACTGCGCAGGTTTGCTAGGTTTCCCTAGGTGCCGGCTGAGCTAGAGGCCAAAATCCACAGCTAGGCACTTTGCAAAAAACAGCTCTGTTTTCTTTGTGAAAATGTGATGTGTCCACGTTGAGTTTTGGGGCTTTTCGTGTTGTGCGCGCTAGGCCTACCCCCACAAGTGAGGTACCATTTTTATTGGGAGACATGGGGGGACGCTGGGTGGAAGGAAATGCGTGGCTCCTCTCTGATTACAGAACTTTCTGTCACCGAAATGAGAGGTAAAAGTGTTTTTTGGGCCAAATTTTGAGGTTTGCAAAGGATTCTGGGTAACAGAACCTGGTCAGAGCCCCACAAGTTACCCCATCTTGGATTCCCCTAGGAGTCCAGTTTTAAAAAATGCGCAGGTTTGCTAGGTTTCTCTAGGTGTCGGCTGAGCTAGAGGCCAAAATCCACAGCTCGGCACTTTGTAAAAAACAGCTCTGTTTTCTTTGTGAAAATGTGATGTCTCAACGTTGTGTTTTGGGGCTTTTCCTGTTGTTGGCGCTAGGCCTACCCCCACAAGTGAGGTACCATTTTTATCGGGAGACTTGGGGGAACGCTGTGTGGAAGGAAATGTGTGGCTCCTCTCTGATTACAGAACTTTCTGTCACCAAAATGAGAGGTTAAAGTGTTTTTTGGGTCAAATTTTGAGATTTGCCAATGATTCTGGGTAACAGAACCTGGTCAGAGCCACTCAAGTTACCCCATCTTGGATTCCCCTAGGTGTCCAGTTTTCAAAAATGCGCAGGTTTGCTAGGTTTCTCTAGGTGTCGGCTGAGCTAGAGGCCAAAATCCACAGCTAGGCACTTTACAAAAAACAGCTCTGTTTTCTTTGTGAAAATGTGATGTGTCCACGTTGTGTTTTGGGGCTTTTCCTGTTGTGGGCGCTAGGCCTACCCCCACAAGTGAGGTACCATTTTTATCGGGAGACATGGGGGGACGCTGGGTGGAAGGAAATGTGTGGCTCCTCTCTGATTACAGAACTTTCTGTCACCGAAATGAGAGGTAAAAGGGTTTTTTTTGGCCAAATTTTGAGGTTTGCAAAGTACTCTGGGTAACAGAATCTGGTCAGAGCCCCACAAGTCACCCCATCTTGGATTCCCCCAGGTGTCTAGTTTTTCAAACTGCGCTGGTTTGCTAGGTTTCCCTAGGTGCCGGCTGAGCTAGAGGCCAAAATCCACAGCTAGGCACTTTGCAAAAAACAGCTCTGTTTTCTTTGTGAAAATTTGATGTGTCCACGTTGTGTTTTGGGGCTTTTCCTGTTGTGGGCGCTAGGCCTACCCCCACAAGTGAGGTACCATTTTTATCGGGAGACATGGGGGGACGCTGGGTGGAAGGAAATGTGTGGCTCCTCTCTGATTACAGAACTTTCTGTCACCAAAATGAGAGGTTAAAGTGTTTTTTGGGTCAAATTTTGAGATTTGCCAATGATTCTGGGTAACAGAACCTGGTCAGAGCCACTCAAGTTACCCCATCTTGGATTCCCCTAGGTGTCCAGTTTTCAAAAATGCGCAGGTTTGCTAGGTTTCTCTAGGTGTCGGCTGAGCTAGAGGCCAAAATCCACAGCTAGGCACTTTACAAAAAACAGCTCTGTTTTCTTTGTGAAAATGTGATGTATCCACGTTGTGTTTTGAGGATTTTCCTGCCGCATGCGCTAGGCCTACCCCCACAAGTGAGGTACCATTTTTATCGGGAGACATGGGGGGACGCTGGGTGGAAGGAAATGTGTGGCTCCTCTCTGATTCCAGAACTTTCTGTCACCAAAATGAGGGGAAAAAGTGTTTTTTTGGCCAAATTTTGAGGTTTGCAAAGGATTCTGGGTAACAGAACCTGGTCAGAGTCCCACGTGTCACCCCATCTTGGATTCCCCTAGGTGTCTAGTTTTCAAAACTGCGCAGGTTTGATAGGTTTCCCTAGGTGCCGGCTGAGCTAGAAGCCAAAATCCACAGCTAGGCACTTTGCAAAAAACCGCTCTGTTTTCTTTGTGAAAATGTGATGTGTCCACGTTGTGTTTTGGGGCTTTTCCTGTTGTGGGCGCTAGGCCTACCCCCACAAGTGAGGTAATATTTTTATCGGGAGACTTGGGGGAACGCTGGGTGGAAGGAAATTTGTAGCTCCTCTTTGATTACAGAACTTTCTGTCATCAAAATGAGAGGAAAAAGTGTTTTTTTGGCCAAATTTTGAGGTTTGCAAAGTATTCTGGGTAACAGAATCTGGTCAGAGCCACACAAGTCACCCCATCTTGGATTCCCCTAGCTGTCTAGTTTTCAGAACTGCGCAGGTTTGATAGGTTTCCCTAGGTGCCGGCTGAGCTAGAGGCCAAAATCCACAGCTAGGCACTTTGCAAAAAACGGCTCTGTTTTCTTTGTGAAAATGTGATGTATCCATGTTGTGTTTTGGGGTAGTTCCTGTTGTGGGCGCTAGGCCTACCCCCACAAGTGAGGTACAATTTTTATCGGGAGACTTGGGGGAACGCTGCGTGGAAGGAAATTTGTGGCTCCTCTCTGATTACAGAACTTTCTGTCACCGAAATAAGAGGTAAAAGTGTTTTTTTTGGCCAAATTTTGAGGTTTGCAAAGGATTCTGGGTAACAGAACCTGGCCAGAGCCCCACGTGTCACCTCATCTTGGATTCCCCTAGGTGTCTAGTTTTCAAAACTGCGCAGGTTTGCTAGGTTTCCCTGGGTGCCGGCTGAGCTAGAGGCCAAAATCCACAGCTAAGCACTTTGCAAAAAACAGCTCTGTTTTCTTTGTGAAAATGTGATGTGTCCACGTTGTGTTTTGGGGCTTTTCCTGTCACGGGCGCTAGGCCTACCCCCACAAGTGAGGTACCATTTTTATCGGGAGACTTGGGGGAACGCTGTGTGGAAGGAAATTTGTAGCTCCTCTCTGATTACAGAACTTTCTGTCACCGAAATTAGAGGTAAAAGTGTTTTTTTGGGCCAAATTTTGAGGTTTGCAATGGACTCTGGGTAACAGAATCTGGTCAGAGCCCCACAAGTCACCCCATCTTGGATTCCCCTAGGTGTCTAGTTTTCAAAACTGCGCAGGTTTGCTAGGTTTCCCTAGGTGCCGGCTGAGCTACAGGCCAAAATCCACAGCTAGGCACTTTGCAAAAAACAGCTCTGTTTTCTTTGTGAAAATGTGATGTGTCCACGTTGTGTTTTGGGGTTTTTCCTGTCGCGGGCGCTAGGCCTACCCCCACAAGTGAGGTACCATTTTTATCGGGAGACTTGGGGGAACGCTGTGTGGAAGGAAATTTGTGGCTCCTTTCTGATTACAGAACTTTCTGTCACCCAAATGAGAGGTAAAAGGGTTTTTTTGGGCCAAATTTTGAGGTTTGCAAAGGACTCTGGGTAACAGAATCTGGTCAGAGCCCCACAAGTCACCCCATCTTGGATTCCCCTAGGTGTCTAGTTTTTCAAACTGCGCTGGATTGCTAGGTTTCCCTAGGTGCCGGCTGAGCTAGAGGCCAAAATCCACAGCTAGGCACTTTGCAAAAAACAGCTCTGTTTTCTTTGTGAAAATGTGATGTGTCCACGTTGTGTTTTGGGGCTTTTCGTGTTGTGGGCGCTAGGCCTACCCCCACAAGTGAGGTACCATTTTTATTGGGAGACATGGGGGGACGCTGGGTGGAAGGAAATGCGTGGCTCCTCTCTGATTACAGAACTTTCTGTCACCGAAATGAGAGGTAAAAGTGTTTTTTGGGCCAAATTTTGAGGTTTGCAAAGGATTCTGGGTAACAGAACCTGGTCAGAGCCCCACAAGTTACCCCATCTTGGATTCCCCTAGGAGTCCAGTTTTAAAAAATGCGCAGGTTTGCTAGGTTTCTCTAGGTGTCGGCTGAGCTAGAGGCCAAAATCCACAGCTCGGCACTTTGTAAAAAACAGCTCTGTTTTCTTTGTGAAAATGTGATGTCTCAACATTGTGTTTTGGGGCTTTTCCTGTTGTTGGCGCTAGGCCTACCCCCACAAGTGAGGTACCATTTTTATCGGGAGACTTGGGGGAACGCTGTGTGGAAGGAAATTTGTGGCTCCTCTATGATTACAGAACTTTCTGTCACCGAAATGAGAGGTAAAAGGGTTTTTTTTGGCCAAATTTTGAGGTTTGCAAAGTACTCTGGGTAACAGAATCTGGTCAGAGTCCCACAAGTCACCCCATCTTGGATTCCCCCAGGTGTCTAGTTTTTCAAACTGCGCTGGTTTGCTAGGTTTCCCTAGGTGCCGGCTGAGCTAGAGGCCAAAATCCACAGCTAGGCACTTTGCAAAAAACAGCTCTGTTTTCTTTGTGAAAATGTGATGTGTCCACGTTGTGTTTTGGGGCTTTTCCTGTTGTGGGCGCTAGGCCTACCCCCACAAGTGAGGTACCATTTTTATCGGGAGACATGGGGGGACGCTGGGTGGAAGGAAATGTGTGGCTCCTCTCTGATTACAGAACTTTCTGTCACCAAAATGAGAGGTTAATGTGTTTTTTGGGTCAAATTTTGAGATTTGCCAATGATTCTGGGTAACAGAACCTGGTCAGAGCCACTCAAGTTACCCCATCTTGGATTCCCCTAGGTGTCCAGTTTTCAAAAATGCGCAGGTTTGCTAGGTTTCTCTAGGTGTCGGCTGAGCTAGAGGCCAAAATCCACAGCTAGGCACTTTGCAAAAAACAGCTCTGTTTTCTTTGTGAAAATGTGATGTATCCACGTTGTGTTTTGAGGATTTTCCTGCCGCATGCGCTAAGCCTACCCCCACAAGTGAGGTACCATTTTTATCGGGAGACATGGGGGGACGCTGGGTGGAAGGAAATGTGTGGCTTCTCTCTGATTCCAGAACTTTCTGTCACCAAAATGAGGGGAAAAAGTGTTTTTTTGGCCAAATTTTGAGGTTTGCAAAGGATTCTGGGTAACAGAACCTGATCAGAGTCCCACGTGTCACCCCATCTTGGATTCCCCTAGGTGTCTAGTTTTCAAAACTGCGCAGGTTTGCTAGGTTTCCCTGGGTTGCGGCTGAGCTAGAGGCCAAAATCCACAGCTAGGCACTTTGCAAAAAACAGCTCTGTTTTCTTTGTGAAAATGTGATGTGTCCACGTTGTGTTTTGGGGCTTTTCCTGTGGTGGGCGCTAGGCCTACCCCCACAAGTGAGGTACCATTTTTATCGGGAGACTTGGGGGAACGCTGGGTGGAAGGAAATTTGTAGCTCCTCTCTGATTACAGAACTTTCTGTCACCAAAATGAGAGGAAAAAGTGTTTTTTTGGGCCAAATTTTGAGGTTTGCAAAGGATTCTGGGTAACAGAATCTGGTCAGAGCCGCACGAGTCACCCCATCTTGGATTGCCCTAGGTGTCTAGTTTTCAAAACTGCGCAGGCTTGATAGGTTTCCCTAGGTGCCGGCTGAGCTAGAGGCCAAAATCCACAGCTAGGCACTTTGCAAAAAACAGCTCTGTTTTCTTTGTGAAAATGTGATGTGTCCACGTTGTGTTTTGGGGCTTTTCCTGTCGCGGGCGCTAGGCCTACCCCCACAAGTGAGGTACCATTTTTATCGGGAGACTTGGGGGAACGCTGTGTGGAAGGAAATTTGTGGCTCCTCTCTGATTACAGAACTTTCTGTCACCAAAATGAGAGGTAAAAGTGTTTTTTGGGCCAAATTTTGCGGTTTGCAAAGGATTCTGGGTAACAGAACCTGGTCAGAGACCCACAAGTTACCCCATCTTGGATTCCCCTAGGAGTCCAGTTTTCAAAAATGCGCAGGTGTGCTAGGTTTCTCTAGGTGTCGGCTGAGCTAGAGGCCAAAATCCACAGCTCGGCACTTTGTAAAAAACAGCTCTGTTTTCTTTGTGAAAATGTGATGTATCCACGTTGTGTTTTGGGGCTTTTCCTGTTGTGGGCGCTAGGCCTACCCCCACAAGTTAGGTACCATTTTTATCGGGAGACTTGGGGGAACGCTGGGTGGAAGGAAATTTGTAGCTCCTCTCTGATTACAGAACTTTCTGTCACCAAAATGAGAGGAAAAAGTGTTTTTTTGGCCAAATTTTGAGGTTTGCAAAGGATTCTGGGTAACAGAATCTGGTCAGAGCCACTCAAGTCACCCCATCTTGGATTCCGCTAGGTGTCTAGTTTTCAAAACTGCGCAGGTTTGATAGGTTTCCCTAGGTGCCGGCTGAGCTAGAGGCCAAAATCCACAGCTAGGCACTTTGCAAAAAACGGCTCTGTTTTCTTTGTGAAAATGTGATGTATCCATGGTGTGTTTTGGGGTAGTTCCTGTTGTGGGCGCTAGGCCTACCCCCACAAGTGAGGTACAATTTTTATCGGGAGACTTGGGGGAACGCTGCGTGGAAGGAAATTTGTGGCTCCTCTCTGATTACAGAACTTTCTGTCACCGAAATAAGAGGTAAAAGTGTTTTTTTTGGCCAAATTTTGAGGTTTGCAAAGGATTCTGGGTAACAGAACCTGGTCAGAGCCCCACAAGTTACCCCATCTTGGATTCCCCTAGGTGTCCAGTTTTCAAAAATGCGCAGGTTTGCTAGGTTTCTCTAGGTGTCGGCTGAGCTAGAGGCCAAAATTCACAGCTAGGCACTTTGCAAAAAACAGCTCTGTTATCTTTGTGAAAATGTGATGTATCCACGTTGTGTTTTGAGGATTTTCCTGCAGCATGCGCTAAGCCTACCCCCACAAGTGAGGTACCATTTTTATCGGGAGACATGGGGGGACGCTGGGTGGAAGGAAATGTGTGGCTTCTCTCTGATTCCAGAACTTTCTGTCACCAAAATGAGGGGAAAAAGTGTTTTTTTGGCCAAATTTTGAGGTTTGCAAAGGATTCTGGGTAACAGAACCTGATCAGAGTCCCACGTGTCACCCCATCTTGGATTCCCCTAGGTGTCTAGTTTTCAAAACTGCGCAGGTTTGCTAGGTTTCCCTGGGTGCCGGCTGAGCTAGAGGCCAAAATCCACAGCTAGGCACTTTGCAAAAAACAGCTCTGTTTTCTTTGTGAAAATGTGATGTGTCCACGTTGTGTTTTGGGGCTTTTCCTGTGGTGGGCGCTAGGCCTACCCCCACAAGTGAGGAACCCTTTTTATCGGGAGACTTGGGGGAACGCTGGGTGGAAGGAAATTTGTAGCTCCTCTCTGATTACAGAACTTTCTGTCACCAAAATGAGAGGAAAAAGTGTTTTTTTGGGCCAAATTTTGAGGTTTGCAAAGGATTCTGGGTAACAGAATCTGGTCAGAGCCGCACAAGTCACCCCATCTTGGATTCCCCTAGGTGTCTAGTTTTAAAAACTGCGCAGGCTTGATAGGTTTCCCTAGGTGCCGGCTGAGCTAGAGGCCAAAATCCACAGCTAGGCACTTTGCAAAAAACAGCTCTGTTTTCTTTGTGAAAATGTGATGTGTCCACGTTGTGTTTTGGGGCTTTTCCTGTTGTGGGCGCTAGGCCTACCCCCACAAGTGAGGTACCATTTTTATCGGGAGACTTGGGGGAACGCTGTGTGGAAGGAAATTTGTGGCTCCTCTCTGATTACAGAACTTTCTGTCACCAAAATGAGAGGTAAAAGTGTTTTTTTTGGCCAAATTTTGAGGTTTGCAAAGTATTCTGGGTAACAGAACCTGGTCAGAGTCCCACGTGTCACCCCATCTAGGATTCCCCTAGGTGTCTAGTTTTCAAAACTGCGCAGGTTTGCTAGGTTTCCCTGGGTGCCGGCTGAGCTAGAGGCCAAAATCCACAGCTAGGCACTTTGCAAAAAACAGCTCTGTTTTCTTTGTGAAAATGTGATGTGTCCACGTTGTGTTTTGGGGCTTTTCCTGTTGTGGGCGCTAGGCCTACCCCCACAAGTGAGGTACCATTTTTATCGGGAGACTTGGGGGAACGCTGTGTGGAAGGAAATTTGTGGCTCCTCTCTGATTACAGAACTTTCTGTCACCAAAATGAGAGGTAAAAGTGTTTTTTTTGGCCAAATTTTGAGGTTTGCAAAGGACTCTGGCTAACAGAATCTGGTCAGAGCCCCACAAGTCACCCCATCTTGGATTCCCCAAGGTGTCTAGTTTTCAAAACTGCGCAGGTTTGCTAGGTTTCCCTAGGTGCCGGCTGAGCTAGAGGCCAAAATCCACAGCTAGGCACTTTGCAAAAAACAGCTCTGTTTTCTTTGTTAAAATGTGATGTGTCCACGTTGTGTTTTGGGGCTTTTCCTGTTGTGGGCGCTAGGCCTACCCCCATAAGTGAGGTACCATTTTTATCGGGAGACATGGGGGGACGCTGGGTGGAAGGAAATGCGTGGCTCCTCTCTGATTACAGAACTTTCTGTCACCGAAATGAGAGGTAAAAGTGTTTTTTGGGCCAAATTTTGCGGTTTGCAAAGGATTCTGGGTAACAGAACCTGGTCAGAGACCCACAAGTTACCCCATCTTGGATTCCCCTAGGAGTCCAGTTTTCAAAAATGCGCAGGTGTGCTAGGTTTCTCTAGGTGTCGGCTGAGCTAGAGGCCAAAATCCACAGCTCGGCACTTTGTAAAAAACAGCTCTGTTTTCTTTGTGAAAATGTGATGTATCCACATTGTGTTTTGGGGCTTTTCCTGTTGTGGGCGCTAGGCCTACCCCCACAAGTGAGGTACCATTTTTATCGGGAGACTTGGGGGAACGCTGGGTGGAAGGAAATTTGTAGCTCCTCTCTGATTATAGAACTTTCTGTCACCAAAATGAGAGGAAAAAGTGTTTTTTTGGCCAAATTTTGAGGTTTGCAAAGGATTCTGGGTAACAGAATCTGGTCAGAGCCACTCAAGTCACCCCATCTTGGATTCCCCTAGGTGTCTAGTTTTCAAAACTGCGCAGGTTTGATAGGTTTCCCTAGGTGCCGGCTGAGCTAGAGGCCAAAATCCACAGCTAGGCACTTTGCAAAAAACGGCTCTGTTTTCTTTGTGAAAATGTGATGTATCCATGGTGTGTTTTGGGGTAGTTCCTGTTGTGGGCGCTAGGCCTACCCCCACAAGTGAGGTACAATTTTTATCGGGAGACTTGGGGGAACGCTGCGTGGAAGGAAATTTGTGGCTCCTCTCTGATTACAGAACTTTCTGTCACCGAAATAAGAGGTAAAAGTGTTTTTTTTGGCCAAATTTTGAGGTTTGCAAAGGATTCTGGGTAACAGAACCTAGTCAGAGCCCCACAAGTTACCCCATCTTGGATTCCCCTAGGTGTCCAGTTTTCAAAAATGCGCAGGTTTGCTAGGTTTCTCTAGGTGTCGGCTGAGCTAGAGGCCAAAATTCACAGCTAGGCACTTTGCAAAAAACAGCTCTGTTATCTTTGTGAAAATGTGATGTATCCACGTTGTGTTTTGAGGATTTTCCTGCCGCATGCGCTAAGCCTACCCCCACAAGTGAGGTACCATTTTTATCGGGAGACATGGGGGGACGCTGGGTGGAAGGAAATGTGTGGCTTCTCTCTGATTCCAGAACTTTCTGTCACCAAAATGAGGGGAAAAAGTGTTTTTTTGGCCAAATTTTGAGGTTTGCAAAGGATTCTGGGTAACAGAACCTGATCAGAGTCCCACGTGTCACCCCATCTTGGATTCCCCTAGGTGTCTAGTTTTCAAAACTGCGCAGGTTTGCTAGGTTTCCCTGGGTGCCGGCTGAGCTAGAGGCCAAAATCCACAGCTAGGCACTTTGCAAAAAACAGCTCTGTTTTCTTTGTGAAAATGTGATGTGTCCACGTTGTGTTTTGGGGCTTTTCCTGTGGTGGGCGCTAGGCCTACCCCCACAAGTGAGGTACCATTTTTATCGGGAGACTTGGGGGAACGCTGGGTGGAAGGAAATTTGTAGCTCCTCTCTGATTACAGAACTTTCTGTCACCAAAATGAGAGGAAAAAGTGTTTTTTTGGGCCAAATTTTGAGGTTTGCAAAGGATTCTGGGTAACAGAATCTGGTCAGAGCCGCACGAGTCACCCCATCTTGGATTCCCCTAGGTGTCTAGTTTTCAAAACTGCGCAGGCTTGATAGGTTTCCCTAGGTGCCGGCTGAGCTAGAGGCCAAAATCCACAGCTAGGCACTTTGCAAAAAACAGCTCTGTTTTCTTTGTGAAAATGTGATGTGTCCACGTTGTGTTTTGGGGCTTTTCCTGTCGCGGGCGCTAGGCCTACCCCCACAAGTGAGGTACCATTTTTATCGGGAGACTTGGGGGAACGCTGTGTGGAAGGAAATTTGTGGCTCCTCTCTGATTACAGAACTTTCTGTCACCAAAATGAGAGGTAAAAGTGTTTTTTTTGGCCAAATTTTGAGGTTTGCAAAGGACTCTGGCTAACAGAATCTGGTCAGAGCCCCACAAGTCACCCCATCTTGGATTCCCCAAGGTGTCTAGTTTTCAAAACTGCGCAGGTTTGCTAGGTTTCCCTAGGTGCCGGCTGAGCTAGAGGCCAAAATCCACAGCTCGGCACTTTGCAAAAAACAGCTCTGTTTTCTTTGTGAAAATGTGATGTGTCCACGTTGTGTTTTGGGGCTTTTCCTGTTGTGGGCGCTAGGCCTACCCCCATAAGTGAGGTACCATTTTTATCGGGAGACATGGGGGGACGCTGGGTGGAAGGAAATGCGTGGCTCCTCTCTGATTACAGAACTTTCTGTCACCGAAATGAGAGGTAAAAGTGTTTTTTGGGCCAAATTTTGCGGTTTGCAAAGGATTCTGGGTAACAGAACCTGGTCAGAGACCCACAAGTTACCCCATCTTGGATTCCCCTAGGAGTCCAGTTTTCAAAAATGCGCAGGTGTGCTAGGTTTCTCTAGGTGTCGGCTGAGCTAGAGGCCAAAATCCACAGCTCGGCACTTTGTAAAAAACAGCTCTGTTTTCTTTGTGAAAATGTGATGTATCCACGTTGTGTTTTGGGGCTTTTCCTGTTGTGGGCGCTAGGCCTACCCCCACAAGTGAGGTACCATTTTTATCGGGAGACTTGGGGGAACGCTGGGTGGAAGGAAATTTGTAGCTCCTCTCTGATTACAGAACTTTCTGTCACCAAAATGAGAGGAAAAAGTGTTTTTTTGGCCAAATTTTGAGGTTTGCAAAGGATTCTGGGTAACAGAATCTGGTCAGAGCCACTCAAGTCACCCCATCTTGGATTCCGCTAGGTGTCTAGTTTTCAAAACTGCGCAGGTTTGATAGGTTTCCCTAGGTGCCGGCTGAGCTAGAGGCCAAAATCCACAGCTAGGCACTTTGCAAAAAACGGCTCTGTTTTCTTTGTGAAAATGTGATGTATCCATGGTGTGTTTTGGGGTAGTTCCTGTTGTGGGCGCTAGGCCTACCCCCACAAGTGAGGTACAATTTTTATCGGGAGACTTGAGGGAACGCTGCGTGGAAGGAAATTTGTGGCTCCTCTCTGATTACAGAACTTTCTGTCACCGAAATAAGAGGTAAAAGTGTTTATTTTGGCCAAATTTTGAGGTTTGCAAAGGATTCTGGGTAACAGAACCTGGTCAGAGCCCCACAAGTTACCCCATCTTGGATTCCCCTAGGTGTCCAGTTTTCAAAAATGCGCAGGTTTGCTAGGTTTCTCTAGGTGTCGGCTGAGCTAGAGGCCAAAATTCACAGCTAGGCACTTTGCAAAAAACAGCTCTGTTTTCTTTGTGAAAATGTGATGTATCCACGTTGTGTTTTGAGGATTTTCCTGCCGCATGCGCTAAGCCTACCTCCACAAGTGAGGTACCATTTTTATCGGGAGACATGGGGGGACGCTGGGTGGAAGGAAATGTGTGGCTCCTCTCTGATTCCAGAACTTTCTGTCACCAAAATGAGGGGAAAAAGTGTTTTTTTGGCCAAATTTTGAGGTTTGCAAAGGATTCTGGGTAACAGAACCTGGTCAGAGTCCCACGTGTCACCCCATCTTGGATTCCCCTAGGTGTCTAGTTTTCAAAACTGCGCAGGTTTGCTAGGTTTCCCTGGGTGCCGGCTGAGCTAGAGGCCAAAATCCACAGCTAGGCACTTTGCAAAAAACAGCTCTGTTTTCTTTGTGAAAATGTGATGTGTCCACGTTGTGTTTTGGGGCTTTTCCTGTTGTGGGCGCTAGGCCTACCCCCACAAGTGAGGTACCATTTTTATCGGGAGACTTGGGGGAACGCTGGGTGGAAGGAAATTTGTAGCTCCTCTCTGATTACAGAACTTTCTGTCACCAAAATGAGAGGAAAAAGTGTTTTTTTGGGCCAAATTTTGAGGTTTGCAAAGGATTCTGGGTAACAGAATCTGGTCAGAGCCGCACGAGTCACTCCATCTTGGATTCCCCTAGGTGTCTAGTTTTCAAAACTGCGCAGGCTTGATAGGTTTCCCTAGGTGCCGGCTGAGCTAGAGGCCAAAATCCACAGCTAGGCACTTTGCAAAAAACAGCTCTGTTTTCTTTGTGAAAATGTGATGTGTCCACGTTGTGTTTTGGGGCTTTTCCTGTCGCGGGCGCTAGGCCTACCCCCACAAGTGAGGTACCATTTTTATCGGGAGACTTGGGGGAACGCTGTGTGGAAGGAAATTTGTGGCTCCTCTCTGATTACAGAACTTTCTGTCACCAAAATGAGAGGTAAAAGTGTTTTTTTTGGCCAAATTTTGAGGTTTGCAAAGGACTCTGGCTAACAGAATCTGGTCAGAGCCCCACAAGTCACCCCATCTTGGATTCCCCAAGGTGTCTAGTTTTCAAAACTGCGCAGGTTTGCTAGGTTTCCCTAGGTGCCGGCTGAGCTAGAGGCCAAAATCCACAGCTAGGCACTTTGCAAAAAACAGCTCTGTTTTCTTTGTGAAAATGTGATGTGTCCACGTTGTGTTTTGGGGCTTTTCCTGTTGTGGGCGCTAGGCCTATCCCCATAAGTGAGGTACCATTTTTATCGGGAGACATGGGGGGACGCTGGGTGGAAGGAAATGCGTGGCTCCTCTCTGATTACAGAACTTTCTGTCACCGAAATGAGAGGTAAAAGTGTTTTTTGGGCCAAATTTTGCGGTTTGCAAAGGATTCTGGGTAACAGAACCTGGTCAGAGACCCACAAGTTACCCCATCTTGGATTCCCCTAGGAGTCCAGTTTTCAAAAATGCGCAGGTGTGCTAGGTTTCTCTAGGTGTCGGCTGAGCTAGAGGCCAAAATCCACAGCTCGGCACTTTGTAAAAAACAGCTCTGTTTTCTTTGTGAAAATGTGATTTATCCACGTTGTGTTTTGGGGCTTTTCCTGTTGTGGGCGCTAGGCCTACCCCCACAAGTGAGGTACCATTTTTATCGGGAGACTTGGGGGAACGCTGGGTGGAAGGAAATTTGTAGCTCCTCTCTGATTACAGAACTTTCTGTCACCAAAATGAGAGGAAAAAGTGTTTTTTTGGCCAAATTTTGAGGTTTGCAAAGGATTCTGGGTAACAGAATCTGGTCAGAGCCACTCAAGTCACCCCATCTTGGATTCCCCTAGGTGTCTAGTTTTCAAAACTGCGCAGGTTTGATAGGTTTCCCTAGGTGCCGGCTGAGCTAGAGGCCAAAATCCACAGCTAGGCACTTTGCAAAAAACGGCTCTGTTTTCTTTGTGAAAATGTGATGTATCCATGGTGTGTTTTGGGGTAGTTCCTGTTGTGGGCGCTAGGCCTACCCCCACAAGTGAGGTACAGTTTTTATCGGGAGACTTGGGGGAACGCTGCGTGGAAGGAAATTTGTGGCTCCTCTCTGATTACAGAACTTTCTGTCACCGAAATAAGAGGTAAAAGTGTTTTTTTTGGCCAAATTTTGAGGTTTGCAAAGGATTCTGGGTAACAGAACCTGGTCAGAGCCCCACAAGTTACCCCATCTTGGATTCCCCTAGGTGTCCAGTTTTCAAAAATGCGCAGGTTTGCTAGGTTTCTCTAGGTGTCGGCTGAGCTAGAGGCCAAAATTCACAGCTAGGCACTTTGCAAAAAACAGCTCTGTTTTCTTTGTGAAAATGTGATGTATCCACGTTGTGTTTTGAGGATTTTCCTGCCGCATGCGCTAAGCCTACCTCCACAAGTGAGGTACCATTTTTATCGGGAGACATGGGGGGACGCTGGGTGGAAGGAAATGTGTGGCTCCTCTCTGATTCCAGAACTTTCTGTCACCAAAATGAGGGGAAAAAGTGTTTTTTTGGCCAAATTTTGAGGTTTGCAAAGGATTCTGGGTAACAGAACCTGGTCAGAGTCCCACGTGTCACCCCATCTTGGATTCCCCTAGGTGTCTAGTTTTCAAAACTGCGCAGGTTTGCTAGGTTTCCCTGGGTGCCGGCTGAGCTAGAGGCCAAAATCCACAGCTAGGCACTTTGCAAAAAACAGCTCTGTTTTCTTTGTGAAAATGTGATGTGTCCACGTTGTGTTTTGGGGCTTTTCCTGTTGTGGGCGCTAGGCCTACCCCCACAAGTGAGGTACCATTTTTATCGGGAGACTTGGGGGAACGCTGGGTGGAAGGAAATTTGTAGCTCCTCTCTGATTACAGAACTTTCTGTCACCAAAATGAGAGGAAAAAGTGTTTTTTTGGGCCAAATTTTGAGGTTTGCAAAGGATTCTGGGTAACAGAATCTGGTCAGAGCCGCACGAGTCACTCCATCTTGGATTCCCCTAGGTGTCTAGTTTTCAAAACTGCGCAGGCTTGATAGGTTTCCCTAGGTGCCGGCTGAGCTAGAGGCCAAAATCCACAGCTAGGCACTTTGCAAAAAACAGCTCTGTTTTCTTTGTGAAAATGTGATGTGTCCACGTTGTGTTTTGGGGCTTTTCCTGTCGCGGGCGCTAGGCCTACCCCCACAAGTGAGGTACCATTTTTATCGGGAGACTTGGGGGAACGCTGTGTGGAAGGAAATTTGTGGCTCCTCTCTGATTACAGAACTTTCTGTCACCAAAATGAGAGGTAAAAGTGTTTTTTTTGGCCAAATTTTGAGGTTTGCAAAGGACTCTGGCTAACAGAATCTGGTCAGAGCCCCACAAGTCACCCCATCTTGGATTCCCCAAGGTGTCTAGTTTTCAAAACTGCGCAGGTTTGCTAGGTTTCCCTAGGTGCCGGCTGAGCTAGAGGCCAAAATCCACAGCTAGGCACTTTGCAAAAAACAGCTCTGTTTTCTTTGTGAAAATGTGATGTGTCCACGTTGTGTTTTGGGGCTTTTCCTGTTGTGGGCGCTAGGCCTATCCCCATAAGTGAGGTACCATTTTTATCGGGAGACATGGGGGGACGCTGGGTGGAAGGAAATGCGTGGCTCCTCTCTGATTACAGAACTTTCTGTCACCGAAATGAGAGGTAAAAGTGTTTTTTGGGCCAAATTTTGCGGTTTGCAAAGGATTCTGGGTAACAGAACCTGGTCAGAGACCCACAAGTTACCCCATCTTGGATTCCCCTAGGAGTCCAGTTTTCAAAAATGCGCAGGTGTGCTAGGTTTCTCTAGGTGTCGGCTGAGCTAGAGGCCAAAATCCACAGCTCGGCACTTTGTAAAAAACAGCTCTGTTTTCTTTGTGAAAATGTGATGTATCCACGTTGTGTTTTGGGGCTTTTCCTGTTGTGGGCGCTAGGCCTACCCCCACAAGTGAGGTACCATTTTTATCGGGAGACTTGGGGGAACGCTGGGTGGAAGGAAATTTGTAGCTCCTCTCTGATTACAGAACTTTCTGTCACCAAAATGAGAGGAAAAAGTGTTTTTTTGGCCAAATTTTGAGGTTTGCAAAGGATTCTGGGTAACAGAATCTGGTCAGAGCCACTCAAGTCACCCCATCTTGGATTCCCCTAGGTGTCTAGTTTTCAAAACTGCGCAGGTTTGATAGGTTTCCCTAGGTGCCGGCTGAGCTTGAGGCCAAAATCCACAGCTAGGCACTTTGCAAAAAACGGCTCTGTTTTCTTTGTGAAAATGTGATGTATCCATGGTGTGTTTTGGGGTAGTTCCTGTTGTGGGCGCTAGGCCTACCCCCACAAGTGAGGTACAATTTTTATCGGGAGACTTGGGGGAACGCTGCGTGGAAGGAAATTTGTGGCTCCTCTCTGATTACAGAACTTTCTGTCACCGAAATATGAGGTAAAAGTGTTTTTTTTGGCCAAATTTTGAGGTTTGCAAAGGATTCTGGGTAACAGAACCTGGTCAGAGCCCCACAAGTTACCCCATCTTGGATTCCCCTAGGTGTCCAGTTTTCCAAAATGCGTAGGTTTGCTAGGTTTCTCTAGGTGTCGGCTGAGCTAGAGGCCAAAAGTCACAGCTAGGCACTTTGCAAAAAACAGCTCTGTTATCTTTGTGAAAATGTGATGTATCCACGTTGTGTTTTGAGGATTTTCCTGCCGCATGCGCTAAGCCTACCCCCACAAGTGAGGTACCATTTTTATCGGGAGACATGGGGGGACGCTGGGTGGAAGGAAATGTGTGGCTTCTCTCTGATTCCAGAACTTTCTGTCACCAAAATGAGGGGAAAAAGTGTTTTTTTGGCCAAATTTTGAGGTTTGCAAAGGATTCTGGGTAACAGAACCTGATCAGAGTCCCACGTGTCACCCCATCTTGGATTCCCCTAGGTGTCTAGTTTTCAAAACTGCGCAGGTTTGCTAGGTTTCCCTGGGTTGCGGCTGAGCTAGAGGCCAAAATCCACAGCTAGGCACTTTGCAAAAAACAGCTCTGTTTTCTTTGTGAAAATGTGATGTGTCCACGTTGTGTTTTGGGGCTTTTCCTGTGGTGGGCCCTAGGCCTACCCCCACAAGTGAGGTACCATTTTTATCGGGAGACTTGGGGGAACGCTGGGTGGAAGGAAATTTGTAGCTCCTCTCTGATTACAGAACTTTCTGTCACCAAAATGAGAGGAAAAAGTGTTTTTTGGGGCCAAATTTTGAGGTTTGCAAAGGATTCTGGGTAACAGAATCTGGTCAGAGCCGCACAAGTCACCCCATCTTGGATTCCCCTAGGTGTCTAGTTTTAAAAACTGCGCAGGCTTGATAGGTTTCCCTAGGTGCCGGCTGAGCTAGAGGCCAAAATCCACAGCTAGGCACTTTGCAAAAAACAGCTCTGTTTTCTTTGTGAAAATGTGATGTGTCCACGTTGTGTTTTGGGGCTTTTCCTGTTGTGGGCGCTAGGCCTACCCCCACAAGTTAGGTACCATTTTTATCGGGAGACTTGGGGAACGCTGGGTGGAAGGAAATTTGTAGCTCCTCTCTGATTACAGAACTTTCTGTCACCAAAATGAGAGGAAAAAGTGTTTTTTTGGCCAAATTTTGAGGTTTGCAAAGGATTCTGGGTAACAGAATCTGGTCAGAGCCACTCAAGTCACCCCATCTTGGATTCCGCTAGGTGTCTAGTTTTCAAAACTGCGCAGGTTTGATAGGTTTCCCTAGGTGCCGGCTGAGCTAGAGGCCAAAATCCACAGCTAGGCACTTTGCAAAAAACGGCTCTGTTTTCTTTGTGAAAATGTGATGTATCCATGGTGTGTTTTGGGGTAGTTCCTGTTGTGGGCGCTAGGCCTACCCCCACAAGTGAGGTACAATTTTTATCGGGAGACTTGGGGGAACGCTGCGTGGAAGGAAATTTGTGGCTCCTCTCTGATTACAGAACTTTCTGTCACCGAAATAAGAGGTAAAAGTGTTTTTTTTGGCCAAATTTTGAGGTTTGCAAAGGATTCTGGGTAACAGAACCTGGTCAGAGCCCCACAAGTTACCCCATCTTGGATTCCCCTAGGTGTCCAGTTTTCAAAAATGCGCAGGTTTGCTAGGTTTCTCTAGGTGTCGGCTGAGCTAGAGGCCAAAATTCACAGCTAGGCACTTTGCAAAAAACAGCTCTGTTATCTTTGTGAAAATGTGATGTATCCACGTTGTGTTTTGAGGATTTTCCTGCCGCATGCGCTAAGCCTACCCCCACAAGTGAGGTACCATTTTTATCGGGAGACATGGGGGGACGCTGGGTGGAAGGAAATGTGTGGCTTCTCTCTGATTCCAGAACTTTCTGTCACCAAAATGAGGGGAAAAAGTGTTTTTTTGGCCAAATTTTGAGGTTTGCAAAGGATTCTGGGTAACAGAACCTGATCAGAGTCCCACGTGTCACCCCATCTTGGATTCCCCTAGGTGTCTAGTTTTCAAAACTGCGCAGGTTTGCTAGGTTTCCCTGGGTGCCGGCTGAGCTAGAGGCCAAAATCCACAGCTAGGCACTTTGCAAAAAACAGCTCTGTTTTCTTTGTGAAAATGTGATGTGTCCACGTTGTGTTTTGGGGCTTTTCCTGTGGTGGGCGCTAGGCCTACCCCCACAAGTGAGGTACCATTTTTATCGGGAGACTTGGGGGAACGCTGGGTGGAAGGAAATTTGTAGCTCCTCTCTGATTACAGAACTTTCTGTCACCAAAATGAGAGGAAAAAGTGTTTTTTTGGCCAAATTTTGAGGTTTGCAAAGGATTCTGGGTAACAGAATCTGGTCAGAGCCGCACAAGTCACCCCATCTTGGATTCCCCTAGGTGTCTAGTTTTCAAAACTGCGCAGGCTTGATAGGTTTCCCTAGGTGCCGGCTGAGCTAGAGGCCAAAATCCACAGCTAGGCACTTTGCAAAAAACAGCTCTGTTTTCTTTGTGAAAATGTGATGTGTCCACGTTGTGTTTTGGGGCTTTTCCTGTCGCGGGCGCTAGGCCTACCCCCACAAGTGAGGTACCATTTTTATCGGGAGACTTGGGGGAACGCTGTGTGGAAGGAAATTTGTGGCTCCTCTCTGATTACAGAACTTTCTGTCACCAAAATGAGAGGTAAAAGTGTTTTTTTTGGCCAAATTTTGAGGTTTGCAAAGGACTCTGGGTAACAGAATCTGGTCAGAGCCCCACAAGTCACCCCATCTTGGATTCCCCAAGGTGTCTAGTTTTCAAAACTGCGCAGGTTTGCTAGGTTTCCCTAGGTGCCGGCTGAGCTAGAGGCCAAAATCCACAGCTAGGCACTTTGCAAAAAACAGCTCTGTTTTCTTTGTGAAAATGTGATGTGTCCACGTTGAGTTTTGGGGCTTTTCGTGTTGTGGGCGCTAGGCCTACCCCCACAAGTGAGGTACCATTTTTATTGGGAGACATGGGGGGACGCTGGGTGGAAGGAAATGCGTGGCTCCTCTCTGATTACAGAACTTTCTGTCACCGAAATGAGAGGTAAAAGTGTTTTTTGGGCCAAATTTTGAGGTTTGCAAAGGATTCTGGGTAACAGAACCTGGTCAGAGCCCCACAAGTTACCCCATCTTGGATTCCCCTAGGAGTCCAGTTTTAAAAAATGCGCAGGTTTGCTAGGTTTCTCTAGGTGTCGGCTGAGCTAGAGGCCAAAATCCACAGCTCGGCACTTTGTAAAAAACAGCTCTGTTTTCTTTGTGAAAATGTGATGTCTCAACGTTGTGTTTTGGGGCTTTTCCTGTTGTTGGCGCTAGGCCTACCCCCACAAGTGAGGTACCATTTTTATCGGGAGACTTGGGGGAACGCTGTGTGGAAGGAAATGTGTGGCTCCTCTCTGATTACAGAACTTTCTGTCACCAAAATGAGAGGTTAAAGTGTTTTTTGGGTCAAATTTTGAGATTTGCCAATGATTCTGGGTAACAGAACCTGGTCAGAGCCACTCAAGTTACCCATCTTGGATTCCCCTAGGTGTCCAGTTTTCAAAAATGCGCAGGTTTGCTAGGTTTCTCTAGGTGTCGGCTGAGCTAGAGGCCAAAATCCACAGCTAGGCACTTTACAAAAAACAGCTCTGTTTTCTTTGTGAAAATGTGATGTGTCCACGTTGTGTTTTGGGGCTTTTCCTGTTGTGGGCGCTAGGCCTACCCCCACAAGTGAGGTACCATTTTTATCGGGAGACATGGGGGGACGCTGGGTGGAAGGAAATGTGTGGCTCCTCTCTGATTACAGAACTTTCTGTCACCGAAATGAGAGGTAAAAGGGTTTTTTTTGGCCAAATTTTGAGGTTTGCAAAGTACTCTGGGTAACAGAATCTGGTCAGAGCCCCACAAGTCACCCCATCTTGGATTCCCCCAGGTGTCTAGTTTTTCAAACTGCGCTGGTTTGCTAGGTTTCCCTAGGTGCCGGCTGAGCTAGAGGCCAAAATCCACAGCTAGGCACTTTGCAAAAAACAGCTCTGTTTTCTTTGTGAAAATTTGATGTGTCCACGTTGTGTTTTGGGGCTTTTCCTGTTGTGGGCGCTAGGCCTACCCCCACAAGTGAGGTACCATTTTTATCGGGAGACATGGGGGGACGCTGGGTGGAAGGAAATGTGTGGCTCCTCTCTGATTACAGAACTTTCTGTCACCAAAATGAGAGGTTAAAGTGTTTTTTGGGTCAAATTTTGAGATTTGCCAATGATTCTGGGTAACAGAACCTGGTCAGAGCCACTCAAGTTACCCCATCTTGGATTCCCCTAGGTGTCCAGTTTTCAAAAATGCGCAGGTTTGCTAGGTTTCTCTAGGTGTCGGCTGAGCTAGAGGCCAAAATCCACAGCTAGGCACTTTACAAAAAACAGCTCTGTTTTCTTTGTGAAAATGTGATGTATCCACGTTGTGTTTTGAGGATTTTCCTGCCGCATGCGCTAGGCCTACCCCCACAAGTGAGGTACCATTTTTATCGGGAGACATGGGGGGACGCTGGGTGGAAGGAAATGTGTGGCTCCTCTCTGATTCCAGAACTTTCTGTCACCAAAATGAGGGGAAAAAGTGTTTTTTTGGCCAAATTTTGAGGTTTGCAAAGGATTCTGGGTAACAGAACCTGGTCAGAGTCCCACGTGTCACCCCATCTTGGATTCCCCTAGGTGTCTAGTTTTCAAAACTGCGCAGGTTTGATAGGTTTCCCTAGGTGCCGGCTGAGCTAGAAGCCAAAATCCACAGCTAGGCACTTTGCAAAAAACCGCTCTGTTTTCTTTGTGAAAATGTGATGTGTCCACGTTGTGTTTTGGGGCTTTTCCTGTTGTGGGCGCTAGGCCTACCCCCACAAGTGAGGTAATATTTTTATCGGGAGACTTGGGGGAACGCTGGGTGGAAGGAAATTTGTAGCTCCTCTTTGATTACAGAACTTTCTGTCATCAAAATGAGAGGAAAAAGTGTTTTTTTGGCCAAATTTTGAGGTTTGCAAAGTATTCTGGGTAACAGAATCTGGTCAGAGCCACACAAGTCACCCCATCTTGGATTCCCCTAGCTGTCTAGTTTTCAAAACTGCGCAGGTTTGATAGGTTTCCCTAGGTGCCGGCTGAGCTAGAGGCCAAAATCCACAGCTAGGCACTTTGCAAAAAACGGCTCTGTTTTCTTTGTGAAAATGTGATGTATCCATGTTGTGTTTTGGGGTAGTTCCTGTTGTGGGCGCTAGGCCTACCCCCACAAGTGAGGTACAATTTTTATCGGGAGACTTGGGGGAACGCTGCGTGGAAGGAAATTTGTGGCTCCTCTCTGATTACAGAACTTTCTGTCACCGAAATAAGAGGTAAAAGTGTTTTTTTTGGCCAAATTTTGAGGTTTGCAAAGGATTCTGGGTAACAGAACCTGGCCAGAGCCCCACGTGTCACCTCATCTTGGATTCCCCTAGGTGTCTAGTTTTCAAAACTGCGCAGGTTTGCTAGGTTTCCCTGGGTGCCGGCTGAGCTAGAGGCCAAAATCCACAGCTAAGCACTTTGCAAAAAACAGCTCTGTTTTCTTTGTGAAAATGTGATGTGTCCACGTTGTGTTTTGGGGCTTTTCCTGTCACGGGCGCTAGGCCTACCCCCACAAGTGAGGTACCATTTTTATCGGGAGACTTGGGGGAACGCTGTGTGGAAGGAAATTTGTAGCTCCTCTCTGATTACAGAACTTTCTGTCAC
Source organism: Pleurodeles waltl (assembly GCF_031143425.1). Lineage (NCBI taxonomy): Eukaryota > Metazoa > Chordata > Amphibia > Caudata > Salamandridae > Pleurodeles > Pleurodeles waltl. Next base: position 784,772,173 of record NC_090440.1, read on the forward strand.
CGAAATTAGAGGTAAAAGTGTTTTTTTGGGCCAAATTTTGAGGTTTGCAATGGACTCTGGGTAACAGAATCTGGTCAGAGCCCCACAAGTCACCCCATCTTGGATTCCCCTAGGTGTCTAGTTTTCAAAACTGCGCAGGTTTGCTAGGTTTCCCTAGGTGCCGGCTGAGCTACAGGCCAAAATCCACAGCTAGGCACTTTGCAAAAAACAGCTCTGTTTTCTTTGTGAAAATGTGATGTGTCCACGTTGTGTTTTGGGGTTTTTCCTGTCGCGGGCGCTAGGCCTACCCCCACAAGTGAGGTACCATTTTTATCGGGAGACTTGGGGGAACGCTGTGTGGAAGGAAATTTGTGGCTCCTTTCTGATTACAGAACTTTCTGTCACCCAAATGAGAGGTAAAAGGGTTTTTTTGGGCCAAATTTTGAGGTTTGCAAAGGACTCTGGGTAACAGAATCTGGTCAGAGCCCCACAAGTCACCCCATCTTGGATTCCCCTAGGTGTCTAGTTTTTCAAACTGCGCTGGATTGCTAGGTTTCCCTAGGTGCCGGCTGAGCTAGAGGCCAAAATCCACAGCTAGGCACTTTGCAAAAAACAGCTCTGTTTTCTTTGTGAAAATGTGATGTGTCCACGTTGTGTTTTGGGGCTTTTCGTGTTGTGGGCGCTAGGCCTACCCCCACAAGTGAGGTACCATTTTTATTGGGAGACATGGGGGGACGCTGGGTGGAAGGAAATGCGTGGCTCCTCTCTGATTACAGAACTTTCTGTCACCGAAATGAGAGGTAAAAGTGTTTTTTGGGCCAAATTTTGAGGTTTGCAAAGGATTCTGGGTAACAGAACCTGGTCAGAGCCCCACAAGTTACCCCATCTTGGATTCCCCTAGGAGTTCAGTTTTAAAAAATGCGCAGGTTTGCTAGGTTTCTCTAGGTGTCGGCTGAGCTAGAGGCCAAAATCCACAGCTCGGCACTTTGTAAAAAACAGCTCTGTTTTCTTTGTGAAAATGTGATGTCTCAACGTTGTGTTTTGGGGCTTTTCCTGTTGTTGGCGCTAGGCCTACCCCCACAAGTGAGGTACCATTTTTATCGGGAGACTTGGGGGAACGCTGTGTGGAAGGAAATTTGTGGCTCCTCTATGATTACAGAACTTTCTGTCACCGAAATGAGAGGTAAAAGGGTTTTTTTTGGCCAAATTTTGAGGTTTGCAAAGTACTCTGGGTAACAGAATCTGGTCAGAGTCCCACAAGTCACCCCATCTTGGATTCCCCCAGGTGTCTAGTTTTTCAAACTGCGCTGGTTTGCTAGGTTTCCCTAGGTGCCGGCTGAGCTAGAGGCCAAAATCCACAGCTAGGCACTTTGCAAAAAACAGCTCTGTTTTCTTTGTGAAAATGTGATGTGTCCACGTTGTGTTTTGGGGCTTTTCCTGTTGTGGGCGCTAGGCCTACCCCCACAAGTGAGGTACCATTTTTATCGGGAGACATGGGGGGACGCTGGGTGGAAGGAAATGTGTGGCTCCTCTCTGATTACAGAACTTTCTGTCACCAAAATGAGAGGTTAAAGTGTTTTTTGGGTCAAATTTTGAGATTTGCCAATGATTCTGGGTAACAGAACCTGGTCAGAGCCACTCAAGTTACCCCATCTTGGATTCCCCTAGGTGTCCAGTTTTCAAAAATGCGCAGGTTTGCTAGGTTTCTCTAGGTGTCGGCTGAGCTAGAGGCCAAAATCCACAGCTAGGCACTTTGCAAAAAACAGCTCTGTTTTCTTTGTGAAAATGTGATGTATCCACGTTGTGTTTTGAGGATTTTCCTGCCGCATGCGCTAAGCCTACCCCCACAAGTGAGGTACCATTTTTATCGGGAGACATGGGGGGACGCTGGGTGGAAGGAAATGTGTGGCTTCTCTCTGATTCCAGAACTTTCTGTCACCAAAATGAGGGGAAAAAGTGTTTTTTTGGCCAAATTTTGAGGTTTGCAAAGGATTCTGGGTAACAGAACCTGATCAGAGTCCCACGTGTCACCCCATCTTGGATTCCCCTAGGTGTCTAGTTTTCAAAACTGCGCAGGTTTGCTAGGTTTCCCTGGGTTGCGGCTGAGCTAGAGGCCAAAATCCACAGCTAGGCACTTTGCAAAAAACAGCTCTGTTTTCTTTGTGAAAATGTGATGTGTCCACGTTGTGTTTTGGGGCTTTTCCTGTGGTGGGCGCTAGGCCTACCCCCACAAGTGAGGTACCATTTTTATCGGGAGACTTGGGGGAACGCTGGGTGGAAGGAAATTTGTAGCTCCTCTCTGATTACAGAACTTTCTGTCACCAAAATGAGAGGAAAAAGTGTTTTTTTGGGCCAAATTTTGAGGTTTGCAAAGGATTCTGGGTAACAGAATCTGGTCAGAGCCGCACGAGTCACCCCATCTTGGATTGCCCTAGGTGTCTAGTTTTCAAAACTGCGCAGGCTTGATAGGTTTCCCTAGGTGCCGGCTGAGCTAGAGGCCAAAATCCACAGCTAGGCACTTTGCAAAAAACAGCTCTGTTTTCTTTGTGAAAATGTGATGTGTCCACGTTGTGTTTTGGGGCTTTTCCTGTCGCGGGCGCTAGGCCTACCCCCACAAGTGAGGTACCATTTTTATCGGGAGACTTGGGGGAACGCTGTGTGGAAGGAAATTTGTGGCTCCTCTCTGATTACAGAACTTTCTGTCACCAAAATGAGAGGTAAAAGTGTTTTTTGGGCCAAATTTTGCGGTTTGCAAAGGATTCTGGGTAACAGAACCTGGTCAGAGACCCACAAGTTACCCCATCTTGGATTCCCCTAGGAGTCCAGTTTTCAAAAATGCGCAGGTGTGCTAGGTTTCTCTAGGTGTCGGCTGAGCTAGAGGCCAAAATCCACAGCTCGGCACTTTGTAAAAAACAGCTCTGTTTTCTTTGTGAAAATGTGATGTATCCACGTTGTGTTTTGGGGCTTTTCCTGTTGTGGGCGCTAGGCCTACCCCCACAAGTTAGGTACCATTTTTATCGGGAGACTTGGGGGAACGCTGGGTGGAAGGAAATTTGTAGCTCCTCTCTGATTACAGAACTTTCTGTCACCAAAATGAGAGGAAAAAGTGTTTTTTTGGCCAAATTTTGAGGTTTGCAAAGGATTCTGGGTAACAGAATCTGGTCAGAGCCACTCAAGTCACCCCATCTTGGATTCCGCTAGGTGTCTAGTTTTCAAAACTGCGCAGGTTTGATAGGTTTCCCTAGGTGCCGGCTGAGCTAGAGGCCAAAATCCACAGCTAGGCACTTTGCAAAAAACGGCTCTGTTTTCTTTGTGAAAATGTGATGTATCCATGGTGTGTTTTGGGGTAGTTCCTGTTGTGGGCGCTAGGCCTACCCCCACAAGTGAGGTACAATTTTTATCGGGAGACTTGGGGGAACGCTGCGTGGAAGGAAATTTGTGGCTCCTCTCTGATTACAGAACTTTCTGTCACCGAAATAAGAGGTAAAAGTGTTTTTTTTGGCCAAATTTTGAGGTTTGCAAAGGATTCTGGGTAACAGAACCTGGTCAGAGCCCCACAAGTTACCCCATCTTGGATTCCCCTAGGTGTCCAGTTTTCAAAAATGCGCAGGTTTGCTAGGTTTCTCTAGGTGTCGGCTGAGCTAGAGGCCAAAATTCACAGCTAGGCACTTTGCAAAAAACAGCTCTGTTATCTTTGTGAAAATGTGATGTATCCACGTTGTGTTTTGAGGATTTTCCTGCAGCATGCGCTAAGCCTACCCCCACAAGTGAGGTACCATTTTTATCGGGAGACATGGGGGGACGCTGGGTGGAAGGAAATGTGTGGCTTCTCTCTGATTCCAGAACTTTCTGTCACCAAAATGAGGGGAAAAAGTGTTTTTTTGGCCAAATTTTGAGGTTTGCAAAGGATTCTGGGTAACAGAACCTGATCAGAGTCCCACGTGTCACCCCATCTTGGATTCCCCTAGGTGTCTAGTTTTCAAAACTGCGCAGGTTTGCTAGGTTTCCCTGGGTGCCGGCTGAGCTAGAGGCCAAAATCCACAGCTAGGCACTTTGCAAAAAACAGCTCTGTTTTCTTTGTGAAAATGTGATGTGTCCACGTTGTGTTTTGGGGCTTTTCCTGTGGTGGGCGCTAGGCCTACCCCCACAAGTGAGGAACCCTTTTTATCGGGAGACTTGGGGGAACGCTGGGTGGAAGGAAATTTGTAGCTCCTCTCTGATTACAGAACTTTCTGTCACCAAAATGAGAGGAAAAAGTGTTTTTTTGGGCCAAATTTTGAGGTTTGCAAAGGATTCTGGGTAACAGAATCTGGTCAGAGCCGCACAAGTCACCCCATCTTGGATTCCCCTAGGTGTCTAGTTTTAAAAACTGCGCAGGCTTGATAGGTTTCCCTAGGTGCCGGCTGAGCTAGAGGCCAAAATCCACAGCTAGGCACTTTGCAAAAAACAGCTCTGTTTTCTTTGTGAAAATGTGATGTGTCCACGTTGTGTTTTGGGGCTTTTCCTGTTGTGGGCGCTAGGCCTACCCCCACAAGTTAGGTACCATTTTTATCGGGAGACTTGGGGGAACGCTGGGTGGAAGGAAATTTGTAGCTCCTCTCTGATTACAGAACTTTCTGTCACCAAAATGAGAGGAAAAAGTGTTTTTTTGGCCAAATTTTGAGGTTTGCAAAGGATTCTGGGTAACAGAATCTGGTCAGAGCCACTCAAGTCACCCCATCTTGGATTCCGCTAGGTGTCTAGTTTTCAAAACTGCGCAGGTTTGATAGGTTTCCCTAGGTGCCGGCTGAGCTAGAGGCCAAAATCCACAGCTAGGCACTTTGCAAAAAACGGCTCTGTTTTCTTTGTGAAAATGTGATGTATCCCTGGTGTGTTTTGGGGTAGTTCCTGTTGTGGGCGCTAGGCCTACCCCCACAAGTGAGGTACAATTTTTATCGGGAGACTTGGGGGAACGCTGCGTGGAAGGAAATTTGTGGCTCCTCTCTGATTACAGAACTTTCTGTCACCGAAATAAGAGGTAAAAGTGTTTTTTTTGGCCAAATTTTGAGGTTTGCAAAGGATTCTGGGTAACAGAACCTGGTCAGAGCCCCACAAGTTACCCCATCTTGGATTCCCCTAGGTGTCCAGTTTTCAAAAATGCGCAGGTTTGCTAGGTTTCTCTAGGTGTCGGCTGAGCTAGAGGCCAAAATTCACAGCTAGGCACTTTGCAAAAAACAGCTCTGTTATCTTTGTGAAAATGTGATGTATCCACGTTGTGTTTTGAGGATTTTCCTGCCGCATGCGCTAAGCCTACCCCCACAAGTGAGGTACCATTTTTATCGGGAGACATAGGGGGACGCTGGGTGGAAGGAAATGTGTGGCTTCTCTCTGATTCCAGAACTTTCTGTCACCAAAATGAGGGGAAAAAGTGTTTTTTTGGCCAAATTTTGAGGTTTGCAAAGGATTCTGGGTAACAGAACCTGATCAGAGTCCCACGTGTCACCCCATCTTGGATTCCCCTAGGTGTCTAGTTTTCAAAACTGCGCAGGTTTGCTAGGTTTCCCTGGGTGCCGGCTGAGCTAGAGGCCAAAATCCACAGCTAGGCACTTTGCAAAAAACAGCTCTGTTTTCTTTGTGAAAATGTGATGTGTCCACGTTGTGTTTTGGGGCTTTTCCTGTGGTGGGCGCTAGGCCTACCCCCACAAGTGAGGTACCATTTTTATCGGGAGATTTGGGGGAACGCTGGGTGGAAGGAAATTTGTAGCTCCTCTCTGATTACAGAACTTTCTGTCACCAAAATGAGAGGAAAAAGTGTTTTTTTGATCAAATTTTGAGGTTTGCAAAGGATTCTGGGTAACAGAATCTGGTCAGAGCCGCACAAGTCACCCCATCTTGGATTCCCCTAGGTGTCTAGTTTTCAAAACTGCGCAGGCTTGATAGGTTTCCCTAGGTGCCGGCTGAGCTAGAGGCCAAAATCCACAGCTAGGCACTTTGCAAAAAACAGCTCTGTTTTCTTTGTGAAAATGTGATGTGTCCACGTTGTGTTTTGGGGCTTTTCCTGTCGCGGGCGCTAGGCCTACCCCCACAAGTGAGGTACCATTTTTATCGGGAGACTTGGGGGAACGCTGTGTGGAAGGAAATTTGTGGCTCCTCTCTGATTAAAGAACTTTCTGTCACCAAAATGAGAGGTAAAAGTGTTTTTTTTGGCCAAATTTTGAGGTTTGCAAAGGACTCTGGGTAACAGAATCTGGTCAGAGCCCCACAAGTCACCCCATCTTGGATTCCCCAAGGTGTCTAGTTTTCAAAACTGCGCAGGTTTGCTAGGTTTCCCTAGGTGCCGGCTGAGCTAGAGGCCAAAATCCACAGCTAGGCACTTTGCAAAAAACAGCTCTGTTTTCTTTGTGAAAATGTGATGTGTCCACGTTGTGTTTTGGGGCTTTTCGTGTTGTGGGCGCTAGGCCTACCCCCACAAGTGAGGTACCATTTTTATTGGGAGACATGGGGGGACGCTGGGTGGAAGGAAATGCGTGGCTCCTCTCTGATTACTGAACTTTCTGTCACCGAAATGAGAGGTAAAAGTGTTTTTTGGGCCAAATTTTGAGGTTTGCAAAGGATTCTGGGTAACAGAACCTGGTCAGAGCCCCACAAGTTACCCCATCTTGGATTCCCCTAGGAGTCCAGTTTTAAAAAATGCGCAGGTTTGCTAGGTTTCTCTAGGTGTCGGCTGAGCTAGAGGCCAAAATCCACAGCTCGGCACTTTGTAAAAAACAGCTCTGTTTTCTTTGTGAAAATGTGATGTCTCAACGTTGTGTTTTGGGGCTTTTCCTGTTGTTGGCGCTAGGCCTACCCCCACAAGTGAGGTACCATTTTTATCGGGAGACTTGGGGGAACGCTGTGTGGAAGGAAATGTGTGGCTCCTCTATGATTACAGAACTTTCTGTCACCGAAATGAGAGGTAAAAGGGTTTTTTTTGGCCAAATTTTGAGGTTTGCAAAGTACTCTGGGTAACAGAATCTGGTCAGAGCCCCACAAGTCACCCCATCTTGGATTCCCCCAGGTGTCTAGTTTTTCAAACTGCGCTGGTTTGCTAGGTTTCCCTAGGTGCCGGCTGAGCTAGAGGCCAAAATCCACAGCTAGGCACTTTGCAAAAAACAGCTCTGTTTTCTTTGTGAAAATGTGATGTGTCCACGTTGTGTTTTGGGGCTTTTCCTGTTGTGGGCGCTAGGCCTACCCCCACAAGTGAGATACCATTTTTATCGGGAGACATGGGGGGACGCTGGGTGGAAGGAAATGTGTGGCTCCTCTCTGATTACAGAACTTTCTGTCACCAAAATGAGAGGTTAAAGTGTTTTTTGGGTCAAATTTTGAGATTTGCCAATGATTCTGGGTAACAGAACCTGGTCAGAGCCACTCAAGTTACCCCATCTTGGATTCCCCTAGGTGTCCAGTTTTCAAAAATGCGCAGGTTTGCTAGGTTTCTCTAGGTGTCGGCTGAGCTAGAGGCCAAAATCCACAGCTAGGCACTTTACAAAAAACAGCTCTGTTTTCTTTGTGAAAATGTGATGTATCCACGTTGTGTTTTGAGGATTTTCCTGCCGCATGCGCTAGGCCTACCCCCACAAGTGAGGTACCATTTTTATCGGGAGACATGGGGGGACGCTGGGTGGAAGGAAATGTGTGGCTCCTCTCTGATTCCAGAACTTTCTGTCACCAAAATGAGGGGAAAAAGTGTTTTTTTGGCCAAATTTTGAGGTTTGCAAAGGATTCTGGGTAACAGAACCTGGTCAGAGTCCCACGTGTCACCCCATCTTGGATTCCCCTAGGTGTCTAGTTTTCAAAACTGCGCAGGTTTGATAGGTTTCCCTAGGTGCCGGCTGAGCTAGAAGCCAAAATCCACAGCTAGGCACTTTGCAAAAAACCGCTCTGTTTTCTTTGTGAAAATGTGATGTGTCCACGTTGTGTTTTGGGGCTTTTCCTGTTGTGGGCGCTAGGCCTACCCCCACAAGTGAGGTAATATTTTTATCGGGAGACTTGGGGGAACGCTGGGTGGAAGGAAATTTGTAGCTCCTCTCTGATTACAGAACTTTCTGTCATCAAAATGAGAGGAAAAAGTGTTTTTTTGGCCAAATTTTGAGGTTTGCAAAGTATTCTGGGTAACAGAATCTGGTCAGAGCCACACAAGTCACCCCATCTTGGATTCCCCTAGCTGTCTAGTTTTCAAAACTGCGCAGGTTTGATAGGTTTCCCTAGGTGCCGGCTGAGCTAGAGGCCAAAATCCACAGCTAGGCACTTTGCAAAAAACGGCTCTGTTTTCTTTGTGAAAATGTGATGTATCCATGTTGTGTTTTGGGGTAGTTCCTGTTGTGGGCGCTAGGCCTACCCCCACAAGTGAGGTACAATTTTTATCGGGAGACTTGGGGGAACGCTGCGTGGAAGGAAATTTGTGGCTCCTCTCTGATTACAGAACTTTCTGTCACCGAAATAAGAGGTAAAAGTGTTTTTTTGGGCCAAATTTTGAGGTTTGCAAAGGATTCTGGGTAACAGAACCTGGCCAGAGCCCCACGTGTCACCTCATCTTGGATTCCCCTAGGTGTCTAGTTTTCAAAACTGCGCAGGTTTGCTAGGTTTCCCTGGGTGCCGGCTGAGCTAGAGGCCAAAATCCACAGCTAAGCACTTTGCAAAAAACAGCTCTGTTTTCTTTGTGAAAATGTGATGTGTCCACGTTGTGTTTTGGGGCTTTTCCTGTCACGGGCGCTAGGCCTACCCCCACAAGTGAGGTACCATTTTTATCGGGAGACTTGGGGGAACGCTGTGTGGAAGGAAATTTGTAGCTCCTCTCTGATTACAGAACTTTCTGTCACCGAAATTAGAGGTAAAAGTGTTTTTTTGGGCCAAATTTTGAGGTTTGCAATGGACTCTGGGTAACAGAATCTGGTCAGAGCCCCACAAGTCACCCCATCTTGGATTCCCCTAGGTGTCTAGTTTTCAAAACTGCGCAGGTTTGCTAGGTTTCCCTAGGTGCCGGCTGAGCTACAGGCCAAAATCCACAGCTAGGCACTTTGCAAAAAACAGCTCTGTTTTCTTTGTGAAAATGTGATGTGTCCAGGTTGTGTTTTGGGGTTTTTCCTGTCGCGGGCGCTAGGCCTACCCCCACAAGTGAGGTACCATTTTTATCGGGAGACTTGGGGGAACGCTGTGTGGAAGGAAATTTGTGGCTCCTTTCTGATTACAGAACTTTCTGTCACCCAAATGAGAGGTAAAAGGGTTTTTTTTGGCCAAATTTTGAGGTTTGCAAAGGACTCTGGGTAACAGAATCTGGTCAGAGCCCCACAAGTCACCCCATCTTGGATTCCCCTAGGTGTCTAGTTTTTCAAACTGCGCTGGATTGCTAGGTTTCCCTAGGTGCCGGCTGAGCTAGAGGCCAAAATCCACAGCTAGACACTTTGCAAAAAACAGCTCTGTTTTCTTTGTGAAAATGTGATGTGTCCACGTTGTGTTTTGGGGCTTTTCCTGTTGTGGGCGCTAGGCCTACCCCCACAAGTGAGGTACCATTTTTATTGGGAGACATGGGGGGACGCTGGGTGGAAGGAAATGCGTGGCTCCTCTCTGATTACAGAACTTTCTGTCACCGAAATGAGAGGTAAAAGTGTTTTTTGGGCCAAATTTTGAGGTTTGCAAAGGACTCTGGGTAACAGAACCTGGTCAGAGCCCCACAAGTTACCCCATCTTGGATTCCCCTAGGAGTCCAGTTTTTAAAAATGCGCAGGTTTGCTAGGTTTCTCTAGGTGTCGGCTGAGCTAGAGGCCAAAATCCACAGCTCGGCACTTTGTAAAAAACAGCTCTGTTTTCTTTGTGAAAATGTGATGTCTCAATGTTGTGTTTTGGGGCTTTTCCTGTTGTTGGCGCTAGGCCTACCCCCACAAGTGAGGTACCATTTTTATCGGGAGACTTGGGGGAACGCTGTGTGGAAGGAAATTTGTGGCTCCTCTATGATTACAGAACTTTCTGTCACCGAAATGAGAGGAAAAAGGGTTTTTTTTGGCCAAATTTTGAGGTTTGCAAAGTACTCTGGGTAACAGAATCTGGTCAGAGCCCCACAAGTCACCCCATCTTGGATTCCCCCAGGTGTCTAGTTTTTCAAACTGCGCTGGTTTGCTAGGTTTCCCTAGGTGCCGGCTGAGCTAGAGGCCAAAATCCACAGCTAGGCACTTTGCAAAAAACAGCTCTGTTTTCTTTGTGAAAATGTGATGTGTCCACGTTGTGTTTTGGGGCTTTTCCTGTTGTGGGCGCTAGGCCTACCCCCACAAGTGAGGTACCATTTTTATCGGGAGACATGGGGGAACGCTGGGTGGAAGGAAATGTGTGGCTCCTCTCTGATTACAGAACTTTCTGTCACCAAAATGAGAGGTTAAAGTGTTTTTTGGGTCAAATTTTGAGATTTGCCAATGATTCTGGGTAACAGAACCTGGTCAGAGCCACTCAAGTTACCCCATCTTGGATTCCCCTAGGTGTCCAGTTTTCAAAAATGCGCAGGTTTGCTAGGTTTCTCTAGGTGTCGGCTGAGCTAGAGGCCAAAATCCACAGCTAGGCACTTTGCAAAAAACAGCTCTGTTTTCTTTGTGAAAATGTGATGTATCCACGTTGTGTTTTGAGGATTTTCCTGCCGCATGCGCTAGGCCTACCCCCACAAGTGAGGTACCATTTTTATCGGGAGACATGGGGGGACGCTGGGTGGAAGGAAATGTGTGGCTCCTCTCTGATTCCAGAACTTTCTGTCACCAAAATGAGGGGAAAAAGTGTTTTTTTGGCCAAATTTTGAGGTTTGCAAAGGATTCTGGGTAACAGAACCTGGTCAGAGTCCCACGTGTCACCCCATCTTGGATTCCCCTAGGTGTCTAGTTTTCAAAACTGCGCAGGTTTGATAGGTTTCCCTAGGTGCCGGCTGAGCTAGAAGCCAAAATCCACAGCTTGGCACTTTGCAAAAAACAGCTCTGTTTTCTTTGTGAAAATGTGATGTGTCCACGTTGTGTTTTGGGGCTTTTCCTGTTGTGGGCGCTAGGCCTACCCCCACAAGTGAGGTAATATTTTTATCGGGAGACTTGGGGGAACGCTGGGTGGAAGGAAATTTGTAGCTCCTCTCTGATTACAGAACTTTCTGTCATCAAAATGAGAGGAAAAAGTGTTTTTTTGGCCAAATTTTGAGGTTTGCAAAGTATTCTGGGTAACAGAATCTGGTCAGAGCCACACAAGTCACCCCATCTTGGATTCCCCTAGCTGTCTAGTTTTCAAAACTGCGCAGGTTTGATAGGTTTCCCTAGGTGCCGGCTGAGCTAGAGGCCAAAATCCACAGCTAGGCACTTTGCAAAAAACGGCTCTGTTTTCTTTGTGAAAATGTGATGTGTCCACGTTGTGTTTTGGGGCTTTTCCTGTCACGGGCGCTAGGCCTACCCCCACAAGTGAGGTACCATTTTTATCGGGAGACTTGGGGGAACGCTGTGTGGAAGGAAATTTGTAGCTCCTCTCTGATTACAGAACTTTCTGTCACCGAAATTAGAGGTAAAAGTGTTTTTTTTGGCCAAATTTTGAGGTTTGCAATGGACTCTGGGTAACAGAATCTGGTCAGAGCCCCACAAGTCACCCCATCTTGGATTCCCCTAGGTGTCTAGTTTTCAAAACTGCGCAGGTTTGCTAGGTTTCCCTAGGTGCCGGCTGAGCTACAGGCCAAAATCCAGCGCTAGGCACTTTGCAAAAAACAGCTCTGTTTTCTTTGTGAAAATGTGATGTGTCCACGTTGTGTTTTGGGGTTTTTCCTGTCGCGGGCGCTAGGCCTACCCCCACAAGTGAGGTACCATTTTTATCGGGAGACTTGGGGGAACGCTGTGTGGAAGGAAATTTGTGGCTCCTTTCTGATTACAGAATTTTCTGTCACCGAAATGAGAGGTAAAAGGGTTTTTTTTGGCCAAATTTTGAGGTTTGCAAAGGACTCTGGGTAACAGAATCTGGTCAGAGCCCCACAAGTCACCCCATCTTGGATTCCCCTAGGTGTCTAGTTTTTCAAACTGCGCTGGATTGCTAGGTTTCCCTAGGTGCCGGCTGAGCTAGAGGCCAAAATCCACAGCTAGGCACTTTGCAAAAAACAGCTCTGTTTTCTTTGTGAAAATGTGATGTGTCCACGTTGTGTTTTGGGGCTTTTCCTGTTGTGGGCGCTAGGCCTACCCTCACAAGTGAGGTACCATTTTTATCGGGAGACATGGGGGGACGCTGGGTGGAAGGAAATGTGTGGCTCCTCTCTGATTACAGAACTTTCTGTCACCGAAATGAGAGGTAAAAGTGTTTTTTGGGCCAAATTTTGAGGTTTGCAAAGGATTCTGGATAACAGAACCTGGTCAGAGCCCCACAAGTCACCCCATCTTGGATTCCCCAAGGTGTCTAGTTTTCAAAACTGCGCAGGTTTGCTAGGTTTCCCTAGGTGCCGGCTGAGCTAGAGGCCAAAATCCACAGCTAGGCACTTTGCAAAAAACAGCTCTGTTTTCTTTGTGAAAATGTGATGTGTCCACGTTGTGTTTTGGGGCTTTTCCTGTTGTGGGCGCTAGGCCTACCCCCATAAGTGAGGTACCATTTTTATCGGGAGACATGGGGGGACCCTGGGTGGAAGGAAATGCGTGGCTCCTCTCTGATTACAGAACTTTCTGTCACCGAAATGAGAGGTAAAAGTGTTTTTTGGGCCAAATTTTGAGGTTTGCAAAGGATTCTGGGTAACAGAACCTGGTCAGCGACCCACAAGTTACCCCATCTTGGATTCCCCTAGGAGTCCAGTTTTAAAAAATACGCAGGTTTGCTAGGTTTCTCTAGGTGTCGGCTGAGCTAGAGGCCAAAATCCACAGCTCGGCACTTTGTAAAAAACAGCTCTGTTTTCTTTGTGAAAATGTGATGTATCCACGTTGTGTTTTGGGGCTTTTCCTGTTGTGGGCGCTAGGCCTACCCCCACAAGTGAGGTACCATTTTTATCGGGAGACTTGGGGGAACGCTGGGTGGAAGGAAATTTGTAGCTCCTCTCTGATTACAGAACTTTCTGTCACCAAAATGAGAGGAAAAAGTGTTTTTTTGGCCAAATTTTGAGGTTTGCAAAGGATTCTGGGTAACAGAATCTGGTCAGAGCCACTCAAGTCACCCCATCTTGGATTCCCCTAGGTGTCTAGTTTTCAAAACTGCGCAGGTTTGATAGGTTTCCCTAGGTGCCGGCTGAGCTAGAGGCCAAAATCCACAGCTAGGCACTTTGCAAAAAACGGCTCTGTTTTCTTTGTGAAAATGTGATGTATCCATGGTGTGTTTTGGGGCTTTTCCTGTCACGGGCGCTAGGCCTACCCCCACAAGTGAGGTACCATTTTTATCGGGAGACTTGGGGGAACGCTGTGTGGAAGGAAATTTGTAGCTCCTCTCTGATTACAGAACTTTCTGTCACCGAAATTAGAGGTAAAAGTGTTTTTTTTGGCCAAATTTTGAGGTTTGCAATGGACTCTGGGTAACAGAATCTGGTCAGAGCCCCACAAGTCACCCCTTCTTGGATTCCCCTAGGTGTCTAGTTTTCAAAACTGCGCAGGTTTGCTAGGTTTCCCTAGGTGCCGGCTGAGCTAGAGGCCAAAATCCACAGCTAGGCACTTTGCAAAAAACAGCTCTGTTTTCTTTGTGAAAATGTGATGTGTCCACGTTGTGTTTTGGGGCTTTTCCTGTCGCGGGCGCTAGGCCTACCCCCACAAGTGAGGTACCATTTTTATCGGGAGACTTGGGGAAACGCTGTGTGGAAGGAAATTTGTGGCTCCTTTCTGATTACAGAACTTTCTGTCACCGAAATGAGAGGTAAAAGGGTTTTTTTTTGGCCAAATGTTGAGGTTTGCAAAGGACTCTGGGTAACAGAATCTGGTCAGAGCCCCACAAGTCACCCCATCTTGGATTCCCCTAGGTGTCTAGTTTTTCAAACTGCGCTGGATTGCTAGGTTTCCCTAGGTGCCGGCTGAGCTAGAGGCCAAAATCCACAGCTAGGCACTTTGCAAAAAACAGCTCTGTTTTCTTTGTGAAAATGTGATGTGTCCACGTTGTGTTTTGGGGCTTTTCCTGTTGTGGGCGCTAGGCCTACCCTCACAAGTGAGGTACCATTTTTATCGGGAGACATGTGGGGACGCTGAGTGGAAGGATATGTGTGGCTCCTCTCTGATTACAGAACTTTCTGTCACCGAAATGAGAGGTAAAAGTGTTTTTTGGGCCAAATTTTGAGGTTTGCAAAGGATTTTGGGTAACAGAACCTGGTCAGAGCCCCACAAGTTACCCCATCTTGGATTCCCCTAGGTGTCCAGTTTTCAAAAATGCGCAGGTTTGCTAGGTTTCTCTAAGTGTCGGCTGAGCTAGAGGCCAAAATCCACAGCTAGGCACTTTGCAAAAAACAGCTCTGTTTTCTTTGTGAAAATGTGATGTATCCACGTTGGGTTTTGAGGATTTTCCTGCCGCATGCGCTAAGCCTACCCCCACAAGTGAGGTACCATTTTTATCGGGAGACATGGGGGGACGCTGGGTGGAAGGAAATGTGTGGCTCCTCTCTGATTCCAGAACTTTCTGTCACCAAAATGAGGGGAAAAAGTGTTTTTTTGGCCAAATTTTGAGGTTTGCAAAGGATTCTGGGTAACAGAACCTGGTCAGAGTCCCACGTGTCACCCCATCTTGGATTCCCCTAGGTGTCTAGTTTTCAAAACTGCGCAGGTTTGCTAGGTTTCCCTGGGTGCCGGCTGAGCTAGAGGCCAAAATCCACAGCTAGGCACTTTGCAAAAAACAGCTCTGTTTTCTTTGTGAAAATGTGATGTGTCCACGTTGTGTTTTGGGGCTTTTCCTGTTGTGGGCGCTAGGCCTACCCCCACAAGTGAGGTACCATTTTTATCGGGAGACTTGGGGGAACGCTGGGTGGAAGGAAATTTGTAGCTCCTCTCTGATTACAGAACTTTCTGTCACCAAAATGAGAGGAAAAAGTGTTTTTTTGGCCAAATTTTGAGGTTTGCAAAGGATTCTGGGTAACAGAATCTGGTCAGAGCCGCACGAGTCACCCCATCTTGGATTCCCCTAGGTGTCTAGTTTTCAAAACTGCGCAGGCTTGATAGGTTTCCCTAGGTGCCGGCTGAGCTAGAGGCCAAAATCCACAGCTAGGCACTTTGCAAAAAACAGCTCTGTTTTCTTTGTGAAAATGTGATGTGTCCACGTTGTGTTTTGGGGCTTTTCCTGTCGCGGGCGCTAGGCCTACCCCCACAAGTGAGGTACCATTTTTATCGGGAGACTTGGGGGAACGCTGTGTGGAAGGAAATTTGTGGCTCCTCTCTGATTACAGAACTTTCTGTCACCAAAATGAGAGGTAAAAGTGTTTTTTTTGGCCAAATTTTGAGGTTTGCAAAGGACTCTGGCTAACAGAATCTGGTCAGAGCCCCACAAGTCACCCCATCTTGGATTCCCCAAGGTGTCTAGTTTTCAAAACTGCGCAGGTTTGCTAGGTTTCCCTAGGTGCCGGCTGAGCTAGAGGCCAAAATCCACAGCTAGGCACTTTGCAAAAAACAGCTCTGTTTTCTTTGTGAAAATGTGATGTGTCCACGTTGTGTTTTGGGGCTTTTCCTGTTGTGGGCGCTAGGCCTACCCCATAAGTGAGGTACCATTTTTATCGGGAGACATGGGGGGACGCTGGGTGGAAGGAAATGCGTGGCTCCTCTCTGATTACAGAACTTTCTGTCACCGAAATGAGAGGTAAAAGTGTTTTTTGGGCCAAATTTTGAGGTTTGCAAAGGATTCTGGGTAACAGAACCTGGTCAGAGACCCACAAGTTACCCCATCTTGGATTCCCCTAGGAGTCCAGTTTTCAAAAATGCGCAGGTTTGCTAGGTTTCTCTAGGTGTCGGCTGAGCTAGAGGCCAAAATCCACAGCTCGGCACTTTGTAAAAAACAGCTCTGTTTTCTTTGTGAAAATGTGATGTATCCACGTTGTGTTTTGGGGCTTTTCCTGTTGTGGGCGCTAGGCCTACCCCCACAAGTGAGGTACCATTTTTATCGGGAGACTTGGGGGAACGCTGGGTGGAAGGAAATTTGTAGCTCCTCTCTGATTACAGAACTTTCTGTCACCAAAATGAGAGGAAAAAGTGTTTTTTTGGCCAAATTTTGAGGTTTGCAAAGGATTCTGGGTAACAGAATCTGATCAGAGCCACTCAAGTCACCCCATCTTGGATTCCCCTAGGTGTCTAGTTTTCAAAACTGCGCAGGTTTGATAGGTTTCCCTAGGTGCCGGCTGAGCTAGAGGCCAAAATCCACAGCTAGGCACTTTGCAAAAAACGGCTCTGTTTTCTTTGTGAAAATGTGATGTATCCATGGTGTGTTTTGGGGTAGTTCCTGTTGTGGGCGCTAGGCCTACCCCCACAAGTGAGGTACAATTTTTATCGGGAGACTTGGGGGAACGCTGCGTGGAAGGAAATTTGTGGCTCCTCTCTGATTACAGAACTTTCTGTCACCGAAATAAGAGGTAAAAGTGTTTTTTTTGGCCAAATTTTGAGGTTTGCAAAGGATTCTGGGTAACAGAACCTGGTCAGAGCCCCACAAGTTACCCCATCTTGGATTCCCCTAGGTGTCTAGTTTTCAAAAATGCTCAGGTTTGCTAGGTTTCTCTAGGTGTCGGCTGAGCTAGAGGCCAAAATTCACAGCTAGGCACTTTGCAAAAAACAGCTCTGTTTTCTTTGTGAAAATGTGATGTGTCCACGTTGTGTTTTGGGGCTTTTCCTGTTGTGGGCGCTAGGCCTACCCCCACAAGTGAGGTACCATTTTTATCGGGAGACTTGGGGAAACGCTGTGTGGAAGGAAATTTGTGGCTCCTTTCTGATTACAGAACTTTCTGTCACCGAAATGAGAGGTAAAAGGGTTTTTTTTTGGCCAAATTTTGAGGTTTGCAAAGGACTCTGGGTAACAGAATCTGGTCAGAGCCCCACAAGTCACCCCATCTTGGATTCCCCTAGGTGTCTAGTTTTTCAAACTGCGCTGGATTGCTAGGTTTCCCTAGGTGCCGGCTGAGCTAGAGGCCAAAATCCACAGCTAGGCACTTTGCAAAAAACAGCTCTGTTTTCTTTGTGAAAATGTGATGTGTCCACGTTGTGTTTTGGGGCTTTTCCTGTTGTGGGCGCTAGGCCTACCCTCACAAGTGAGGTACCATTTTTATCGGGAGACATGTGGGGACGCTGAGTGGAAGGAAATGTGTGGCTCCTCTCTGATTACAGAACTTTCTGTCACCGAAATGAGAGGTAAAAGTGTTTTTTGGGCCAAATTTTGAGGTTTGCAAAGGATTCTGGGTAACAGAACCTGGTCAGAGCCCCACAAGTTACCCCATCTTGGATTCCCCTAGGTGTCCAGTTTTCAAAAATGCGCAGGTTTGCTAGGTTTCTCTAAGTGTCGGCTGAGCTAGAGGCCAAAATCCACAGCTAGGCACTTTGCAAAAAACAGCTCTGTTTTCTTTGTGAAAATGTGATGTATCCACGTTGGGTTTTGAGGATTTTCCTGCCGCATGCGCTAAGCCTACCCCCACAAGTGAGGTACCATTTTTATCGGGAGACATGGGGGGACGCTGGGTGGAAGGAAATGTGTGGCTCCTCTCTGATTCCAGAACTTTCTGTCACCAAAATGAGGGGAAAAAGTGTTTTTTTGGCCAAATTTTGAGGTTTGCAAAGGATTCTGGGTAACAGAACCTGGTCAGAGTCCCACGTGTCACCCCATCTTGGATTCCCCTAGGTGTCTAGTTTTCAAAACTGCGCAGGTTTGCTAGGTTTCCCTGGGTGCCGGCTGAGCTAGAGGCCAAAATCCACAGCTAGGCACTTTGCAAAAAACAGCTCTGTTTTCTTTGTGAAAATGTGATGTGTCCACGTTGTGTTTTGGGGCTTTTCCTGTTGTGGGCGCTAGGCCTACCCCCACAAGTGAGGTACCATTTTTATCGGGAGACTTGGGGGAACGCTGGGTGGAAGGAAATTTGTAGCTCCTCTCTGATTACAGAACTTTCTGTCACCAAAATGAGAGGAAAAAGTGTTTTTTTGGCCAAATTTTGAGGTTTGCAAAGGATTCTGGGTAACAGAATCTGGTCAGAGCCGCACGAGTCACCCCATCTTGGATTCCCCTAGGTGTCTAGTTTTCAAAACTGCGCAGGCTTGATAGGTTTCCCTAGGTGCCGGCTGAGCTAGAGGCCAAAATCCACAGCTAGGCACTTTGCAAAAAACAGCTCTGTTTTCTTTGTGAAAATGTGATGTGTCCACGTTGTGTTTTGGGGCTTTTCCTGTCGCGGGCGCTAGGCCTACCCCCACAAGTGAGGTACCATTTTTATCGGGAGACTTGGGGGAACGCTGTGTGGAAGGAAATTTGTGGCTCCTCTCTGATTACAGAACTTTCTGTCACCGAAATGAGAGGTAAAAGTGTTTTTTGGGCCAAATTTTGAGGTTTGCAAAAGATTCTGGGTAACAGAACCTGGTCAGAGACCCACAAGTTACCCCATCTTGGATTCCCCTAGGAGTCCAGTTTTCAAAAATGCGCAGGATTGCTAGGTTTCTCTAGGTGTCGGCTGAGCTAGAGGCCAAAATCCACAGCTCGGCACTTTGTAAAAAACAGCTCTGTTTTCTTTGTGAAAATGTGATGTATCCACGTTGTGTTTTGGGGCTTTTCCTGTTGTGGGCGCTAGGCCTACCCCCACAAGTGAGGTACCATTTTTATCGGGAGACTTGGGGGAACGCGGGGTGGAAGGAAATTTGTAGCTCCTCTCTGATTACAGAACTTTCTGTCACCAAAATGAGAGGAAAAAGTGTTTTTTTGGCCAAATTTTGAGGTTTGCAAAGGATTCTGGGAAACAGAATCTGATCAGAGCCACTCAAGTCACCCCATCTTGGATTTCCCTAGGTGTCCAGTTTTCAAAAATGCGCAGGTTTGCTAGGTTTCTCTAGGTGTCGGCTGAGCTAGAGGCCAAAATTCACAGCTAGGCACTTTGCAAAAAACAGCTCTGTTTTCTTTGTGAAAATGTGATGTATCCACGTTGTGTTTTGAGGATTTTCCTGCCGCATGCGCTAAGCCTACCCCCACAAGTGAGGTACCATTTTTATCGGGAGACATGGGGGGACGCTGGGTGGAAGGAAATGTGTGGCTTCTCTCTGATTCCAGAACTTTCTGTCACCAAAATGAGGGGAAAAAGTGTTTTTTTGGCCAAATTTTGAGGTTTGCAAAGGATTCTGGGTAACAGAACCTGATCAGAGTCCCACGTGTCACCCCATCTTGGATTCCCCTAGGTGTCTAGTTTTCAAAACTGCGCAGGTTTGCTAGGTTTCCCTGGGTGCCGGCTGAGCTAGAGGCCAAAATCCACAGCTAGGCACTTTGCAAAAAACAGCTCTGTTTTCTTTGTGAAAATGTGATGTGTCCACGTTGTGTTTTGGGGCTTTTCCTGTAGTGGGCGCTAGGCCTACCCCCACAAGTGAGGTACCATTTTTATCGGGAGACTTGGGGGAACGCTGTGTGGAAGGAAATTTGTGGCTCCTCTCTGATTACAGAACTTTCTGTCACCAAAATGAGAGGTAAAAGTGTTTTTTTTGGCCAAATTTTGAGGTTTGCAAAGGACTCTGGCTAACAGAATCTGGTCAGAGCCCCACAAGTCACCCCATCTTGGATTCCCCAAGGTGTCTAGTTTTCAAAACTGCGCAGGTTTGCTAGGTTTCCCTAGGTGCCGGCTGAGCTAGAGGCCAAAATCCACAGCTAGGCACTTTGCAAAAAACAGCTCTGTTTTCTTTGTGAAAATGTGATGTGTCCACGTTGTGTTTTGGGGCTTTTCCTGTTGTGGGCGCTAGGCCTACCCCATAAGTGAGGTACCATTTTTATCGGGAGACATGGGGGGACGCTGGGTGGAAGGAAATGCGTGGCTCCTCTCTGATTACAGAACTTTCTGTCACCGAAATGAGAGGTAAAAGTGTTTTTTGGGCCAAATTTTGAGGTTTGCAAAGGATTCTGGGTAACAGAACCTGGTCAGAGACCCACAAGTTACCCCATCTTGGATTCCCCTAGGAGTCCAGTTTTCAAAAATGCGCAGGTTTGCTAGGTTTCTCTAGGTGTCGGCTGAGCTAGAGGCCAAAATCCACAGCTCGGCACTTTGTAAAAAACAGCTCTGTTTTCTTTGTGAAAATGTGATGTATCCACGTTGTGTTTTGGGGCTTTTCCTGTTGTGGGCGCTAGGCCTACCCCCACAAGTGAGGTACCATTTTTATCGGGAGACTTGGGGGAACGCTGTGTGGAAGGAAATTTGTGGCTCCTCTCTGATTACAGAACTTTCTGTCACCAAAATGAGAGGAAAAAGTGTTTTTTTGGCCAAATTTTGAGGTTTGCAAAGGATTCTGGGTAACAGAATCTGGTCAGAGCCGCACAAGTCACCCCATCTTGGATTCCCCTAGGTGTCTAGTTTTCAAAACTGCGCAGGTTTGCTAGGTTTCCCTGGGTGCCGGCTGAGCTAGAGGCCAAAATCCACAGCTAGGCACTTTGCAAAAAACAGCTCTGTTTTCTTTGTGAAAATGTGATGTGTCCACGTTGTGTTTTGGGGCTTTTCCTGTAGTGGGCGCTAGGCCTACCCCCACAAGTGAGGTACCATTTTTATCGGGAGACTTGGGGGAACGCTGGGTGGAAGGAAATTTGTAGCTCCTCTCTGATTACAGAACTTTCTGTCACCAAAATGAGAGGAAAAAGTGTTTTTTTGGCCAAATTTTGAGGTTTGCAAAGGATTCTGGGTAACAGAATCTGGTCAGAGCCGCACAAGTCACCCCATCTTGGATTCCCCTAGGTGTCTAGTTTTCAAATCTGCGCAGGCTTGATAGGTTTCCCTAGGTGCCGGCTGAGCTAGAGGCCAAAATCCACAGCTAGGCACTTTGCAAAAAACAGCTCTGTTTTCTTTGTGAAAATGTGATGTGTCCACGTTGTGTTTTAGGGCTTTTCCTGTCGCGGGCGCTAGGCCTACCCCCACAAGTGAGGTACCATTTTTATCGGGAGACTTGGGGGAACGCTGTGTGGAAGGAAATTTGTGGCTCCTCTCTGATTACAGAACTTTCTGTCACCAAAATGAGAGGTAAAAGTGTTTTTTTTGGCCAAATTTTGAGGTTTGCAAAGGACTCTGGGTAACAGAATCTGGTCAGAGCCCCACAAGTCACCCCATCTTGGATTCCCCAAGGTGTCTAGTTTTCAAAACTGCGCAGGTTTGCTAGGTTTCCCTAGGTGCCGGCTGAGCTAGAGGCCAAAATCCACAGCTAGGCACTTTGCAAAAAACAGCTCTGTTTTCTTTGTGAAAATGTGATGTATCCACGTTGTGTTTTGGGTTTTTTCCTGTTGTTGGCGCTAGGCCTACCCCCACAAGTGAGGTACCATTTTTATCGGGAGACTTGGGGGAACGCTGTGTGGAAGGAAACTTGTGGCTCCTCTATGATTACAGAACTTTCTGTCACCGAAATGAGAGGTAAAAGGGTTTTTTTTGGCCAAATTTTGAGGTTTGCAAAGTACTCTGGGTAACAGAATCTGGTCAGAGCCCCACAAGTCACCCCATCTTGGATTCCCCCAGGTGTCTAGTTTTTCAAACTGCGCTGGTTTGCTAGGTTTCCCTAGGTGCCGGCTGAGCTAGAGGCCAAAATCCACAGCTAGGCACTTTGCAAAAAACAGCTCTGTTTTCTTTGTGAAAATGTGATGTGTCCACGTTGTGTTTTGGGGCTTTTCCTGTTGTGGGCGCTAGGCCTACCCCCACAAGTGAGGTACCATTTTTATCGGGAGACATGGGGGGACGCTGGGGGGAAGGAAATGTGTGGCTCCTCTCTGATTACAGAACTTTCTGTCACCAAAATGAGAGGTTAAAGTGTTTTTTGGGTCAAATTTTGAGATTTGCAAATGATTCTGGGTAACAGAACCTGGTCAGAGCCACTCAAGTTACCCCATCTTGGATTCCCCTAGGTGTCCAGTTTTCAAAAATACGCAGGTTTGCTAGGTTTCTCTAGGTGTCGGCTGAGCTAGAGGCCAAAATCCACAGCTAGGCACTTTGCAAAAAACAGCTCTGTTTTCTTTGTGAAAATGTGATGTATCCACGTTGTGTTTTGAGGATTTTCCTGCCGCATGCGCTAGGCCTACCCCCACAAGTGAGGTACCATTTTTATCGGGAGACACGGGGGGACGCTGGGTGGAAGGAAATGTGTGGCTCCTCTCTGATTCCAGAACTTTCTGTCACCAAAATGAGGGGAAAAAGTGTTTTTTTGGCCAAATTTTGAGGTTTGCAAAGGATTCTGGGTAACAGAACCTGGTCAGAGTCCCACGTGTCACCCCATCTTGGATTCCCCTAGGTGTCTAGTTTTCAAAACTGCGCAGGTTTGATAGGTTTCCCTAGGTGCCGGCTGAGCTAGAAGCCAAAATCCACAGCTAGGCACTTTGCAAAAAACCGCTCTGTTTTATTTGTGAAAATGTGATGTGTCCACGTTGTGTTTTGGGGCTTTTCCTGTTGTGGGCGCTAGGCCTACCCCCACAAGTGAGGTACAATTTTTATCGGGAGACTTGGGGGAACGCTGCGTGGAAGGAAATTTGTGGCTCCTCTCTGATTACAGAACTTTCTGTCACCGAAATAAGAGGTAAAAGTGTTTTTTTGGGCCAAATTTTGAGGTTTGCAAAGGATTCTGGGTAACAGAACCTGGTCAGAGCCCCACGTGTCACCTCATCTTGGATTCCCCTAGGTGTCTAGTTTTCAAAACTGCGCAGGTTTGCTAGGTTTCCCTGGGTGCCGGCTGAGCTAGAGGCCAAAATCCACAGCTAGGCACTTTGCAAAAAACAGCTCTGTTTTCTTTGTGAAAATGTGATGTGTCCACATTGTGTTTTGGGGCTTTTCCTGTCACGGGCGCTAGGCCTACCCCCACAAGTGAGGTACCATTTTTATCGGGAGACTTGGGGGAACGCTGTGTGGAAGGAAATTTGTAGCTCCTCTCTGATTACAGAACTTTCTGTCACCGAAATTAGAGGTAAAAGTGTTTTTTTTGGCCAAATTTTGAGGTTTGCAATGGACTCTGGGTAACAGAATCTGGTCAGAGCCCCACAAGTCACCCCATCTTGGATTCCCCTAGGTGTCTAGTTTTCAAAACTGCGCAGGTTTGCTAGGTTTCCCTAGGTGCCGGCTGAGCTACAGGCCAAAATCCACAGCTAGGCACTTTGCAAAAAACAGCTCTGTTTTCTTTGTGCAAATGTGATGTGTCCACGTTGTGTTTTGGGGCTTTTCCTGTCGCGGGCGCTAGGCCTACCCCCACAAGTGAGGTACCATTTTTATCGGGAGACTTGGGGGATCGCTGTGTGGAAGGAAATTTGTGGCTCCTTTCTGATTACAGAACTTTCTGTCACCGAAATGAGAGGTAAAAGGGTTTTTTTTGGCCAAATTTTGAGGTTTGCAAAGGACTCTGGGTAACAGAATCTGGTCAGAGCCCCACAAGTCACCCCATCTTGGATTCCCCTAGGTGTCTAGTTTTTCAAACTGCGCTGGATTGCTAGGTTTCCCTAGGTGCCGGCTGAGCTAGAGGCCAAAATCCACAGCTAGGCACTTTGCAAAAAACAGCTCTGTTTTCTTTGTGAAAATGTGATGTGTCCACGTTGTGTTTTGGGGCTTTTCCTGTTGTGGGCGCTAGGCCTACCCTCACAAGTGAGGTACCATTTTTATCGGGAGACATGGGGGGACGCTGGGTGGAAGGAAATGTGTGGCTCCTCTCTGATTACAGAACTTTCTGTTACCGAAATGAGAGGTAAAAGTGTTTTTTGGGCCAAATTTTGAGGTTTGCAAAGGATTCTGGGTAACAGAACCTGGTCAGAGCCCCACAAGTCACCCCATCTTGGATTCCCCAAGGTGTCTAGTTTTCAAAACTGCGCAGGTTTGCTAGGTTTCCCTAGGTGCCGGCTGAGCTAGAGGCCAAAATCCACAGCTAGGCACTTTGCAAAAAACAGCTCTGTTTTCTTTGTGAAAATGTGATGTGTCCACGTTGTGTTTTGGGGCTTTTCCTGTTGTGGGCGCAAGGCCTACCCCCATAAGTGAGGTACCATTTTTTTCGGGAGACATGGGGGGACGCTGGGTGGAAGGAAATGCGTGGCTCCTCTCTGATTACAGAACTTTCCGTCACCGAAATGAGAGGTAAAAGTGTTTTTTGGGCCAAATTTTGAGGTTTGCAAAGGATTTTGGGTAACAGAACCTGGTCAGAGACCCACAAGTTACCCCATCTTGGATTCCCCTAGGAGTCCAGTTTTCAAAAATGCGCAGGTTTGCTAGGTTTCTCTAGGTGTCGGCTGAGCTAGAGGCCAAAATCCACAGCTCGGCACTTTGTAAAAAACAGCGCTGTTTTCTTTGTGAAAATGTGATGTATCCACGTTGTGTTTTGGGGCTTTTCCTGTTGTGGGCGCTAGGCCTACCCCCACAAGTGAGGTACCATTTTTATCGGGAGACTTGGGGGAACGCTGGGTGGAAGGAAATTTGTAGCTCCTCTCTGATTACAGAACTTTCTGTCACCAAAATGAGAGGAAAAAGTGTTTTTTTGGCCAAATTTTGAGGTTTGCAAAGGATTCTGGGTAACAGAATCTGGTCAGAGCCACTCAAGTCACCCCATCTTCGATTCCCCTAGGTGTCTAGTTTTCATAACTGCGCAGGTTTGATAGGTTTCCCTAGGTGCCGGCTGAGCTAGAGGCCAAAATCCACAGCTAGGCACTTTGCAAAAAACGGCTCTGTTTTCTTTGTGAAAATGTGATGTATCCATGGTGTGTTTTGGGGTAGTTCCTGTTGTGGGCGCTAGGCCTACCCTCACAAGTGAGGTACAATTTTTATCGGGAGACTTGGGGGAACGCTGCGTGGAAGGAAATTTGTGGCTCCTCTCTGATTACAGAACTTTCTGTCACCGAAATAAGAGGTAAAAGTGTTTTTTTTGGTCACATTTTGAGGTTTGCAAAGGATTCTGGGTAACAGACCTGGTCAGAGCCCCACAAGTTACCCCATCTTGGATTCCCCTAGGTGTCCAGTTTTCAAAAATGCGCAGGTTTGCTAGGTTTCTCTAGGTGTCGGCTGAGCTAGAGGCCAAAATTCACAGCTAGGCACTTTGCAAAAAACAGCTCTGTTTTCTTTGTGAAAATGTGATGTATCCACGTTGTGTTTTGAGGATTTTCCTGCCGCATGCGCTAAGCCTACCCCCACAAGTGAGGTACCATTTTTATCGGGAGACATGGGGGGACGCTGGGTGGAAGGAAATGTGTGGCTTCTCTCTGATTCCAGAACTTTCTGTCACCAAAATGAGGGGAAAAAGTGTTTTTTTGGCCAAATTTTGAGGTTTGCAAAGGATTCTGGGTAACAGAACCTGATCAGAGTCCCACGTGTCACCCCATCTTGGATTCCCCTAGGTGTCTAGTTTTCAAAACTGCGCAGGTTTGCTAGGTTTCCCTGGGTGCCGGCTGAGCTAGAGGCCAAAATCCACAGCTAGGCACTTTGCAAAAAACAGCTCTGTTTTCTTTGTGAAAATGTGATGTGTCCACGTTGTGTTTTGGGGCTTTTCCTGTGGTGGGCGCTAGGCCTACCCCCACAAGTGAGGTACCATTTTTATCGGGAGACTTGGGGGAACGCTGGGTGGAAGGAAATTTGTAGCTCCTCTCTGATTACAGAACTTTCTATCACCAAAATGAGAGGAAAAAGTGTTTTTTTGGCCAAATTTTGAGGTTTGCAAAGGATTCTGGGTAACAGAATCTGGTCAGAGCCGCACAAGTCACCCCATCTTGGATTCCCCTAGGTGTCTAGTTTTCAAATCTGCGCAGGCTTGATAGGTTTCCCTAGGTGCCGGCTGAGCTAGAGGCCAAAATCCACAGCTAGGCACTTTGCAAAAAACAGCTCTGTTTTCTTTGTGAAAATGTGATGTGTCCACGTTGTGTTTTGGGGCTTTTCCTGTCGCGGGCGCTAGGCCTACCCCCACAAGTGAGGTACCATTTTTATCGGGAGACTTGGGGGAACGCTGTGTGGAAGGAAATTTGTGGCTCCTCTCTGATTACAGAACTTTCTGTCACCAAAATGAGAGGTAAAAGTGTTTTTTTTGGCCAAATTTTGAGGTTTGCAAAGGACTCTGGGTAACAGAATCTGGTCAGAGCCCCACAAGTCACCCCATCTTGGATTCCCCAAGGTGTCTAGTTTTCAAAACTGCGCAGGTTTGCTAGGTTTCCCTAGGTGCCGGCTGAGCTAGAGGCCAAAATCCACAGCTAGGCACTTTGCAAAAAACAGCTCTGTTTTCTTTGTGAAAATGTGATGTATCCACGTTGTGTTTTGGGGCTTTTCCTGTTGTTGGCGCTAGGCCTACCCCCACAAGTGAGGTACCATTTTTATCGGGAGACTTGGGGGAACGCTGGGTGGAAGGAAATTTGTAGCTCCTCTCTGATTACAGAACTTTCTGTCACCAAAATGAGAGGAAAAAGTGTTTTTTTGGCCAAATTTTGAGGTTTGCAAAGGATTCTGGGTAACAGAATCTCATCAGAGTCCCACGTGTCACCCCATCTTGGATTCCCCTAGGTGTCTAGTTTTCAAAACTGCGCAGGTTTGCTAGGTTTCCCTGGGTGCCGGCTGAGCTAGAGGCCAAAATCCACAGCTAGGCACTTTGCAAAAAACAGCTCTGTTTTCTTTGTGAAAATGTGATGTGTCCACGTTGTGTTTTGGGGCTTTTCCTGTGGTGGGCGCTAGGCCTACCCCCACAAGTGAGGTACCATTTTTATCGGGAGACTTGGGGGAACGCTGGGTGGAAGGAAATTTGTAGCTCCTCTCTGATTACAGAACTTTCTGTCACCAAAATGAGAGGAAAAAGTGTTTTTTTGGCCAAATTTTGAGGTTTGCAAAGGATTCTGGGTAACAGAATCTGGTCAGAGCCGCACAAGTCACCCCATCTTGGATTCCCCTAGGTGTCTAGTTTTCAAATCTGCGCAGGCTTGATAGGTTTCCCTAGGTGCCGGCTGAGCTAGAGGCCAAAATCCACAGCTAGGCACTTTGCAAAAAACAGCTCTGTTTTCTTTGTGAAAATGTGATGTATCCACGTTGTGTTTTGGGGCTTTTCCTGTTGTTGGCGCTAGGCCTACCCCCACAAGTGAGGTACCATTTTTATCGGGAGACTTGGGGGAACGCTGTGTGGAAGGAAACTTGTGGCTCCTCTATGATTACAGAACTTTCTGTCACCGAAATGAGAGGTAAAAGGTTTTTTTTTGGCCAAATTTTGAGGTTTGCAAAGTACTCTGGGTAACAGAATCTGGTCAGAGCCCCACAAGTCACCCCATCTTGGATTCCCCCAGGTGTCTAGTTTTTCTAACTGCGCTGGTTTGCTAGGTTTCCCTAGGTGCCGGCTGAGCTAGAGGCCAAAATCCACAGCTAGGCACTTTGCAAAAAACAGCTCTGTTTTCTTTGTGAAAATGTGATGTGTCCACGTTGTGTTTTGGGGCTTTTCCTGTTGTGGGCGCTAGGCCTCCCCCACAAGTGAGGTACCATTTTTATCGGGAGACATGGGGGGACGCTGGGTGGAAGGAAATGTGTGGCTCCTCTCTGATTACAGAACTTTCTGTCACCAAAATGAGAGGTTAAAGTGTTTTTTGGGTCAAATTTGGAGATTTGCAAATGATTCTGGGTAACAGAACCTGGTCAGAGCCACTCAAGTTACCCCATCTTGGATTCCCCTAGGTGTCCAGTTTTCAAAAATGCGCAGGTTTGCTAGGTTTCTCTAGGTGTCGGCTGAGCTAGAGGCCAAAATCCACAGCTAGGCACTTTGCAAAAAACAGCTCTGTTTTCTTTGTGAAAATGTGATGTATCCACGTTGTGTTTTGAGGATTTTCCTGCCGCATGCGCTAGGCCTACCCTCACAAGTGAGGTACCATTTTTATCGGGAGACACGGGGGGACGCTGGGTGGAAGGAAATGTGTGGCTCCTCTCTGATTCCAGAACTTTCTGTCACCAAAATGAGGGGGAAAAGTGTTTTTTTGGCCAACTTTTGAGGTTTGCAAAGGATTCTGGGTAACAGAACCTGGTCAGAGTCCCACGTGTCACCCCATCTTGGATTCCCCTAGGTGTCTAGTTTTCAAAACTGCGCAGGTTTGAAAGGTTTCCCTAGGTGCCGGCTGAGCTAGAAGCCAAAATCCACAGCTAGGCACTTTGCAAAAAACCGCTCTGTTTTCTTTGTGAAAATGTGATGTGTCCACGTTGTGTTTTGGAGCTTTTCCTGTTGTGGGCGCTAGGCCTACCCCCACAAGTGAGGTAATATTTTTATCGGGAGACTTGGGGGAACGCTGGGTGGAAGGAAATTTGTAGCTCCTCTCTGATTACAGAACTTTCTGTCATCAAAATGAGAGGAAAAAGTGTTTTTTTGGCCAAATTTTGAGGTTTGCAAAGTGTTCTGGGTAACAGAATCTGGTCAGAGCCACACAAGTCACCCCATCGTGGATTCCCCTAGCTGTCTAGTTTTCAAAACTGCGCAGGTTTGATAGGTTTCCCTAGGTGCCGGCTGAGCTAGAGGCCAAAATCCACAGCTAGGCACTTTGCAAAAAACGGCTCTGTTTTCTTTGTGAAAATGTGATGTATCCATGTTGTGTTTTGGGGTAGTTCCTGTTGTGGGCGCTAGGCCTACCCCCACAAGTGAGGTACAATTTTTATCGGGAGACTTGGGGGAACGCTGCGTGGAAGGAAATTTGTGGCTCCTCTCTGATTACAGAACTTTCTGTCACCGAAATAAGAGGTAAAAGTGTTTTTTTTGGCCAAATTTTGAGGTTTGCAAAGGATTCTGGGTAACAGAACCTGGTCAGAGCCCCACGTGTCACCTCATCTTGGATTCCCCTAGGTGTCTAGTTTTCAAAACTGCGCAGGTTTGCTAGGTTTCCCTGGGTGCCGGCTGAGCTAGAGGCCAAAATCCACAGCTAGGCACTTTGCAAAAAACAGCTCTGTTTTCTTTGTGAAAATGTGATGTGTCCATGTTGTGTTTTGGGGCTTTTCCTGTCACGGGCGCTAGGCCTACCCCCACAAGTGAGGTACCATTTTTATCGGGAGACTTGGGGGAACGCTGTGTGGAAGGAAATTTGTAGCTCCTCTCTGATTACAGAACTTTCTGTCACCGAAATTAGAGGTAAAAGTGTTTTTTTGGGCCAAATTTTGAGGTTTGCAATGGACTCTGGGTAACAGAATCTGGTCAGAGCCCCACAAGTCACCCCATCTTGGATTCCCCTAGGTGTCTAGTTTTCAAAACTGCGCAGGTTTGCTAGGTTTCCCTAGGTGCCGGCTGAGCTACAGGCCAAAATCCACAGCTAGGCACTTTGCAAAAAACAGCTCTGTTTTCTTTGTGAAAATGTGATGTGTCCACGTTGTGTTTTGGGGCTTTTCCTGTCGCGGGCGCTAGGCCTACCCCCACAAGTGAGGTACCATTTTTATCGGGAGACTTGGGGGAACGCTGTGTGGAAGGAAATTTGTGGCTCCTTTCTGATTACAGAACTTTCTGTCACCGAAATGAGAGGTAAAAGGGTTTTTTTTGGCCAAATTTTGAGGTTTGCAAAGGACTCTGGGTAACAGAATCTGGTCAGAGCCCCACAAGTCACCCCATCTTGGATTCCCCTAGGTGTCTAGTTTTTCAAACTGCGCTGGATTGCTAGGTTTCCCTAGGTGCCGGCTGAGCTAGAGGCCAAAATCCACAGCTAGGCACTTTGCAAAAAACAGCTCTGTTTTCTTTGTGAAAATGTGATGTGTCCACGTTGTGTTTTGGGGCTTTTCCTGTTGTGGGCGCTAGGCCTACCCTCACAAGTGAGGTACCATTTTTATCGGGAGACATGGGGGGACGCTGGGTGGAAGGAAATGTGTGGCTCCTCTCTGATTACAGAACTTTCTGTTACCGAAATGAGAGGTAAAAGTGTTTTTTGGGCCAAATTTTGAGGTTTGCAAAGGATTCTGGGTAACAGAACCTGGTCAGAGCCCCACAAGTCACCCCATCTTGGATTCCCCAAGGTGTCTAGTTTTCAAAACTGCGCAGGTTTGCTAGGTTTCCCTAGGTGCCGGCTGAGCTAGAGGCCAAAATCCACAGCTAGGCACTTTGCAAAAAACAGCTCTGTTTTCTTTGTGAAAATGTGATGTGTCCACGTTGTGTTTTGGGGCTTTTCCTGTTGTGGGCGCTAGGCCTACCCCCATAAGTGAGGTACCATTTTTTTCGGGAGACATGGGGGGACGCTGGGTGGAAGGAAATGCGTGGCTCCTCTCTGATTACAGAACTTTCTGTCACCGAAATGAGAGGTAAAAGTGTTTTTTGGGCCAAATTTTGAGGTTTGCAAAGGATTCTGGGTAACAGAACCTGGTCAGAGACCCACAAGTTACCCCATCTTGGATTCCCCTAGGAGTCCAGTTTTCAAAAATGCGCAGGTTTGCTAGGTTTCTCTAGGTGTCGGCTGAGCTAGAGGCCAAAATCCACAGCTCGGCACTTTGTAAAAAACAGCTCTGTTTTCTTTGTGAAAATGTGATGTATCCACGTTGTGTTTTGGGGCTTTTCCTGTTGTGGGCGCTAGGCCTACCCCCACAAGTGAGGTACCATTTTTATCGGGAGACTTGGGGGAACGCTGGGTGGAAGGAAATTTGTAGCTCCTCTCTGATTACAGAACTTTCTGTCACCAAAATGAGAGGAAAAAGTGTTTTTTTGGCCAAATTTTGAGGTTTGCAAAGGATTCTGGGTAACAGAATCTGGTCAGAGCCACTCAAGTCACCCCATCTTCGATTCCCCTAGGTGTCTAGTTTTCATAACTGCGCAGGTTTGATAGGTTACCCTAGGTGCCGGCTGAGCTAGAGGCCAAAATCCACAGCTAGGCACTTTGCAAAAAACGGCTCTGTTTTCTTTGTGAAAATGTGATGTATCCATGGTGTGTTTTGGGGTAGTTCCTGTTGTGGGCGCTAGGCCTACCCCCACAAGTGAGGTACAATTTTTATCGGGAGACTTGGGGGAACGCTGCGTGGAAGGAAATTTGTGGCTCCTCTCTGATTACAGAACTTTCTGTCACCGAAATAAGAGGTAAAAGTGTTTTTTTTGGCCACATTTTGAGGTTTGCAAAGGATTCTGGGTAACAGAACCTGGTCAGAGCCCCACGTGTCACCTCATCTTGGATTCCCCTAGGTGTCTAGTTTTCAAAACTGCGCAGGTTTGCTAGGTTTCCCTGGGTGCCGGCTGAGCTAGAGGCCAAAATCCACAGCTAGGCACTTTGCAAAAAACAGCTCTGTTTTCTTTGTGAAAATGTGATGTGTCCACGTTGTGTTTTGGGGCTTTTCCTGTCACGGGCGCTAGGCCTACCCCCACAAGTGAGGTACCATTTTTATCGGGAGACTTGGGGGAACGCTGTGTGGAAGGAAATTTGTAGCTCCTCTCTGATTACAGAACTTTCTGTCACCAAAATTAGAGGTAAAAGTGTTTTTTTGGGCCAAATTTTGAGGTTTGCAATGGACTCTGGGTAACAGAATCTGGTCAGAGCCCCACAAGTCACCCCATCTTGGATTCCCCTAGGTGTCTAGTTTTCACAACTGCGCAGGTTTGCTAGGTTTCCCTAGGTGCCGGCTGAGCTAGAGGCCAAAACCCACAGCTAGGCACTTTGCAAAAAACAGCTCTGTTTTCTTTGTGAAAATGTGATGTGTCCACGTTGTGTTTTGGGGCTTTTCCTGTCGCGGGCGCTAGGCCTACCCCCACAAGTGAGGTACCATTTTTATCGGGAGACTTGGGGGAACGCTGTGTGGAAGGAAATTTGTGGCTCCTTTCTGATTACAGAACTTTCTGTCACCGAAATGAGAGGTAAAAGGTTTTTTTTTTGGCCAAATTTTGAGGTTTGCAAAGGACTCTGGGTAACAGAATCTGGTCAGAGCCCCACAAGTCACCCCATCTTTGATTCCCCTAGGTGTCTAGTTTTTCAAACTGCGCTGGATTGCTAGGTTTCCCTAGGTGCCGGCTGAGCTAGAGGCCAAAATCCACAGCTAGGCACTTTGCAAAAAACAGCTCTGTTTTCTTTGTGAAAATGTGATGTGTCCACGTTGTGTTTTGGGGCTTTTCCTGTTGTGGGCGCTAGGCCTACCCTCACAAGTGAGGTACCATTTTTATCGGGAGACATGGGGGGACGCTGAGTGGAAGGAAATGTGTGGCTCCTCTCTGATTACAGAACTTTCTGTCACCGAAATGAGAGGTAAAAGTGTTTTTTGGGCCAAATTTTGAGGTTTGCAAAGGATTCTGGGTAACAGAACCTGGTCAGAGCCCCACAAGTTACCCCATCTTGGATTCCCCTAGGTGTCCAGTTTTCAAAAATGCGCAGGTTTGCTAGGTTTCCCTAAGTGTCGGCTGAGCTAGAGGCCAAAATCCACAGCTAGGCACTTTGCAAAAAACAGCTCTGTTTTCTTTGTGAAAATGTGATGTATCCACGTTGTGTTTTGAGGATTTTCCTGCCGCATGCGCTAAGCCTACCCCCACAAGTGAGGTACCATTTTTATCGGGAGACATGGGGGGACGCTGGGTGGAAGGAAATGTGTGGCTCCTCTCTGATTCCAGAACTTTCTGTCACCAAAATGAGGGGAAAAAGTGTTTTTTTGGCCAGCTTTTGAGGTTTGCAAAGGATTCTGGGTAACAGAACCTGGTCAGAGTCCCACGTGTCACCCCATCTTGGATTCCCCTAGGTGTCTAGTTTTCAAAACTGCGCAGGTTTGCTAGGTTTCCCTGGGTGCCGGCTGAGCTAGAGGCCAAAATCCACAGCTAGGCACTTTGCAAAAAACAGCTCTGTTTTCTTTGTGAAAATGTGATGTGTCCACGTTGTGTTTTGGGGCTTTTCCTGTCACGGGCGCTAGGCCTACCCCCACAAGTGAGGTACCATTTTTATCGGGAGACTTGGGGGAACGCTGGGTGGAAGGAAATTTGTAGCTCCTCTCTGATTACAGATCTTTCTGTCACCAAAATGAGAGGAAAAAGTGTTTTTTGGGCCAAATTTTGAGGTTTGCAAAGGATTCTGGGTAACAGAATCTGGTCAGAGCCGCACGAGTCACCCCATCTTGGATTCCCCTAGGTGTCTAGTTTTCAAAACTGCGCAGGCTTGATAGGTTTCCCTAGGTGCCGGCTGAGCTAGAGGCCAAAATCCACAGCTAGGCACTTTGCAAAAAACAGCTCTGTTTTCTTTGTGAAAATGTGATGTGTCCACGTTGTGTTTTGGGGCTTTTCCTGTCGCGGGCGCTAGGCCTACCCCCACAAGTGAGGTACCATTTTTATCGGGAGACTTGGGGGAACGCTGTGTGGAAGGAAATTTGTGGCTCCTCTCTGATTACAGAACTTTCTGTCACCAAAATGAGAGGTAAAAGTGTTTTTTTTGGCCAAATTTTGAGGTTTGCAAAGGACTCTGGCTAACAGAATCTGGTCAGAGCCCCACAAGTCACCCCATCTTGGATTCCCCAAGGTGTCTAGTTTTCAAAACTGCGCAGGTTTGATAGGTTTCCCTAGGTGCCGGCTGAGCTAGAGGCCAAAATCCACAGCTAGGCACTTTGCAAAAAACAGCTCTGTTTTCTTTGTGAAAATGTGATGTGTCCACGTTGTGTTTTGGGGCTTTTCCTGTTGTGGGCGCTAGGCCTACCCCCATAAGTGAGGTACCATTTTTATCGGGAGACATGGGGGGACGCTGGGTGGAAGGAAATGCGTGGCTCCTCTCTGATTACACAACTTTTTGTCACCGAAATGAGAGGTAAAAGTGTTTTTTGGGCCAAATTTTGAGGTTTGCAAAGGATTCTGGGTAACAGAACCTGGTCAGAGACCCACAAGTTACCCCATCTTGGATTCCCCTAGGAGTCCAGTTTTCAAAAATGCGCAGGTTTGCTAGTTTTCTCTAGGTGTCGGCTGAGCTAGAGGCCAAAATCCACAGCTCGGCACTTTGTAAAAACCAGCGCTGTTTTCTTTGTGAAAATGTGATGTATCCACGTTGTGTTTTGGGGCTTTTCCTGTTGTGGGCGCTAGGCCTACCCACAAGTGAGGTACCATTTTTATCGGGAGACTTGGGGGAACGCTGGGTGGAAGGAAATTTGTAGCTCCTCTCTGATTACAGAACTTTCTGTCACCAAAATGAGAGGAAAAAGTGTTTTTTTGGCCAAATTTTGAGGTTTGCAAAGGATTCTGGGTAACAGAATCTGGTCAGAGCCACTCAAGTCACCCCATCTTGGATTCCCCTAGGTGTCTAGTTTTTCAAACTGCGCTGGTTTGCTAGGTTTCCCTAGGTGCCGGCTGAGCTAGAGGCCAAAATCCACAGCTAGGCACTTTGCAAAAAACAGCTCTGTTTTCTTTGTGAAAATGTGATGTGTCCACGTTGTGTTTTGGGGCTTTTCCTGTTGTGGGCGCTAGGCCTACCCCCACAAGTGAGGTACCATTTTTATCGGGAGACATGGGGGGACGCTGCGTGGAAGGAAATGTGTGGCTCCTCTCTGATTACAGAACTTTCTGTCACCAAAATGAGAGGTAAAAGTGTTTATTGGGCCAAATTTTGAGGTTTGCAAATGATTCTGGGTAACAGAACCTGGTCAGAGCCATTCAAGTTACCCCATCTTGGATTCCCAAAGGTGTCCAGTTTTCAAAAATGCGCAGGTTTGCTAGGTTTCCCTAGGTGTCGGCTGAGCTAGAGGCCAAAATCCACAGCTACGCACTTTGCAAAAAACAGCTCTGTTTTCTTTGTGAAAATGTGATGTACCACGTTGTGTTTTGAGGATTTTCCTGCCGCATGCGCTAGGCCTACCCCCACAAGTGAGGTACCATTTTTATCGGGAGACATGGGGGGACGCTGGGTGGAAGGAAATGTGTGGCTCCTCTCTGATTCCAGAACTTTCTGTCACAAAAATGAGGGGAAAAAGTGTTTTTTTGTCCAAATTTTGAGGTTTGCAAAGGATTCTGGGTAACAGAATCTGGTCAGAGCCACACAAGTCACCCCATCTTGGATGCCCCTAGGTGTCTAGTTTTCAAAACTGCGCAGGTTTGATAGGTTTCCCTAGGTGCCGGCTGAGCTAGAGGCCAAAATCCACAGCTAGGCACTTTGCAAAAAACAGCTCTGTTTTCTTTGTGAAAATGTGATGTGTCCACGTTATGTTTTGTGGCTTTTCCTGTTGTGGGCGCTAGGCCTACCCCCACAAGTGAGGTACCACTTTTATCGGGAGACATGGGGGGACGCTGGGTGGAAGGAAATGTGTGGCTCCTCTCTGATTACAGAACTTTCTGTCACCGAAATGAGAGGTAAAAGTGTTTTTTGGGCCAAAGTTTGAGGTTTGCAAAGGATTCTGGGTAACAGAACCTGGTCAGAGCCCCACAAGTTACCCCATCTTGGATTCCCCTAGGTGTCTAGTTTTCAAAACTGCGCAGGTTTGATAGGTTTCCCTAGGTGCCGGCTGAGCTAGAGGCCAAAATCCACAGCTAGGCACTTTGCAAAAAACTGCTCTGTTTTCTTTGTGAAAATGTGATGTATCCATGTTGTGTTTTGGGGTAGTTCCTGTTGTGGGCGCTAGGCCTACCCCCACAAGTGAGGTACCATTTTTAGCGGGAGACTTGGGGGAACGCTGTGTGGAAGGAAATTTGTGGCTCCTCTCTGATTACAGAACTTTCTGTTACCGAAATGAGAGGTAAAAGGGTTTTTTTTGGCCAAATTTTGAGGTTTGCAAAGTACTCTGGGTAACAGAATCTGGTCAGAGCCCCACAAGTCACCCCATCTTGGATTCCCCTAGGTGTCTAGTTTTTCAAACTGCGCTGGTTTGCTAGGTTTCCCTAGGTGCCGGCTGAGCTAGAGGCCAAAATCCACAGCTAGGCACTTTGCAAAAAACAGCTCTGTTTTCTTTGTGAAAATGTGATGTGTCCACGTTGTGTTTTGGGGCTTTTCCTGTTGTGGGCGCTAGGCCTACCCCCACAAGTGAGGTACCATTTTTATCGGGAGACATGGGGGGCGCTGGGTGGAAGGAAATGTGTGGCTCGTCTCTGATTACAGAACTTTCTGTCACCGAAATGAGAGGTAAAAGTGTTTTTAGGGCCAAATTTTGAGGTTTGCAAAGGATTCTGGGTAACAGAACCTGGTCAGAGCCCCACAAGTTACCCCATCTTGGATTCCCCTAGGTGTCCAGTTTTCAAAAATGCGCAGGTTTGATAGGTTTCCCTAGGTGCCGGCTGAGCTAGAGGCCAAAATCCACAGCTAGGCACTTTGCAAAAAACAGCTCTGTTTTCTTTGTGAAAATGTGATGTGTCCACGTTGTGTTTTGAGGATTTTCCTGCCGCATGCGCTAGGCCTACCCCCACAAGTGAGGTACCATTTTTATCGGGAGCCATGGGGGGACGCTGGGTGGAAGGAAATGTGTGGCTCCTCTCTGATTCCAGAACTTTCTGTCACCAAAATGAGGGGAAAAAGTGTTTTTTTGGCCAAATTTTGAGGTTTGCAAAGGATTCTGGGTAACAGAACCTGGTCAGAGTCCCACGTGTCACCCCATCTTGAATTCCCCTAGGTGTCTAGTTTTCAAAACTGCGCAGGTTTGCTAGGTTTCCCTGGGTGCCGGCTGAGCTAGAGGCCAAAATCCACAGCTAGGCACTTTGCAAAAAATAGCTCTGTTTTCTTTGTGAAAATGTGTTGTGTCCACGTTGTGTTTTGGGGCTTTTCCTGTTGTGGGCGCTAGGCCTACCCCCACAAGTGAGGTACCATTTTTATCGGGAGACTTGGGGGAACGCTGGGTGGAAGGAAATTTGTAGCTCCTCTCTGATTACAGAACTTTCTGTCACCAAAATGAGAGGAAAAAGTGTTTTTTTAGCCAAATTTTGAGGTTTGCAAAGGATTCTGGGTAACAGAATCTGGTCAGAGCCACACAAGTCACCCCATCTTGCATTCCCCTAGGTGTCTAGTTTTCAAAACTGCGCAGGTTTGATAGGTTTCCCTAGGTGCCGGCTGAGCTAGAGGCCAAAATCCACAGCTAGGCCCTTTGCAAAAAACAGCTCTGTTTTCTTTGTGAAAATGTGATGTGTCCACGTTGTGTTTTGGGGCTTTTCCTGTCGCGGGTGCTAGGCCTACCCCCACAAGTGAGGTACCATTTTTATCGTTAGACATGGGGGGACGCTGGGTGGAAGGAAATGTGTGGCTCCTCTCTGATTCCAGAACTTTCTGTCACCAAAATGATTGGAAAAAGTGTTTTTTTGGCCAAATTTTGAGGTTTGCAAAGGATTCTGGGTAACAGAACCTGGTCAGAGTCCCACGTGTCACTCCATCTTGGATTCCCCTAGGTGTCTAGTTTTCAAAACTGCGCAGGTTTGATAGGTTTCCCTAGGTGCCGGCTGAGCTAGAAGCCAAAATTCACAGCTAGGCACTTTGCAAAAAACAGCTCTGTTTTCTTTGTGAAAATGTGATGTGTCCACGTTGTGTTTTGGGGCTTTTCCTGTTGTGGGCGCTAGGCGTACCCCCACAAGTGAGGTACCATTTTTATCGGGAGACTTGGGGGAACGCTGGGTGGAAGGAAATTTGCAGCTCCTCTCTGATTACAGAACTTTCTGTCACCAAAATGAGAGGAAAAAGTGTTTTTTTGGCCAAATTTTGAGGTTTGCAAAGGATTCTGGGTAACAGAATCTGGTCAGAGCCACACAAGTCACCCCATCTTGGATTCCCCTAGGTGTCTAGTTTTCAAAACTGCGCAGGTTTGATAGGTTTCCCTAGGTGCCGGCTGAGCTAGAGGCCAAAATCCACAGCTAGGCACTTTGCAAAAAACAGCTCTGTTT
Organism: Pleurodeles waltl; assembly: GCF_031143425.1. Taxonomy (NCBI): domain Eukaryota; kingdom Metazoa; phylum Chordata; class Amphibia; order Caudata; family Salamandridae; genus Pleurodeles; species Pleurodeles waltl. The sequence continues at coordinate 784,809,957 of NC_090440.1, forward strand.
TCTTTGTGAAAATGTGATGTGTCCACGTTGTGTTTTGTGGCTTTTCCTGTTGTGGGCGCTAGGCCTACCCCCACAAGTGAGGTACCACTTTTATCGGGAGACATGGGGGGACGCTGGGTGGAAGGAAATGTGTGGCTCCTCTCTGATTACAGGACTTTCTGTCACCGAAATGAGAGGTAAAAGTGTTTTTTGGGCCAAAGTTTGAGGTTTGCAAAGGATTCTGGGTAACAGAACCTGGTCAGAGCCCCACAAGTTACCCCATCTTGGATTCCCCTAGGTGTCTAGTTTTCAAAACTGCGCAGGTTTGATAGGTTTCCCTAGGTGCCGGCTGAGCTAGAGGCCAAAATCCACAGCTAGGCTCTTTGCAAAAAACAGCTCTGTTTTCTTTGTGAAAATGTGATGTATCCATGTTGTGTTTTGGGGTAGTTCCTGTTGTGGGCGCTAGGCCTACCCCCACAAGTGAGGTACCATTTTTATAGGGAGACTTGGGGGAACGCTGTGTGGAAGGAAATTTGTGGCTCCTCTCTGATTACAGAACTTTCTGTCACCGAAATGAGAGGTAAAAGGGTTTTTTTTGGCCAAATTTTGAGGTTTGCAAAGTACTCTGGGTAACAGAATCTGGTCAGAGCCCCACAAGTCACCCCATCTTGGATTCCCCTAGGTGTCTAGTTTTTCAAACTGCGCTGGTTTGCTAGGTTTCCTTAGGTGCCGGCTGAGCTAGAGGCCAAAATCCACAGCTAGGCACTTTGCAAAAAACAGCTCTGTTTTCTTTGTGAAAATGTGATGTGTCCACGTTGTGTTTTGGGGCTTTTCCTGTTGTGGGCGCTAGGCCTACCCCCACAAGTGAGGTACCATTTTTATCGGGAGACATGGGGGGACGCTGGGTGGAAGGAAATGTGTGGCTCGTCTCTGATTACAGAACTTTCTGTCACCAAAATGAGAGGTAAAAGTGTTTTTTGGGCCATATTTTGAGGTTTGCAAAGGATTCTGGGTAACAGAACCTGGTCAGAGCCCCACAAGTTACCCCATCTTGGATTCCCCTAGGTGTCCAGTTTTCAAAAATGCGCAGGTTTGCTAAGTTTCTCTAGGTGTCGGCTGAGCTAGAGGCCAAAATCCACAGCTAGGCACTTTGCAAAAAACAGCTCTGTTTTCTTTGTGAAAATGTGATGTATCCACGTTGTGTTTTGAGGATTTTCCTGCTGCATGCGCTAGGCGTACCCCCACAAGTGAGGTACCATTTTTATCGGGAGACATGGGGGGACGCTGGGTGGAAGGAAATGTGTGGCTCCTCTCTGATTCCAGAACTTTCTGTCACCAAAATGAGGGGAAAAAGTGTTTTTTTGGCCAAATTTTGAGGTTTGCAAAGGATTCTGGGTAACAGAACCTGGTCAGAGTCCCACGTGTCACCCCATCTTGGATTCCCCTAGGTGTCTAGTTTTCAAAACTGCGCAGGTTTGCTAGGTTTCCCTGGGTGCCGGCTGAGCTAGAGGCCAAAATCCACAGCTAGGCACTTTGCAAAAAACAGCTCTGTTTTCTTTGTGAAAATGTGATGTGTCCACGTTGTGTTTTGGGGCTTTTCCTGTTGTGGGCGCTAGGCCTACCCCCACAAGTGAGGTACAATTTTTATCGGGAGACTTGGGGGAACGCTGGGTGGAAGGAAATTTGTAGCTCCTCTCTGATTACAGAACTTTCTGTCACCAAAATGAGAGGAAAAAGTGTTTTTTTGGCCAAATTTTGAGGTTTGCAAAGGATTCTGGGTAACAGAATCTGGTCAGAGCCACACAAGTCACCCCATCTTGGATTCCCCTAGGTGTCTAGTTTTCAAAACTGCGCAGGTTTGATAGGTTTCCCTAGGTGCCGGCTGAGCTAGAGGCCAAAATCCACAGCTAGGCACTTTGCAAAAAACAGCTCTGTTTTCTTTGTGAAAATGTGATGTGTCCACGTTGTGTTTTGGGGCTTTTCCTGTCGCGGGCGCTAGGCCTACCCCCACAAGTGAGGTACCATTTTTATCGGGAGACATGGGGGGACGCTGGGTGGAAGGAAATGTGTGGCTCCTCTCTGATTACAGAACTTTCTGTCACCGAAATGAGAGGTAAAAGTTTTTTTTGGGCCTAATTTTGAGGTTTCCAAAGGATTCTGGGTAACAGAAACTGGTCAGAGCCCCACAAGTTACCCCATCTTGGATTCCCAAAGGTGTCCAGTTTTCAAAAATGCGCAGGTTTGCTAGGTTTCCCTAGGTGTCGGCTGAGCTAGAGGCCAAAATCCACAGCTAGGCACTTTGCAAAAAACAGCTCTGTTTTCTTTGTGAAAATGTGATGTACCACGTTGTGTTTTGAGGATTTTCCTGCCGCATGCGCTAGGCCTACCCCCACAAGTGAGGTACCATTTTTATCAGGAGACATGGGGGGACGCTGGGTGGAAGGAAATGTGTGGCTCCTCTCTGATTCCAGAACTTTCTGTCACCAAAATGAGGGGAAAAAGTGTTTTTTTGTCCAAATTTTGAGGTTTGCAAAGGATTCTGGGTAACAGAATCTGGTCAGAGCCACACAAGTCACCCCATCTTGGATTCCCCTAGGTGTCTAGTTTTCAAAACTGCGCAGGTTTGATAGGTTTCCCTAGGTGCCGGCTGAGCTAGAGGCCAAAATCCACAGCTAGGCACTTTGCAAAAAACAGCTCTGTTTTCTTTGTGAAAATGTGATGTGTCCACGTTGTGTTTTGTGGCTTTTCCTGTTGTGGACGCTAGGCCTACCCCCACAAGTGAGGTACCACTTTTATCGGGAGACATGGGGGGACGCTGGGTGGAAGGAAATGTGTGGCTCCTCTCTGATTACAGAACTTTCTGTCACCGAAATGAGAGGTAAAAGTGTTTTTTGGGCCAAAGTTTGAGGTTTGCAAAGGATTCTGGGTGACAGAACCTGGTCAGAGCCCCACAAGTCACCCCATCTTGGATTCCCCTAGGTGTCTAGTTTTTCAAACTGCGCTGGTTTGCTAGGTTTCCCTAGGTGCCGGCTGAGCTAGAGGCCAAAATCCACAGCTAGGCACTTTGCAAAAAACAGCTCTGTTTTCTTTGTGAAAATGTGATGTGTCCACGTTGTGTTTTGGGGCTTTTCCTGTTGTGGGTGCTAGGCCTACCCCCACAAGTGAGGTACCATTTTTATCGGGAGACATGGGGGGACGCTGGGTGGAAGGAAATGTGTGGCTCGTCTCTGATTACAGAACTTTCTGTCACCGAAATGAGAGGTAAAAGTGTTTTTTGGGCCAAATTTTGAGGTTTGCAAAGGATTCTGGGTAACAGAACCTGGTCAGAGCCCCACAAGTTACCCCATCTTGGATTCCCCTAGGTGTCCAGTTTTCAAAAATGCTCAGGTTTGCTAGGTTTCCCTGGGTGTCGGCTGAGCTAGAGGCCAAAATCCACAGCTAGGCACTTTGCAAAAAACAGCTCTGTTTTCTTTGTGAAAATGTGATGTACCACGTTGTGTTTTGAGGATTTTCCTGCCGCATGCGCTAGGCCTACCCCCACAAGTGAGGTACCATTTTTATCGGGAGACATGGGGGGACGCTGGGTGGAAGGAAATGTGTGGCTCCTCTCTGATTCCAGAACTTTCTGTCACCAAAATGAGGGGAAAAAGTGTTTTTTTGGCCAAATTTTGAGGTTTGCAAAGGATTCTGGGTAACAGAATCTGGTCAGAGCCACACAAGTCACCCCATCTTGGATTCCCCTAGGTGTCTAGTTTTCAAAACTGCGCAGGTTTGATAGGTTTCCCTAGGTGCCGGCTGAGCTAGAGGCCAAAATCCACAGCTAGGCACTTTGCAAAAAACAGCTCTGTTTTCTTTGTGAAAATGTGATGTGTCCACGTTGTGTTTTGTGGCTTTTCCTGTTGTGGACGCTAGGCCTACCCCCACAAGTGAGGTACCACTTTTATCGGGAGACATGGGGGGACGCTGGGTGGAAGGAAATGTGTGGCTCCTCTCTGATTACAGAACTTTCTGTCACCGAAATGAGAGGTAAAAGTGTTTTTTGGGCCAAAGTTTGAGGTTTGCAAAGGATTCTGGGTGACAGAACCTGGTCAGAGCCCCACAAGTCACCCCATCTTGGATTCCCCTAGGTGTCTAGTTTTTCAAACTGCGCTGGTTTGCTAGGTTTCCCTAGGTGCCGGCTGAGCTAGAGGCCAAAATCCACAGCTAGGCACTTTGCAAAAAACAGCTCTGTTTTCTTTGTGAAAATGTGATGTGTCCACGTTGTGTTTTGGGGCTTTTCCTGTTGTGGGTGCTAGGCCTACCCCCACAAGTGAGGTACCATTTTTATCGGGAGACATGGGGGGACGCTGGGTGGAAGGAAATGTGTGGCTCGTCTCTGATTACAGAACTTTCTGTCACCGAAATGAGAGGTAAAAGTGTTTTTTGGGCCAAATTTTGAGGTTTGCAAAGGATTCTGGGTAACAGAACCTGGTCAGAGCCCCACAAGTTACCCCATCTTGGATTCCCCTAGGTGTCCAGTTTTCAAAAATGCTCAGGTTTGCTAGGTTTCCCTAGGTGTCGGCTGAGCTAGAGGCCAAAATCCACAGCTAGGCACTTTGCAAAAAACAGCTCTGTTTTCTTTGTGAAAATGTGATGTACCACGTTGTGTTTTGAGGATTTTCCTGCCGCATGCGCTAGGCCTACCCCCACAAGTGAGGTACCATTTTTATCGGGAGACATGGGGGGACGCTGGGTGGAAGGAAATGTGTGGCTCCTCTCTGATTCCAGAACTTTCTGTCACCAAAATGAGGGGAAAAAGTGTTTTTTTGGCCAAATTTTGAGGTTTGCAAAGGATTCTGGGTAACAGAATCTGGTCAGAGCCACACAAGTCACCCCATCTTGGATTCCCCTAGGTGTCTAGTTTTCAAAACTGCGCAGGTTTGATAGGTTTCCCTAGGTGCCGGCTGAGCTAGAGGCCAAAATCCACAGCTAGGCACTTTGCAAAAAACAGCTCTGTTTTCTTTGTGAAAATGTGATGTGTCCACGTTGTGTTTTGTGGCTTTTCCTGTTGTGGGCGCTAGGCCTACCCCCACAAGTGAGGTACCACTTTTATCGGGAGACATGGGGGGACGCTGGGTGGAAGGAAATGTGTGGCTCCTCTCTGATTACAGAACTTTCTGTCACCGAAATGAGAGGTAAAAGTGTTTTTTGGGCCAAAGTTTGAGGTTTGCAAAGGATTCTGGGTGACAGAACCTGGTCAGAGCCCCACAAGTCACCCCATCTTGGATTCCCCTAGGTGTCTAGTTTTCAAAACTGCGCTGGTTTGCTAGGTTTCCCTAGGTGCCGGCTGAGCTAGAGGCCAAAATCCACAGCTAGGCACTTTGCAAAAAACAGCTCTGTTTTCTTTGTGAAAATGTGATGTGTCCACGTTGTGTTTTGGGGCTTTTCCTGTTGTGGGTGCTAGGCCTACCCCCACAAGTGAGGTACCATTTTTATCGGGAGACATGGGGGGACGCTGGGTGGAAGGAAATGTGTGGCTCGTCTCTGATTACAGAACTTTCTGTCCCCGAAATGAGAGGTAAAAGTGTTTTTTGGGCCAAATTTTGAGGTTTGCAAAGGATTCTGGGTAACAGAACCTGGTCAGAGCCCCACAAGTTACCCCATCTTGGATTCCCCTAGGTGTCCAGTTTTCAAAAATGCGCAGGTTTGCTAAGTTTCTCTAGGTGTCGGCTGAGCTAGAGGCCAAAATCCACAGCTAGGCACTTTGCAAAAAACAGCTCTGTTTTCTTTGTGAAAATGTGATGTATCCACGTTGTGTTTTGAGGATTTTCCTGCCGCATGCACTGGGCCTACCCCCACAAGTGAGGTACCATTTTTATCGGGAGACATGGGGGGACGCTGGGTGGAAGGAAATGTGTGGCTCCTCTCTGATTCCAGAACTTTCTGTCACCAAAATGAGGGGAAAAAGTGTTTTTTTGGCCAAATTTTGAGGTTTGCAAAGGATTCTGGGTAACAGAACCTGGTCAGAGTCCCACGTGTCACCCCATCTTGAATTCCCCTAGGTGTCTAGTTTTCAAAACTGCGCAGGTTTGCTAGGTTTCCCTGGGTGCCGGCTGAGCTAGAGGCCAAAATCCACAGCTAGGCACTTTGCAAAAAACAGCTCTGTTTTCTTTGTGAAAATGTGTTGTGTCCACGTTGTGTTTTGGGGCTTTTCCTGTTGTGGGCGCTAGGCCTACCCCCACAAGTGAGGTACCATTTTTATCGGGAGACTTGGGGGAACGCTGGGTGGAAGGAAATTTGTAGCTCCTCTCTGATTACAGAACTTTCTGTCACCAAAATGAGAGGTAAAAGTGTTTTTTGGGCCAAAGTGTGAGGTTTGCAAAGGATTCTGGGTAACAGAACCTGGTCAGAGCCCCACAAGTTACCCCATCTTGGATTCCCCTAGGTGTCTAGTTTTCAAAACTGCGCAGGTTTGATAGGTTTCCCTAGGTGCCGGCTGAGCTAGAGGCCAAAATCCACAGCTAGGCACTTTGCAAAAAACAGCTCTGTTTTCTTTGTGAAAATGTGATGTATCCATGTTGTGTTTTGGGGCTTTTCCTGTCGCGGGCGCTAGGCCTACCCCCACAAGTGAGGTACCATTTTTATCAGGAGACATGGGGGGACGCTGGGTGGAAGGAAATCTGTGGCTCCTCTCTGATTCCAGAACTTTCTGTCACCAAAATGAGGGGAAAAAGTGTTTTTTTGGCCAAATTTTGAGGTTTGCAAAGGATTCTGGGTAACAGAACCTGGTCAGAGTCCCACGTGTCACTCCATCTTGGATTCCCCTAGGTGTCTAGTTTTTGAAACTGCACAGGTTTGATAGATTTCCCTAGGTGCCGGCTGAGCTAGAAGCCAAAATTCACAGCTAGGCACTTTGCAAAAAACAGCTCTGTTTTCTTTGTGAAAATGTGATGTGTCCACTTTGTGTTTTGGGGCTTTTCCTGTTGTGGGCGCTAGGCCTACCCCCACAGGTGAGGTACCATTTTTATCGGGAGACTTGGGGGTACGCTGGGTGGAAGGAAATTTGCAGCTCCTCTCTGATTACAGAACTTTCTGTCACCAAAATGAGAGGAAAAAGTGTTTTTTTGCCCAAATTTTGAGGTTTGCAAAGGATTCTGGGTAACAGAATCTGGTCAGAGCCACACAAGTCACCCCATCTTGGATTCCCTTAGGTGTCTAGTTTTCAAAACTGCGCAGGTTTGATAGGTTTCCCTAGATGCCGGCTGAGCTAGAGGCCAAAATCCACAGCTAGGCACTTTGCAAAAAACAGCTCTGTTTTCTTTGTGAAAATGTGATGTGTCCACGTTGTGTTTTGTGGCTTTTCCTGTTGTGGGCGCTAGGCCTACCCCCACAAGTGAGGTACCATTTTTATAGGGAGACTTGGGGGAACGCTGTGTGGAAGGAAATTTGTGGCTCCTCTCTGATTACAGAACTTTCTGTCACCGAAATGAGAGGTAAAAGTGTTTTTTGGGCCAAATTTTGAGGTTTGCAAAGGATTCTGGGTAACAGAACCTGGTCAGAGCCCCACAAGTTACCCCATCTTGGATTCCCCTAGGTGTCCAGTTTTCAAAAATGCGCAGGTTTGCTAAGTTTCTCTAGGTGTCGGCTGAGCTAGAGGCCAAAATCCACAGCTAGGCACTTTGCAAAAAACAGCTCTGTTTTCTTTGTGAAAATGTGATGTATCCACGTTGTGTTTTGAGGATTTTCCTGCCGCATGCGCTAGGCCTACCCCCACAAGTGAGGTACCATTTTTATCGGGAGACATGGGGGGACGCTGGGTGGAAGGAAATGTGTGGCTCCTCTCTGATTCCAGAACTTTCTGTCACCAAAATGAGGGGAAAAAGTGTTTTTTTGGCCAAATTTTGAGGTTTACAAAGGATTCTGGGTAACAGAACCTGGTCAGAGTCCCACGTGTCACCCCATCTTGAATTCCCCTAGGTGTCTAGTTTTCAAAACTGCGCAGGTTTGCTAGGTTTCCCTGGGTGACTGCTGAGCTAGAGGCCAAAATCCACAGCTAGGCACTTTGCAAAAAACAGCTCTGTTTTCTTTGTGAAAATGTGTTGTTTCCACGTTGTGTTTTGGGGCTTTTCCTGTTGTGGGCGCTAGGCCTACCCCCACAAGTGAGGTACCATTTTTATCGGGAGACTTGGGGGAACGCTGGGTGGAAGGAAATTTGTAGCTCCTCTCTGATTACAGAACTTTCTGTCACCAAAATGAGAGGTAAAAGTGTTTTTTGGGCCAAAGTGTGAGGTTTGCAAAGGATTCTGGGTAACAGAACCTGGTCAGAGCCCCACAAGTTACCCCATCTTGGATTCCCCTAGGTGTCTAGTTTTCAAAACTGCGCAGGTTTGATAGGTTTCCCTAGGTGCCGGCTGAGCTAGAGGCCAAAATCCACAGCTAGGCACTTTGCAAAAAACAGCTCTGTTTTCTTTGTGAAAATGTGATGTATCCATGTTGTGTTTTGGGGTAGTTCCTGTTGTGGGCGCTAGGCCTACCCCCACAAGTGAGGTACCATTTTTATCGGGAGACTTGGGGGAACACTGTGTGGAAGGAAATTTGTGGCTCCTCTCTGATTACAGAACTTTCTGTCACCGAAATGAGAGGTAAAATGTTTTTTTTTGGCCAAATTTTGAGTTTTGCAAAGTACTCTGGGTAACAGAATCTGGTCAGAGCCCCACAAGTCACCCCATCTTGCATTCCCCTAGGTGTCTAATTTTCAAAACTGCGCAGGTTTGATAGGTTTCCCTAGGTGCCGGCTGAGCTAGAGGCCAAAATCCACAGCTAGGCACTTTGCAAAAAACAGCTCTGTTTTCTTTGTGAAAATGTGATGTGTCCACGTTGTGTTTTGGGGCTTTTCCTGTCGCGGGCGCTAGGCCTACCCCCACAAGTGAGGTACCATTTTTATCGGGAGACATGGGGGGACACTGGGTGGAAGGAAATCTGTGGCTCCTCTCTGATTCCAGAACTTTCTGTCACCAAAATGAGGGGAAAAAGTGTTTTTTTGGCCAAATTTTGAGGTTTGCAAAGGATTCTGGGTAACAGAACCTGGTCAGAGTCCCACGTGTCACTCCATCTTGGATTCCCCTAGGTGTCTAGTTTTTGAAACTGCGCAGGTTTGATAGATTTCCCTAGGTGCCGGCTGAGCTAGAAGCCAAAATTCACAGCTAGGCACTTTGCAAAAAACAGCTCTGTTTTCTTTGTGAAAATGTGATGTGTCCACGTTGTGTTTTGGGGCTTTTCCTGTTGTGGGCGCTAGGCCTACCCCCACAGGTGAGGTACCATTTTTATCGGAAGACTTGGGGGTACGCTGGGTGGAAGGAAATTTGCAGCTCCTCTCTGATTACAGAACTTTCTGTCACCAAAATGAGAGGAAAAGGTGTTTTTTTGCCCAAATTTTGAGGTTTGCAAAGGATTCTGGGTAACAGAATCTGGTCAGAGCCACACAAGTCACCCCATCTTGGATTCCCCTAGGTGTCTAGTTTTCAAAACTGCGCAGGTTTGATAGGTTTCCCTAGATGCCGGCTGAGCTAGAGGCCAAAATCCACAGCTAGGCACCTTGCAAAAAACAGCTCTGTTTTCTTTGTGAAAATGTGATGTGTCCACGTTGTGTTTTGTGGCTTTTCCTGTTGTGGGCACTAGGCCTACCCCCACAAGTGAGGTACCATTTTTATAGGGAGACTTGGGGGAACGCTGTGTGGAAGGAAATTTGTGGCTCCTCTCTGATTACAGAACTTTCTGTCACCGAAATGAGAGGTAAAAGGGTTTTTTTTGGCCAAATTTTGAGGTTTGCAAAGTACTCTGGGTAACAGAATCTGGTCAGAGCCCCACAAGTCACCCCATCTTGGATTCCCCTAGGTGTCTAGTTTTTCAAACTGCGCTGGTTTGCTAGGTTTCCCTTGGTGCCGGCTGAGCTAGAGGCCAAAATCCACAGCTAGGCACTTTGCAAAAAACAGCTCTGTTTTCTTTGTGAAAATGTGATGTGTCCACGTTGTGTTTTGGGTCTTTTCCTGTTGTGGGCGCTAGGCCTACCCCCACAAGTGAGGTACCATTTTTATCGGGAGACATGGGGGGACGCTGGGTGGAAGGAAATGTATGGCTCGTCTCTGATTACAGAACTTTCTGTCACCGAAATGAGAGGTAAAAGTGTTTTTTGGGCCAAATTTTGAGGTTTGCAAAGGATTCTGGGTAACAGAACCTGGTCAGAGCCCCACAAGTTACCCCATCTTGGATTCCCCTAGGTGTCCAGTTTTCAAAAATGCGCAGGTTTGCTAAGTTTCTCTAGGTGTGGGCTGAGCTAGAGGCCAAAATCCACAGCTAGGCACTTTGCAAAAAACAGCTCTGTTTTCTTTGTGAAAATGTGATGTATCCACGTTGTGTTTTGAGGATTTTCCTGCTGCATGCGCTAGGCCTACCCCCACCAGTGAGGTACCATTTTTATCGGGAGACATGGGGGGACGCTGGGTGGAAGGAAATGTGTGGCTCCTCTCTGATTCCAGAACTTTCTGTCACCAAAATGAGTGGAAAAAGTGTTTTTTTGGCCAAATTTTGAGGTTTGCAAAGGATTCTGGGTAACAGAATCTGGTCAGAGCCACACAAGTCACCCCATCTTGGATTCCCCTAGGAGTCTAGTTTTCAAAACTGTGCAGGTTTGATAGGTTTCCCTAGGTGCCGGCTGAGCTAGAGGCCAAAATCCACAGCTAGGCACTTTGCAAAAAACAGCTCTGTTTTCTTTGTGAAAATGTGATGTGTCCACGTTGTGTTTTGGGGCTTTTCCTGTCGCGGGCGCTAGGCCTACCCCCACAAGTGAGGTACCATTTTTATCGGGAGACATGGGGGGACGCTGGGTGGAAGGAAATGTGTGGCTCCTCTCTGATTACAGAACTTTCTGTCACCGAAATGAGAGGTAAAAGTGTTTTTTGGGCCAAATTTTGAGGTTTCCAAAGGATTCTGGGTAACAGAACCTGGTCAGAGCCCCACAAGTTACCCCATCTTGGATTCCCCTAGGTGTCCAGTTTTCAAAAATGCGCAGGTTTGCTAGGTTTCTCTAGGTGTCGGCTGAGCTAGAGGCCAAAATCCACAGCTCGGCACTTTGCAAAAAACAGCTCTGTTTTCTTTGTGAAAATGTGATGTATCCACGTTGTGTTTTGGGGCTTTTCCTGTTGTGGGCGCTAGGCCTACCCCCACAAGTGAGGTACCATTTTTATCGGGAGACTTGGGGGAACGCTGGGTGGAAGGAAATTTGTAGCTCCTCTCTGATTACAGAACTTTCTGTCACCAAAATGAGAGGAAAAAGTGTTTTTTTGGCCAAATTTTGAGGTTTGCAAAGGATTCTGGGTAACAGAACCTGGTCAGAGCCCCACAAGTTACCCCATCTTGGATTCCCCTAGGTGTCTAGTTTTCAAAACTGCGCAGGTTTGATAGGTTTCCCTAGGTGCCGGCTGAGCTAGAGGCCAAAATCCACAGCTAGGCACTTTGCAAAAAACAGCTCTGTTTTCTTTGTGAAAATGTGATGTATCCATGTTGTGTTTTGGGGTAGTTCCTGTTGTGGGCGCTAGGCCTACCCCCACAAGTGAGGTACCATTTTTATCGGGAGACTTGGGGGAACGTTGTGTGGAAGGAAATTTGTAGCTCCTCTCTGATTACAGAACTTTCTGTCACCGAAATGAGAGGTTAAAGGGTTTTTTTTGGCCAAATTTTGAGGTTTGCAAAGTACTCTGGGTAACAGAATCTGGTCAGAGCCCCACAAGTCACCCCATCTTGGATTCCCCTAGGTGTCTAGTTTTTCAAACTGCGCTGGTTTGCTAGGTTTCCCTAGGTGCTGGCTGAGCTAGAGGCCAAAATCCACAGCTAGGCACTTTGCAAAAAACAGCTCTGTTTTCTTTGTGAAAATGTGATGTGTCCATGTTGTGTTTTGGGGCTTTTCCGGTTGTGGGCGCTAGGCCTACCCCCACAAGTGAGGTACCATTTTTATCGGGAGACATGGGGGGACGCTGGGTGGAAGGAAATGTGTGGCTCGTCTCTGATTACAGAACTTTCTGTCACCGAAATGAGAGGTAAAAGTGTTTTTTGGGCCAAATTTTGAGGTTTGCAAAGGATTCTGGGTAACAGAACCTGGTCAGAGCCCCACAAGTTACCCCATCTTGGATTCCCCTAGGTGTCCAGTTTTCAAAAATGCGCAGGTTTGCTAAGTTTCTCTAGGTGTCGGCTGAGCTAGAGGCCAAAATCCACAGCTAGGCACTTTGCAAAAAACAGCTCTGTTTTCTTTGTGAAAATGTGATGTATCCACGTTGTGTTTTGAGGATTTTCCTGCTGCATGCGCTAGGCCTACCCCCACAAGTGAGGTACCATTTTTATCGGGAGACATGGGGGGACGCTGGGTGGAAGGAAATGTGTGGCTCCTCTCTGATTCCAGAACTTTCTGTCACCAAAATGAGGGGAAAAAGTGTTTTTTTGGCCAAATTTTGAGGTTTGCAAAGGATTCTGGGTAACAGAACCTGGTCAGAGTCCCACGTGTCACCCCATCTTGGATTCCCCTAGGTGTCTAGTTTTCAAAACTGCGCAGGTTTGCTAGGTTTCCCTGGGTGCCGGCTGAGCTAGAGGCCAAAATCTACAGCTAGGCACTTTGCAAAAAACAGCTCTGTTTTCTTTGTGAAAATGTGATGTGTCCACGTTGTGTTTTGGGGCTTTTCCTGTTGTGGGCGCTAGGCCTACCCCCACAAGTGAGGTACCATTTTTATCGGGAGACTTGGGGGAACACTGGGTGGAAGGAAATTTGTAGCTCCTCTCTGATTACAGAACTTTCTGTCACCAAAATGAGAGGAAAAAGTGTTTTTTTGGCCAAATTTTGAGGTTTGCAAAGGATTCTGGGTAACAGAATCTGGTCAGAGCCACACAAGTCACCCCATCTTGGATTCCCCTAGGTGTCTAGTTTTCAAAACTGCGCAGGTTTGATAGGTTTCCCTAGGTGCCGGCTGAGCTAGAGGCCAAAATCCACAGCTAGGCACTTTGCAAAAAACAGCTCTGTTTTCTTTGTGAAAATGTTATGTGTCCACGTTGTGTTTTGGGGCTCTTCCTGTCGCGGGCGCTAGGCCTACCCCCACAAGTGAGGTACAATTTTTATCGGGAGACATGGGGGGACGCTGGGTGGAAGGAAATGTGTGGCTCCTCTCTGATTACAGAACTTTCTGTCACCGAAATGAGAGGTAAAAGTGTTTTTTGGGCCACATTTTGAGGTTTCCAAAGGATTCTGGGTAACAGAACCTGGTCAGAGCCCCACAAGTTACCCCATCTTGGATTCCCCTAGGTGTCCAGTTTTCAAAAATGCGCAGGTTTGCTAGGTTTCTCTAGGTGTCGGCTGAGCTAGAGGCCAAAATCCACAGCTCGGCACTTTGCAAAAAACAGCTCTGTTTTCCTTGTGAAAATGTGATGTATCCACGTTGTGTTTTGGGGCTTTTCCTGTTGTGGGCGCTAGGCCTACCCCCACAAGTGAGGTACCATTTTTATCGGGAGACTTGGGGGAACGCTGGGTGGAAGGACATTTGTAGCTCCTCTCTGATTACAGAACTTTCTGTCACCAAAATGAGAGGAAAAAGTGTATTTTTTGGCCAAATTTTGAGGTTTGCAAAGGATTCTGGGTAACAGAATCTGGTCAGAGCCACTCAAGTCACCCCATCTTGGATTCCCCTAAGTGTCTAGTTTTCAAAACTGCGCAGGTTTGATAGGTTTCCCTAGGTGCCGGCTGAGCTAGAGGCCAAAATCCACAGCTAGGCACTTTGCAAAAAACTGCTCTGTTTTCTTTGTGAAAATGTGATGTATCCATGTTGTGTTTTGGGGTAGTTCCTGTTGTGGGCGCTAGGCCTACCCCCGCAAGTGAGGTACCATTTTTATCGGGAGACTTGGGGGAACGCAGGGTGGAAGGAAATTTGTAGCTCCTCTCTGATTACAGAACTTTCTGTCACCGAAATGAGAGGTAAAAGTGTTTTTTTGGCCAAATTTTGAGGTTTGCAAAGGACTCTGGGTAACAGAATCTGGTCAGAGCCCCACAAGTCACTCCATCTTGTTTTCCCCTAGGTGTCTAGTTTTCAAAACTGCGCAGGTTTGCTAGGTTTCCCGAGGTGCCGGCTGAGCTAGAGGCCAAAATCCACAGCTAGGCACTTTTCAAAAAACAGCTCTGTTTTCTTTGTGAAAATGTGATGTGTCCACGTTGTGTTTTGGGGCTTTTCCTGTTGTGGGCGCTAGGCCTACCCCCACAAGTGAGGTACCATTTTTATCGGGAGACTTGGGGGAACGCTGGGTGGAAGGAAATTTGTAGCTCCTCTCTGATTACAGAACTTTCTGTCACCAAAATGAGAGGAAAAAGTGTTTTTTTGGCCAAATTTTGAGGTTTGCAAAGGATTCTGGGTAACAGAATTTGGTCAGAGCCACACAAGTCACCCCATCTTGGATTCCCCTAGATGTCTAGTTTTCAAAACTGCGCAGGTTTGATAGGTTTCCCTAGGTGCCGGCTGAGCTAGAGGCCAAAATCCACAGCTAGGCACTTTGCAAAAAACTGCTCTGTTTTCTTTGTGAAAATGTGATGTGTCCATGTTGTGTTTTGGGGTAGTTCCTGTTGTGGGCGCTAGGCCTACCCACGCAAGTGAGGTACCATTATTTTCGGCAGACATGGGGGAACGCAGAATAGCAAAACAAGTGTTATTGGCCCTTGTCTTTCTCTACATTTTTTCCTTCAAATGTAAGACAGTGTGTAAAAAAGACGTCTATTTGAGAAATGCCCTGTAATTCACATGCTAGTATGGGCACCCCGGAATTCAGAGATGTGCAAATAACCACTGCTTCTTAACACCTTATCTTGTGGCCATTTTGGAAATACAAAGGTTTTCTTGATACCTATTTTTCATTTTTTATATTTCAGCAAATGAATTGCTGTATACCCAGCATAGAATGAAAACCCATTGCATGGTGCAGCTCATTTATTGGCTCTGTGTACCTAGGGTTCTTGATGAACCTACAAGCCCTATATATACCCGCAACCAGAAGAGTCCAGCTGACGTAACGGTATATTGCTTTAAAAAATCTGACATCGCAGGAAAAGGTTACAGAGTAAAACGTGGACAAAAATGGCTGTTTTTTTCACCTCAATTTCAATATTCTTTTATGTCAGCTGTTATTTTCTGTAGGAAACACTTGTAGGATCTACACAAATGACCCCTTGCTGAATTCAGACTTTTGTCTACTTTTCGGAAATGGTTAGCTTTGTGGGATCCAGCATTGGTTTCTCACCCATTTCTGTCACTAACTGGAAGGAGGCTGAAAGCACAAAAAATATTAAAAATGGGGTATGTCCCACTAAAATGTCACAATTGTGTTGAAAAATGGGGTTTTCTAATTCAAGTCTGCCTCTTCCTGAAAGCTGGGAAGATGGTGATTGTACCACCGCAAACCCTTTGTTGATGTCATTTTCAGGGGGAAAACCACGAGCCTTCTTCTGCAGCCCTTTTTCCCATTTTTAAAAAAAACAACGATTTTTTTGCTGTATTTTGGCTAATTTCTTGGTCTCCTTCAGGGGAACCCACAAAGTCTGGGTACCTCTAGAATCCGTAGGATGTTGGAAAAAAAGGACGCAAATTTGGCATGGGTAGCTTATGTGAACAAACAGTTATGAGGGCCTAAGCCCGAACTGCCCCAAATAGCCAAAAAAGGCTCGGCACAGGAGGGGAAAAGGCCTGGCAGCGAAGGGGCTAAACTCAAGTTTTCTAAAACTAAGTTGCTAACCTGTTTAGAGTGGAAAACGTGCTAACTTACAACCATCTTGTCCAGCCATGCGCACTCTCCAAAATAACTTCTCTCATTTAGGCTGTCATGCATAACTGCAGACCACTATTACCATTACTATGTCATGAATAGACAATACAGTGTTTACTTAGAAGTCCTGCTCATCCCACTTTAAAACCTGCAAAGGATCCAAAATGTGACAGTAAGACATCTCTTACCATCACCCAGGGGCATGAATCAACCACGATAAATAAGGGACATAGACACTCATGAAAGGAGGCTCACACATCAGGAATGATGGGGAAGGCAGATGATAGCAGAGAGTGACTCAATTGACATCAATGAAGCTTATCACTTTTTATGGAGTGTGAGAAAGGTCTACTGTGTGGATAACCTAGTTTTCTATGGAGGGCCTTATTCCCTCTTTTGTTAGTGAAGATGACACACTGTCAATTTTCAAATGAGTGTGAGCTGAGTGGTAGAAGTTAACAGCAAATGTTTAAATTGCTGAAATATTCTGTTGATAGATTTAAAAAGCTTCTAGAAAAAGCATATGAAAGTTTACTTGCAATCCAAATGATTTTAACTAGGATGTTCCTTTGAATAACCATGATGTTAAATTGCGATTGTTCGATAAAAGTTCCTTTATTTCAGACTTACTTTCTTTTTGCATGTAGGTATGAAATAACGTCATCTTAGCCCTGGATATTTCACAGGAAACCTGGTGACACATCAGAGGCCACAGTTCAAACGTTCATGATGTCTAGCTAGTGATTTGTGACCCTCAGGAACAGAGTTACTTAAGGTAAGAAGGAACATAATTATCTGTTGTAAATGGAGAAAAAAGTATTGTAAACATAATAATCTGGTGTATTATGAAAGTGGAAAGTTGGATGATTTCCCTTTACGCTGTATTGGTATCCTTCAGTTACAACATTAAACAATTAACTATTCAGCTAGTCATACCACATTATTTTTCACAGGTTTCTAGGTACGAGAAACTTGGTAAAATTGACTGGGGAAAAGGCACATAAAAAGAGTCACATTAGCTTCAAAGAAATCTAAAAATACACATTCAAGAACAGACAAAATTAAGGTTTGAATAAACAGAAATGTGCCATGGATTGAAATCAAGCAGTAAAGAATAGAAACCGTCATGTTTTCTTTTTCATTCCCTGTAATAAGAGTCCGACATTGTTTTAGTCAGTGTGTTGCCATGGTATCATTCTGATCTTATGAAACGCTTCAGTGAGCTCTAGAAATAAGTACATGAGATTTTTAATGTACAGGCTTCGGGGAAATTTGAAAGATTTGAAAAAGTGCTTGATGATCAGAAGAGTGATGAGTGTAAATCTGTTTTGTAAGACGTATGATATTTATTTATATACAGCATATACATGGTGTTTTCACCCTACTCGATATTTTACATACACTCTTAAAGGGACAGACGTACATTCAAGGCGACTACGAACATTTTAACATATAGAGCCTATGTTTTTGCACTGTGTAAAGTAGGGCTTCTTTATCACTAATTTATGTAATGTTACATGCTTCTGTGAATGAGCCCCAAACCATCTACAATGGGAACAGCGTGGGAACATGCAGGAACTGTGCTGTCTTTGTGCTTTTACTAATATGGAGTTGGACGTTTCACAACGATTCACAAACGAAAGTGAGAGTATTTTAAAAGAGCATTTACGTGCCACTACTTGCCATACTCATAAATGCTTTTGAGCATCGGCCTGTTCATTTGAGGTATAAGGTAGATACCGATGAAATGGGAAATGATTGCAATGCAGATGGTCTTGTAGTGGGTGGATGTCAGAAGTCACTGCAAGACCTTGAAGGGATCCTTGAAGATCTGTATGAAGGAGTGGATTTAGGGTAGTTCTCTGAGAATACAAAAACAACAAGAGGGAACCCCTGCTGTGCATAATCTATCTCTCCATACCAGCCCACAGGGATCACCCTATGGAATTAAAAGGACTCTCGCCCACTGGGATTTCAAGTGGCATTATTCATCTTGCAGACTTCATCCAGATACCTTGTGTTTCTAAACAGGCTCATCCTTGGTACCCAAAAGAGCTCTTTGGTTATTGGTTGGGACCATAGATTTAAAATAGTCCAGGGTGTCCTGAGGGTGAGGGTTAATTTTATTTTCAAAGGGCATACTGATGGAGTTAAAAACGTGGGGATGCACTAACAAAATTAGTATCCCTTATTCTTATTTTACATCAAGCTTACAACTTGGAATCCTAGTGGGCGGGAGTCATTTTAATACCATAGGGTGATCTCCTTGGGCTGGTATGAAGAGATAGGCTAGACACACTAGGGGTTCCCTCCTGTTGTTATGGTATGGTTAGATGTTTGGGAAGGTGAGCAAGCCCTGTATCACTTCTCACTCCCTCCTTCTTGGAATACAGTAGTTCTCTGAGTACACACGAGCAGTGTGTGCAGTGCTTCTGATGTGCAGGGTAGCTCTGAAGAAACAGTCTCCATCACTGATAAATCTGTATTTAGGAAAGTAGCACTGAGGTAGCCACTCATTAGTTACGGGAAATGGTCATTTACATATAGAAGTCAGTTTGATGTTTTTCAAGAGCACAGACCTCTGTGTCCAATGCACATGCTTTGAGTTATGTTAATGAGTTAATGGCTAGCATGTCACTTTGATGGCTAGGTATATGAGTTTTCAGAGTGAAAATCGTTCAGCCAATGCACATGTATTTGAGTTAAGTTCAGGAGTTGACGGCTGGCATGTCAGGTTGATGGCTAGGTAAATTGGTTTTCAAAGTAGAAACCTTTGTGCCCCGTGCACATGTATTTGAGTTATGTCCAGGAGTTGATGACTAGCATGTCAGCTTCTTGGCTAGGTATATTGGTTTACAAGAGTGAAAAGCTTTGTTCCCAAGGCACAAGTATTCGAGTTAAGTTCAGTACCAAGGAGCTGGCATTTAGGGTTGGCCAAGCCTGTTTGAGTAAAGTGATACCAGTTCCAATGTCCAGCAATACACTTTGCAACTTCACTTTTAACTAGTAGAAGAGCATGAATTACTTTCACTGTGTTCCTTACTACCTCAGTGACATCTGTCAGTGATTGTGTTTGCCCTCAGAATCTTTCTTTCACTCTTTTTAACACCTAGTCAAGCCCAATCACTGTACAAAATCACCTCTAAAGATCTACCGTTCAATCTCTCTACCAAAGTAATTTATAATAAAGTGAAAAATACATGATTTACATCTGCTAATCAATGCGTATTATTACAACGTATAACAAAAACGTTTGAAAAGTGTGCCTGAAAAGTTAAATCTATCCCTAGTACATAAAGCATGACAAATATGGAGGACATCTAGAGGACATGACGTTGAGGATAGTATTAACCACTGGTTCTGACAAAATGCTTCTTCATTTGGTTTTGGAAGATTGTATAAATCACTTTAGCCATTTCCATGTTGCTTTACAGTTTTTAAGACGGGGTGGAGTGTAGGTGCAAGAAATCCAAGCTAGCCATTATAAACTCCCAAATGTGTTTTGCTGACTGATCAAATTGCCTCAGACCACTTGATTTAAAGGTGCTACCTCTTCACCTTTTACTACTGGGCAAGTCTAACACATGGCAAGCCACAATACTCCCTCTTCCATGTGTGAAATAATAATAATTAGTGCTCTTTAAGCTGAGGGACATATTTATGAGCCACTTGCGCCGTCGTTGGGTCACATTTTGTGATGCAACGGTGGCACAAACATTGAAGTCATATCTATTTGGCCATGCAAAGCCACTTAGTGTGGCTTTGCATGGCCTCATAGATATGGAGTAAGGCAAGGCAGTGCAAATCGCTGAATTGTCTTACTCTGCGCAAGGAAGGCGTTCCATTTGCGTTGCTGTGGATGTTCTCACGCAACACCCATGGATTTTGATGCATCCCCAGATTTACAATAACTTTCAAACCTTGGGTTGCACCAAAACCTTATGCCTCTGGGAGGCGCAATGAGGAGAAATATCACTATTTCTCCTTGTTTTTTTCCTCTTTCTATGTGTGCTGCATTCTGCACACATAAAAAGATGAAAAAGCCTCCCAGGATTGTTTTTGTGCAGTAAGGTGTCCCTTCTTGCACAAAAATATTCATGTCTACAACACGGACGCCCTTGCACCATGGTGCAAGGGTGTGTACATTGGTGCTAGGTTGCCAAAACAGCAAAAGGGGGAAAAAAAGTGGGAAAGGACAGGAATGTGCTAAATGCAATAGATATGCCACATTCCTGTCCTTTCTCTTTGACGCAGGGCAGTGTAGTTAGGAGACTTGCTGCACTGCCCTGCGCCAAAAGCCCATAAACATGGGTCTGAATTTACAGATACAAGGCTACTCTTGTCTAAGTTATGCCTGGGCTATGAAAGCTTCAGAGTATGTAACAATACTATTCCTAGGGTCTACTTTCACTTGGGAAATAGCAGTATTGAAGAATAAAACTCTCTGCAAGAATTAGAATATCAGTATAATATGTTCAGTCAAAGGCCGAATAGGCAAAACCATTGTGCCAGTGTATGGAGCTTGAATAAAATTATAAAATATAGATTACTTTCTTAAGAAGCATATACCATTCTGCTTTCGATACAGATTGGACTAGAAGAGTGATGAGCTCTTTGCAACCTGACTGAGCACGAAAGTGTGGAGAATCTTTCTTCTGTCTCCCTAGGGCCTTGTTGGTCTCTGTGTCTCCACTGCCTGTGCTGGGCTATGTCTAGGAGGTAAGGGAGCCCATGGAACTTTAGGGGTGGTGAGCTAATCTACAGGAGAGGATTAGGCCTCTATGAGGGAAATCTGCGATCCTGGTTGAGGCAGGAAATAGCCAGGGAATGTCTCCTGATCAGAAGTCAACACACACAGGCCAAGATGTACAAAGGCTTTGCGTCAGGTTTGTGTTACATTTGTAATGTAAACCCAAATCAATGGAAATTGGTATTTGCATGTGGAAAGCACTGCTTTGCATTACTTAGCGCCAAGGGGGCATTACATGGATGGTACATAAGCTTTCCCATGCAACCACTCATGCTTTTTAATGCAAAACCCTATCTTCTAGCAATAGTTGACAGGGTTTTGCACCAAGAATTTAACACTGCTGGATAGCAGGTGTTTAAAGGAGATATGTTTTCATTTCTTCTTTCTTTTCCGACTTTGCATGTGTGCCACTCTACACATACAAAGTAGGAAACATTTTACAACTTGTCTAGGCATAGTATTTTGTGCTGGAAGGATACCCTTCCAGTACAAAACCTAGGCTAGACTTATGCACAAACCCTTGCAATATATAGCACAAAGGTGTGTTTATGGCACTCAGCAGAAAAATCTGAGCCAGCAATAGGGAGAGGGGCATGCCATATCTCTGTAGAAATTGTGTTTTCCTGCACTCCTGCCATGCTTTGACTGACAATACACTGTAGAGAACAGGTGGGAGGGTCTCATTAAGAAAGCTATGGTTAACTTTAGAGAAGACCCTAACATGAGCTTTAAAAATACAATACAGTACTTGCTTACTTTAAATAAGCCCCAAAATAATCAGATTGGAAGATTCCTGTGCCCCGTTAAAGAAATAAAATGATATTGTCTTTACTTCTATTTTAGTCTCCACTGGGCTTACACTTGATAGTACAACTCAAGTAGCTAGCCTCCTGATTTGCTATTTGGACCCTATAAAGTCCCTGGTGTGCTGTAGTGCACATGATCATCTATTGGGACCCTTGCATCTCAGCCTGCATTTTTTGCGCTATGTTCCTGGAGACAGAAGGAAAGTTGCTACAGTACATGATTCTGTGGAGGCTGCAAATGACCTCCAGACGTACTACACAGATACTAAAGAAGTAGTGACAGAGTGAACTGAGTTTTTAGACTCAATCCTGAAGAGTTTCAGAAATTACCTATGTAGTAATGCTAATCCATAAATGTATGTGGCAGCCACCACAAAACATTTGTGGATTAGCAGTATTGTAAGGTTTGTATCTCAACTTTAATAGTACATCCCCTTTCTCTGCTCTCCATTTGCATTGTGACTTAAAGTTTTACACTTCTTCTATTACACTGCAGTTCCAGAAGTAATCCAGATTGATCACTCAGCGCATTTTGCAGTCACTCCAGTGGTAATCATTCCCTTGTACTTTGAACATGGCCCTAGTGCATAGCCGCAGGAAAAAGAAAATATATATCCAAGTATATACTCTTGGCCATAACAAACTTTAACAGATGAGTATTAGTGTCTGTCAGGTGCCTTAGTTTTGATAGTGTTTCCTCTCTTCGTGGTCTTCTATTGTATTGTGGCCCTTCTGGTTGTATATTTCAGATACATCAATAGTGTAGGTCTCTTCCTACGTCCCAGAGTGTTGAGGTTATTGAGGCTTTCATGTGGTACATATTTTCTCACAATTTGCTACTAATAACACCCAGGTAACCCTTAGCAGTATTTTCACAGCTGAAAAAAAAACTTTACTTTTTGTTGAGACTATTGTGGTACTCAGGAGACCTAGTTGCACAAATCTGGAAAAGACGAAAACAGGCAAGTTTGAAAAAGGGTCTTGTCGCATTCAGAAGACATTCAAGTCCCCAAAACCTTTTCAGTGCAAACTCCTGTGACTCTAGACCCAAGTTAAGGTGCATTTACGTATACATCTCTCCAGAATCCACATCTCTGCTAAAGCGCGCTCCAGCTAGTTGACAAAAAGAAAACCAACTGAGGCAAGGCCCCAACAGTATAGGCTTTGCCTTGTTCCTACATCAACCATCAAAAGGCATTTCCTCCCAACAATAGCTTTTGTGCTTAGGTTTCTTGTCTTCACCAAGGGCATGCACTAAGTCTATTCAAAGTGAAGGAAATCTGGTCAGATGCAGTCTTCACTCTCGCATCAGTTTTTCAGTTTTTGCTCTATCTCAAAGGTTAAATTAAGATGAACTATCAAAATTCCTTGATTTATAACATAGTGCCTAACTATGTTGTTGTGTGAAGGGTTGTACGCACATGTCCTACAGCCATCTCTGTAGAGAAGTCTTTGTGCCTGGCAGAGCTTTGAAAATGCTGACTATGCCAAAACTGGGAAATTTCTACTTATCAAAGGATTACTTCTATTGTTTACTTGTAAGAAAATAAAAACATCAAACAAAATTGACACAAAGCATTAGCAAGAATCAGGAAAACAGAATACATCAGGGGAAAAAGAGAGTTGAAGGAAATGTCAGCTCAAGATGAAAGAATTCTACTCATCGGAATAAAAACATGAGAAAAGAAAACAAAAAAATAATACAGATCTGAATGAGGCAGGAGGAACAAGGAAAAAATGACTGAAGAGAACATAAGGGCATATGGGGTTATTACCATAGGGTATTGTAGGGACCCTGTGTACTTGGGTTGTACACCCTTAGCTTATCTTCTTTCCCCTGTTTGCGCCTTTAATAACATATATGTTTTATTCATGTTTTATTTCTCATTTTAGCAAATGACTGCTTTTAGCAATTATTTTACATTTTTTATCAGCTGCCTCTTCTATGACATAGCACTACCACGGTTAGGCCAGGTACTTATTTAACTGATCTCCTGAGTAATTCTTTCTTGCATGCTAAAGGTGCCATAATCATCTTTTTTTACACTGAGATGTCCGTGGTGTTAAGGAAACATCCTCCTAAGTACATAGGTACTACCTATATTAGTCTGTAGGTTGTTCAAACTTGAACCTCAAAAGGATACCTCATTTGGTGTTTCTGTCTCCGAATCCTGTCTTTTTAATATGGCACAACCAAAACCAATAGTAATTCCAGTAAATTGTAGACTAGCTGTCATACAACATTTACTTGCTAATAGGCATGCTAATGGGTTGGAGATGTTACAATTGTTGTAGAAGCCCACAATGTGTACAGAACAGAAACATTCTATTCCTGGGTCACTTTTCATGCACTCGATGTAAATACAAACACTTTTCACACATACTCTGTAGTTAACATACCAGCACAATACAGAGCTTAGAATTATTTGGAAATTCCGCTGTCATATCAAGAACACCAAAACTGGTTTCCAGGCATCCTCCCACGCATAGTTCAACATGTTAGATTAGGTCACCTCAGCAATGAAGAACCAACATGGGCAGTATTGGCTACATATACACCATATCCAAATGTACAAAATCTGCATGCATTAGATTTACGTCTCATATATAACAATTTAGTAAGCTTATATAGATGCTTAATACAAATTGTAATGCAAACTCTGAATACTGCCCCAGCAAGGGCTGCTCCAGCTGCCCAACAATAGGCGGCACCAGGGATAAACCCTGTAATCACCATTGCAATTATGGGTAAGGTTCCCACCAAACATGAAGAAATTCTGTTTTGGATTGCACAAAAAACAAACCAACTGGATTCAGTGTTTCCCTTCCAGTGTTTCCCTATATGGGACCCCAAGGTAAACATAGAATTCTCACAATATGCTTGCTATTTGGGATGGTTCACTCCATAGATGGCTGTGCCACTTGGGGGACAGTATTTGCTGCAGTCTATACCACAATGCATGGTACACCAACGCTCCCAAACTTGCCTGAAGTGTTGAAAAAAAATACAAAATGAGCACGGTATGCCCTTTCCCTGGATTTGAGGACGTTTTTTATGGGCAATTTTGCCAGAATCTCCTCAGTTATCTTAGAAAATATTAAAGGGGAAGCAGCAATACACCAGCGGTTCAAAGACATCCCTCAAATAGACCAGGTAGATGAGCTACCAAACATTATCTCTGAAACTTATACTAGTATAGGTGGGGATAGTTTGGGGGCCAGACCAAATAAGCCACAGCTTAAGGGTAATTCTGGGAAGGATAATACAAAGCAAGTGCAGGAGTGTTCCAAAAATTGCTGGGACAAAGGTTAATCTAATAAAGATAAAGTAAAACAGCAAGGAGACTCTCTGCATTCAGAACCTTGGAGAAATGATATGACCTTAGAAATTGTGATAATTTAAAACCCTCTGACAGGTATCAGTAGACTGATACACGCTCTTCTCGTACCTTTCAATACCCATCTGATAAATGGACAAAGAGAAGTGGGTGGTCAGAATGCAGAAACAAGTTCAGGCCTCGAAAAATCATAAAAAGTTTACTAGACCTGCAGGTAGAGTAGCTTGAATAATCTACTCGACCTAACTGTAGTGTACTTGACCCAGAAACGGGCCTCAAATTGTGTGATCCTAGGCAAATATTGTATTTTACAGTCAGTTTTTTCTTCATTCTTACATGAGTGCACCTTCAAATATGTGATATCAGCATTTCTGCTGCAAAAAATCCTCTTTTGTTTGATAAAATAAATTAAACGTTTGCTGCATGTATAATAAATCTAGCCCACATTTAGGGTACACATGACCTATGAATGACTTGCCTCTTAGTTTACTAATAGCTTTGCCATCAGGGCAGGAGTGTTTCTCAGTTTATGTTTAAACACTCACTTTAAGAAAATATGTTACTAAAGCTTGATGTGGTAACGCACTGTCATTTACATACAGTAAATTTACAAGAAATGCCCAAAAACCTTCCCACTAACTTGCATCTTTACTGATACAACTATATAGTGTATTAACAATAATCTGTGAAAATTGAATTTCACCAAGTAAAGTGTTCTGGCTTTTTTTTCATCCTATTAAAATATTTTTTTCATCACACAGAAGTACAAAAAATGGTCTTTCACAGCTACTGAAATATATTTTGAAATGTTTGTAAAGTTGACTTAGTTATATCAATGTTGAGCGTTAGGAAAAACCTGATACCAAAAGCCTTTCATTTCACATAGGTCAGACAGTTCACCTTACAAAATCCTGGAACTCTGCAGTCATAAGGAAAAGTATTTGCACTGCAAGTAGACAAACTGATTTTTGACCTCTGTCTCTGAACACAGAACAAATATGACAAGAATAAGATTTAAAGGCATCTTAATGGCTAATTCAGTTACTGACTGAACAGAACACCTCTTCTTTTCCAATTGCCAGAAGGGTCCAGTGGAATTAAAAAATAGCTGGACCTCATAAAATAAAACTCACCATAACAAGTGACCAAGTAGATTTTTCAAGCCCTGATATGTGAAACCAAAGAAAGACTCACAACGCTCATCTGACAGTACAATAAAAAAGGAAGAGAAACTTCCACAACAACAACAACCTCAATTTAAAAAGAAGAAGGTTGCAGAGATTTCGACTAAGTATGCCACACATATTGAGAACATTACTTATGTTGGACTTTTTTCATTATGCAGGGTCATCTCCAATCTTTTTGCCTCCTGCCTCCTATTTTTCCTGACCTGTTTTTGTTGTCTTCTGAACTCTGAGCACTTTACCACAGCTAACCAGTGCAAAAGTGCATATGCTCTCTGTGTAAATTGTATTGTCGATTGGTTTAAACATGACTGGCATATTTGATTTACTAGTAAGTCCCTAGTAAAGTTTCTCTAGAGGTGCCCAGGGGCTGTAAATCAAATGCTACTAGTGGGCCTGCAGCACTGGTTGTGCCACCCACATTAGCATTCCTGTAAACATGGCTCAGACCTGCCTCTGCAGTGTCTGTGTGTGCAGATTTTAACTGCCAATTCGACTTGACAAGTGTGCCCACTTGCCAGGCCTAAACCTTCCCTTTTCTTACATGTAAGACACCCCTAAGGTAGGCCCTAGGTAGCCCCATGGGCAGGGTGCAGTGTATGTTTAAGGTAGGACATATACTAATGTGTTTTATATGTCCTGACAGTGAAATACTGCCAAATTCGGTTCACTGTTGCAAGGTCTATCTCTCTCAGAGGTAAACATGGGGCTACCTTTAAAAATGATTAAAGTATAGATTCCATTTGGGAGCAGATAGACATTTGGAGTTTGGGGTCTCTGAGCTCACAATTTAAAAATACATCTTTTCATAAAGTTGATTTTAAGATTGTGTGTTTGAAAATGGCACTTCTAGAAAGTGTCAATTTTCTTGCTTAAACCATTCTGTGACTCTGCCTGTCTGTGGATTCCCTGTCTGGGTCAGTTTGACAGTTGGGCTGGTTGCACCTCTCTATAGACAGTGACACAAATGGAGCTGGGGTGTAGCCTGCATATCCTGATGAGCTATCTGTGCTAGGAGGGAGGGCAGGAGTGGTCACTCACACCTGAAAGGGCTGTGCCTGCCCTCACACAATGCAGTCTCCAACCCCCTGGTGTGTGTATGGGGCCTGGCCTGGGAAAGGCAGGATTTCACAAACAGGAGAGACTTTCCTTTTAAGTAATCCTACTTCAAAGGGCAAAATAGATATAAGAAGGCCACCCAAAACCACAGACTTTAGATCACTTCTGGAAATCAAGAGGAACCTCTGCCTGGAGAAGAGCTGAAGAGCTGCCCTGCCTGTGACTGTGCTTTGTGGAGCTATCCTGCAGTTGCTGCTTCTGCCTATGCAAGGGTACAAAGACTGGACTTTGCTGTGCATTCCTATTTGTGAAGAAATCTCCAAGGGCTTGTCCTGAGCTTGCCTCCTGTTGTTGAAGTCTCAGGACCATCAAAGGCTTCCCCTGCCAGCACCTGGACTCTCTGATGAGACTCCTGCCCTGCCAAGTGGTGCCCTATCCAGTTCCTGGGGCCTTGAAAGGTGAAGTTGGCAGACCAAGGTTGGAAATCTACGCACAGACCGCCGTGCGGGGAAAGTTTCGACGCAACCTCCTGAGCGCAGCTGAAAAAACGATGCGCCGCCGGCTTCATGGCTTAAATCGACACTCCGCCAGCAGCGGGGCTGTAAAATCGACACACGCGGCTGGAGAAACGACACACAGCATCGCTGACGTAGGCTGCAACAACGCAACATTGCTGGGCGCGGAAAAACGACACAAGCCTGCACGGACCCGAGGTGTTTTGTCCAGATCGACGCATCGCTCTCCTGGGCGGAAAAGAAACGATGCACGCTGATCCGACTGGAGAAGGAGAAACAATGCACAGTTTTGCTTGTGGGTGAGAAATCAATGCATCGCTAACCTGTTTTGATGCACACTTGCCCGTGCGTGTTATTTTGACGCTCCCCCGGTACTTTTCAATGCTAACAGTGTTAGCATTGTTTTCTAAAGGATTTAAGACTCTTTTTGCATTTTAATTAATAACTTCACTTGTGTATGTTGGATTTTTGTCATTTTGGTCTTGTTTTGTTTAGATAAATATTTCTTATATTTCTAAACCTGTGTTGTGTCATTTTGTAGTGTTTTCATTAAGTTACTGTGTGTGTTGGTACAAATACTTTACACCTAGTACTCTGAAGTTAAGCCTGCCTGCTGGTGCAAAGCTACCAAAGGGGTGAGCAGGGGTTAGCTGAGGGTGATTCTCTTTTACCCTGACTAGAGTGAGGGTCCTTGCTTGGACAGGGGGTAACCTGACTGCCAACCAAAGACCCCATTTCTAACAACTGAACAACAGGACGTGGGCAATGACTCTGCTAGATAGTGGGGCCGAGGTCATGCTAGTTCACCAGAATCTCCAATAGATTCTTGCTGTGACAGCAACTAATGACTAACTTGAAGTTGAAACCCCAGACAGGCGCACCCCCCCACCCAA
The DNA here is from genome assembly GCF_031143425.1 of Pleurodeles waltl. NCBI lineage: Eukaryota > Metazoa > Chordata > Amphibia > Caudata > Salamandridae > Pleurodeles > Pleurodeles waltl. The sequence continues at coordinate 784,838,300 of NC_090440.1, forward strand.
TAGCATCTATAAATTAAAAATACAAATTGAGGGGGACATTGTGCGCACAATCAAAGTCATTTTCTGGGAAAGATTAACGCTAAGCTACAGCATTTTTCTGGTAAAAAAAGATTGGCAGCCGGAGTTTGTCAGAACGCTCCCACAAGGAGAAGATGTCATTTTGCCATCTTTTTCAGTCCTTATTCCATATCCAGTAAAAGAAGCCGTACCACAGGTGCCAGCCCTGTACCGCAACAATGTGGTTTGGGTTGGTATAGAAACTCTCCTTATCACGTTATACCTATATGATCCAGCCCACGAGTACAACCTCAATACCCAATAAAACATGATGCTAAAGTTCCAGTGAAGGAAATTCTCTCACAATTAGAGTATCAGGGAGTAATTGAACCCTGTGTATTTCCTTTTGTTTCTCATAGCTAGGCTCGACCATTCATACAGAATAATCAGAATAAAAGAATGCAGACTTTTAAACAGTCACACACGCACATTTGTCCTTCAAAATTCACATAGCATAGCTCTTATGAATAACATTTTCAGCAAAAATACAAAACAACCCTGGATATTTCCAGTGGATTTTTCTGCCACAATCTTGTGCCTGAAAGCTGAGATTTAAGCACTTTTTCCACCTTAGTCTCTCAGAATCATTTTTGCTGACTCCCTCAAGGGTATAACAGAAGTCCAGGATTTTTCTAAGCCCATGTGACATCAGTGTTACTTGATATTGATCCTGAGGCATTGTTCTATGTAGGCGCTATTTACTTGATGGACAACGACCTCAACACACATCTGGCCAGGGTAGATCGCATTGTACTGGGATTTGCTGATCATGGCTGTAAATTCAATTTTAAGAAAACTAAAATATCCTTCCTTGGGCCCTGTTTCTGCAATGCCAGCTTTTACCATAAGTCTGGCACCACACTTTTTAAAGAAGTGTGCACAATTACAACCACCAAACACCATAAAAAAACTGCAATCCATGTTAGGACTTACATTCCAGAATATGCACAGGGCATAAAACCACTATATGATTTCATTCCTCCAGAGTTCTCAAGCAGACATTTGACACCACAACACACATGAATGCTCAGGGCATTACAAACTGACATACTTGAAACAAAACATTTACACACATGTTACAACAAAACAAATTTGGTAATCCGGGCAATTCCTGGTGCCAATGGGTTCACCTATGCTACATTCAATGAAGTTGACACTATACCCCTCATATACAAATCACTTTTATACTCCAATACAGAACAGCATTTTGCACCCACAGAAAAAAATAACTGAATGCAGTTCAGATGGAAGTCATAAAGAAAAGACCACTAGCCCAGGGAAAGCGCATTATTGTTATTACCCCGATAGCAGCCCTTAAGGCTGTCACCCAAGCAAGTGTTCCTTACGCTAAAGCACAATATCTGGACTGTATCGAATGGGCGATTTCTCTGACTGCCGCTGATGTTGATTTCGTTTTTGATGCCACACTTCAGACCCAAGAATTTTTACAATATAAAGTAGAATATCCGATGGTAACCAACATTTTGCATCTTGACAATTACTGAATCATTTACACTGATGGTTCAGCTCAACCTGTTTGTCAAGTAATGAGGGATGGAGAATTCCACTCTCAACAAACCTACACGCAGACCCTAGGAGACTGCACAGCACAACTTGCAGAGCTTAAAGCCTTAACCTTGGCAGTGGAGCACACATATCCAGAACTTTCTACATTGATTGTCTGTGATTGATATTACTGTGTTCAATCATATGACAAATATTTACACTACTGGCACCTTAATGGGCTCAGAGACTCAAAGGGAAACACCATCAAACACAAATTCTTATGGGGGAAGGTAGCTGACCTCAAAGTGAAGCTGCCACGGACTCATGTAGCTCATACAGTGGGTGTTGGAATACACGTTGCAGGAAACACTTTGGCTGATGAGGCTTCCAAATCTGCAATTGCTACGGCATCTGTTTCTGCACTTACTCATTCCCACATGATGCTGGATGATGAAACACTGGCTGCTGTCAAAGCTTCGGCTGATGGCAAACAGTTACCAAAAGCATATCCTGCAAAACATCCCACCATTTAAGTGCCCAAAACATTGCATTTGCATCAATACCAGGAGTGAGTGATCATGTGATCCCCAATCGAGATCAAAGATTAGAGTTAATCAAAGCAGCACATGAGGGAGTTGCTTCTTCTCAAGCTGGTGTGGCAGCTACCATCTCTTTATTGCAAAAGCGCTATTGGTGGCCGGGTCTTTACAAACAGAACAGAAAGTATGTCCTTAGTTTTGACATTTGCCAACAAATTAAAGGGTCCACCATTAAACACTCACCACAGACACCTTCCTGGTTTCCAACAAACCACTACAATGTGTGTACCTGGACCATTGCGGTCCCTTACAATCTGATGGTGCATACAATATATTTTAGTTGCTATAGATTTAGGGCCTCATTATGACCCTGGCGGGCGGCGGAGGCCGCCCGCCAGGATCCCGCCCTCCAAATTACCGCGCCGCGGTCAAAAGACCGCGGCGGGTATTACGAGTTTTCCCCTGGGCTGGCGGGCGGTTCCAGTAAAACCGCCCGCCAGCCCAGGGGAAAACGACCTTCCCACGAGGATGCCGGCTCGTAATCGAGCCGGTGGAGTGGGAAGGTGCGACGGGTGCAGTGGCACCCGTCGCGTATTTCAGTGTCTGCAAGGCAGACACTGAAATACTTTTCGGGGCCCTCTTACGGGGGCCCCTGCCGTGCCCATGCCATTGGCATGGGCACGGCAGGGGCCCCCAGGGGCCCCGCGACCCCCCCTACCGCCATCCTGTTCATGGCGGCTTTCCCACCATGAACTGGATGGCGGTAGGGGGGGTCAGAATCCTCATGGCTGCGGAGCGCGCTCCGCAGCCATGGAGGATTCCAAAGAGAAGCGGAAAGTCAGCGGGAGACCGCTGACTTTCCGCTTCTGACCGCGGCTGAACCGCCGCGGTCAGAATGCTCATTGGAGCACCGCCAGCCTGTTGGCGGTGCTCCCGTGGTCGGTGGCCCTGGCGGCCACCGGCCGCCAGGGTCAGAATGACCCTCTTAGTCTCCAGATTTCTGTGGGTGTGGTCCCAAAGATTGACTGACTCTCAAACTGTTATTAAAGATTTGAAAGTCTTTATCAGAACATATGCATTTCCTGCATTCTGCTTGGACCAGGGCCCGGCCTTTGCCTCAAGTGCATTCAGGGACACAATGGCAACAATGGGTGTTCAATTGCATTTCTCGTCTCCATACCATCCCGAGGGAGATTCAATTGTGGAGCGGAAAAAACAAGACTTAAATCAATCCTTAACAGCAAGGGTTCTCAGATCATGTAGTAGTTGTCTTCATCACCTGTATGGAGTCCAGAAAGCACAAAACAATCTGCCTATGTATGTCCCAGAACTAGATGATCCTGGTGCAGTGGCAGCAGAAATACCTTTTGACATAAATGTATGTGTCACTGTCTTGTAGGAATTATTACAACAGTTCTGTGATGAAACTTCATCTGCACATGCCGTCACTTTAAGAATAAGGGATTTGCCAACATCCACATGCTGTATTCCTAAAGTTGGGTATCTGTTTCGTTAAAAGATCTCTGTAAAAAAGGAGTTTGTCCCAGTTTAAGTCCTGGAAATATACTGTACCAGAACTATAATTCTACCACCACTGTCTGGTTCTAAGAAGACTGCTTTGTTTAATTGACAATGTCAAATTGCATCAACCGGCCGATCCTGCACAGTAGACCAAGATGACTCACTCCTGAGTAGCTCCCATACACCTCTCACTACTTATCAGGACGTACCTCTTCAAGCACTCAACAATGCTGAAAATATTTCATGTGTCATGGGGAGTGCGGAGTATGAACTTCCTTTGATTCCTGTCACCACTTCACCAACAAGAAACGTCCAAAATGCAACACAAACAGATGGAATAGTTTACTATCCACCACACCTAGAGCGTACTATGCGCAGACCACTTATCAGAGAATGGGACTTATCATGGTCTGTTACACTATTACTTGTACCTAAAGATTTTGAACATTGGATCCTACTTTTGCAGACAATGCTACGGAACACACTACTTTTGAACCACGCTGCCTATATAAAATACCTGAATGCAGCACATGACAAGAAAAAGAGAGAGGCACTGACTGTGGACTGTGAGCACATGCCGCGGCCGCCTCCGATCCGCAGCTCTTCCCCTTGATGAGCGTACCCGCACCCCTTCTGGGTTCTCCTGAGCTGGAGCTGCTGAGCCTGACGCCTAACCCCCAGACCCTAACTCGGCCTGCTCCGGACAACAAACACAGACGGCTCCCCTTGCCCGCCCCGAACTGGCAGTCAGGAAGGGCATTAGCCGAACTTCCATTCAGCAGCTCCAAACAATGAGCGGGTTTGAAACAACGTGAGAGGCGCAAACCTGGGAGAAAAACTGGAACTCAGAGACTTTTTGTGTTTTTTTTTTTCATTTATTTTCCTGCTGTCGTGATGACTCATTTCAACCCACATCCTTTCTTCTGAACAGATCTCGACCTGAAGCAGTTGAAAAATTCAATTCAAAGATGCTTACCCACCCCTCATTTTTTTCTACAATTTGGGAATTGAACAAGCCAGGACATCAGCACTCATAGCGCACCTCGCTGCCCCGCACCGCAGGCCACAGAACTTTGTTGGGGACTCCCTGTCCCAGGAGGCAACCAGCACGAGAGGGACGGAGCCAGGACATCAGCGCTCATAGCGCACCTCACCCCCCCGCAACGCGGGCCACAGAACTTTGTTGGGGACTCCCTGTCCCAGGAGGCAACCAGCACCAGTGGGCAGAGCCAGGACATCAGCGCTCATAGCGCACCTCGCCGCCCTGCAATGCAGGATGCACGCGGCAGTGCCCGGGCTAAGCCCTGGCCAAGGGCGGGCCCATCTGCTCCTGTCAGAGACCAGAAGAGGCTGGGCTGGGCCACACCTCCTGATCGTAAGGTAGTCGTCTTTTGGCACGACATTTTATACATTTTTTGTTATATTTACTAGATTCCTTGACACCTATTGCAGAATGGGAAAGCGTAAAGCTCAAGGGAGTCCTGTGGCGCTAGCTACATCATCTAAAATCCCCAAATCTCACAAAACCTTGAAAACATTTTCCAACTGTGCCACCAATGAAATTGATACCTTAATTGAAGAGGTTGAGTCTTTGCTAAAAGTGAAAGAGAGCTGAGCCACAAAAGGATCAACTAGCGTTTCTCTTTCATCCTTCTTTAGGCTCAGAACACCAAAAAGGGTCAACCCAGCTAGTTGCATGGATCCTGTTTCAAAATTGTTAACTCCAGCGGGGCCCAATGTTATAGTTGATTCAGAGGCCAAAAGACACAGGTGGTCATTCTGACCTCGGCGGTAAAAGGCGCCTACCGCCGGTCAGAAATCCTCCATAATCCCGCCGCGGTCGCGGAAACCCGCCACGGTCATTCTGACCCGCAGAAGGCAAACCTCCGAAAATCCGACCGCCACAACAGACCGCCAGACCAGCGGTCTGCGGAAAAGTGGAGGTGACAAAACCTCCACCGTCACGCCAACAGAAATACGCCCATCCCATTACGACCCACGAATCCACGCGGCGGTCATTCAAACGCGGTATTCCATTGGCGGGACACACCGCCGCGGTCAGAATACACACAAACGAACAAAACTCAGCCACATTGGACGATTTGAATCCCACACACCTGATACACATACACACACCACTCCCACACACACAATACAATATAAAACACCCACCCACATCACCCACAAACCCCTACGCTAAAAAATTCGTAAAGAAGGCAAGAGCGAGACACCAGCATCCAAAAAATAACAGCCACAGCCACTCAACACCATCACCCACACACTATCCACACACAAAACAACACACACCACCACACTCAACTCACTTAAATACACATACTCCACCCCACACATCATACACACCACCCCATGGCACCCCAAAGACAACCCCGCTTCACAGACGAAGAACTCAGGGTCATGGTGGAGGAAATCGTTCGGGTAGAGCCCCAGCTGTTCGGCACACAGATACAATACACCAGCATTGCCCGGAGGACGGAGCTATGGCAGAGGATTGTCGACAGGGTCAACGCAGTGGGACAGCACCCCAGAAATCGGGAAGACATCAGGAAGCGATGGAACGACCTACGGGGGAAGGTGCGTTCCATGGTATCCAGGCACAACATCGCCGTGCAGAAGACTGGCGGAGGACCCCCACCTCAACCCCCACAATTCACATCATGGGAGGAGGAAGTCTTGAACATCCTGCATCCTGACGGCCTCGCAGGAGTCGGCGGAGGAATGGATACTGGTAAGTTGAAGCTTCAATACTGCTTCCCCCCCACCTGCATGCCAAATCATACCCTAAACCTCACCCCCATCCTCGAACCCCACCCTCACCCCCATCCTCGAACCCCACCCTCACCCTCACCCCCACCCCCACCACCATCCTCACCCCCACCACCATCCTCACCCCCACCCCCAGCACACCTATTCCCCGCCAATGTCTCACCATCACAACCCACACATCCCAAAACCTAGGCCTGCATGCGTCCACTAAGCATGGACACCCATCACCAAAGCATGCCCAATGCATATACACATCCCCCCCACAAGCCACCCTCACCAAAGCCCCCACACACGAATGCCAGCACTTGGGGACACGAGAACCCACAGATACACCCATATGCCACACATTGAAACTATAACCATACCTCTATACCCCTGCAGGACCCGACCGTCAACACACCGCGGCGGAGGGGCCAGAATTCTCCACACCCCCCACCCAAGAGGCCGTCAGCGATGACAGCAGCTCTGTCGACCTGGACACCGATGACCAGCCCGGACCATCGGGGACCTCTGGACAGTCGGTTCCCCTCACACAGGCCCAGGCCACTACAGACCCAAACCCCTCTGGGAACACCAGCACAGCTCCCACCCAGCGGGCCCATGCCTCTGTCTCCAGGGCGCGTCAATCTGCGGTGTGTCTACCACTACAGGGCACCCAGGATAACCCACCACCCCAACAACAACAGGGACCTGGGGGCAGTGGTAGTGGGCACACCGGCCAGGGGGCAGAGGCCCAGGGAAACAGGGGAACTCGGAGGGCAGCTGTGCGACAGGGGGGGAAAGAGAGGCCCAGGGAACCCACTCTCCACGAGGTCCTCACCACCATCAAGGGAGCATACAACCGCTCCCAGGAGACGATGGCGACGGTACTGGCCCGGTTCCAGGAGATCCAGGTACTGCAGGAGGAACACTATCGGGGGTACAGGGAGGACATCAGAGCCATCAACACCACCCTGGTTACCATGGTAGGGCTGCTGCAGGACCTCGTCAACAACAGGGCGGACACTCAACAACACCCAAGGGCCCCTGCCACTAGCCTGGACCAAGAACAGCCAACCACCTCCGCCGGCGCTAGTGGACAGGAGGCCCCCGCACAGCAGCAGCCCACCAGACCCCCACCTCCTGCAGGAGAAGAACCACCCCGCAAGAGGGCCCTGAGATCTCGCAAGAAGACAGAGTAGGATGTCAAGACCCCCGCCAGCAATGGATACCACCTGATGTCATCCCACTGTCCCACAGTGTCACCCTGTCCATCCTTGAACTGCCCATGCTCCATCTCTCCACAGGCCTCTGGACAATGCACCTGTGTGACTGTTACTCTGGACTCTGCCATGGACATTCCTTCACCATAGCCCCCACCCACTTGAAACCACCCATCCCATTTTGAGCACTTAAATAAACACCTATTTTGCACCAAAATATCTGGAGTCTGGCTGTGATTTCAAAATATTGTAATTGACATGACAGTGCAAATATGTCCTTGTACATGGTGAAGTCAACAAACAGCTGCCACAAAGCTGTAGTCCATGGGGAAACGAAGCACAGGACTCGTAGTGGGGACCCCAGATCTGAAATAGGGAGGGAAAAGCCAAAACTCAGTCGTCATACACTGGGGCAAATAGACAGGCAGCAGAGATGCAGGAGAGTAGTTAACATTTACTAAATTATCTTTGAAATGTTACCTGTGTCCTATTGGAAGTACTGTTCAATGATTCTGTCCCTGTTGTCTGTTTCAGCCCCGTCGTCTTCCTCCTCGTCACTCTCCTCAGGTTCCACCGCTGCCACAACACCACCGTCTCGACCATCCTCCTGCAGGAAAGGCACCTGGCGGCGCAAAGCCAGGTTGTGAAGCATGCAGCAGGCCACGATGATGTGACACACCTTCTTAGGTGAGTACATTAGGGATCCACCTGTCATATGCAGGCACCTAAACCTGGCCTTTAGGAGGCCAAAGGTGCGTTCGATCACCCTCCTAGTACGCCCATGGGCCTCATTGTACCGTTCCTCTGCCCTGGTCCGGGGATTCCTTACTGGGGTCAGTAGCCACGACAGGTTGGGGTACCCAGAGTCCCCCACTAGCCATACACGGTGTCTCTGTAGCTGTTCCATCACGTAAGGGATGCTGCTATTCCTGAGGATGTAGGCGTCATGCACTGACCCTGGGAATTTGGCATTTACATGCGAGATGTACTGGTCAGCCAAACACACCACCTGGATGTTCATTGAATGGTAATTTTTTCTGTTCCTGTACACCTGCTCCCTGTCTCTTGGGGGAACCAAAGCCACATGGGTCCCATCAATGGCACCAATTACGTTGGGAATATGTCCAAGGGCGTAGAAATCACCCTTCACTGTAGCCAATTCGCCCACCTCAGGGAAAATGATGTAGCTCCTCACGGATTTCATCAGGGCAGACAACACTCTGGATAACACCTTCGAAAACATGGGCTGAGACATCCCAGAAGCAATTCCCACGGTTGTCTGAAATGACCCACTTGCCAAGAAATGGAGTACTGACATGACCTGCACCAGAGGGGGAATCCCTGTGGGTTGGCGGATGGGGGACATCAGGTCGGGCTCCAGCTGGGCACACAGTTCATGGATAGTGGCACGGTTAAGACGGTAGGTCAGGATAATGTGGCGTTCTTCCATTGTCGACAGGTCCACCAGCGGTCGGTACACGGGAGGATTCATCCGTCTCCTCGCCCAACCCAGCGGACGGTGCCTAGGAAGGACAACATGGAGCACACAGTCAAGCAACCCACAGGTACGTACTCACAGCTAGCACAGTATACGATTCTCTATGCAGTGAATGGCGTGTCTGAGTGGCTATGCAAGGCCTAGGCCTGTGTGACGCAGTTGAAATTGAGCCATGTGGGCCCTGGAAATGGCGGCTGCCTGACCTGTGAAGTGTGACAATGGGATGTGAGGTCAATGCGCTGGCGTGGCACACCGCGGCGGGCGGCGGGCGAAGACCGCGGCGCAAAGCCGCATTGGTTAACATTGAAGCCTATGGGTTTCAGGAGCCAATGGCGAAGGGCGCCGGCGGTGGCGGGACGCACCGCCGCGGTACGCACCGCCGCGGACGTCACCGCCATTTTCTATCTACTTATCCACTTGCGACTTGAACTTTCACAGGAGAGGACCTATACTGCAAGTGTTGCTGTGACCTCGGTCTGGAAGGGACAATGGCTGCTGCGCCTGGGGAAAGGGCCCCTGCCTTCACTGGAGAGGAGTTGGAGAAACTTGTGGATGGGGTCCTCCCCCAGTATGCGCTACTCTACGGTCCTCCAGACCAACAAGTGAGTTTAATTCAATATGGATTTGGGGCCACTGGCTGGCTTGGGGGCCTGGCGGGGGGCCTGGCGGGGATGGGGGGCATGTTGGGCCTGGCGGGGGGCCTGGCGGGGATGGGGGGCATGTTGGGGCTGGCGGGGGGCCTGGCGGGGATGGGGGGCATGTTGGGCCTGGCGGGGGGCATGGCGGGGGGCCTGGCGGGGATGGGGGGCATGTTGGGCCTGGCGGGGGGCCTGGCGGGGGGCCTGGCGGGGATGGGGGGCATGTTGGGCCTGGCGGGGGGCCTGGCGGGGGGCCTGGCGGGGATGGGGGGCATGTTGGGCCTGGCGGGGGGCATGGCGGGGGGCCTGGCGGGGATGGGGGGCATGTTGGGCCTGGCGGGGGGCATGGCGGGGGGCCTGGCGGGGATGGGGGGCGTTGGGCCACTGGAAAGGAAAATGCTGAGAAACTTGAACGTGGTATTTCTCCCTCCCTGTACGTGTCACATAGGTCCGCGCCCATGAGAAGATCGGGATTTGGCGTGCCATCGCCAAGGAAGTCCGGACCCTGGGGGTCCACCATCGACGGGGCACCCACTGCCGCAAGAGGTGGGAGGACATCCGCCGCGGGACCAAGAAGACCGCCGAGTCTCTGCTGGGGATGGCCTCCCAACGTAGGCGGGGTGCCTGCCGTCAACTGAGCCCCCTGATGTTCCGGATCCTGGCGGTGGCCTACCCTGAATTGGATGGGCGCGTGAGGGCAGCACAGCAGACACAAGGGGGTGAGTACAAGCATTATCTACTCTGTTGTCGCGCAGTGGAGGTGTCTGGGTGGGGGAGGAGGGCTGGGGGTCCCCCTAGGCCAGGGCGATATCTGTAGGCTGGGCACCCCCGTAAGCCCCTGTGTCCCCAGCCACCACCCTCAGTAGTTTGTCAGTACAGCCATCCCTGGGCCGTGTCATCCATGGGTGCAGTTGTCAACTCTAGGCGTGTAGGGCATGTTCCACGGAATGCGTAGCGGACCCCAAGTGCGCAACTTAGTGCAGGGGGCATCTGTGTCTGTCATGTCCGCTAACTGTACCGGAGATCCATGTACTCAATATCCCTTTATTTCTCTCTCCCCCCCCCTTTTTGTTTGTCTTTCTGTGCTTGTGTGCATCAGCATCATCAGGCGGAGGAGAAGTGGCATCGGGGCAGGAGGGAGCTGCATCTCACATGGCCCAGGAGGGCCATGCCACAGAGTCAGACTGGACCAGTGAGACGGAGGGCGAGGGGAGCTCCACGACGGGGACGACTGGACCCTGCAGCGACACGGACACGTCCTCGGAAGGGGGCTCCCTTGCGGGGGTGGCACCATCCGTGCCCCCCGCCATTACAGGTACAGCCGCCACCCAGCGCACCATCTCCGCCCTCCCAGCAGCCCCTCAGCGTTCGCCCCGTGCCCGCTCTGCCAGGAAGCCGGGCATCTCCTTCGCCCCAGGCACCTCAGGCCCTGCCCCTGTTACCCCCGCTGCCCTCAGTGAGGAGGTCATTGACCTCCTCCGAACGCTCATTGTTGGGCAGACTACCCTTTTGAATGCCATCCAGGGGGTGGAGAGGGAGGTTCATCGCAGCAATGCGTACCTGGAGGGCATTCATTCGGGTCAGGCTGCCCATCAGCGATCGTTCCAGGCTCTGGCCTCAGCACTGACGGCAGCCATTGTCCCTGTCTCCTGCCTGCCTCTACTAACTCCCTCCTCCCAGTCTCCTGTTCCTCTGCCTGTCCCACCCACACCATCAGACCAGCCTGCACACACCTCAACACCCAAGAGAAGCTCATCCAAACATAAGCACCACAGATCACGCAGACATTCACACACGCAACATTCCGATGCAGACATGCCAACAGTCACTACCACCTCTGTGACCCCCACCTCCTCGTCTCCCTCCTCCCTCCCTGTGACGTCTACACTCACACCTCCATTCACCTCACCATCAGCCAGTGTTTCCATCACCAGCACACCCTCCACTCCAGTCCGCACACGTGCAGTCACCACCCCCACTGCCATTTACACGTCCCCTGTGTCCTCTCCCACTGTGTCTGTCACCCCCTCTTCCACACCACACAAACGCAGCCACCCACCCACCCAACAGCCATCCACCTCACGACAGCCTATCCCTCCTGCACCTGCACCCAAAGACAGCAAACGTGACTCACCTACAACCACATCCTCTCCCTCCACTCCCATTCCCACTGTACCTACCACTCTCCATTGTCCCAAGAAGCTCTTCCTCGCCACTACTAACTTCTTTCCTGACCCTGAGCCCCCCCCTCCTTCTCGTCGGGGTAAGAAGAGCACCTCAGCCACCACCAGCCCTGCAGCCCCCTTGACAAGGGTGCAGGGGTATTGGAGCCCGCCAGCCCGCATGTCTGGATCTTCGCCCAGCAGCAAGGGGACAGCCAGCCCACCCCCTGGGAAGAGGAGCAGAAGGCGGAAGGGTCGCCGCAGGAGCCCGCCTTCTACATCCCCCCCGGACACCACCCAGAGACAGTCACCAGCCACAGCTCCAAAGGGAGGAAAGGGCCACAGGCCCACGACTAAGGAGGGCAAGGGCAGCAAGTCGGAGAGGTCAGGCAGCAGGCCTGCTGCCCAGGAGGAGCCCACAACCCCCATAGCCGCTGCCCCGGGAGGAACCGGCACAGCTGCCCCGGGAGAGCCGACCACCCCCATAGCCGCTGCCCAGGGAGGACCCAGCCCAGCTGGCCAGGAGGGCCCCACCACCCACAGCCCAGGTGGGCAGTGAAGGAGCACCATCCCCGCTGCCCAGGAGGGCACCACCAGGCAATTAGCAGTTGGCCATAGACCGGCCGCCGTCTCAAGAACCGCTTAACTGGGCCCTTCAAGGCAAGGACCGCTGAACTGGGCCCCGCCGTCTCAAGAACCGCTGAACTGGGCCCCGCCGTCTCAAGAACCGCTGAACTGGGCCCCGCCGTCTCAAGAACCGCTGAACTGGGCCCTTCAGGGCAAGGACCGCTGAACTGGGCCCCGCTGTCTCAAGAACCGCTGAACTGGGCCCCGCCGTCTCAAGAACCGCTGAACTGGGCCCTTCAGGGCAAGAACCGCTGAACTGGGCCCCGCCGTCTCAAGAACCGCTGAACTGGGCCCTTCAGGGCAAGGACCGCTGAACTGGGCCCCGCCGTCTCAAGAACCGCTGAACTGGGCCCTTCAGGGCAAGGACCGCTGAACTGGGCCCCGCAGTCTCAAGCACCGCTCCGCTGGGCCCCGCCGTCTCAAGAACCGCTACGCTGGGCCCCGCCGTCTCACGCACCGCTCCGCTGGGCCCCGCCGTCTCAAGAACCGCTGAACTGGGCCCTTCAGGACAAGGACCGCTGAACTGGGCCCCGCAGTCTCAAGCACCGCTCCGCTGGGCCCCGCCGTCTCAAGAACCGCTCCGCTGGGCCCCGCCGTCTCACGCACCGCTCCGCTGGGCCCCGCCGTCTCAAGTACCGCTGAACTGGGCCCTTCAGGGCAAGGACCGCTGAACTGGGCCCCGCCGTCTCAGGAACCGCTGAACTGGGCCCTTCAAGGCAAGAACCGCTGGCCCTTTGGCAGACGTGGCAGGGCAGGATCTATCTCGGGCAGGGCTGCAGGATGTCCTCTGGCCAACTTGCCTCCTCCAGTGGCAGTGGGGTCTGTTATGGACTGTATGGACTGTGGCTTTGCTCTCCCCAGGATGGCCCAGTGGGCAGGCCACCCACTGTATGGACTGTATGGACTGTGGCTTTGCTCTCCCCAGGATGGCCCAGTGGGCAGGCCACCCACTGTATGGACTGTTTGGACTGTGGCTTTGCTCTCCCCAGGATGGCCCAGTGGGCAGGCCACCCACTGTATGGACTGTTTGGACTGTGGCTTTGCTCTCCCCAGGATGGCCCAGTGGGCAGGCCACCCACTGTATGGAGTGTTTGGACTGTGGCTTTGCTCTCCCCAGGATGGCCCAGTGGGCAGGCCACCCACTGTATGGACTGTTTGGACTGTGGCTTTGCTCTCCCCAGGATGGCCCAGTGGGCAGGCCACCCACTGTATGGACTGTTTGGACTGTGGCTTTGCTCTCCCCAGGATGGCCCAGTGGGCAGGCCACCCACTGTATGGACTGTTTGGACTGTGGCTTTGCTCTCCCCAGGATGGCCCAGTGGGCAGGCCACCCACTGTATGGACTGTATGGACTGTGGCTTTGCTCTCCCCAGGATGGCCCAGTGGTCATGGAGTCCCCTCGTGGATCTGGCGTCGTGTACTCAAGTGGCTGAGGTGCCCCCCCTTCCCTTCCCCCTGAGGTGCCTGTCCTATTTTCTTTCTGATGCCCCTGCAGTGTTCTCTCCGTGGAGTTCTTGTCGTGGGACTGGGCCTTGCCCCTTTGCACAGGACCCCTGTGATCCACGGACAGTGGTTGGACTACATTTAGTAGCTGTATATATTTTGGACATAGTTTATTTATTTATTGGGATTACTGGTTTACATATTTCAATATATCTGCCCGTTTATGATCTCTTCTTTTGGTCTTTGCATTATTTCGGAGGGGGGTGGTTTGTGGGTTGTGACAGTGATATGTGGGAATGCATTGATGTGTGCGTTGTAGTGGGTGTGGGTGGGTGGGTGTGTGCCGGTAATCTTTTCCCTCCCCTGTGTCGTAGGTGCAGTACTCACCGATGTCTTCCGCGCCGCCGGGCGTGCTCCTGGTATATGAGCAGGAATAGGAGTGCGGGGATGACCTGCAACTCTGGTTCCATACTGCCGGAATCTCGCGTGGAGTGCGTAGAGGTGAGCGTTTTCCCGTTCGTAGTCTGTTTCCGCCGTGTTCTTATCGGCGGTGCTCCCGCCCCGGAAAAGGTGGCAGATTGGTGGGTCGTAATAGGGTGGGCGGTACATTGTCTGCCGCCTGGCTGTTGGCGGGAACCGCCGCGCTGTTTGTTTGTACCGCCGTGGCGGTCGGAGTGTTAAGTTGGCGGGCTGTGTTGGCGGTTCCCGCCAGGGTCAGAATTGCATATTTTAGACCGCCGGCCTGTTGGCGGCTTGGCCGCCGCTTTATCACCGACCGCCAGGGTCAGAATGAGGGCCACAGTCCTATCCAAATGGCAGATAGGGGTGTTGTTGATAGCACCGCTATTGTGCATGATATACCTTGCTCTATTGTTTTTCCGCACTAGGAGACCTTGACCAAAATTTAGCAAAAGGTTGCTTGGACCCTAATCAGGGAACACCTAGTAGGCAGGCTAAGGGTGGACATTTTCAGATAGAAGTTGTAAGGAAATGCCTCCTTGGCATGGTTACCCCCTGACTTTTTGCCTTTGCTGATGCTATGTTTTGAATTGAAAGTGTGCTGAGGCCTGCTAACCAGGCCCCAGCACCAGTGTTCTTTCCCTAACCTGTACTTTTGATTCCACAATTGGCACACCCTGGCATCCAGGTAAGTCCCTTGTAATTGGTACCCCTGGTACCAAGGGCCCTGATGCCAGGGAAGGTCTCTAAAGGCTGCAGCATGTCTTATGCCACCCTGGGCACCCCTCACTCAGCACAGACACACTGCTTGCCAGCTTGTGTGTGCTGGTGGGGAGAAAATGACTAAGTCAACATGGCACTCCCCTCAGGGTGCCATGCGAACCTCACACTGCCCATGGCATAGATAAGTCACCCCTCTAGCAGGCCTTACAGCCCTAAGGCAGGGTGCACTATACCATAGGTGAGGGCACCACTGCATGAGCACTGTGCCCCTACAGTGTCTAAGCCAAACCTTAGACATTGTAAGTGCAGGGTAGCCATAAGAGTATATGTCGGGGAGTCTGTCAAACACGGACTCCACAGCACCATAATGGCTACACTGAAAACTGGGAAGTTTGGTATCAAACTTCTCAGCACAATAAATGCACACTGATGCCAGTGTACATTTTATTGTAAAATACCCCCCAGAGGGCACCTTAGAGGTGCCCCCTGAAACCTAATCCAACTACCCGTGTAGGCTGACTGGTTCTAGCAGCCTGCCACACTCGAGACATGTTGCTGGCCACATGGGGAGAGTGCCTTTGTCACTCTGTGGCCTGTAACAAAGCCTGCACTGGGTGGAGATGCTATCACCTCCCCCAGGCAGGAGCTGTAACACCTGGCGGTGAGCCTCAAAGGCTTACCCCCTTTGTTCCAGCACCACAGGGCACTCCAGCTAGTGGAGTTGCCCACCCCCTCCGGTCACGGCCCCACTTTTGGCGGCAAGGCCGGAGGAGATAATGAGAATAACAAGGAGGAGTCACCGGCCAGTCAGGACAGCCCCTAAGGTGTCCTGAGCTGAGGTGACTCTAACTTTTAGAAATCCTCCATCTTGCAGATGGAGGATTCCCCCAATAGGGATAGGAATGTGACCCCCTCCCCTTGGGAGGAGGCACAAAGAGGGTGTACCCACCCTCAGGGCTAGTAGCCATTGGCTACTAACCCCCCAGACCTAAACACGCCCTTAAATTTAGTATTTAAGGGCTTCCCTGAACGTAAGAATTTAGATTCCTTCAACTTACCGAAGAAGAAGACTGCTGAGCTGAAAACCCCTGCAGAAGAAGAAAGAAGACACCAACTGCTTTGGCCCCAGTCCTACCGGCCTGTCTCCTGCCTTCTAAAGAAACCTGCTCCAGCGACGCTTTCTCCAGGACCAGCGACCTCTGAATCCTCCGAGGACTGCCCTGCTTCCAAGAGACCAAGAAACTCCCGAGAACAGCGGCCCTGTTCAACAAAGACTGCAACTTTGTATCCAGAGGAGCAGATTTAAAGACCCCTGCAATCCCCGCAAGAAGCGTGAGACTTGCAACACTGCACCCGGCGACCCCGACTCGACTGGTGGAGAAATAACACCTCAGGGAGCCCCTGAAGGATCGGAACTTCAGTGCAGGAGTGACCCCCAGGAGGCCCTCTCCCTTGCCTAGGCGGTGGCTACCCCGAGGAGCCCCCCCCCTTGCCTGCCTGCACCGCTGAAGAGACCCCTTGGTCTCCCATTGAAACCTATTACAAACCCGACGCGTGTTTGCACACTGCACCCGGCCGCCCCAGTGCCGCTGAGGGTGTACTTTTTGTGTGAGCCTGTGTCCCCCCCGGTGCCCTACAAAACCCCCCTGGTCTGCCCTCCGAAGACGCGGGTACTTACCTGCTGGCAGACTGGAACCGGGGCACCCCCTTCTCCATTGAAGCCTATGCGTTTTGGGCACCACTTTGAACTCTGCACCTGACCGGCCCTGAGCTGCTGGTGTGGTGACTTTGGGGTTGCTCTGAACCCCCAACGGTGGGCTACCTTGGACCCCAATTTGAACCCCGTAGGTGGTTTTCTTACCTACAAGAACTAACAATACTTTACCTCCCCCAGGAACTGTGAAAATTGCAGTGTGTCCACTTTTAAAACAGCTTATTGTGTTTTATGAAAAAAGTATATATGCTACTGTGATTATTCAAAGTTCCTAAAGTACTTACCTGCAATACCTTTCAAATGAGATATTACATGTAGAATTTGAACCTATGGTTCTTAAAATAAACTAAGAAAAGATATTTTTCTATAACAAAACCTATTGGCCTGGATTTGTCTCTGAGTGTGTGTTCCTCATTTATTGCCTGTGTGTATGTACAACAAATGCTTAACACTACTCCTTTGATAAGCCTACTGCTCGACCACACTACCACAAAATAGAGCATTAGTATTATCTCTTTTTGCCACTATCTTAACTCTAAGGGGAACCCTTGGACTCTGTGCATACTATTCCTTACTTTGAAATAGTGCATACAGAGCCAACTTCCTACATTGGTGGCAGCGGTGGGATACAGGACTTTGCATTTGCTGGACTACTCAGCCAATACCTGATCACATGAAAAATTCCAAAAATTGTCATTAGAAATTGATTTTTGCAATTTGAACTATTTTTCTAAATTCTTAAAAGACCTGCTAGGGCCT
The DNA here is from genome assembly GCF_031143425.1 of Pleurodeles waltl. Classification (NCBI taxonomy): domain Eukaryota; kingdom Metazoa; phylum Chordata; class Amphibia; order Caudata; family Salamandridae; genus Pleurodeles; species Pleurodeles waltl. The sequence continues at coordinate 784,855,932 of NC_090440.1, forward strand.
TGTATTAGATCCTGTTTAGCATTTCTTTTAGAGTTTAAAAGTTTGTGAAAGTTTGAATTAGAACCTAGAACTAGTTTTAGATTCTTAAAAAGTATTCCAACTTTTAGAAGCATAATGTCTAGTACAGAGATGAATGTGGTGGAACTCGACACCACCCCTTACCTCCATCTTAAGATGAGGGAGCTAAGGTCACTCTGTAAAATAAATAAAATTACAATGGGCCCCAGACCTTCCAAACTACAGCTCCAGGAGCTTTTGGCAGAGTTTGAAAGAGCCAACCCCTCTGAGGATGGCAACACAGAGGATGAAGATAGTGACTTGGAGGGCAATTCCCCCCCTCCAGTCCTACTTAGGGAGAACAGGGCTGCTCAAGCCCTGACTCCAAACATAATAGTCAGAGATGCTGTTTCCCTCACAGGAGAGACCAACATCTCTGAAATCACTGAGGATAACTCCAGTGAAGAGGACATCCAGTTAGCCAGGATGGCCAAGAGATTGGCTCTGGAAAGACAGATCCTAACCATAGAAAGGGAAAGAAAAGAGATGGGCCTAGGACCCATCAATGGTGGCAGCAACATAACTAGGGTCAGAGATTCTCCTGACATGTTGAAAATCCCTAAAGGGATTGTAACTAAATATGAAGATGGTGATGACATCACCAAATGGTTCACAGCTTTTGAGAGGGCTTGTGTAACCAGAAAAGTGAACAAATCTCACTGGGGTGCTCTCCTTTGGGAAATGTTCACTGGAAAGTGTAGGGATAGACTCCTCACACTCTCTGGACAAGATGCAGAATCTTATGACCTCATGAAGGGAACCCTGATTGAGGGCTTTGGATTCTCCACTGAGGAGTATAGGATTAGATTCAGGGAGGCTCAAAAATCCTCGAGCCAGACCTGGGTTGATTTTGTGGACTACTCAGTGAAAACACTGGATGGTTGGATTCAAGGCAGTAGTGTAAATAATTATGATGGGCTGTACAATTTATTTGTGAAGGTACACCTGTTAAGTAATTGTTTCAATGATAAACTGCATCAGCATCTGGTAGACCTAGGACCAATTTCTCCCCAAGAATTGGGAAAGAAGGCAGACCATTGGGTCAAGACTAGGGTGACCAAGACTTCCACAGGGGGTGACCAAAAGAAAGGGGTCACAAAGCCTCCCCAGGGGAAGAGTGTTGAGACATCCAAAAACAAAAATAGTAAAGAGTCTTCTACAGGCCCCCAAAAACCTGCACAGGAGGGTGGGCCCAGAGCCTCTTCACAAACCAATTTTGGGTACAAGGGTAAAAACTTTGATCCCAAAAAGGCCTGGTGTCATAGCTGTAATCAGCCTGGACACGAAACTGGAGACAAGGCCTGTCCCCAGAAAAATACCACTTCTAACTCCACTCCAGCTAAAACTGGAAAGGCCAGTCTCCAAGTGGGATCAACAGTGTGCCCAGAGCAAATCAGGTGTCACACTGAAGCTACATTAGTCTCTGAGGGTGGGGTGGATTTAGCCACACTGGCTGCCTGGCCTCCTAACATGCAAAAATACAGGCCGCAGCTCTTAATTAATGGGACAAGTGTAGAAGGCCTGAGGGATACAGGTGCCAGTGTCACCATGGTGACAGAGAAACTGGTTTCCCCTGGTCAATACCTGGCTGGACAAACTTATCCAGTCACCAACGCTGACAATCAGACTAAAGTACATCCCATGGCTATGGTAACTTTAGAGTGGGGAGGGGTCAATGGCCTGAAACAGGTGGTGGTCTCCTCAAATATCCCAGTAGACTGTTTGCTTGGAAATGACCTGGAGTCCTCAGCATGGGCTGAGGTAGAACTGAAAACCCATGCAGCCATGCTGGGTATCCCTGAACTGGTGTGTGTCAAGACAAAGGCACAGTGCAAATGCTCAGGGTGAAAAAGTAGAGCTGGAGTCTGGAAAAAGGGCCCAGCCTACCAAGAGAAAAGGAAAGTCAGCTGGGAAACCAGCTGCAACACAACAACAAAAAGAGAACCCCTCTTCTCAGGAAGAAGTTATGCCCTCTGAGGGAACTGAGCCTATGGAGTTAGAACCTTATCAGGTTGAGCTCTTAGCCCAGGGGGACCCTCAAGGGAGCAGTTGTGTAAGGGGCAAGAAACCTGTCCCTCTCTTGAAGGCCTTAGGCAGCAAGCTGCTGAAGAGTCCAATGGCAAGAAACCTGGAACACATAGGGTCTATTGGGAAGATGGGCTCCTGTACACTGAGGCAAGAGATCCCAAACCTGGTGCCACTAGGAGAGTGGTAGTGCCTCAGGAGTTTAGAGAGTTCATTCTGACCTTAGCCCATGATATTCCCCTTGCTGGGCATTTGGGACAAACCAAGACGTGGGAGAGACTAGTCAACCACTTCTACTGGCCCAACATGTCCCAGAAAGTTAAGGAGTTTTGTGTCTCCTGTACCACCTGTCAAGCCAGTGGTAAGACAGGTGGACATCCAAAGGGCCCCCTCATTCCACTTCCAGTGGTGGGGGTCCCCTTTGAAAGAGTGGGTGTGGACATAGTGGGTCCACTTGAACCTCCCACAGCCTCAGGAAATATGTACATCCTAGTAGTAGTGGATCATGCTACTAGGTATCCTGAAGCTATTCCCCTTAGGTCTACTACTGCCCCTGCAGTAGCCAAGGCCCTCATTGGTATCTTTACCAGAGTGGGCTTCCCTAAGGAGATGGTGTCTGACAGAGGTACCAACTTCATGTCAGCATACCTGAAACACATGTGGAATGAGTGTGGAGTGACTTATAAATTCACTACACCCTATCATCCACAAACTAATGGCCTTGTTGAGAGATTCAACAAGACATTAAAGGGCATGATCATGGGGCTCCCAGAAAAACTCAAAAGGAGATGGGATGTCCTCCTGCCATGTCTGCTCTTCGCTTACAGAGAGGTGCCTCAGAAGGGAGTAGGATTCTCACCCTTTGAACTTCTGTTTGGCCACCCTGTAAGGGGACCACTAGCTCTTGTGAAAGAAGGCTGGGAGAGACCTCTTCATGAGCCTAAACAAGACATAGTGGACTATGTACTTGGCCTTCGCTCAAAGATGGCAGAGTATATGGAAAAGGCAAGCAAAAACCTTGAGGCCAGCCAACAGCTCCAGACGTTTTGGTATGACCAAAAGGCTGCACTGGTTGAATTTCAACCAGGGCAGAAAGTCTGGGTTTTGGAGCCTGTGGCTCCCAGGGCACTTCAGGACAAATGGAGTGGCCCTTACCCAGTGCTAGAGAGGAAGAGTCAGGTCACCTACCTGGTGGACCTGGGCACAAGCAGGAGCCCCAAGAGGGTGATCCATGTGAACCGCCTTAAGCTCTTCCATGACAGGGCTGATGTAAATCTGTTAATGGTAACAGATGAGGATCAGGAAGCTGAGAGTGAACCTCTCCCTGATCTTCTGTCATCAAACCCTAATGATGGCTCAGTAGATGGAGTGATCTATTCAGACACCCTCTCTGGCCAACAGCAATCTGACTGTAGGAAAGTCCTGCAGCAGTTTGCTGAGCTCTTTTCCCTAACCCCTGGTCAGACACACCTGTGTACCCATGATGTGGACACAGGAGACAGCATGCCTGTCAAGAACAAAATATTCAGACAGTCTGATCAAGTTAAGGAAAGCATCAAGGTGGAAGTCCACAAGATGCTGGAATTGGGAGTAATTGAGCACTCTGGCAGCCCCTGGGCTAGCCCAGTGGTCTTAGTCCCCAAACCTCACACCAAAGATGGAAAGAGGGAGATGAGGTTTAGTGTGGACTACAGAGGACTTAATTCTGTCACCAAGACAGATGCCCATCCCATTCCTAGAGCTGATGAACTGATAGACAAATTAGGTGCTGCCAAATTCTTAAGTACCTTTGACTTAACAGCAGGGTACTGGCAAATCAAAATGGCACCTGGAGCAAAAGAAAAGACAGCATTCTCCACACCTGATGGGCATTAACAGTTCACTGTTATGCCCTTTGGTTTAAAGAATGCCCCTGGCACCTTCCAAAGGTTGGTGAATCAAGTCCTTGCTGGCTTGGAGTCCTTTAGTGCAGCTTATCTTGACGATATTGCTGTCTTCAGCTCCAACTGGCAGGATCACCTGGTCCACCTGAAGAAGGTTTTGAAGGCTCTGCAATCAGCAGGCCTCTCTATCAAGGCATCCAAATGGCAGATAGGGCAGGGAACTGTGGTTTACTTGGGACACCTTGTAGGTGGAGGCCAAGTTCAGCCACTCCAGCCTAAGATCCAGACTATTCTGGACTGGGCAGCTCCAAAAACCCAGACTCAAGTCAGGGCATTCCTTGGCTTGACTGGGTACTATAGGAGGTTTGTGAAGGGATATGGATCCATTGTGACAGCCCTCACAGAACTCACCTCCAAGAAAATGCCCAAGAAGGTAAACTGACTATAGAATGCCAACAGGCCTTTGACACCCTGAAACAAGCAATGTGCACAGCACCAGTTCTAAAAGCTCCAGATTACTCCCAGCAGTTCATTGTGCAGACAGATGCCTCTGAACATGGGATAGGGGCAGTTTTGTCCCAAACAAATGATGATGGCCTTGACCAGCCTGTTGCTTTCATTAGCAGGAGGTTACTCCCCAGGGAGCAGCGTTGGAGTGCCATTGAGAGGGAGGCCTTTGCTGTGGTTTGGTCCCTGAAGAAGCTGAGACCATACCTCTTTGGTACTCACTTCCTAGTTCAGACTGACCACAGACCTCTCAGATGGCTGATGCAAATGAAAGGTGAAAATCCAAAACTGTTGAGGTGGTCCATCTCCCTACAGGGAATGGACTTTATAGTGGAACACAGACCTGGGACTGCCCATGCCAATGCAGATGGCCTTTCCAGGTTCTTCCACTTAGAAAATGAAGACTCTCTTGGGAAAGGTTAGTCTCATCCTCTTTCGTTTGGGGGGGGGGGTTGTGTAAGGAAATGCCTCCTTGGCATGGTTACCCCCTGACTTTTTGCCTTTGCTGATGCTATGTTTTGAATTGAAAGTGTGCTGTGGCCTGCTAACCAGGCCCCAGCACCAGTGTTCTTTCCCTAACCTTTACTTTTGATTCCACAATTGGCACACCCTGGCATCCAGGTAAGTCCCTTGTAACTGGTACTCCTGGTACCAAGGGCCCTGATGCCAGGGAAGGTCTCTAAGGGCTGCAGCATATCTTATGCCACCCTAGGGACCCCTCACTCACCACAGACACACTGCTTGCCAGCTTGTGTTTGCTGGTGAGAACAAAAAGAGTAAGTCGACATGGCACTCCCCTCAGGGTGCCATGCCAACCTCACACTGCCTATGCAGTATAGATAAGTCACCCCTCTAGTAGGCCTTACAGCCCTAAGGCAGGGTGCACTATACCATAGGTGAGGGCACCAGTGCATGAGCACTGTGCCCCTACAGTGTCTAAGCTAAACCTTAGACATTGTAAGTGCAGGGTAGCCATAAGAGTATATGGTCTGGGAGTCTGCCAAACACGGACTCCACAGCACCATAATGGCTACACTGAAAACTGGGAAGTTTGGTATCAAACTTCTCAGCACAATAAATGCACACTGATGCCAGTGTACATTTTATTGTAAAATACACCCCAGAGGGCACCTTAGAGGTGCCCCCTGAAACCTAATCCAACTACCCGTGTAGGCTGACTGGTTCTAGCAGCCTGCCACACTTGAGACATGTTGCTGGCCACATGGGGAGAGTGCCTTTGTCACTCTGTGGCCTGTAACAAAGCCTGCACTGGGTGGGGATGCTATCACCTCCCCCAGGCAGGAGCTGTAACACCTGGCGGTGAGCCTCAAAGGCTTACCCCCTTTGTTCCAGCACCACAGGGCACTCCAGCTAGTGGAGTTGCCCGCCCCCTCCGGTCACGGCCCCACTTTTGGCGGCAAGGCCGGAGGAGATAATGAGAATAACAAGGAGGAGTCACCGGCCAGTCGGGACAGCCCCTAAGGTGTCCTGAGCTGAGGTGACTCTGGATTCCCCCAATAGGGATAGGAATGTGACCCCCTCCCCTTGGGAGGAGGCACAAAGAGGGTGTACCCACCCTCAGGGCTAGTAGCCATTGGCTACTAACCCCCCAGACCTAAACACGCCGTTAAATTTAGTATTTAAGGGCTTCCCTGAACGTAAGAATTTAGATTCCTTCAACTTACCGAAGAAGAAGACTGCTGAGCTGAAAAGCCCTGCAGAAGAAGAAAGAAGACACCAACTGCTTTGGCCCCAGTCCTACCGGCCTGTCTCCTGCCTTCTAAAGAAACCTGCTCCAGCGACGCTTTCTCCAGGACCAGCGACCTCTGAATCCTCCGAGGACTGCCCTGCTTCCAAGAGACCAAGAAACTCCCGAGAACAGCGGCCCTGTTCAACAAAGACTGCAACTTTGTATCCAGAGGAGCAGATTTAAAGACCCCTGCAATCCCCGCAAGAAGCGTGAGACTTGCAACACTGCACCCGGCGACCCCGACTCGACTGGTGGAGAAATAACACCTCAGGGAGGACCCTCCGGTGACTCCGAGACTGTGAGTAACCAAAGTTGTCCCCCCTGAACCCCACAGCGACACCTGCAGAGGGAATCCCGAGGCTCCCCTGACCGCGACTGCCAGACTCTAAAATCCCGACGGCTGGAAAAGATCCTGCACCCGCAGCCCCCAGCCCCTGAAGGATCGGAACTTCAGTGCAGGAGTGACCCCCAGGAGACCCTCTCCATTGCCTAGGTGGTGGCTACCCCGAGGAGCCCCCCACTTGCCTGCCTGCACTGCTGAAGAGACCCCTTGGTCTCCCATTGAAACCTATTACAAACCTGATGCGTGTTTGCACACTGCACCCGGCCGCCCCAGTGCCGCTGAGGGTGTACTTTTTGTGTGAGCTTGTGTCCCCCCCGGTGCCCTACAAAACCCCCCTGGTCTGCCCTCCGAAGACGCGGGTACTTACCTGCTGGCAGACTGGAACCGGGGCACCCCCTTCTCCATTGAAGCCTATGCGTTTTGGGCACCACTTTGAACTCTGCACCTGACCGGCCCTGAGCTGCTGGTGTGGTGACTTTGGGGTTGCTCTGAACCCCCAACGTTGGGCTACCTTGGACCCCAATTTGAACCCCGTAGGTGGGTTACTTACCTACAAGAACTAACAATACTTTACCTCCCCCAGGAACTGTGAAAATTGCAGTGTCCACTTTTAAAACAGCTTATTGTGTTTTATGAAAAAAGTATATATGCTACTGTGATTATTCAAAGTTCCTAAAGTACTTACCTGCAATACCTTTCAAATGAGATATTACATGTAGAATTTGAACCTGTGGTTCTTAAAATAAACTAAGAAAATATATTTTTCTATAACAAAACCTATTGGCCTGGATTTGTCTCTGAGTGTGTGTTCCTCATTTATTGCCTGTGTGTATATACAACAAATGCTTAACACTACTCCTTTGATAAGCCTACTGCTCGACCACATTACCACAAAATAGAGCATTAGTATTATCTCTTTTTGCCACTATCTTACTTCTAAGGGGAACCCTTGGACTCTGTGCATACTATTCCTTACTTTGAAATAGTGCATACAGAGCCAACTTCCTACAGAAGTGGTCAACTTAATTATGGAGTTAAAACAAGAGGTAAAGGACTTAAAACAAATGCTGTCAGAGGCCCTCACCTTACTCTGTTCAGAGGTTAAGAAAAGAGCCAGGAAGACTCCCCATGGAAAAAGTCCCAAATCCACCCTGCCTACTACTAGAGAGTGGAGAAAGGAACCTGGCGTGGGGCCTGACAAGCTATTGTCCAAAACAGGATCATCATTGGGAAGTGCAAAAGCTTCCAGAGGAACTAACCATAGCACTTGTCATCCGCAGTCTAGCTCTTGTATGGGAGAGCCATGGTATACCTCCGCTAGGCAATCCACAGAAATTAGTTATAAAAGGGACCACTTAATCTATATGTGCAACGTCCCAAAACTAGCAACCAACTCGCATGAAGATAGTCTGTCGTTAAAAAACAAGGCTACCCATTGGATAAGGCATGTCAGGAAATGTGGCTCTGTCATTCACTCAAACATTATGCTTGCCAAGCACCACACAGGCAAGCCAGGTCATTTGGATACTGTCGAGCTAGTCCTAGCTACCCCTGATCTGGTTAAAGGCCTGATATCCCTGGAGGCCCAGAATCCATTACGCAGGGGTTCGAATATCGTTCTGCAAACACTTTGTCCCGTTGGGGACACCTTAGTTAAGGAGCCATCTCCCACCCCTTTAAGTGGGGTTGTCATTCCGGGTTCTGTCGAGCCACCCTTTTCCAACTTAATGGTCCCTCCTGTGAACACAGTCTGGAGGGCGCGCAAGACCCCGGAAAAGTGGTCGAAACTCCCAAACAAAATGCAAAGTCCTGATTTATCAGATATTAACTGACTAAAAGAAGTAACAGTCCCCTCGAACATTATATTGCATGAAGGTGGTAACTCATGTAGGGACTTGGATGGTAACTCCCAGGAGTGCATTATGGTGGGTGATGTCCTAGATGAGACTTCAAGGTTAGTAGAAGTTCCAGTAATTTCATCTCCAGTGCCTCGTCATAAGATCGTCAACAAAACTCATCCAAGACCTAGACCCTTCCTTCCTTCTTTAATTTCCTGGAATATAGTGGGCCTACGGAACAAGATTGGTGATCCTGATTGGGGTTCCCTTATTGACTCATGTAGTATTTGTCTTTTTCAGGAAACATGAGCTACTACAAACGTACATAGACAGGGGTACATCTCATTCTGCAAGGAGGCCGTTCCTTCATCAGCGGCGAGGGCAGGAGGGGGTCTTATTACGTGGGTAAAGATCTCTTTAGCAGGGGAAGTGAAGGAAATCCATGTGAATTCACCTGATATCTTGGTGGTTTCAATCAAACTGAAATTGGGTTCCCTACTTTTGTGTGTCAATCTTTACAACAGACCAGGCCCCTTTAGCGAAACCTCAGAGACCATCTCCTTGTTAAATATACTTGTGGCAGAATTATTTTCCTCACACTTGGTCATCATAGGTGGTGACTTTAATACCTTTCTAGAGCCCAATTTCCTCTTTGCAGAACTTACCCAGGATGAGTATGCAATATGGGGAATTCCATCCTTTTCCATGCTGAGGAACCAGCCTAAATATTGCTTAAGGGTGTTGCAGGTTATTGAGCTAATGCTGCTATATGGCCTGGGGCCGGAAATGGGCGCTTTCCCTCAGATACTCCAGCACGCTCGACTTTTTTTTGAGGGTCCTACAGTAGCCTGATTGATTATATACAGTACTTATTGACTTTAGGATTTGGCACGAAATCAAGGATGTTAAAGTGGGAGACCAATTTTGCAGTGACCACTTTCCCCTTATGTTGGAGTGGTTAGGTGGTTCCCTGGTTTTGGGTCAAACAACCAAGACCAGGGAGTTACGCTCTCTCTGTGGTGGCTAGCAACCAGCGTGTATTAAGAAGGGAGGCTTTGACAAACAAAGGCGCTCTAGTAGCTCGAATGTCGGACTTGGTCTCTAGTCATATAGCTGCCCTTGCATCTAATCTTCGTTCTCCTGTCCAGATCATGGATAAACATGCTGAGTTCTTTGCTTCCCTGAACGCCCTCTTTATTAGGGATAACAGGGGTAGCGGGAGGCTCAGTGTCCACAAACAAAACCCATGGTTCAATGACACCTGCAGGAGGGCAAAATATGGCCTTGTGGATGCGGTCAGACAACAGGATAGATCAGCTATAACGTTGGCAAGGCGAGACTGTGCTGCCGCAATCAAGTCTAGTAACGCACAGTGGGTGGAGGAGATATGGCAGGACTTGTTGGCAGCAGCAAAGGACTCAAATGCTAAGCGATTCTAATCCTTGGTTTCCCAAGAACGACGAAAATTGAGTTTCAAGCCTGATTGCCATATTTCTCCAAAAACCTGGTTCTCATATTTTACCAAACTCTACAGTCAGGACCTTGCTATTGCAGTGGACATAGAGGGTGCATATACGGATAAGATCGATGGGACAAGTGCTATTACACAATTCACCAGGAAAGAAACAGAGATAGCTATCATGGCCCAAAAATTAGGGAAGGCTCCTGGATTAGATGGGATTCAATCTGACCTTTATAAGTCTGATTTGAAATTATGGGGCCCTTACATTAACCAAGTTTCAAGTGCTATTCTGGAGAGTAACATCCTGCCCCATTCCTGGAAGGGTGCAATAATTAGCCCTATTTAGAAAAAAGGGGACAAAGCAGCTCCGGGGAATTATAGGCGATTAGCCTCTTAGGTAACCTCCAAAAGATCTTTTCTTTCCAGGTTTTGGGTAGGCTTAGAGCCTGGATAGAGGATAATGGGGCCTTAAGTCATTTGCAGGCGGGTTTTAGGCAGAAGATGGCCACGGTGGACCAGGTCTTCTGCTTCCTCACAATTAAATGTAAGGTGGTGGACATGGACGCCGGTAGGCTGTTTGTTGCCTTTGTTGATCTTAGATCCGCCTTTGATTTGGTCCCTTGTGCCAAGCTTTAGAAGATCCTGGCTAAAATCGGAGTTTAAGGCCCCTTGTTAAATTTGATTAGGGAACTGTACTCAGGGAGCTTTGCTAGAGTAAGGTGGGGAAAGGATGGTGAGCTATCTGACGAGTTTCCCAAACAGAGAGGTATTAGGCAGGGATGTGTCTTGGCTCCCACCCTTTTTCTACTTTTCATAAATGCTTGCATCCCGTATCTAATTGATAGTTCAAATAATGCTCCGAAATAGGGGGGGATTAAGACACTGTGTTTGTTGTTTGCTGATGACACGCTGCTTTTATCCCAGACTGCCTCTGGATTATCTAGGCTTCTGGAGAAGTTTTGGGGTTTTTGCAGGGACTACGGCCTACAAATAAACAGTTCCAAAACCAAATGCATAGTATTTGGTACCCAAACTTTAGAGCAGAGAAAAGCATAATGCTGGATGGCAAGGCCCTAGAACGTGTTAGTGCTTTTGACTATGTGGGAATTAGATTAGAAAACTCCCATAAATGGCCTTCACACCTGACAAAGGCCCTCATTCTGACCTTGGCGGGCGGCGGAGGCCGCCCGCCAAAGTCCCGCCGTCAGGTTACCGTTCCGCGGTCGAAAGACCGCGGCGGTAATTCTGACTTTCCCGCTGGCTTCCACGATGAAGCCGGCTCGGAATCGAGCCGGCGGAGTGGAAGCTGTGCGACGGGTGCAGTTGCACCCGTCGCATATTTCACTGTCTGCGCAGCAGACAGTGAAATACATTTAGGGGCCCTCTTACGGGGGCCCCTGCAATGCCCATGCCAGTGGCATGGGCACTGCAGGGGCCCCCAGGGGCCCCGCGACCCCCCCTACCGCCATCCGGATCCCGGCGGTCAGACCGCCGGGATCTGGATGGCGGTAGGGGGGGTCGGAATCCCCTCGGCGGCGCAGCAAGCTGCGCCGCCTTGGAGGATTCAATGGGGCGGCGGTACACTGGCGGGAGCCCGCCAGTGTTGCCGGTCCGACCGCGGCTTTACCGCCGCGGTCGGAATCCCCATTGGAGCACCGCCGGCCTGTCGGCGGTGCTCCCGCGGTCCTCCGCCCTGGCGGTCTTTGACCGCCAGGGTCAGAATGACCGCCAAAGTGTACTATGTCCCTTAAACAAAAATCAGGGGTATTCTGAGATTTGCTGCTAGAACGCCTACCTTCCCCATTACACCCACAGTGGATACTTATAAAATGCAGGCTAGAGTGGGTGCTTTGTATGGCGCTGAGTTGTGGGGTTATGGCAAACTTAACGATTTGGAAAAAGCAGAGTCCCTTTTTATCAAAGCCCTGTTAAAGGTTCCCGTGAGCTCTTCTACCCTGCCTATTCGGATGGACCTAAATTTGTATTCTATTATAGACATTGCTGCTCTGAGACCGCTGCAATATTGGATTCGGATTTGGTCCACAGCAGCTTTAGATCCTTATAGGACATGGCTAGGAGCGCTCTTGGGAGACCACTGAGGTTGAGAAAATCCCATGGTGTCAGTATGTAAAAAGAAGTTTCCTCAAACTTGGATTGGGCTCTTATTGGGTGGATCCTTTGTATCTTCCAAAAAATAATTGCAGATTTTGAAGGATGCCTACTGGGAGAGTGTACAAACATCAACTCTAGCAGCTGTCCCGTCGGGTAGCATGACTGACAGTTTTTTATCATTCAAGTGTCATTATGAGTTTGAGCACTTTCTTGATATTATTTCACATCCTGTGGCACGTGCACTTTTTATAACATTCAGATTAGGATCTTTACTAGTGCGTGATTTTACCTCTAGATAGAAGCTATCTGTTAGTCTAACAGATCTCTGCCCGAAGGGGCGCAACACTAGGGAATCAATCAGTCATATTTTATTCCACTGCCCTGCATATAAAAAGCAAAGGGCCCGTTGGATAAGAACTCTCTGTAACTCCATGGGCATTAGGGATCACCACTTGGCCCTTAGGATTTGTAGTACTAGCACCCATGGGCCGGTGGTGTGCGCTGTGGCAAAGTTTTTAGCGGCAATATGGCCTATCAGAGCAAGTCTTATGTACTGATACAATATCTAATTAAGGATAGAGGCTTTTTTTTAATTGATTTAGTATTGTTATTTTAGATTTGTGATTATATATTTGTACCTAAATAGACCTCCTTGCAAAATGGGTAGGAGAATATCAAGGTTCCAGGAATTCTATGACAGGACCGGAGGCGAGGATTATGCTAAAATTTAAAAGGAAAAAACTGCAAACTACAAATCCCATTGGTCACGCTCCCATGGCAACCACAGTCCAATCAACTCCGTCTTCGACTCTGAGTATAAGAATCCCCCGTCGCCTCCGTACTTCCTCTTTCTTCACTGCTCAGGGTTCAGATAAGTCGCTCTTTGTAACGCTTTTCTGCCTCTTGAATTGTGCTATTTTTCTGGTAGCTTTTTGTCTGGAGTTTCATTATACTCCACGCAGTTGTATGTTTGTCTCTAGGGAGCCTTTGTCAGGGACGCGCTACGCGCAGATATCTGCTTTTTCAGCGTGTGCAGATTCAACTGACGGTAGCACGTCGGCTCCGCTAGAGGGCACTCTTTCACGCCGCTCTGTTCTAGCAGCACGTCTGTTCCACCACTTTGAGTACTGAGTACTAGAGTGTTGGGAAGGTGCGCGTTAGTGTTTTTTCGGCTGATTTAACCCCCACGGAATGCCTTTTTTGGCAGGTCAGACACCGTTCTGTGGTAAGAGATTATTCCACAGTTCGGATTTCTATGCGCGATCCAGGTGAGCGCGTCAAAACAGTTTGGTCTTTTTTTGGCCCTACTTTTTGCAACAGACCCGTTGGGGGGCTGCCTATTATATCAGTAGGGCGTTGTCTGTTTAGGAGTCCTCTGTTTTTTCCAAGACGCAGTCCACTCAGGACAAGGAATTATTTTCCACCATGTCCCCTGGGGAGGGCCCTTCCCAACGCACTCTACCCCCTGGGGTGGACATTTTGCTTTCCCAGGCGATTGCCCAGGCCCTTGCCCCATTAAGGAGAGTGTGGCACAACTGGCAGAGAAGTTTTCTAAGGGGACTGGTATAGGTGGAGTAATGGGAGATCGGCCTACTTCAAAGTCAGTTGCACCTCCCAAGAAATCACGCAAGCGCGACACGGGCACCTGGACAGCTTCCAGCATCTCTAGGAGGTTTGCTCCATGAGTGCACGCATGCCTAAGCGTCTACCCTGCTAGGATGTATTGCTACCCGGTCTGACAGGTGACGTGGTGCACCACTTATTTGATCACGATAGTAGGTCACCTAAGCGAGTGGCGGAGGATTCGGAAGGGGACACTTCCTGCGGAGAAGCAAGACTCTGGTCGTCCATGGCGCCCGAGGGCCACTTTGCCAGATCCGCTGGAGGCTGAGGATTCCGGCTCCGAGATGTTCGAACCCGAGGGCATCTACCACCATCGGTCCTCCGAATTGTGACCGAGCAAAATGTGGCTGAAGGCGGAATGCCTACGCCCTACCTTACCAGATAAGGTAGCGACTACTCCGGGCTTGGATCCAAAGCTCTGCACTTTTTTTGCTAAATACACTAAAGACCCTAAGAAGGGCATTGACTGGTCCTGGAGGGCTTGCCAGGACAAACACCTTGATGTGTTAGGACCCCTTACCAAAATTATACAGCTGGCTGAGCACGCCAGGCGCACGGACATCCCTCTGCCCAGGAATATCGTGGCTGGGTGGGCCCAGAGGGCTGTTTGCTTTTTGGGGCAATGCCAATTGCCCCAGTTAGGCTGAAAGACGACAATCTTTATTCTTAAAGATTGACCCCAAGTTGGGGGAGTTGTCCAATTCGGAGGCAGGGGCGATCGCCCAGGGCAACTTATTTGGAGAGCCTTTTGTTAAAGAAGAATTGAGCAAATTCGTTGCCTCCTTTTCGGCATTAGATAAAGCCCAATCTTCTATCAAGAAGATTTTTCTGGGCAAGGTTTTTGCATGGGCTGGAAGAGGTAGAGGTCGCTCCTCTGGCCGCCTCTCCCAGCAAGACCCCATCTCAAACTATGGACTCAGGAACAACGGCTGGCGAGATGGTCGCCAAGGCGCTTTCTTCCCCAATCAGGGCAGAGGGAGGTATATATCCAACAGGAACGCCTGCGGAGGGGTGAATGCCCCAGGAGGACCTTCGGGTAAGGCTTACCCTTTCTTCCCATCAGGGTATAGGAGGGAGACTTCGGTTTTTCAGGCACCATTGGGCACGCATCACTAAAGACTCTTGGGTGTTACAAATCGTATCAGGGTTCCACATAGAATTCTGGGGAACACCAACCCAGAAAAGAACACCAGGACCCCTGACTTTTTCAGCATCGGAGTCTGCTCTCATTGATGCAGAGGTGCACGACCTTCTTCGGAAAAGGGCCATCTGTTGGTCTGTCCTTCATCCCAGGGGTTTCCTACGCAATCTCTTTCTAGTCCAGAAGAAGGACAAAGGGTTTCGCCCAGTCATCAACCCCAGGGAATTCAACGAGTGGGTGGTCTACAGGCACTTCAAGAAGGAATTCATAAGCTCAGAGACCTTCTTCTTCAGGGCGATTGGATGATCCGTCTGGACCTCAAGGATGCTTACTTGAAGGTCCCGATTTTTTCCCCCATCGCAGATTTCTTAAATTCCCATGGAGGGGTCAGGTATTCAAGTTTACGTCCCTCCCGTTCGGTCTCTCCTCGGCACCGTGGTGTTTCACCAAACTACTCAAACCAGTGGTGGAATACCTGCGGTCTTGGGGGATTTGTTTAATAATTTACCTGGACGACATCCTGCTTATGGGTCAATCTCGGTCACAACTCTTATCCAACGCGAGCATGACTATTGCACTTCTGCAGGATCTGGGGTAAGTGATAAACCACCAGAAATCAGAACTTCTCTCTGCGCAAGCGATGATCTTTCTGAGTTTTTGCATAGATTCACAGTCAGCCTCTCTCAGCCTCCCATCCTCGAAGATCTCCAAGATCAAGAAGGAACTATCAAGGGTTCTGAGGTGCGAAAAGATCTCTCTCAGGCAGCTAGCCCTAGTAGTGGGTCTTCTCTCTTCCTCGATCCAGGCCATTTTTCCAGGCCCTCTTCATTACCGAGCGCTGCAACGTTTGAACGCACGTCATCTCCGTCTGGGTCTCACCTACTCCCAACTCATCTCCCTTACTCAGGAGGAGAGAACGGAACTCCATTGGTGGTTGGAGCACATGGAGGCGTGGAACGGTAGGGCCATCTTCGGTGCCTCGCCGGACGTTGTCATAGAGTCGGACGCCAGTCGTCAAGGTTGGGGAGCTCGTTGCTACATGTCTCCTTTGGGGGACGTTGGACTCCGCTGGAGCTCAACCTGCACATCAATTGCCTAGAGCTCCTGGCAGGTTCGTTTGCGATTCGCTCTTTGACTCGGGACAGGGTTTCTTGCGTCGTTCTTTTGAGGATGGACAATGTATCGGCGGTACAGTACATAAATCGCCTAGGGGGCACGCGTTTGAAGGCCCTCGAGGAATAGGCAAAAGATTTTTGGCATTTTTGCCTTCAGCATCAGATCTCGGTGACGACAGAGTATCTTCCGGGTTCCCAGAATGTTCTAGTGGACTGGAATTCCAGGTTTCTGGGAGATTCCAGCGACTGACAACTGGACAGTGCTGTTTTCAGGCGCTGATGGAACACTGGGGTCCATCTTCGCGTCCAGGTGGAACGCCCAGTTACCGACGTACTTCAGTTGGCACCCAGATCTGGGTGCAACAGCAGTGGATGCGTTCCTGCAGGACTGGGGGACCTATTTTGGGTACGCATTTCCCACGCTTCTTCTAATCCCAAGGGACTCAGCCCAGATACGTCATCAGAGAGCTATAGTGGTCCTGATAATCCCACTTTGGAGATCACAGATGTGGTTCCCATCTCTACTGGAACTCTCTTGCGAGTTACCCATTCCCCTTTCGATTTATCAGGTGATCCTCAGGGATCCTACAGGACAGTTTCACCCATTGGCCCTTCGGGGTCGACTCGCACTGGTAGCTTGGAAAATTTCTGGGCTCGCAGGGAGGATGTCCGACTTTCACAGGAGGCTGAAAGATTAATCAGACAGGCCTGGGCTCCGGGAACTTGTAAGCGTTACAAGTCTGCGTGGCATCGATTGGCTCATTGGTGTTTGGGAAAACAAATTGATCCCATGGGGGCCCAGATTACTGATATCATAAATTTTCTCGCAGAGTTAGTGGAAACAGGCTTGTCTTATTATTCCATAAATTCCTTTAGATCAGCCATTTCTGCTGGTCACCCCCCCCTCTTCATAATCGTCCTGTGGGGGAACATCCTTGGGTGTGCAAACTACTTAAGGGCATAAGGATTTCCAGACCTCCAGAACCTAGGTACTCAGAGTTATGGGATGCCAACCAGGTCCTCCCCTTATCATCTTCCTGGCAGGATAACCAGTATCTTTCTAGGAAAGAACTGTCAGCTAAACTAGCTATTCTTCTGTGCCTCATTTCCTGCAAGAGGGTGTCAGATGTCAGAGCACTAGATGTCTCAGCAAGGGTTTTTTCACCGGAGGGGGTTACCTTCACAGTATCCAGAAGAACTAAGTGTAATACCAGGTCGGTAACCTATCCAGCTTTTCCTCAAGCACCAAAGCTTTGTGTGGTAAGATGCCTTAAAACTTATGAGGAGGTGACAGCCGAGTTGCGGCCTCCTGGAGAATGCCAATTGTTGATCTCAATGAAGAAACCATTTAAGACAGTCTCCTCCCCGTCCATAGGTAGATGGGTTAGATGGATCTTGGCAGAGGCAGGTATCAATGGACGAGTATTCGGGGCAAATTCTACTAGGGGTGCCATGGCTTCAAAGGCTATTCAACTAAGTGACCGCTTAGTAGACATCATGAACTCTGTGGATTGGTTGTCCAAATCGACTTTTAAAAGGTTCTAATTCAAACCTATTCATGAAGCAGCCTCATTGGTGGTAAGTAAGCGTTGAACAAGCGTAATCCTCACCTCCGGTCCTGTCATAGAATGAGAAATTTCCTAGCTATCGAGAAGGAAAGTTTCAATTCTATTAAGGACATGGAGGTGAGGATTATCCCTCCTGACACAAGGAATGTGTCTCCCTCCCAGGTGCGGTATTTGATTTCTATGTTTCTGATAGTATATTTATGTGCATATGGTGTTATGGGAATGTTCAATATTTATTCCAATTATGTGTTAATGCCTTGTACGTTTAAAGGGTTTTGAATTTTTTTTATACTATTCAACGTTGATTTATTGCTTGTGTTCAGTTTTTGGTTTTGTCGCTTCATTGGTTGAATATGATATTGTTCTCGTAGGTTCAGAGGTGACAACTACCTGAGAATGATGGTTTCCCTTTGCTGCTAAGTTGAGGAAGTACGGAGGCGACGGGGGATTCTTATACTCGGAGTCGAAGACGGAGTTGATTGGACTGTGGTTGCCATGGGAGCATAACCCATGGGATTTGTAGTTTGCCGTTTTTTCCTTTTAAACTTTGAACTTGCTGTAATAATAAAAAGTGAAGAAAGTTAAGCATAATCCTCGCCTCCGTGTCCTTAATAGAATTGAAACTTTCCTTCTCGATAGTTAGGAAATTTCTCATTCAAATTTACTTGTCAAAGTTTCATGTGTTATTTGTTTGATTTAGAACATAAGTATGGTCAATTATTTACGCTATAGGCTAGAAACAAACTCAAGGGAATCCAGCCATATTTATTTTTGATAGAATAACTCAGTGTTTGACTTGTATGCCCTGGGCCTTGGCAATGTAAAAGCTTTTTAAGTATTTTATCCAAATTTTATACGTTGTATTTTGAATCTTCATCCTATGTGTGTATTTGCATTGCTGTTATGGTACTTGCTGCCAAAATAAAGCTCAGATGATGATGATGAACCACCAATGGATACATCTACCAGTTCTCTTTCACCTATACTAGCTCCAGCTTTGCACAGACTGCTTCTGATTACTTTGTCAACATAGATGACGTCTCTTCAAACTCTTCAGAATCAGCTACAGCACCTGTATCAAAAGCATGTAAGCTCTTCAACTGGCTTAAATGTAACCATCTTATTCGTCCAGGCTCCTTTCTGTGGATATTTATGACTTTGTTTGCCTTTCTTCTTTGGATTGGGTTTGTCATTGTTTTCTTTCTGCTGACACATAGTAATTATATTCCTGAATGCTCTGCTGTTGAACTGGTGGGTGAGGTTTTAAAACCTTACCTTTCTTCACATAAGGCCCGAAGAGACATGTACCTTGTGAATATTTCAGATGTTCGAATTGCTGATGGGATTGTTTGGGATAAAGTACTGTTTGATATCTTTGGCCCTACGGAAACTATTCAAATTCCATATGTATTTAAAGTATCAATGAATGATAATATTACACTGGGGGTTGTTTCTGATGACTGGTATGTAAAAACAGTTGATCCTATGCTTTTTGAGCTTGAATATTACACTGTACTTGAAAGTGAAGATGTATATATGACAACAGCAAATTATGGGGAAATGTTTTGTTATCACCGTTACAGACATCATTTTCTGCATCAAGCTGGTACCCAAAGAGTAGTTTACAACTATACAAAATAGAAACTCTGTCCAAGTGCACTAGTGGGGAGTTCGAAAATGTTACATATTTTACTGGGCGTGATGTTAAAGATGCTCCTCAGTCCTATTATTTTAAGTTGCTAACAGACACCAAAGTAATTTATTCAAGTTCCTATGTTTATTAGTTGGCTGTAGAAGGCTATTAATATTGGATGAACTCAATTGATTTAAAGAGTGTGTGGGGGACGAAAGGTTGGCAAATTCAGTGGAGGGAAGCTTTATTTAGAGCATGCCTTATTCCATCACAAATTATATTCCTCAATGACACCATTCAGCAAACAACTTGCCTAGGATTGGCAAAAATAAAAGAAATGAATGAGCCCAGTATTTCTTCACCAGCTAAATTTGATAATTGGCAAAAGATTTCAAATGTCACTGAAGAACTGCTCAATGGCTGGTTTCAGATCGGCACCTTTAGTTAAACACTTTCAGTTCCCAATGGGTGGTTATTGTGGCTAGTGGACACAAATGCTTGTCATGCATGCTTTGTTAACTCCACACGGGGTTTTAGAATGAGCAGCCCTGATCCTTGTTACATCACCAAACAACACTCTGGTATTGTTACAACATACAACGTGGGCTAACTTTGTCAACGAAGGTTAAAATCTTCCACATTAACAGCTCTAAAAGAACACCTTACTCTCCTTTCAGAAGATGTAGACTTACAAGATTGCTTGCTAGGTCCTAGGAAACCACGCTCAAAATGTTTCTTATATACAGTATACAATAAAGTTTGAAAGCTTTTCCAAAAGGGGGCTGCAGCCTGGTTAAGGCAAATAGATAAGGAAAACTTTCAGAATGCTCTTGCCATTGTCGATAATGGTATGAACACATTGTCCAACCACATTTACACTTTAAACAATATTGTGTCATCTGCGATTGACATCATTCAAAATGACATGTCACTTTTACACCATGAACAGAGTCAGATTAGATCCATTATGCAATTAAGCTAGATTTTACAGGCTCTTAAAACCGGCCTCAAGCCCTGGCAGCAAGTTAACTCTACAGAGTTGTTTGCCATGTTTAATTTAGCATGAAAACAGCAGATAATGGTTAAGAAAGAATCTAGTCACATCATGCTTAATATTCAGAAGTTTGAAAAGTTTCCTTTAACTGTGGCGGAAATTCCAACAGCAGTGTGGTTAATACATGGAATCTGTCCATTTCAACATTCCAATTCACTGTGTGTTTGAAACATTTTCCTGTAGACAGATTCAGACAACTAAGAGACAGTTATGTTCATGAGGTGTGGAAGTTACACTTTGATGACAAATGTTTCAATGGCATAAAAGAGGTCTTAGTGGTAGTGAAAGCGATACTTCAGTAAGCCATTCGATGATTTGTTAACAGATGTCCTTCCACATAACATGCAACACTTCCATTGCAAATTTGAGTTGTTATCTTAAGAGTGTCTCTTTGATTCTGCTGGTATTCCAATTGCTCTTGAATGGGAGTTACGTGATGCTGAGTGAGCAAGGCTGCTGTGGTATGAGACCTGGCATTACTTATGTAATTTCGGTCTCTAAAATGTAACTTGTTGCAGAAACATACTCCCCCCCCCAAAGCATGAGATAAAATTAGCAGATATATGGCCTCATATTGCTACTCATAATGCAAATTTGGACAAACTGAGCAGACTAACGGCCCTTTGTTTTAAAAACACACACCGCCCACATCTGCCCGCAAAATCTATGGCCTCCAAGTGGCAAGGTCATCTGCAGAGATACAGTCCCTTTTAAATACCAACTTTCCTAAATATTTCAGTGAATTTATCAGTCACATTTTTAATGTTACTGGGATTCTACACTTTTTTAGGGCTGGATTTGGTAGCATGTTCCAGACTGTTTTTGGAGTCATAGCTTCAGCCAGCCACTCACTCTTTTCGAGTGCTTTTGGAGGATTTCCAATAACTTTGGCATTAATTGGAGGTATTCTGCTGTTGCAGTTTTTGATCCACAATGGCTGCCCCATTTCAACAACGACAAATGATGGAGCTCCCCCAGCCAACCTGTGTCGTGCTCATGTGATGCAGTACTTTGGAGCATCACTGTTCGAAGAACTGGACAGGTACTGGTCACTGTCATTCCAACTTGTCCTTAATTTTGTACAGCCTGTCTTCCACTGTCTGTGGTGCTCTTTTGAACATGCACCGGAAGTGTGTCTGCTGTACAATGCGTACCTTCATTGGACGCAGACATGATGTTGTTGTCAATAAGGGTTCATTGCCTGATATACCCATTGAAATTGCAGTTGTTGTGGGATACCTTCTATGAGCCGCCATTCGTGCAATCACTGCCTCCTGATGCATTACCATCTGGCACTATGCAAAATGCTGCCCCCTCGGCTGAACCTGCGGCTGCAGCAAACGGAACATATGTGCTCCCTTCATATTTTATCTGATACACTGGTTAACTTATCGCCTGCTGAAGAGGGGTCTTTCTTGGATTCCATCACTCTTGATGACACTGGAGATTTCCTGCGAGACCACGATTATTGTTAAATTTGACATGTGCCATTTTTTATTGAAATTTGTGTTTATTCAAATCACAATTGCTTATTTTAATTTGTCAGACCTTCTGCTTGCCCTGCATGCCATCTTGGAGATTTATCTCTTTCAGGTCTATTTTTAGCTTGCTTTTAAAGAGTGCTAGTTTTTAGTATAGGCATTTTAGGTTTTTGTTGCGATGATGGGGAGGTTGTTGTGGGTTTGTGTTAGCGTTTTACTTGGATACACTTATTTTAGCTCCTGGCTTGTGCCCTTTTACCTAGTTACTCATTTTATTTCTATATATTAATTTTATTATATTTCAGCATGGCTTGCTTTTAGCGGGATGTTTTTATTTTCCAATCAACTTTTTTCTGCAAAAACATTGTTGTCAGTTCTTTGCATGACATTTCATCCTGTTCCTCTGCTCAAGGTTGTACATGGTAGTTTACTTAGTATCGCCGGCCCAAGAGTACAGAGTGTACAGAGCCAACCTTCTAAAACCTAGACAAAGTATCTTGTCAGGCCTGTTCTCAGAACACAACATGTAAAAATACCACAGATGCAAAAGAAGCTTCGAGAGGATTCCAGCCAGACCCATCGCATGATGTCTGCCATTTTGTTGACATCTACACCGACCCTGGTTTTGTCTTCCAGCCAATAGGGAGGATTGCCAGCAGACTACTGGCCTTTCTCCTGCTACACTCTAGGTATGGGTTTAGGACTACTCTTTAAGACTGGACAGGCAGTAGGGCTATACAGCAACATGCTCTCAGGTTTAGAAATCAGGGCTTAGGTAGGAATCACTATATTTATGCTTTTTCCAGGATGTTGGGACTTTTCATATTGTTAACGCTAATGGACACAATTATCTCTGTGCTATGTTTCATGCTCTGAATATTCGCAGCTCATGTTTTATATATAAGGATAAAGTCGCTTCAATAAAATATATTGAAACTTTTCCTACATCTTTTTATTTTTCCTCCATGTGTATGAGACTTTGTGTATGTGAGAAAAAGGGGTGTGATCTGTCGACCACGACTTCCCTGAGGAGTCTGAGTGTCATATCTCTAGGCTTTCTAGAGTCACTAGAGTCACACAACATGATGGGCTTGTTCATTTTTTTTACTTTGGTTGTGGTGACGATTACCGTGTTATGTTTCATCTGCCTTATTATCTCAGTCAATGCTTTTTATACTAGGATGCAATTGCTCCAAAAAATGCATTGAACTCCAGTTTGCATCTTGTGTCCTGCCTTAGCATGCATGAGTAACTGAGTAACTGAGTGAAAGGGGTATGATCTGTTTCTACGACTTCCCTGAGGAGTCAGGGTGTCAGGTTTAGGTTGCCACAAATCACCTCTCCATGGATAGGGTGGGTGAGGCACTGCAGGCTAGCCAGGTGTTAGTCCGACAGCTGCTAAATGGTGTGGGGTTGCCTCAGTCTCCCACACTCAGTTGTGCTGCTGTTCTAAACATGCAATTGTATTACCAAAATAGAAACTGCACAACAAAGGAAGAAAAGGACACTAAAGACAAAACACATAAAATTAATAAAGAAGAATGTCAACAATAGAAAGAAAAAACTCAGAGTGTTGAAAAGAGAAGATAGAAAGACTTAAAAAATAGTAAATTTCAAACTAATAGTCTTGAGAATGTAAAATGTTTACTCCATGGAATACAATTGCTATATGGTGTTACAGAAAATTCCCGTAGGGGAAAGACTGGTTTATTCAGTGAGCTCTCTTTGCTGGATCGTATGAATTACACAGCAAGACTATGACCTCTCTCTCTCTTCTGCCTGTCCAGTGGTCTGCATTGAGTATGTGGTTGCGGACCATGGTGCCTGTTGAAGACGTTGTAGTTATGTTGTATTATTTGGTCTTTATGGTGTAGTAGGAAATTCACTGTAAATTAGATGGTTTTCAGACATGTCAATCCCAGAATAACACCATTTCATTTTGGTTTACAATGGTAAACCTTAACTGTCTCTGCCACCAGAAACCTCTGATCAACAGCCCTCTACCACTGGGCTCACAGAAGGCTCACCTTATTTAAGACGTTCCTTCCAGAGCTCATTTTACCAGCCTAGGTCCACCAAGGACCCAATAAAATAATTACCATTGACTTTGACCAGCAGGAAGAATCCTTCCTGCATATCAGATTGTTTTTATATATGATATTAACAAATCGCCTGCCTTGGGGGTTTGTTGATAAAATACACAAAAAAAACACGACAACTGGCTGCTATGATTTTGTGAAAGGACAACATGACATTTGCACTGCAAGTGCTACTGCTATATCAGCAGGAGAACTTTAGGCAAAAGGATGCCTTCCCAGCTAATGAGAATTTCTCATTTTAGGGGACAACCCTATGCTCCATTAAATATGTTCCTCTGAATTGTTGATTCTGTTGAACTTTTATCTGTGAAAGTATTTAGATTTTTTTCCTTGACTTATAGTGTGTTCCCATCCACCCTGTTTGCATAGTTGCACTTTCTTTAATTCCTCTCCTGTCTTCTCTTTATAACTGGTATGGCTCCTGACCAGTTTCCTCCTCAATGGTGATTCCTAAAAATGGTCTCTCAAACAATTCATGGTCTTGCCCTTAACTGCTCTACTCTCTAATTATTTTATAGATGTTTTTGAGTTTAGTGATTTGAGCCTGTGTGGCAAGAACCCTTGTGCTGAAATTGCAACCGCCGTTGGAATAGCTGAATGCTGAGCCAGTGGCATGCTTTTTTGCCACCTCACCATTCTTTTCTGGTTTTCACAAAGAAACTTCTAAAGTTGGAATTTCTTATGAAAAAAAGAAAATCTGTAGCCTTGACACACATGGAGGTTTCTCCCTGCCTGTAGAGGTCAGTCTACCTGCATGCTGAGCATGGTGGACGTAGGCAGACAAAACATGCTTTGGAATTACTGCCCCAAATAGAGCAGATGTTCTGATGCATAAAAGGTGGTGATCCTTTGGTCAATTTGACGCCCCCCTTACTAGTGGTTCATCAACATTTCCTCTATTTTAAATGGGGTGAAGAACAGCAAGTTTTATGAGTTTGGAGAACCATCATTTCATGGTAGATCGATCCTCCACAGTGCTTAATTTGTATATAAAAATGTGCTGGTGCCCAAAGCTCTCTTTTGAAACACGAGGCTGCTGCATTTAAATGTGCAAGCACGGAATACTGTGGCAGTTTAATCATAAAACCATCTCGGGCCTTTACATCCACTCCCTGCCCCTTAAGCTCACTGTTGCAGATTTCTGCTTTTTCCCTATGTGGCACTTTTTCCGTTCTCTTCCTTCACCTTTCCCATATGTGTCTTTTGTTCGCAGTAAATGCCTGATGCAGAAAACTAATTGCCGGCAAAATAAGTGCCGGTGCCCTGCACCGGAACCCACCTACTCAATTTAAGCACTGCTCCTTCAGCCAAACTCTCAGAGCCTCTGTTTAACTCATACACTTCACTATGTCTACCGGGCTCTCTCGTCTTTCCTCCAAATTCCTGTGCCAAAACGAGCTTTCAGCTCCTTTGCTCTAACTGCCTACAAGTCTGCAGTGCTTTCCTTTTTTTGGGGGTTTTGCTCCTACACTATCGATTTTGTGTTCCCTTGTAACAAGATTACCTTCGTTGCAAGTTCCTGTAATTTCCCTCACACATAAACAATTTCAATCATGCTTATTTTGTAATCAAGTCACCATTTTGTGTACATTTTATGTCGATAGCTTTGGAGGAAGTGGCATATTAAGAATATACAATTATTAAAAAGATATTTCGAGACCTCTTTCACTCTGTTTTTCAATTGAATAAACATGACAAAACATAACAGGATTAGGCTACTATTTAAATGGTTAATAAAGAGTGATACATATGGCGTTGTTGCCTCAATCTGCTGTGAAATCAAGGAAAGAGGAGAGAAGTGAAAGTATCTTTTTATCATCCTGCCTTCATTTCATAACTTTATATGTACAGATTGCGCCAATGCAAAATAGTTTGTTGTGACGCATAGCTTGGTGTGACACATCATAACAATTTTTCATAAAGACTCCCCAAAATAACCTACCCAGAGCCCTTCCCATAGTTTTCGCATATGGGACAGACTGGAAGACCAATAAGGACATTTCATTACCTTGTAAAATTAAGGGAATCGAGGGACTGATTCTTGCAGATATGGCTGCATATATACAAGGAGTGCAATGCTCCTTGCAACTATGCATTTGCATTTGCAGATTCTCATGGTCTCATTTCACAACGAGTACCTGCAGGCAGCAAATCAACTTGCTGCACATCCTCTGACTGTCCCTGTGTGCATGGGAAATAGGGCGTGCATGACTTGTCCCTAGTATTCCATATCTCCCATGGACACAGCTTAGGGAAAGAAATGTAGTGTTTCACGCCAGTTGTCATAACCTACACAAGCAACCGAGTATGGGACCTGTAGTGCTAGAAATTGACATTTCTGGCTCATCCTGCTTTGTAACCTTAATTGAGGCAGCCCAGTGCTAAGTTAGGATTGCCATAAATGACGAAGAGTTAGAGACAGATCTCTTGCACGTCTCTGATACTAAAAGGTGCACTGAGATGTGGGCTTTCCATATTCCCTGGCCAGTCCCTAAGTGCATTATTTGCAACTGGGGCTGATACTCCGCACAAGGCAATTTGCTCATTTGCCCCTGATCTGCAACAGAACGCATCAGAAATAACCCTTCCTAAATAAGGCCCAAGGTGAGAAGGTTTCTTGATCGCGTAGTAAATCTCCACTTTACGCTCTTGGTGCATATGTCAGATTCCATACTTATTTAACCAGTTCTGTGCTTTAATATTAGGAAACAAACCTAATCATTTAATCTAATTTTTCCGAATGTAGATGGCAGTTTTGCATAATTAACCGAGTTGGGGATTTCTAAATACATTATTGATGTTTAAATACCACATTCCCTACATTTTCTCTCTTTTTTTTGTTTCCCTATCACTTTCCTATATTTACCTGTACCTTTACTTTCTTGCCACTTTCCGATGTGTTCGTCATGATGCGTTTGCCGCCTTATTTTTAAGTCCCGATTTTTTTATCTCCAAAACTTCACGCCATCATTTCAACTATATGAATATTGTAATTTAATTCTAAATCAAGTATGTATAATGCAATGCCATCCTCAGCACGAACCATATAACCAGCTGACATTTCCATGGGTATACTGAGTTAAGTTTGTGCCAGATTGTAGAGAGCGCCATCACTCCCTAACTAGATTCATGCTATATAAATACCAATGCATTCTGTCTTCCTCCGACCTCATCATGATTGAGTGTACTGACATCTGAACCTCCTCCAGGTCCTACAGTTCCATCTCATTCAGTTCTCCGATGCCCAGTATTCTGTTTCATAACCCATTTCGTATGCCTGGCCCTCTCTGTTCCTTGACCAATATTCAAGGAATATATTCTTTTCCAGTTCCACCATGGATTGCTGGGCAACTCTGACTTTCAGGAAGTCATTCTACCGACCGGGCAGAAATGTAGGATTAAATGTTACGTTTATCTTTTTCTGCAATTTATGTTGTCTCCTCAAAAGCCATAAGGCATTTAAGTGAATCGTCTCTTTTTTTAATTAAGTGAGAGGATGGCATTAACATAATTAAACCATTTTATCAATGCAATTAAAGCTCTGGCAAAGTTTGTAAAATATGCTCCATTTCTAGCCAAACATAAGCGCAGGTTTTGTTGGGACTATTCCCTTCAATGAAATAATGTGTCGATTTTTGATTGTTCCTCCACCATTAGCCGAGTTTTTAGACCAATGAAAAGAACCCACTAGCCCATCAGCAGAGATAGACAAGATAAAGGCTCTTGTGCAGACAGATATGTACCACGTGTCTACCCTGCAGCCAGTTGAGCCGGTTGATAGCTTAGTCAGGCTCAAACGCTCCAGGAGGTGAGTGGGCTGAAAGGCAGAGACTCACTCAATTGAGAACAGTCGAGTAGATAAGGAATACAGAGGCTTATTTATGAACTTTTTTTAAAGTCGCAAATCCTGTGGATCGGATTCTGCGATCGCAAACGAGCTACATGGATATTTCTCATCCAGTGTTAAAAATCCTGTGTTGCAAGATTTGTTTACAATCGACATTAAAGCTCATCTTTGGAATTTCCCTAATTGTTCACAAGGTGTATATATCAGCACCCAGTTAGGGGTTCATTTAGAACAGAGGGAGATCCTCTTCCTGCAAGAACAGAGCAGGCCCATTCCTCTACTCACCTCACAGCAGAACACCTGTTGTACTTAAAGGAGCTCACTGTTCTGCGGGCCCTTTTCTCTGATGTCCTTGGCTGACACAGTGGATGGAGTTTCATGTTTAGGAAAAAAACATTTCTGGGTGTGCCGCCATGTTAGGGATACTGGTCCTTCAATATTTTTGTTACCCAGAAACAAACTATCAAAGCAGGGGCATTGTTTCTGAGAAACAAAAAAATAACTTGGACCTGCAGGGCCTGGGAGTTTACCCACTATGCTTGGGGGGCATGGATTTTATTCTCTGTCCGGGACCACTGTGCCATGTAGAAAGAAATGTATACCAGAGAGCCCATCCTAAATTGGGTAGGTATTCCGACACACACAAACCAAAAGCTCAGTGTTAAACAGGCTGCCAGTCAAAGTTTTGCAACAAGCAACCCAGACATGCTGGGCTCCCGTTAACCTTTTTCAGGAATTTCTTGTGTCTTGACCGCCTCAAAAAACTAGCAGTGATCATTCTCACTGCTCATCCTATGCTGTGTTACTAAATTAGTGTTTAATTCGTAAGTGCCAGGGCCCAAAGTATTTCACAGCAGGCCACTCCAGGTTGCATACCTTCGCCAGTGCTGCCACATGCCAGTTTCACTGCTACCCACTAACCATAACACTCCAATAAACCTGACAATTTGGATTGTTCCAAGTTTTGTTTGTTATTTTAACTTTCATGGAATTAATTTTGAAACAAGCTGCTGAAGTACCCTTCTAAAAAGGTAGACAGCACCACCATCTGGTCGACTGTCAGAAATAAGTGCTGGTGTTGAGAAATAAATTCCGGTGCTGACCACCAGCAAAGACTGCCATAAATTAAACACTGTATTAGATCAATGCTCCCCTAAT
Organism: Pleurodeles waltl; assembly: GCF_031143425.1. Lineage (NCBI taxonomy): Eukaryota > Metazoa > Chordata > Amphibia > Caudata > Salamandridae > Pleurodeles > Pleurodeles waltl. The sequence continues at coordinate 784,884,628 of NC_090440.1, forward strand.
ACCCAGAATTTACAGTCTTCTTTCAAAAAGTCATAATTTGAAACGGTAGTTGATTCGGAGCCCGCAATGGCTAGAAGAATGGAATACTGTTGATTGAACGACTGCTTCTCAGCACTTAGAGCTGTTTGATGGTTTATAGTAGATGTTTAAAGGGCCTTAGACACATGACCCATCACCTGATGCTCTGCGGAGAGTACAGCCCTATGGCACAGAGGGAGTTGTGCCGTAGTGAATGCCACTCACTTCTTTATAGGGACCAGCCTTTTTGAAAAGAGTTTGACAATCTGGAAACAGGGATTTTAACCTTCTTGTCACACAATGATCACAGAAGCAAGTGCTTAACTCCTTGAGGTTTTAGCTCCACTGTGCATCCTACTAATGGTGAATCCCTGTGAAATAAACGACCAGTAAAACTAGGACATAGTCCGTAATCTAGACCCAAATACAATTCGTATTGGCCCCACATGGCCAGGAGTTTGCCTTCAGAAAAGATGTGTCGTGTGAATGATTTTGTAAAGCTTATTCATCCGAAAGACTGCAGATGGTGGTTGTATATGTGTAATAGTATTGTATTGCACTAACCTAGCCAAGAAACAACTGAGTGCTGAACTATGGCACTGTGTATGATTCAAGGTAGTTTGGGTAGATGCGGGTAATAGGTGAGCACTTTGTGTAGGAGAAGCAACAACATTGTTACAAAATTCACAGGTGCCAAATTAGCAGATAGGAAAAAAACATGGGAAAAGCATCTGGATCTGTAGTACATACAAGGGGCGGTACTGCAATGCCCCGATCTGTGTCGTGGCGCACCTTTAACTGGTGCACCAGACTGACACAGTGCATCCTATTACAATGAATGGGCTGTTCCTAGTGCAGATGCAGTGTGTTAGTGAAAGGCAGACCAGTATTTCACTTTAACTGTGCAGACAGCAACTCGACTTGTGTTTGAACGGTGGGCCATGATGCCATGATACTCCTGCATGCAGCTGAAGTGAGAGATTTGTAGGAAAGTACCATCTTGCCTGGCATGTTATTCCCATTTTTACTTGCATGTATGTTTGTTTTTGTTTGTGTCACAGTGCTCATAAAGTGTGCCCTGTATGTGTGGTGCCTAACTGTATCACTGAGGCTCTGCTAACCAGAACCTCAGTGTTTATGCTCTCTCTGCTTTTAAAATTGTCACTGCAGGCTAGTGACTAATTTTACCAACTCTGATTGGCACACTGGAACACCCTTATAATTCCCTAGTATATGGTACCTAGGTACCCAGGGTATTGGGGTTCCAGGAGATCCCTATGGGCTGCAGCATTTCTTTTGCCACCCATAGGGAGCTCAGACAATTCTTACACAGGCCTGCCACTGCAGCCTGAGTGAAATAACATCCACATTATTTCACAGCCATTTTCACTGCTCAAAAGTAACTTATAAGTCACCTATATGTCTAACCCTCACTTGGTGAAGGTTAGGTGCCAAGTTACTTAGTGCGTGGGCACCCTGGCACTAGCCAAGGTGCTCCCACATTGTTCAGGGCAAATTCCACAGACTTTGTGAGTGCGGGGACACTATTACACGCGTACACTACATATAGGTCAATACCTATATGTAGCATCACCATGGTAACTCCGAACATGGCCATGTAACATGTCTAGGATCATGGAATTGTCACCCCAATACCATTCTGGTATTGGGGGGACAATTCCATGCATCCCTGGGTCTCTAGCACAGAACCCAGGTACTGCCAAACTTGCTTTCTGGGGTCTCCACTGGAGCTGCTGCTGCTGCCAACCCCTTAGACAGGTTTCTGCCCCCCTGGGGCCTGGGCAGCCTGGTCCCAGGAAGGCAGAACAAAGAATTTCCTCTGAGAGAGGGTGTTACACCCTCTCCCTTTGGAAATAGGTGTGAAGGGCTGGGGAGGAGTAGCCTCCCCAGCCTCTGGAAATGCTTTGATAGGAACAGATGGTGCCCTCTCTGCATAAGCCAGTCTACACCGGTTCAGGGATCCCCCAGCCCTGCTCTGGCGCAAAACTGGACAAAGGAAAGGGGAGTGACCACTCCCCTGACCAGCACCTCCCGGGGGAGGTGCCCAGAGCTCCTCCAGTGTGTCCCAGACCTCTGCCATCTTGGATACAGAGGTGTTGGGGCACAATGGACAGCTCTGAGTGGCCAGTGCCAGCAGGTGACGTCAGAGACCCCTCCTGATAGGTGCTTACCTTTCTCAGTAACCAATCCTCCTTTCTGGGAAATTTAGGGTCTCTCCTCTGGGCTATTCCTCAGATAATGAATGCAAGAGCTCACAAGAGTTCCTCTGCACTTCCCTCTTCGACTTCTGCCAAGGATCGACCGCTGACTGCTCCAGGACGCCTGCAAAACCGCAACAAAGTAGCAAGAAGACTACCAGCAACATTGTAGCGCCTCATCCTGCCGGCTTTCTCAACTGTTTCCTGGTGGTGCATGCTCTGAAGGCAGTCTGCCTTCACCCTGCACTGGAAGCCAAGAAGAAATCTCCTGTGGGTCGACGGAATCTTCCCCCTGCCAACACAGGCACCAAACTTCTGCTTCACTGGTCCTCTGGGTCCCCTCTCATCTTGACGAGCGTTGTCCCTGGAACACAGGAGCTGGATCCAAGTGTCCCGACAGTCCAGTGGCCCTTCTGTCCAAATTTGGTGGAGGTAAGTCCTTGCCTCCCCACGCCAGACAGTAATCCTGTGTACTGCGTGAACTGCAGCTGCAAGGGCTTCTGTGTTTTTTTGCAAGACTTCTTTTGTGCACAGCCTAGCCCAGGTCCCCAGCACTCCGTACTGCATTGCCCAACTCACTGAGTTGGACTCCGACTTCATGGTACCCTCTTTTGTTGTGCTGAGACAACCGCCGTGCTCAGATCTTCTGAATGCCTGTTCAGGTGCTTCTGCGGGGGCTGCCTGCTTCTGCGTGGGCTCACTGTGTTGCTGAGAGCCCCCCCTGTCTCCTTCTCCAAGGGGTGACCTCCTGGTCCTTCCTAGGCCCTGGCAGCACCCAAAACCTTCAACCGCGAATCTTGCAGCTAGCAAGGCTTGTTTGCAGTCTTTCTGCATGGAAAAACAACTCTGCATCCTCCAGCACGCCACGGGACATCTTCTGACCAAAGGAGAAGTTCCTGGCAGCTTCTGTGGTTGTAGAATCTTTGGTTTCTGCCACCCAGAGTCAGCCCTTTTGCACCTTCATCCGGGGTTTAGTGGGACACTTGCATGACTCTTGGACTTAGTCCCCTTTCTTTGCAGGTCCTCCAGTCCAGGAATCTGTCTTCAGTGCTTTGCAGTCAGTTGTTGTCTTTGCAGAATCCCCTATCTCGACTTTACTGTCTTTCTGGGGTAGTAGGGTAAATTTACTCCTACTTTTCAGGGTCTTGGGGTGGGGTATCTTGGACACCCATAGTGTTTTCTTACACTCCCAGGGACCCTCTACACACTACAATAGGCCTGGGGTCCATTCGTGGTTCGCATTCCACTTTTGGAGTATATGGTTTATGTTGCCCCAAGGCCTATTGTCTCCTATTGCATTCTATTGTGTTCTACAGTGTTTGCACTACCTTTCTAACTGTTTACTTACCTGCTTTTGGTTTGTGTGTATATTTTGTTTATTGTACTTACCTCCAAAGGGAGTATGTCCTCTGAGATAGTTTTGGCATATTGTCACTAAAATAAAGTACCTTTATTTTTAGTAACTCTGAGTATTATGTTTTTTATGATATAGTGCTAAGTGATATAAGTGGTATAAGGAGGAGCTTTGCATGTCTTCTAGTTCAGCCTAAGCTGCTCTGCTATAGCTACCTCTATCAGCCTAACCTGCTAGAACACTTCTAATCTACTAATAAGGGATAAATGGACCTGGCACAAGGTGTAAGTACCACAAGGTACCCACTATAAGCCAGGCCAGCCTCCTACAAGATTGCACTAACCTTTAGTGTGATGGGTGAGGGGTATAAGAGAACATTCATTCTCAACTTTCAAGAGGTGTCCTGGGGGTGCATTGAGTGTGCTCTGTCTCTATGTGATGCACAGTCAGTGTGTTTGCTGTCTGTCTGCCTCTGTGCCCATATCTATAGTACTGCAAAGACAGCAAGCTGATCAAAGGAATACCTAAATTAGTCAGCCACTGGCAATTGCTCCAGGCTGCATTCCGGACCATTGTTCTTCACCCACTGTGCCATTCTAGACATGGGCACACCTTATGCAAATCCATCTTGATCCTGCTCTTATAGGAACAGTCCAGGCCAAATTGCCAGTCCAGACACCTTCTAGATGGCAATACAAGAAACGCCAGACCTGTTCAAACCTACGTAGGTCTCTTTAGTGAGGTATTTCTTGAGTCCTGTGTCACAGTGAGCATGAGACCCACGTCTTGGCATACCCATTGTACTAAGGGCATCTACAGCAAAAACAAAATACAAGATAAAGGGAGGAATGATTGAATTAATCTCAGCCAACAGTGACTACATTGGGCTCCATTTCAGACAATCATTTTTTCACCTACTCTATATGACATTCCATACAGGAACCCACCTTAGGCTAGTCAGTCCGGTAAGATTGTCAGGCTAGACCCCCTCCAGATGGGAACACAAACATCCCCAGGCTATTATTGACCTATGTAGTTAGGTGAGGTATAGCACAGTGAGCACGGGACCCATCAATGGACAAACCCGTTATAGGTATCTACCACAAAAACAACAAAGTAATGAAAGGAATGCTTGAATTAATTTCAGCTACTGGGGATTGTTCTCGGCCACTTTCCACATTATTGTTTTTCAACAAGCATGCATTCTAGAAAGAGGCAACACAGCATTAGGTTATTTGTATTCTGGTTCGGAGCGAACCTGAGTTGATAGTTCGAGTTGGCACTGTTCTTACTGGAGAAGGACCAAACTTGATTTGCATATGGGTGGGTCTAATCTGGGGTGCCATGGTGAGCAGGAAAAATGACAGATTGGGCTGCAGCCCCCCAGTGGTTACCATAGGCTGAGATTCATTCAAACATTCCATCAGTCACTTTTTGTAGTCTTCAGTGCGACACCCTTAAGTGTGACGTTTATACCGAGATATGGCCCTGTGATCACTGTTCCACTGGAACCAAATTGCACCAGCTGAAGAGGCCCAAATTGTCCAAAACTGTTATTGTGCTTTTTGTTCCCCCATTCGGAGAGGACCTGGTTTTGCAGTTCAGGTAGAACTGTTCCTACTGGAGCAGGATCAAGGCTTATTTTCATAAGGATGGGTTTAATCTGAGGTGGCATGATGAGCAGGAGAATGATGGACTGGGATATGCCCACCAATAGCTGCTGGTGGCTAAAAGTAATTCAAGCATTCCTTCCATCACTTTTTTATATTCCTCATGTCTGTAGTACAGCAAGAGTGCGAAGACAGTGGATTCCCTCATTTGCATGGGCATGCTACTGACCCCACAGCTCGACATAATACATGTATTTAATTAATGTAATCCTCTCTATGAAAGGATAGATGAGAGAAACCTGCCTCAGAGCCCAGTGACTTTACATATCAGGAATAGGTTCTGAGGAGGCAAACTGGTCTTCCTTGTAGGAAGTGGGGGGTCTTGAAATACCAAACAGGGCTCTTTCTGTGTGACAAGTCTACACAGGGCCCTGTAGGAAGAACAAAAAAAAACCTTAAAAAAGAGTCAGGTCAATGATCGCTGAATTAGCCCAAGAAGATCCCAATTTTGGGTTCCACATGTTTCTACTGATAGAGCCCTTACAGCAGGAAATTAAGGTAGTAAAATCTACACATATGTATACACTAGAGACTCTGGGTGCTAGTTAATTGCATCAATCAAAACATATAACTGTACAACATCCAAGCAGAGGAAATGGAGACTAAAGCAGACACATTTGGAAAGACATGGGGCCTCATTCCAACCCTGGTGGTCTATGACCGCCAGGGTGGAGGATGCCGGAAGCACCGCCAACAGGCTGGCGGTGCTTCATATGGCATTCTGACCGCGGCTTTAAAGCCGCGGTCTCCCAGCCGGGTCCAGCGGTTTCCCGCCGGATTTCCCGCCGGATTTCCCGCCGGATTTCCCCCGGCTGGGGGAATCCTCCATGGCGGCGCTGCTTGCAGCGCCGCCATGGGGATTCCGAACCCCTTCCCGCCAGCCTGTTTCTGGCGGTTTTCACCGCCAGCCTGTTTCTGGCGGTTTTCACCGCCAGAAACAGGATGGCGGGAACAGGTGTTGTGGGGCCCCTGGGGGCCCCTGCACTGCCCATGCCACTGGCATGGGCAGTGCAGGGGCCCCCTAACAGGGCCCCAGCAGGATTTTCACTGTCTGCTTTGCAGACAGTGAAAATCGCGACGGGTGCCACTGCACCCGTCGCACCCCTGCAACTCCGCCGGCTCCATTCGGAGCCGGCTTCCTTGTTGCAGGGTCTTTCCCGCTGGGCCGGCGGGCGCCCTTTTGGCAGTCGCCCGCCGGCCCAGCGGGAAAGTCGGAATGACCCCCGCGGTCTCTTGACCGCAGAGCGGTCTTCCGACGGGGTTACTTTGGCGGGCGGCGGAATGACCCCCATGGTCTTTGCAATGTGATACATTGGATGGAGTCACAAAATCAAAGTAATAATTTAAATTCAAGGAGGAAATGGCTGTGAGGTGCAGTATGCAGTTGGGCTAGAATAGTCTACTTTCATTGACACTGATATTGATCTTTTTTCTGGGCATTCTTTCATCATGTTGTGTGCCTTACAGAGTAGTTGTTCATTGGAAATTAGGCTGATGCTCCTGAAACTTCTATAGATATTTGTTTATATACAAAGTATATGCTCTAGAGACTAGGATTACCATTGAATGTTTTAATCTCAGAGAAGGTGCAACTCTGAGGTCAGTTGTGTATCAGATACCTTGCCTTCCTAAAGCCCCTGACTTAGACCTATTACAGTTATTATTCTTTTTCTGCCTCTACCTTTCTCTTTGCCCACCAGATGAACTTCAGTGGACCCCCTCCAGTACTTAATTTGTAAATAAAAATGCTGGTGCTCAAAGCTCTCCTCTGAAACACGTAGCTGCCCTCTACTCAACTCTACAACACTCTACTCCTCCTCCTCCTTCACTTTACAACTCTCCAACAAATCCACTCTACCACACCCTACTCCCCCACTCCAGTCTGACACTCCACACCACTAACTTTTAGCTTTGCTGAACAGCAGCCGCACTGGTGTACAACATGGCAAAACACATAGCCAAAGCCAATAACTCTTGCATAGATGAGACCTTTTGTCTTTGCCAATGCTTTTTATACATTCTTGTCCCCTAGAGAGTGATGACAGAAATTGAACTAGAACTCAGTGGGAGTTTCTGCAGGTGTTGCACGTTTAAATGCGAAGGCTAAAGAGGGCTGCAAAAAGCTACAGATAGCTTTAGTGGTGGGCTTAATGTTTCATTCCGTCAATGGAATTGGCGGAATTTGGCAACTCCGTGTTACTCTTGTAACACAGAATTCAGCCAAATTCCGCCAATCACTGCGTAATGGAATTTTTTTCAATGGAGGCTACAGATTAATGCGAATTGGCAAGCATGAACAAGATTTGGTGTCCCCTAGCATGATTTTCTAGCGCAGGCGATTGCGGTCAAGGGGCTGCTTCGAGAGTGAATTTGCTGCAGCTTGAGCGGTAGCAAAATCAACTCAAATGGCCATGCGCTCTTGTGCACCACATAGGGCCATTCTCATTGATTTTTCAGTACTGCTTGGGCTACTGTCACTTTCCACCCTTGGGGAACTCCACAGAATCTCGCTGAATTTAATATTACTTCGCAGAATTCCTTGAAGTGAAACTTTGCGAGTTCGACCTATCCTTAACTTGTATACATTTTTGAGCCACTGAGCTACAAATATGTCATTTCTCACAAGTACCTATACAAAAAACAAAGCTTGAATAAGTAAGATGCGCAGGTGAATAAAACGGCTATGATTAAACAACATGTTATTCCCATTAAATGCAATATAAATTGACAAATTCATCAAAAAGTGTAAGAGAAGTTCACACTTTTAATGAAGATTATTTAAGGCCTGATTTCGATCTTAAAATAATCCATTGCAGAATGTTAAAGGGAAATTAAACTGTTACAAAAGAACTAACAATGTAATCAAATGAATGCAATTTTCATAGACGCTCATGTTGCTGATTTTCGTGTGCCTCCACTCGTACAATAGAATCATAGAATTTATGTAAGCAGGGACAGGCATATAGGCGGTCATTATGAACACTAGCGGTCAGGACCGTCATGCTTGCGGTTGCAATAATTACCGCCACTGGCGAGACTGCCACAAGCGGAACTCCACCGCCGGCAGGCTACCGCCACCAGGCAGCCTGGCTATGGCGGAGTTCCTTATCCGACAGGGCATTGCTGCTTGCAGCGCTTCTCGCCAGATAATGAACCTGTGTTCCCCCAGACTTTCCCTGGTGGTCTACATCGCCAGGGAAAGGCTGGTGGAATGGGTGCCTTGGGGCCCCTGGGGGCCAGCACTGCCCATGCACTTGGCATGGGCAGTGCAGGGCCCCCCGTCCACAGCCCTGTCGTGCATGTCACTGCCCGATTTATGGGCAGTGATATGCGTAACGGGTGCTGCTGCACCCAGAGCACTGCTACATTGCCGTCGGCAATGTATAGGCCCAGCATTCCGCTAGGCCGGCTGGCGGAAACACTGTTTCCGCCTGCTGGCCCAGCGGAGTGTTGTTTATTGGGCCGGCCGGGTCTTCAACATGCTGGTGGTCGTTGTTTCGACCGCCAGCACCGAACTCGAGAGAATTTCCCGCCGAGTTCGTAAAGAGGGCCATAGTGTTATTGTCTGTAGGCTAAATCAATAACAAACCTTACTGACAGCTTCCAAAGCAAGTAACATGTTTGTTTTGTGTCCACAATTAGGCAAATAAAAACGAAAATACAGATTTACTACTTAAAAAGGCACATATGAGATTTGAATAATCAACCATTCAGTGATGCTTTTGCTTGCAGAACTTATTTGAATCTGACCTCTTATTCACCTCTGCACCACCAAACTCCATCAATGAGATATTTACTAACATTTGTGTGCTGCTCCTTTAATAATAATTTTTTTTAAACATATTTTATTGTTTTCATAAACACAAAAGAGGGGGAACATATAAGACATACAGTGATTTCACATGTGCCTTTTTCCATCGATTTGCACGCTGTTACACAATTTGTATCTTTTCATATCAACCATATTGTCATTAAACTGTCTAGCTCTGCATTTCATGTATAGTGGACATCATGCATTATCGTGATGGTACTTTCAATTAGTATGTCATCCTATGTTCTTTACATCTAACGTTGTTTTTAACTGTGAACTGTTAACTAGACATCTTGGTGTTTTAGAAGGATATTCTATTATTGCATTCTTGGCTGTTATCTATTATATCTCATTGTTGGTATATGTAAAATTATTCAAGGGGTTGGGAATAATTTGACGATTTTATTATGTATATGGTGGTTACTATCTTGTGGATTGCCCAGTGTTGTTCTTCTTAGCTCACTGGGGTTTGTCCTCGTTATTTTTACCCTTATTCAATGATACAAGCTTATCTATTAATTCATCCCATTCCTGGGCTATTGGGTATTTCCTACTTCCAGCATTTTCTTCCCTTCTAAGAGCGACTCCTTCTGCCTTTCCCCATTATATTACCTCCGCCCTCAATTGGCTCACCGTGGGTGCTAATGTGGCCTTCCAATGCCTAGTCAGTAGACGTTTAGCCAATAGAAGTGCTAGGTTTATGAATCTAGGGAGCACTTTCTTTTTTTTGGGATGTGGGAGCATTCCCAGTATACATACCTCCATTTTGCAGTACATAGCCTTTCCTGCTAATTTATTCAATGAGTTGGTTATATTTTCCCAGTATTCAGTAATAGCCAGGCACCCCCAGAGCATGTGTGTGAGTCCTGCGTCCCCTTCCCTGCATCTAGGACATGTTGAGGGGAGTCCTGGGTATCACATATGTAATCTGTGTGGGGTGAGATATGCTCTGTGAACTATAGCATATTGGATGAATTTAAATCTCGTATTACGAGATATTTGACTTGGGTAGTTTATTATGGTAGTCCATTCCTCTTCTGATATCTCTCTTCCTATGTCTATTTCCCATTTGATTTTTAATTCTGTCAGGGATCTAGATAGGTGGGTTTTCAGCCCCTTGTATAGCCATTTGACCATATGCGTACCTTGGCCTATAATGTATATGGAGTGTACCAGTGCGTGTGTAGGTGGTTCTTTCATTCGGTCATTCGGGGCCCAGTGTTTTGTAACATAGTACGTGATACTAGCATGTAGGAGGAAAAGTGAGGTGGATAAATTGTGTTCATGAATGTAGTCGGTGTGTGTAAGTAAACGTTGGTCTTTAAATAAAGAGTCTATGGATTCTAAGCCTTCCTGTGCCCATTTTTGTAGTTGTGCAGGGGTTAAATTACCCATGGTTTCTGGCAAGCCCAACAGTGGGATATTGGGAGAATAGGGGATCAAGTCAGGAGTATATCGGAGTGCCAGTTGCCATTTTTGTAGTGCTATTTTCAACAAGAGAGGAGCGTGTCCCATTACTGGGGCTCCGGGGCATAATAAGGAATGCAGATTGCCTTTGCCCAGCATCTGTTGATTATAATTTATTTCTTGTAAGTTTCGCCCACTTAGCCAGCATGCCAGCCACTGAAGCTGTCCCACTATGCAGTAAGCCTTAAAGTCTGGTGCGTTCATCCCTCCCTGTTCTACTGGCATTTGTAACTTGGCCAGGCTTATTCTGCGTCTCCCCTTCCCCCATATAAGTTCCAGCAACATAGAGTTGAGTAGTTTGAAATAGGACTCAGGCACTTTCACCGGTAGGTTAGTGAAGTAGTATAGCAGGCGGGGTAGTGCCACCATTTTGGCTAATGCCAATCTGCCCGCAATTGAAATTGGTAGCATTATCCAGAACTGGATCTGCATTTTGAGTGAGGAGAGGGCTCTTTTCAGGTTACCTTCCAGGAGGTCTTCTGGTGTGCGATATACTTGAATCCCAAGATATCGGAAAGTGTCTATTGCTACTTGTAGCTGGTGATCTCCAAATGGTAGCATGTTATCTCTGTGCAGCTCATAGAATGAGAAAGCTATGGATTTGTTAAAATTTATAGCTAGTCCAGACAGGGGCATGAATTCTTCAAAGATATATGCAGCTGTAATAGGGTTTTGGTTAAGATCCTTTATGTACAGTATAATATCGTCTGCATATAGTGAAACTACGTGTTGCATATGATCTATTTCAATGCCCCAAGCCCTGCCCTCCTGTCTCAGCAGTTGTGCCAGAATTTCTATGGCTAGGAAAAATAGCAAGGGGGATAAAGGGCAGCCTTGCCTGGTGCCTCTATACACCAGGTAAGTGTCTGATATATTTTGTCCTGTCCGTGCTCTGGCTGTTGGTTTTGCATATAGTAGGCTCACCCATTTAATATAATCCGGCGGGGCTCGAAACTTCTCTAAGACCTTCATCATATATTCCCAACTTAGGGAGTCAAAGGCCTGGCGGAGGTCCAGTGAGAGACACCCCGCGTGTGGGAACTTCCCCCTTGCTGCATCCATCACTTGGTATAATCTACGCACATTTAAAGAGGTGTTCCTAGTCGGGACAAAACCACACTGGTCCGTATGTATAAGATTAGCTATGTATGGGAGGAGCCTTTGTGCTAAAATCTTTGCTAGTATTTTGTATTCCATGTTTAATAAGGATAGTGGTCTATAAGATGAGATATCAGTTGCGTCCTTACCCGGCTTCAGAAGGGACGTCACTAGTGCCTGCCCAGTAGTATCTGGCAGTCGCCCCATCTCTAAGGATGCTTGATATAATCGCTCTAAGTGTGGGGTAAGCTGTGTATTGAATAGTGAATAAAATTCCGCCGGTCGGCCATCTGTTCCTGCCGTTTTATTGAGCGCCATGTTTTTAATAGTTTCCCTGATTTCCCCTGCGTAATTTGTGCCCCTAATATCTGCCCAGCCTCTGCATCAAGTGTTGGGAGTTTCATCCTAGTCAGGAAGGAGTCAATTCTGCCCTCCGCCACTGTGGGTGGAGCGGAGTATTAAGCCATGTAGTAATCTTTAAAAGCTGTGTTAATGTCCAATTGGGTAGTTATATCACCATGTTGTGTTGTCCCAATATGCAATATGGGAGTGGGAGCCAGTTCCTCACGTATTAGACGTGCCAGGAGTGGGCCTGCCCTATCACCTTCCCTGTGCATCCGTTCCTTATATCTAGTATGATCGAATTTCCAGAGTTTTTCGACCAGTCGAGCGTGTTCAGATCTAAGATCTTGTAGTGCTACAGTTTTATTAGGGTTTATGACCGACTCTTTTTCCAAGGCACCCAACCGTTCCTCTGCCTGTGTCAGTTCCCTCACCAGTGTTTTTCTCACTCCTGATATTGCCCCTATTATGACACCCCGTATCACCACCTTGAATGCCTCCCATTCTATTAGTGGGGAGGAAGCTGTGTCTGTATTATCATGGAAGAAGGTCTTAATTGTTTGTGCTAATTCCTCTCGTAGGGCTGTGTCTTCCAATACTATGGGCTGCAAACGCCATGTTGGGATAGGTGTGGATGTTCGCCCCCCAGTTCATTGTCAGTTCTAAAGGGTTATGATCTGATAATGTCTTTCCCAGGTAAGTGGTTTTGGTCATTTGCGTCTGTAATGACTCAGTGCAAACTATCCGATCTAGTCTCATGTGCACTTTGTGGGTATGTGAATAGAAGGAGTATTCCTTCATGTCAGTGTTTTTGGCCCGCCATATATCTGCTAGGGACCATCCCTGTAACCATCTCCTCAGTGTGTCTGCTTGTCTCCGTGCATTTTTTCCTAACATTGGAGGGGTGTTCCGGTCCATGGTAACATCTAATACTGCATTGAAGTCCCCACCAATCACCCAGGGAATATGTGCCCATAGTGTTAACACTTTTGATAGGCATTCTAGGAAGGCGTCTTGTCCAGTATTTGTCCAGTATTTGGTGCGTATATACTGCCCAGTACCACTGGTTTCCCATCTAAGTTACTCCTGATCAAAACAAACCTGCCCTCGTCATCAATCTTAGTATCAGCCACTTCTAAGGGCACACCGGCCCTTATCATACAGCTGCTCCTCGTGCGAATGCCGAGTATGAGGTATGAAAGATCTGGCCTTGCCATTTTTTACGAAGTTTAACCGCTTTATGTGAAGTAAGATGAGTTTCCTGTAGATAAACAAATGTGCTTTGCGGCGACTTAATTGTGCCAGGATTCTGTGCCGTTTTTGGATAGCTCCCATCCCTTTCACAATCCAAGTGATAATATTATATTCACGTTGTGTATGCATAGTTGGGTCTGATTATGGGCATCCAGATTCGTTTGTGGCCCCATTCTAGTTTATAATTTCTGCAGAATAGTGTGGCTGATGTAAATGTAGATGTCTGCCTACCCAAGGGTAGGTCGCTCCCCCTGCAGCTCCTCCAGGTTCCTGAGTTCCTGAGACCCACCCCACAGTAAGTACCCCCCACCTCCCAGCCCCTCGTTCTGCCCCGCGCTACTCACCCTCTCTCCTGCTCCTGCTTCTTTTCCTCTTTCCTTCTTCTCTGTTCTTCCTCCTCGCTCCTCGTCTGTATTCTTCTTCTGTACTCCTCTTCTCCCCGTCTTCTCTCCTCTTCTCTTCTTCCTCATCTTCTGCTGTGGTATTCTGCACTCTGTTTCTTCGTTTTTTGTATCTCCCTCCGTGTTCTTCTGTGTTCTTCTGTGTTCTTCTGTGTTCCTCTGTCTTCTTCTGTCTTCCTCTGTCTTCTTCTGTCTTCCTCTGTGTTTTTCTGTCTTCCTCGGTGTTCTTCTGTCTCCCTCTGTGTTCTTCTGTATTCTTCTCTGTTCTTCTGTCTTCCTCTGTCTTCTTCTGTCTTCCTCTGTGTTCTTCTGTATTCTTCTCTGTTCTTCTGTACTCCTCTCTGTTCTTCTGTGTTCTTCTGTGTTCTTCTGTGTGTCTTCTGCTCTTCCGGTCTTCTGCTCTTCCGGTCTTCAGTCCTTCCGGTCTTCTGCTCTTCTGTTCTTCTTTTCTTCTGTTCTTCTTTTCTTCTTGTCTTCTTGTCTTCTGCCTTCAGCTCTTCTGCCTCCTCCGTCCTCTTCTCCCCGCACCTGCCCTCCTGCTCCTGCCTCATCCCCCTCCCCCACTCGCATCCCCCCCTCTATCTCCCCTATCTAACCCGTTCACTTTCTACCTCCCTCACTCCTCCTATCTACCTATCTCTCCATCTCTCTATCCCACTATCCAACTCCCTCACTCTCCACCTCCTCCTATCTTCCTATCTCTCTATCTTTTTCCCTATCTATCGATTTCTCTATCTACCTTTTCTCTCTACCTATTTCTCTATCTCTCCCCCCCTCCCGCCACCCCCTCTATTACCTATCTTCCTATCCCCTCACTCTACCTCTCACCCTGACCCACCTCTACAACCCCCCTCCCCTATCTTCACAACCCTACACCTATCTTTATCCCTAATCTCCTAAACCTCCTAACACTCTCCCCCCTCCACCCTTAAACCACCCTCCCCCAGCTCTTCTCACTCTACCTGTCCCCCCCTCCCTCGCGCTTTCCCGCCGCGACCTCCTGCACGCCCCCGTCCCCCAGCTCCCATTCGCCCCCAGCTGACCCCTCCCCCCCCCTCCTATCTCATATGGCGGCCGCTGCGCGACAGTGGTAGCGACCCTTGACCCAAGGGTAGGTCGCTCCCCCTGCCGCTGCAGCTCCTCCAGGTTCCTGAGTTCCTGAGACCCACCCCACAGTAAGTACCCCCCACCTCCCAGCCCCTCGTTCTGCCCCGCGCTACTCACCCTCTCTCCTGCTTCTTTTCCTCTTTCCTTCTTCTCTGTTTCTTCCTCCTCGCTCCTCGTCTGTATTCTTCTTCTGTACTCCTCTTCTCCCCGTCTTCTCTCCTCTTCTCTTCTTCCTCATCTTCTGCTGTGGTATTCTGCACTCTGTTTCTTCGTTTTTTGTATCTCCCTCCGTGTTCTTCTGTGTTCTTCTGTGTTCTTCTGTGTTCCTCTGTCTTCTTCTGTGTTCCTCTGTCTTCTTCTGTCTTCCTCTGTGTTTTTCTGTCTTCCTCGGTGTTCTTCTGTCTCCCTCTGTGTTCTTCTGTATTCTTCTCTGTTCTTCTGTCTTCCTCTGTCTTCTTCTGTCTTCCTCTGTGTTCTTCTGTATTCTTCTCTGTTCTTCTGTACTCCTCTCTGTTCTTCTGTGTTCTTCTGTGTTCTTCTGTGTGTCTTCTGCTCTTCCGGACTTCTGCTCTTCCGGTCTTCAGTCCTTCCGGTCTTCTGCTCTTCTGTTCTTCTTTTCTTCTGTTCTTCTTGTCTTCTTGTCTTCTTGTCTTCTGCCTTCGGCTCTTCTGCCTCCTCCGTTCTCTTCTCCCCGCGCCTGCCCTCCTGCTCCTGCCTCATCCCCCTCCCCCACTCGCATCCCCCCCTCTATCTCCCCTATCTAACCCGTTCACTTTCTACCTCCCTCACTCCTCCTATCTACCTATCTCTCCATCTCTCTATCCCACTATCCAACTCCCTCACTCTCCACCTCCTCCTATCTTCCTATCTCTCTATCTTTTTCCCTATCTATCGATTTCTCTATCTACCTTTTCTCTCTACCTATTTCTCTATCTCTCCCCCCCTCCCGCCACCCCCTCTATTACCTATCTTCCTATCCCCTCACTCTACCTCTCACCCTCACCCACCTCTACAACCCCCCCTCCCCTATCTTCACAACCCTACACCTATCTTTCTCCCTAATCTCCTAAACCTCCTAACACTCTCCCCCCTCCACCCTTAAACCCCCCTCCCCCAGCTCTTCTCACTCTACCTGTCCCCCACCTCCCTCACGCTTTCCCGCCGCGACCTCCTGCACGCCCCCGCCCCCCAGCTCCCATTCGCCCCCAGCTGACCCCTCCCCCCCTCCTACCTCATATGGCGGCTGCTGCGCGAGCGCGCGGTGGGTGCGCCGCTGGCGCGCCGCTGGCGCGCCAGAGGCAAGCCCGTCTGCGCCCGTCCGCGCCTGGCCCGCGCCCAGCGCCATGACCCCTGGTCCCCAGCGCTCCCAAGCCCCGATGATCCGCTATGACCCCACCACCCTCCATGCCCTCAACCCAGGACGCTCCAACACCTGCTTCCAAGCTCACCCCAAACGCACCCATGGACCCTTCGCCTGCAACTCCTGCAAACGCATCTTCCACCACGCAACAACTACGACCACAAGCCCACGCGCCATCAACCACCTCAAGTGCATCCTAGTCAACGCTCGCTCCGTTCACAAACACGCCGTTGAACTCTGGGACCTCCTAGACTCCACAGCACCGGACGTCGCCTTCATCACGGAGACCTGGATGAAAGCCTCCTCTGCTCCAGACATCGCCACCACCATCCCCGAAGGCTACAAGATCTCCAGGAAAGACCGCACCAACCAAGTAGGAGGAGGTATCGCCATCATCTTCAAAGACTCCATCAGCGTCACCACCTCCACTGAAGACTCCCCTCTTGCCGCTGAACACCTGCATTTTCAGATTCGCACCGACCCGAGGACCACCCTCAGAGGATCCCTCGTCTACCGTCCTCCCGGACCTCGCGCCCCTTTCAGCGACACCATCGCCGACTTCATCTCCCCGCACGCCCTCGCCTCACCGGACTACATCCTCCTAGGCGACCTCAACTTCCATCTGGAACAAAACAACGACGCCAACACCACCACCCTGCTCGACAACCTCGCCAACCTCGGCCTCAAACAACTGGTGAACACTGCCACCCACATCGCCGGACACACACTCGACCCTATCTTCTCCGCCAGCAAACACGTCTTCTTCAGCCACGCCTCCGCCCTTCATTGGACCGACCACAGCTGCGTCCACTTCACATTCCGACGCGAGACCCGCCACCTCCGCACTCAACCCATCCCTCGCCGACAGTGGAACAAGATCCCTGAAGAGCAACTCTTCGCCGCACTCGCCGCCAACCAACCCACCCTCACCACCGACCCCAACGTCGCAGCCCTCAACCTCACAAACTGGATATCCAACTGCGCAGACAACCTTGCTCCCCTCAAACGCTCGCAGCGACAGAACAACACCAAGAAACCCCTCTGGTTCTCTGACACCCTCAAAGAATCAAAGAAAACTTGTCGCGCACTTGAGAAAGCCTGGCGCAAGGACCGCACCGCTGACAACATGACCGCCCTCAAGAACGCTACCCGCAAACACCACCACCTGATCCGCACTGCCAAAAGGAATTTTTTCACCGACAGACTGGACAAAAACAGCCACAACAGCAGAGAACTCTTCAGCATCGTCAAGGAGTTCTCCAACCCCAGCGCCAACGCCAACGCCGTCACGCCCTCACAGGATCTATGCGAATCCCTCGCCACTTTCTTCCATCGCAAGATCAGCGACCTCCACGACAGCTTCGGACACCAGACCCAACCTAACACCACCGAACCCACATCCCCGACCATCACCCTCAACAACTGGACCCACATCAGCACGGAAGAAACCAAATCCATCATGAACTCTATCCACTCCGGCGCCCCTTCGGACCCCTGCCCGCACTTCATCTTTAACAAAGCCGACAACATCATCGCCCCTCACCTCCAGACCGTCATCAACTCTTCTTTTTCTTCTGCTACCTTCCCCGAATGCTGGAAACACGCCGAAGTCAACACCCTACTAAAGAAACCTACGGCTGACCCGAGCGACCTGAAAAACTTCCGCCCCATCTCCCTTCTGCCTTTCCCAGCCAAAGTAATAGAGAAGACTGTCAACAAACAGCTGACCACCTTCCTGGAAGACAACAACCTGCTCGACCCCTCACAGACCGGATTCCGAACCAACCACAGCACTGAAACCGCCCTCATCTCAGTCACAGACGACATCAGAACCCTGATGGACAACGGTGAAACAGTCGCCCTCATTCTTCTCGACCTCTCGGCTGCCTTTGACACCGTCTGTCACCGCACCCTAATCACCCGCCTCCGCTCCACCGGGATCCAAGACCAGGCCCTGGACTGGATCGCCTCCTTCCTCGTAAACCGCTCCCAAAGAGTCTACCTCCCTCCGTTTCGCTCAGAACCCACTGAGATCATCTGCAGCGTACCTCAAGGCTCATCACTCAGCCCGACACTCTTCAATGTCTACATGAGCCCCCTCGCTAACATCGTACGTAAGCACGACATCATCATCACCTCCTACGCCGACGACACCCAACTTATACTCTCCCTCACCAAGGACCCCGCCAGCTCCAAGACCAACCTACAAGAGGGTATGAAGGACGTCGCAGATTGGATGAGGCTCAGCCGCCTAAAGCTGAACTCTGAAAAAACTGAAGTCCTCATCCTCGGCAACACCCCGTCCGCCTGGGACGACTCCTGGTGGCCCACGGCCCTCGGCACCGCACCGACCCCCGCAGACCACGCCCGCAACCTCGGCTTCATCTTGGACCCCCTTCTCACCATGACCAAGCAAGTCAACGCCGTGTCCTCCGCCTGCTTCCTCACCCTCCGCATGCTCTGCAAGATCTTCCGCTGGATCCCCGCCGACACCAGAAAAACCGTGACCCACGCCCTCGTCACGAGCCGCCTGGACTACGGCAACACCCTCTACGCTGGGACCACCGCCAAACTCCAAAATCACCTGCAACGCATTCAAAACGCCTCAGCCCGCCTCATCCTCGACATACCCTGCAACAGCCACATCTCCGCACACCTGAGACACCTGCATTAGCTCCCAGTCAGCAAAAGGATCACCTTCCGACTTCTCACCCACGCACACAAAGCCCTCCACCACAAGGGACCGGAATACCTCAACAGACGCCTCAACTTCTACGTCCCCACCCGCCCCCTCCGCTCCTCTGGCCTCGCACTCGCCGCCGTCCATCGCATCCGACGCTCCACGGCAGGTGGGAGATCTTTCTCATTCCTTGCGGCCAAGACCTGGAACTCCCTCCCCACCAGCCTCAGGACCACCCAGGACCACTCCGCTTTCGGGAGACTCCTAAAGACCTGGCTGTTCGAGCAGCGATAACCACCCCCTTTGTCCCTAGCGCCTTGAGACCCGCACGGGTGAGTAGCGCGCTTTATAAATGCTAATGATTTGATTTGATTTGTCTTAGTAGAAAATAACCATACTTATACTCTAATAGAAATACCAGGCAAAGCCTAAACCTGCTTTGCCAAACAATTATGTAATACATAATCTTGATGCTACAACGAAGCAGTCAATTCTTACTGGGAGGGGCCTACGCAATGGGGCGTGGTCAAAGGGTACGTCCCGCAGCCAGCGGGTCTGCTAGTGATTATGTGAAAGAGAATCAACGTATGTCAAGGAGCTCTACCAACCGAGCCCACCACAACTGTAGGGGAGCGGAGGTTCCGTACAGAGAAAGTAACAGGTATTTTGGCAATGCTATTGCTGGGGTACATCTGTTAAAAGTCTCTAGCAATCTGTGGAGTGATGTCGGGAAACAGAGCCAGGCCCCCTTCTGAGTCCGATGCCGCCATGCTATCCACCGAAGAAGCGGTTCCGCAGGGAGAAGAGTTCATCTCCCGTAGGGAGCCTGCGGTTTGTAATGCATTGTTTTGTCCCTCCAGGGACTGACGCAGTGTTGGGCCTGTTATTTTCCGTAACATTTGGGCTTTATTTCGTTTGTCTCTGCGAGGTTGAGGAAGTTGCTTTGCATGGGGGCCGCTGTTCTGTTCCTCCGCCCGTGAGTGTGGGAAGTTTTCGTCGAGCCAGGTACATACCAGGTCGGGTGAGTCAAAGAAGTGCGTTTTTTAATCATGTGTAATGCGGAGTTTTGCTGGGAATAACAGTGCATATTTTATCTCCATTTTGCGTAGTCTTTGTTTTATTACCTGGAAGGATGCTCTGCGCTTCTGGACTGCCAGAGTATAGTCTGGGTATAGTGAGATCCTGGCATTGTCTATCATAATAGGGTCCATCTCCCTCGCCACCTGTAAGGCGACATCTCTAGCTCTGTAGTTCAGTATCCGTGCTATTATAGGTCTTGCTGGAGCTCCTGGTATGGGTTTTCTGCCAGGGATACGATGTGCTCTTTCCACCCCAAAGTGTACCGACAGTCGGTCCTTGGCTATGGATTGTAGCCATGTCTCAATGTATCGCGTTGGGTTGCTTCTTTCTTTGCCTTCGGGGAGCCCAATTATGCTTATATTATTGCGTCATGAGCGCCCCTCTGTGACTTCGACCCTTTCTTGTAGGATTTCCATTTGCTGTTGAAGCCTTTCAATGGCATTTTTGTTATCATTATGTGTCGGGAGAATTTCTGCCACTGTTGACTGTTGTTTGTTTTAGCCTGTCTGAGAGTTTTGTTTGATCATCTTTCATTATATTCATTTCCATTGTGATCATACCTAATCTGTTCTCTATTGCTTGTCGGGAGTCTCTGATTTCTTTTAGTATAGTGTCCAGCTTGTCCATATTTTCTTTCGCCTGAGGCGCCGGGATTTGGTCCTGGGGAGTCGGGGTTACAACGTTTTACATTGGTTTACCCTTTGTGCGACCCATTGCCAGACTTCCCTGTAGAGTTCTTTTTGTCTCGCACCTCGAATCATATTATTGTGCGTTCAGTGTAGGCGGGAAGGAATATTTGTGCTGTGCGTGGGCCCCTTGGATCTTATTGTCCTTTATAACACTTTATCAGGTTGCCAGAATCTTATTTCTGCTTAGCGGTATACAGCGCGGGGGGGGTCCCGGGAAGGGGTTTCTGTTTGAAAGTTGTTTCTCTCGTGTGTACTGTAGTAACGATTTGCTACCGCGTGATCCACTCTATCACCCTCTCCCCGCGTCATCTCTGGCGATTCTGTCCTGATCCGGCGGCCCCGGCGGCAGTCTGCACCCTCCGATGAGGCATTCCCACCATGGTTCGGCTCTCCATTCGGCGGAACGCCATCGCCATGCCTTCCAGTGGGACCGTAGCGAGGTCCAGGCCACAGCTCAGTATAGTGCGCTTCCTTCAGTTCAAGTATTAAGTTTTTCCTGTTCTCTGCAGCTGCTAGCGCCGCGGGGCCTCCCGCATGGCATGCCCGGTCTACGGGCTTGGCCGCCGCGTCGCTCGGTTGCCGGTGCGTTCAAGGGCGGGGAAGTACCTCGGGCAGCAGGACCGGCACACAGGCTGTAATCGGCCCGGTTTTTCGGATTCGGTGGCACCGTTAGTCACCCCCACTCACTGCCTCTTGGCCACAGCTGGTCTCGCAGCTGTCTGTCTCCGCGCTTCTTCCTCAGGCCCATTCAGCCGTCTTCTCGTCAGGGCTACATCAAGACCGCGCTGGGGGCCTGGATTGCACCATTCAGTTCCTGTCGCTTCGCCCCGACTAGCATTCAGCTTCCGGCTGCGTCTCCGCTCCCGGTGTGTGTCGGATTTCAATTTTACGGCGGTCTCGGTCGGGAGCTCCTCATTTATGCGACCACCATCTTAGGTGGTTAGTCACGCCCCCCTCCTTTAATAATAATAATGAGAAAATAATTATGTAAGTACATTCAGTATGCCCTAATAATATCTATATTTATATATAATCATTATTATTTTGTATAAATGTTTTGTATTTTGTGATAGCTATAAGCAGACATAGACATTTACTTAAAAGGTTGTTAAATAATGCATGCAATAGAAGACCAGGATGCCCTTGGATCTTCTGGAGCTAGGAAGGTCTTCTAACACTTAAAACATCTAACTTTGCACACTTAAAACTTTGCAATATCCACTGATCGTTCAATGTTCTCCTACTCTGATAACCCATGGGCCTGCCACACATCTCTATTACAACTGAGTCAGTGGGTTCCAGAATGTATCTCTTTCAAAACTATTGCTATTTTTTTGGGTCTGTCTATTAGTGATCTGTGCTCTGAATACAAGTGGGGTATCACAGTGTAGGTAGGGCAGCAGTGGATATGCTTAACTCCCAAAAGGCCACCACTCAAAGGTAACTGGATCCCAAACCGCAAGAATGCTGCTGATTGTCACAAAACGTAAGTGGGATAGCTCCTAAAACCCTCTATAGTACAATTAAAGGCTGTCAGGGATTCCGTGAACATGGGGTAAGGTAAGACGTTTGAGATAACAGAAAAATCTTGACCTGCTGCAGACATTCCAGAACTCTGAGTGTGGTAAGTGAGTGAAGACCTCAATCTTCACTTGCCTTTACCAATGTGGACTTTCACAGATGAACAAAGACGTATAATAGAGAACGGGCTATCACAAAATGGTCAGTTTCCCCTGTGGAACTGTCTATCTTTGTTGGGCACTTTATCTAAATTGGTGTCTGTGCATAATTGTTACAAGGAAAAGACGTTGTCTGCTCATAAACAAGTGTTGCTGTTCCTCACAAGGATTGCATGATTGCCCTAGGATCACCTGTTTGCCTGAATGTAGCCTGGCTTAGAGTGAGTGAAAATCAGGTTGTGACTGTTAAGAAGTATTCTCTGGCTCATAAAATTGCAAAGTCAGATTCTGTTAACATTTATGGTTCTCTCTTGTTACATCTCCCAGAGAAAACAGCATGTGAACTGGAAAGACAGTTGTGCCAATGATAGCAAACTGTAGTAATTAACATGAAGAAATAGTGTGCGCATCACTGATACTAGACCTGCTATTTGTGTGTGCGCATAAGTACTAGCCCCCCTTGGTAAACCAAGTCACATCCACATTGGTTGATTATGATCACACTTGTTACAATTACATTTATATGATTGCAATTGTTTTGTTGATGCACTTTCCAACTAAAACTTTAACAGTGTGTAAAAGAAAATCACATTGTGCGGATCACTGTTTGAAGATACGCTTCATTACTGTTAGTATAGCCTGGTAGATCGCTGCAAAATGACATGAATTTGAACATTAATGGTGTGCCTGTCACTGAGCTGGATTCCAATAGTAAATAAAAGTGTCCTCGTGTCTGAGCACTTGGAATGCCGTACTTTAGTAAGTACTAATAAGAGCTTCCCCAGAGAGTAAAAATGGCCACCACCAACAGAGCTCGTTTATTTCTGTAGGAGACAGACCTTGCTGTTATAGTGTGATGATGTTGAGGCTTGGGCAGAGTGAGCAGGTGAAGACCAGTGTTGCCAGGTTGGACAATTTCCAGCACAAAAGGGCAATATTTTTCCCATTTGTGTGGGAAAAAACCCAATTGCCGGTGCCTAATTGTTGGATGCCTATTAGCCTGTCATGCAGAATTTTTTTTGTGTGGCAGCGCCACCAGCAGCGGACGTGCACTCACTGGTCTCACTCTGAGATAGACAGCCACACAAAAGTCACCTTATCGATTCAGCAACGTGAGAACATATTAAATGGACTCACTAACTCCATCAATCATGCCTGTGTGCATCTGGCGGCGGTGGGCAGGACAGGGCTGCCCCTGCTGAGTGACAGCGAATGAGCATGCAATTCGCAGCGTGCGTGCAGCATTGATGCAACAGTGTGGGCTGTCAGTCAGTGTGGACTGTAGTCTGGAGGATTGTGAAAAATGGATACAAATTATTTATAATGTATTACTACAACACATGCATCAACCGGCAGCAGCACACGTATGGCTGGCTGTGAACTGCTACTAGGAGTGATGACAAAGATGGTTGCACAGTGCACCGGTCAGTGCACCCTGCACGCACAATGTACCACCCTAATTGGTGATGCGTCCGCCGTCCAATTTAATTGATAGAATCAGTGCTTAATTTGTAAATAAAAAGGTGCAGGTGCCCAGGCCCTCTGCCTAAACAAATGGCTGCTGTAATTAAATGTGCGAACACAGAATACTGAGGCAGCGTACTCCTGAAGCCATCTCGGGCCTCTTCAATCCATTTAAAGCCACTCCCTGACCCTTCAGCTCACTCTTGCAGCTTTCTGCTTTCTCCCATTGTGATGCTTTCCGTCTTTTGTTTCCAGCTGAACTTGGTGACCCATGGGCCTAGTGTCCTTGGGTGCCAGCTGGACTTGGTGACCCACGTGCCTGGTGTCCTTGGGTGCTAGCTGGACTTGATGAGCCTCATGGGCTTGGTGTCCTTTTTGCCAGCTGGACCTGGTGACCCTCACAGGCCAGGTGTCCTTGGTTTCCAGCTGGACTTGGTGACCCACGGGCCTGGTGTCCTTGGTGCCAGCTGGACTTGTTGACCCACAGGCCTTGTGTCCTTGGGTACCAACTGGACCTGGGTGCCTCTCACAGGCCTGGTGAAGGTTTGTGATGACAGAGTTATGGTTTTTGACTCGTAATGTAAGGGGGTTACCAGCTGAGCTGTGCAGTGTGTGCTTTGCAGGGCAGTTGAATAAAAATAAATCATTACCTATAGTTTGGGTATTACTTAAACCATTTTATCTGAAACCTTTTTGCATGTTTGGTAGCAGTCTATCTTATACTGCCTGTAATGCAAGTTTAACCTAATGACTTACATGTGCACAACACACAAACCACAATTCTCCATTGCACCAACCAAGATTTTATTCTGTCGCTTTTTGGTTACACACAGACCTTTCAGTGCATTTACTAATAGAGCTTCATAATATACAGTGCATGCCTCACACTCTGAAACAAGCGTATTGTGGCCTAGGATGTGGCTATTGCCCTGCTTTCTATCTACAAAGGAAGATAAACTATCTGCTACAAAGAGCTCCAATGCCAAAACAAGTGTCAAAGGGACTGCTGTGAACTTTTTCAAAGCAACGTTCAGCTTTCTGTCTCCAAACAAAAGAAAATAGAGTAGCAGCTACAGACTCCAATGTGAAAAGTTCTATCAAAGAAGGACTGTTGCGCACATATCAAAGATTTACGTGTCTTACCAAGTCTAGATTTACTACTTGTTCCAATTTGCTGCTCATCATAAGAAGTGAGTGACCATTTTTCCATGTTTAATTCAATTTGTAGTGTGTAATGCAATGGATAATTTAGGCACTGTGAGTTCCACATATTTGCTTAAAATAGAAACTTGATTTATGCTTTAAAATGTTTGCTTTAGCCTTCGATTGCATTATTTCAGTGTTAAAAGTTTGGGCTACTTTTTGGTCTGGGACCGGTTCATTTTGGGCTTACTTTGGGCTGGTCGTTCAACAGCTTTGGGCTTTAGAAGGCTTTTAAAATCTGGCAACACTGACAAAGACGCTCGAGCGCAAAGATGCGGGTGCTTGCTTCGCATAGAATGCTTGAGACAGGGCCTCGTGATAAGTTAGATCACCCGTTATAAAAGAATTTTTCAAATTAGAGTTATTTAATTTAAATGTCTATGCAATCCTTGCTTCATAGGTGCATATGCGCTGCCATAAATGTAACACACTTCCCTGTTTCAGTAGTGGTGTAATATTAAAAACTGTAATCCCTTCTTATACCGCTGGCGCGCCCTACTGCTCTGTTGCTCAGCCAAAAAAACAATTATGCCACGCTAACTGCATTAATCAAACACAGTATGCTTATCTGATAGATGCCAGGTGCACGATGAATCGGTATCTTTCTTGAATTTTTGTGGGTTCATTTACTGCTCTGCTCGCTCGTCACCATCAAAAAACGCGTAGTAATAACATGAAGACGCGTAGATAGCTTTGTTGAGGATATTCTTCTAGTTTATTTGTAAAAAAAAACGGAGCTGCAATATAACAGCAATCTCAGCCCTAAATTTGCTTGCAACTCTCGCCAGTTTAAAGAAAAACCCTTTTAGATCACCCATGCAGCATTCTATGGAACACTTCTGGAATAATGCTGAAGTAGTATTCCATAGAATGTTGAGGGCAGTAGATAGCAGGCACTACACAAACGTTTCATGTTTTCGAAGCCCAAATGAAAAACTGCTAAATATCACTTAGTACAGCTAAAATGTTGGCATTGAGCCTTTGCTGGAAACCACTGCAGCAGTGTCTGCACCAAAGACCTGTTATAAACTGAGCGTTCTGTGCTAGAATCCACCACAGGGCCCATCTGAGGACATTGCATGCCTTTGTCTTCCTGTCCAATGGGATGGGAGCTTTTTGTGCGCTCAAGCACTGTGACCAGGAGCTGCCTAAAAGAACTTCATTTATTTTTCAGACACTATTGGCACCCAGCTAGAACTTCCTTATATGTTCCTCTGAACCTATGACTAATGGTAGCATGCAGGATTTGGTGGTAGCCGGCTATCATCTGTAAATCAGCTGTTTTTTCTTTCCTCCAAACCTGAACATCTGGTGCCCTACTAAGATGCAGGATAGTCACTTGATTTCTGATACTGGACTCTCAGCTGAGAAAGGTTTTGAAAACCTTTAGTAAGTGGCCCTTCTGCCGTTTTGGGGTCATTGGCTTCTTAATGCCAAAGGCCTCCCTTATATTTGGAGGGACGCTTTTGATTTTTCCTCCAAGGTACACCTTGCAAGCCATGGTCCTGCTGAAAAGAAAAAAAAAAGTTTTTCTGGAGCACTGACAGAGGTCTCCCTGCACATCAGGAACATTTTATATTTCTATTTTGGAAACCAACCCCTATTTTGTAGGCTTATTTATGAAAAATGAAACCATAGCACAGCGGGCTTTCCTGATGTGGTGGCCTGCCATGCATTGGATTTTTGCTACATTTCTTCCCTCTGTGTCGGGGATAACACTTTGAGATTTTAAAAAAAGCCATCACAGCGGATTCCCTGTGTGTCATTCTTAGACAAGGGAAGCAGCATCTCTTCCTCCACCTCATTCTATAGTGCAACAATGTTGGGCATTTTAGACCATTTGAGTCCCACAATGTTGCTTTCTTCATGAACGGGGTTTTGGATGATAACTGATCATGACATGCTCTGACAGGAAACTTCTACATTCAAGCCAGGTGCCAACGTGCATGCCAGCGTCATCACAAAGGTGTTTATTGTGAATGCCTCAGTGGGCCAGTGACCTGTTTCCTGCAAGAACATGACTGCTCTCCATTACAGGGTTCCGCAGTAGCAATCTGATCTCCCCCCCCCACTTCCAGTTTATGCACCAATGCTCACTACTGAATCACTGCCTGTTCCAGCAAAAGAGACAATGGAAATCAATACAGTGACGGTTAAACAAACAGAAATCAATTTTGTGATCACTAAGGTATGCCATATAGGGATGGAGATATAAAAACCATCTGGGATGCCTTCACAGGAAGGCTTTGAGAGATGAGGCTGACAATAGGAGAAAGGAAAGGAATGCTGTGTGGACACTAGATAAACAAAAAAAAAAACCAATAAAATAAAAATATCTCATTTAATTGAGGAGAGTGTAGGAGGATGATGAATCCTAGATTAGTCTATTAGGTAAGTCTGCAGTTGAATTCAAATCATTGAATTTTGGGGAAGTGTTCTTAGATACTGTATGTATGTGGTATATATATGTAGTGCAAACATAGCCGAAAGGCAGCAGAGCACTGTAAATGGTCATTTGTTCTGATTATAGGTCCGGCCGTTTTCATTTTGTAGGGCAGTGTTCTAATTATGGAGCAATACGTAAGGGTTTCTGGCAAGGTATCAGCAATTCTGGTGTAGGCCTCTACAGTCTATATAGGAATTTTTTAATTATGTTTCAATGTAAGGGTAACAGTGGCCCGGTGAACTCACACTGTTGTGTTTGCAAACCCTTTGATTCGCTAAACCACAGGGATTATGTGCAATGTACTAAACCAATTATGCGAGTTTGTAAATATTTTTCGACTCACAAAATGGGTTTTGCTATCCATTCAGATTCATAATTAGAAGGGTGCATGAATGGGACACCCCTCATAATTGTAAGTTGCAAAGATATGTATCTATGGTTTGCCACTTTTGTTGAAGTCGCAAATCAGGGACAACACCTCAGAGAGAGTAGTAACTGATTAGCAAATGGGAAACCTTTAAGAATCATATCTGGTGACCTTAGAGAAGCAGCTAGAGGTCAAGCAGTATTACCAAACAGAAAACATTTTTTAAGCCACATCAATTCCTCAAGGAACTGCTCCTGCTTTAAATAAGTTTTGAAATAAGTCTACAACTTGGCAATGCTAACAAAGGGATGGTGGTCTACTATTCCCTGCAGACTAACATCCTTTCATTTGTAGCCAACCAAAATGTGGCACAAATAGCAAACAGCCTCATAAATAAACATTAAGCAGGTCGTCAGTGACCACTCCCTTTGATTCGAGATTTTGTGGGGTGACCTATTAGTATATAGATCACATTGCAAAACCAGAGACACGTAAGGCATCTTCCTATAAACTCTCAACACTGGCTAGATTCTTCCCCTC
The DNA here is from genome assembly GCF_031143425.1 of Pleurodeles waltl. Classification (NCBI taxonomy): domain Eukaryota; kingdom Metazoa; phylum Chordata; class Amphibia; order Caudata; family Salamandridae; genus Pleurodeles; species Pleurodeles waltl. The sequence goes on from NC_090440.1 coordinate 784,912,877, forward strand.
CTAAAGAAATCTACACTACACCCTGATGACCTTGCAGAGTACCAGCTCATCACTCACCTACCATTCATCAGCTAACTATCTCCTGCATGAATATCAGTCTTGACTTCAGATCACGCTGCAGTACAGCGACTGCAATCTTACACATCACAGATGATGCCCTCTTTACCACAGATAAAGATGCTGCCTTAAACTAATGTACCTCTTAACTACCTTTCACACTATTGACCATTCCACTCTGAGAGGCGCACTAGACTCTTGAATACTTTATGCCCTGATTCTGTTGAGTAAGGGTTGCCCTTGTTTTTTAACAAACTACTTACAGATAAAAGCAGCAAGACGCACCAAAATGCAGACAATACATAACTCTACTTAAAAGTATCCTCTGTTTCAGGCATCCAACACCTCAAACTATGCTTATGCATCAGCTAGACCTGGGTGTACAGCGACTACCTGAAGATTAACCCATCCAAGACCAAATTCCTGTTATTTGCCAAGAACGATAAACTACAAACAGTACAAAACTGGATCAATGACCTGAACCTTCATGACTTTGAACCCCAGCTTTCAATGAATGCCGAGTCATTTGGATTCAACTTGGACAACAACCTCACCTCACCTGCAAGGAACACATTACTAAAAAAACAAAGATGGCCTGGTAGCAGCTCTGTCTTCCAGAAACCTACTACAGAAGTGCTGCCAAGCCCTCGTTTTCTCACATCTCAATGGTGGTAATGTCCCTTACTTCACACTGATACCTCTTAGGGGCACCCTACAATCTGCATTATGCCTCATCCAGAGCCTTAAGAAACATGATCATATCACCCCCACCATGATGGAACTCCGTAGGCTCCCCTTACTGGCCTGCACCATCATTAAAACCAGCTGCATCATTTACAAAGCTATCATGAGCAGTACCCCTGCTTACCTTGAAGAGAAGCTTACCATCGCTGGGTGATTTCACCACACACACAGCCAGTACACCATAAGACTTCAAACTAAGAAGTTAAAAAAAGGAAAACAACATAACGTCAGGCCATTTCCATCTATGATGCAGGATTTCAAACTGCATCTCTGTATCCATCAGCACTGCCCCAATGCTGCTCCAGTTTATAAAAAAAGTTAAGACTCACCTCTTTAAAGAACACCACATCATAATGCATTAACCATCCACAACCCAGATTCCTTTCCTCTTACTTGTTATCTTTATGCTTTTCTCTGACCATGTGAAGGTAACCACTGCCTTTTGGCTAGGTTTATGCTACATCGGTACCATATACATACATCAGAACCCTGTTCAGAGGGCCGTGGAGAAAGACGGAGCTACTGGGCCCAACCATGGGATTGAGGCCTTTTTTTCCTGATGTCCCGGAGCCCGACTGCCTATGGATCCTGAACACGTGGGCCTGGTCCCCTTTCAGCATTTGACTTTCAGTGGTAGCATGGGTTGAGTAGTCCAAGGCTTCACATGGTGGTGGGAGGTAGACAAAAGGGGGTGAACACAGGCTCAGAACTCAAAATATGTTCAGCCGAAGCAGTAAATAAATGATTGTCCAGTCAGATACTAGCTTTTATGAAAAAGGAGTATTTATGTACGAACACAAAGTAAAATACAGAATATAGAATTCACAAGCAATACACACAGTCCCTTGAGGTCAGGGCTCTAATGTTTTTTAAATTGGTCGTGAGTCCCACTCCCCTCCTACTAGAGGTAATGGTTATTCACCATTCAGTATAGATGACATTTAGGTTAAGCCCCACTGGTAGCTGGAGTATCAGGAGTTCTACTCCAACTCTTTATTAAAGTCAACAGTGTTCCAGCGCTATACAGCAGGCATGTTCCCCCGAGGCCATCTGGCCCATAAATTAGTCTTACCCACACCACCGGGATCTGAAAGTCCAGAGTCTGTGAGCATGCTACATTCATGGGTGCTGAAGCTCCAGTAGCTGTCTCTGCTAAGTTCTTAGCATGAGGCCAGGGAGGGGCAGCAGTCAGATGTCCTTGAGTTCCTCAAACGCAGTCCTGTGGAGGCAGTATCCAGGGGGTGTTCTCAGTGCTCCTTCGATGCTCATAAGTTTCCTGGGATTCTCCCCACAGGTGAGGGTGGTGGGACACACTCCGTACTGGTCCTTAATTGGGGCTTGGTCCTGTTTGGGTCACTACAGTGGGCTCCTTCTCACGCCTTGCTCCTTCCCTTGTCTCTGTGCCACCCCCAGGCATACGGGGTCACTGTCCTCGCACTGTACAAGGGCTACAGCCCGATCAGCACAGCAGCAATCTTCATGGTGGCCCCACTGGCATACAGGGTCGCCAACTTCGCTTTACGCATGGACAACTGTCCAATTGGAATGGCAGTAATTTTCACGGTGCCCTCAACTGGCACAAGGGGTTGCCAACTTCATTCCTGCACAAGGGTGATGACCAGATCAATGCAGTGAAGTTCACACCTCACTTCACAGCTCCTCTTCTCTCGCATAGAGATGTTGCTAAATTTTCCCTGCACAGGGCAACAACCCAATCAGTGCAACAGCCATCTCGCCACAGGGATCCAATCACCTGGATCCCCTACTGGACATTGCTTCCTCCAACACTCTCCTCATCCTCACATGGTAAACTGGTGTTGGTAAGCAAGCAGGCACGGATGCTCCAGGCTCTAGGGACAGGTGGTCTTGGAGTCCATGGGTGATGTCCCCTCACCCAGCTGGGAGATTGGCAAGCCTTTGCTTGCATTCAGAGATGCACATACACCCATCACATGCATATAACACACACACACTGCACAGCCCTACATCTCCCCCGTTTTGGCCATTCACAGGCACATATGCAACCAGCACATGATTTTAACACACAGACCCTGCATCAGTCCTGTATTGTACCACTTACAGATACATATACACCCAGCACAGCACACAGGCAGTGTGCAGCACTATACACCAAACCAATGTAGGCCAAGGGTGAGCTAAGAACACAGTAGCGGAACTATAAATAAGTGAGCAGGTAGGCCTCACGCCAGTGTCATGGGTAAAAGGGCCTGTTCACTCCTATGATCACTACACAGCATGATGCCGTCACCTAATTCATGCTGTTTAGCTTCTGGCAAAGGCAGTAGACTTTCATCACCATGAGGGTAGTGCTTTGGGCACCTCTTCTGGTCCAAAAAGACTGCAATCCATGAGACAGACGTGTTGTGATGTACCTGCATGATCTGTGTTCGCCCATAGCAACAAGAACCAACATCAGGGATCTAGGCATCCTTAAAGTTGGGGCACTCAGGACAGGGGTGCACCCATCACCATGCAAGGGAGTTTTCCGTCCCAACAACATTCATTAGTAAATATAGGTTGTAAAAAGTCTGTGCATATTTGTGACTACTTTTTGCAATCTATCACTTACCACACCAGGCCCCAGTAAAGGCATGCTAAATGGTAAATCGCACAGATATCTTGCAAATGAGACATGATGTGTCTGTAATTTAACCTATAAATTACCAGTTTTCCACTTCGAATTCAGGTCCTGAAAAAAACATTTTTGAATGCGGCTGGAATGGCTTTTATTATTTAGCCTGCTTCTGGGTGAAATGATTGATGTTTTCCAGTGTCTCTTCGGAGGCACTGCGACTCGGCCTGACCTCTAGCCTGCTGTACTCTAGCTTTTCTTGATACTGAACCCTAATGTACCATTCTAATTATAGATACTTCCGCCTTACTTCTTGGATCGTGGGCTCTAACTGCTGCATTGCATCATGGAAGCCGATGCATTAAATTGTCTTATATCCTGGACTACAGAAAGAAGGCACACATGACATGAAGCCATTTTTTCCTTGTCAAATTCAGTTTTGTCTGCACAGGGACGCAGTGTGCCGCAAGTGCAGTGGAAGCGGAGCCCAGAGACCTAACAGTGCCTACTGTGTACCCTGATTATTGCAGGTCCCAATCACAAAAGTTGTACCCAACTCAATATGTAAACAACTCGATGCGCGTAAACTTTGACCTTTAGCCTATTCACAAACATACTAGCTTTTTTCTTTGCTATAAATCTCAGACGTATGCATGTCACAAATATACGCAGGGTAGTGTATGTAACTTGTGTCTGTTTCTGTACTTGTTGTCATACATAAATTACACAAGCCATAATCTACCGATGTCTAGAGTCAAGAAAATCGCTGCAACTCATTATTGATTTGTATACTTTTCAACACTTTTCTAATACATACTTCTCCTTGCACACATCTTGTTAATGTAGTGATTGGTGCGCTTTCTCCTCAAGCTAGTTTTCCCAGTAGTTTAACAGGTGCATCCAAACAATTTTGTGAAAGTTCCTAAAATCTACCACTTGTTAACATTTGCAAAATTCCATAACCTGTCCTGTGCGACGGCCCTTTTCCATAATTGTCGCTTATACCTGAAACATCTTACATTGTGACTTTAGATTTGGTTGTATGTATGTTCGCTGGGCTAGGGACGCTCATCACTTTAGAGTAATTCAAATTACTTGCTTGTCAAATGTAAAATCACAAAGTTGGTTAGCTCTCCTTCCTCACAGAAGTGGCCTTAAGAAGTTACATCCACACATTTTAACCTAATTTCAAAACTGCATATTCATAAAAATTACAGTGTCATTCCATAGAAACATGATGGAGGGAGTCTAATCTCACAGCTTTGTGGTTTTGTTACAACCATGCTTTTTCATGGGAGAAACAGAGGAATGGCAAATCAGATGTTCGGTGCAAAGTCTTAGGAACTGATTTAGAGTTTGGTAGATGGGATGTAAGTAACTACATTTTATTATTAGCACGATTATTTCAAACCAACGCCAACTCAACGCATCACGTCTGTGAGCTATAGTACACACAAACACGTATGCATTGATGTGATTAAAACAGGCTATACAAACTGGCCAGGCAGGTTTACCCCACCTGTTTTTTCTAAGATTTACAATAACCAAAAAAATTGAGGACGGATCCTCCTTAACACTTAAAAACAGATCAAAAAAACAGATCAGGGTCGTTGAAAAAATGACAGTTTTACAATGACTAAACAGTATTGAATATCTTCCGAAGACTGGTGGTGCTTGGTTACACCACATGCTAGATGTAGAACAATGACGTCGCTACCAATCTTGACTTTGCGCCACACTTGCCGCTACAGATTCAGCCATATTTGACAGAGATTTGCACGCCTGCATCATAAGCTTCATCCCCCGGCAGGCAAAAGGAATCGAAAAGCCACTTAGCCAGATGATAACCGCTGGTCTGCATGTGCGTATGCCAAGGGCCATAAAGAAGTGTTTCAAGAGTATTTTCCTTTGCTACTGCAGTGCTGGACATACACAACAAAGACGCGCAAGAGGCTCTTGTTTGTACCCACAAAGACAACACGCTTCCGACCCGAATTGCTGTTTTCAGGAAGGAATTATGGGGGTCATTCTGACTTCGGCCCGACAGAATACCGCATCGCGGTCAAAAGACCGCCGCGGAAATTCTGAGTTTCCCGCCAGAAGGCCGCCCGCCCACCCAGCGGGAAACCCCCTTCCACGAGGATGTCGGCTCCGAATGGAGCCGGCGGAGTGGAAAGGGTGCGACGGGTGCAGTTGCACCCGTCGCGATTTTCAGTGTCTGCTATGCAGACACTGAAAATCTTTGTGGGGCCCTGTTAGGGGGCCCCTGCAGTGCCCATGCCATTGACATGGGCACTGCAGGGGCCCCCAGGGGCCCCACGACACCCGTTCCCACCAGCAAGGTTCTGGCGGTCAAAACCGCCAGAACCAGGCTGGCGGGAAGGGGGTCAGAATCCCCATGGCAGCGCTGCCTGCAGCGCCGCCATGGAGGATTCATCAGGCCAGGGGAAAACCGGTGGGAAACCGCCGGTTTCCCTTTTCTGACCGCGGCTTTACCGCCGCGGTCAGAATTGGCCTGGATGCACCGCCAGCCTGTTGGCGGTGCATCCGCGGTCCCCGGCCCTGGCGGTCTATGACCGCCAGGGTCGGAATGACCCCCTATATCTTTGGTGGCAATGGGTAGATGGGATTCTTGGTCACAAATGTGGGGGTATCCCATCCACCATACTACAAGTGCTATAAACTGTATAATGTACTTGTAACACAATGGATAGAATCTCTGTCACTTTGTGACACTGTATTTAAAGGAGAGCTTCTGAAAGCTCAAACCAGACTGAGCCAGAAGCCTGGCTACCACGCAGCCTAAGGTCCCATTTAAACCTCAAGCCCAATACAGGCTTTTTAACGTGGCGTCTGCCTGCCACCCTCACTCTACCTTCGTGTGCAAAGAGGTAAAAACAAAGCATTAACATCTGAGGTAAAAAGGACAGCCAAATAGATACAGTTTACATGGCTAACATATATACAAAGTGAAACCGTATAATCACAACTTTCCTGCTTAAATAAGTTGTCTGATCTTACTCAAATACTTTCCTTTCCTTCTCCTCCTGTTTGTATACTATTGCATATGAAAGCACCTTCAAATAGTAAGTTCTGAATACCAGCTGTACAAAAACCTATTGTGTTTGATTAGACTATAATTTTGTTCAACATTTCTTTATTTGGTTTTTAATGTTTCCATCTAGTGCATAGCATATCACCAGCATTCATGCTCTAGCTATAAGTAACTGGTCTACATAAGGGGTTCACATAACAAACTAGCTTGCGTCCATGTTCATGAATGGCACTGTCTCCGAGGTTCGGGGAGGGAGCAGAAAAGTTTCCAAGTTCATATTTTAAAACTAGCACTTTTAAAAAGTGCTTGTCTGTGCGGATCTATGAGGTAAGGTATTGGTGTCATAGCTTCACTTTTTTAATTTGAAAGAGATTTTATCATATTTTGTATGATGCTTGTTGTATGATTTACACAGCAAACATTGTTAGGACCCAGCTTTTGTACGGCTAAGAGCCAAGCCAAACTCTAAAGTAGGCCCTTAGTAATCATTCTTTAGGCTACACTGGTCTTTTTCATCTTAGTATATCAGCATTATTTTGACTTGTGTGGTTACTGAAGAAGACTGCTTTGACTGCTACTGCTGAGACACCCAGTTCAATTTTTCCTTTTGACATCAGTGCTGCAGACAGTTACTTACACCAAAGACCACCTTGCGTCTATTGTCAGGACTTCTTTGGGTACGAAGATCCTAATTCCAGAGTACCTCGCAAGACTTCTTTTTTGCCGTTTCCAGATACTATCCATCACCAGTAGTTAACTAATAGGTCTAGATTTCAGTTCTGTCACTACCTCAACATTGTTGTTTGGGGTGCAATGGAATATGGTCTTTTACTGTTGATGTGAAATAACCAGGTAATATTATGTTATATTGTTTTGTAGAGTGCACTAATCACAAAAAAGGGTATCCAGGTGCTTGGGTAGGTGTGTAGTCCCAAGGTGTTTATATGAAGAGCCAGGTTTTCAGCTTCCTGTGGATCTCAAGAAGTGAGGAGGAGGCTCTGATGTGTTGAGGGAGGTCGTTCCATTTCTTGAGTGCTGTGTAGGAGAATGAGGGACCTCCAGTTTTGATTTTGCAGATGCTGGGAGTGTGTGCAAGTGCTAGTGAGGCAGAGCATAGGTGTCTGGTGGGTTGGTGAAAGTGTATGCGGCTATTCAGGTATTCTGGTCCTGTGCTGTGTAGGGCTTTGTATGTGTGCATGAGAAGTTTGAATTGGCTGGTCTTGTGAACAGGGAGACAGTGAAGCTTCCTAAGGTGTGGTGTGATGTGGGTGCGGCAAGAGAGGTCGAGTATGAGTTTTGCAGCTGGGTTCTGATTGGTCTGAAGTCTGTGTAGGTAATATAACTATATCTAGAATCCAAAGAGTATACACACGTTTACTTCTTGAGTTGTTACTGACTGTAGGCTACATTTCAACTTCTGCAATAACTGGATTCACAATTTGGCAAAACAATACAGAAGAAACAAATATTGTATCAAAGACTCATTACCTGTATCTTCTTTAGTAGTCTTGTGGTCTCAGACCAATGCTGTCCTCTGTTCCTCATTCCCTGAGATGTGTCTGGGACCATTTGTCAGTCCAGAAGATGTCTGATGCAGCCACCTCTTTCTCTCTCTCTCTCCTTCTAGCGCTCTCTCTCTCATTCTCTCTGAACCCTTTCTCTCTCTGCAGGTCATCCCTTAACACTGATTCAGAAAGGCTTTGCAAACAGCTCCAAGAGGAGAGCCTGGAACACTTGTCTGCTGTTCCTTCACAGCAGGCAAGATACATTAGTGGCCATTTAAATCTGGATAATAGAACTGTCAGGAAACTAATTGGAAATACCATTCAGGGGCTAAAAATATGACCTCTCAGGTTTGCAATTGGACATGCCAAAAAAATATACACATCTCATGTCAAGTTCCCACTGCATATTTGGTATTTGGTTTTTCTAATGGAAGCACCAATTATTTGGTATTCTTGTTTCCCATGAGGACCTACACAAGACCATTTAAGCCATGTATTGTGTTCTGTTGGCTGAATATGGGGTCCACAGTCATCACGGTTACTTCCCCTACAAAGAAAGACATTTCACAACATATATTCTACTGGGTTACTTTAATGTATGAAGACAGAAAAAGTACCTAATCAGGGTATTCTTTAAAAAGTTATCATTCTGATTTGTAATTTTCGTAATCAATAAAGTGTGAGCTCTAGTGTCTTATGAAATGTTACCCCTGGCTTCAGCAAGGGACCTAAGTAATTTTTTGGACTAGAGACAGTATGAGCACATATATGAAGTCAACACAATAAAATACCTCACTTAAAAAGATAAATATTGTATGCAGTTAAAGCACTTGTCTGTTTCTGATTATAAATTCCACTGCAGTTACAAGAAAGTACCTGTGATAATTACCAACAGTATTTCAGTCCAGCTGAGCCAGTCAAGAGAACTGCATCAAACAATGACCCCAACAAATGTTGCAGGTTCCAATATGTGGGTGAACCCTATTTCCACAAATGATTTAGTTTACATGTTTGACAACGCTCTTTCTCCATTCTTTGCAGTTCTTTGTGTATCATAGATGTGATCAACTAGTACAAATAATTCATTTTTAACTACCAATTACTGTAGCCCAGTCCAGGAATGGGAATGAGCACGAGCAAAACATTAGATATTTTACATTTTAATATTGTATTTGTTTTTCCATTGACTTCTGTGCTGTCACACATTTTGGTCTATGACAACAAGTGTTTTTTGTACTTAGGTTGAAAAACATAAATCTTCATAAGATTTCAAAGTTAAACATTTGGATATTAAGTTTGAAAGCAATGAAAAGCTTAGGGAATGAGTATGACTGAACTGAAATGTTTGGGAGCGGTAAATCACTTAAAATAGTTAAGTGTTATAAAACCGACAGGGGAAAAATAAAGAGATGAAATTTCCACATTCTTTGCGTCTCTCACTTATCAATAGATGCTAACATTGCAGTATGAAGATGCAAAGCATCACATATTTTAATGTGAATCTAGCACATAATGTTAAGAAAATAGTCAGGTTGCCGTCTGGGAAGCTGATGGAAACTTTGTCTTGTTAAGATTTGATTTTAAGAAAGTTGTAAGTCTATGTTAATATACAGACAAATATTTAGCGATACTGCAGGGAACATTTGATAAACCCTCAAGTCTCAGATTGTATTACAACTACTTATGTTGCTCTCTTGAATCCCCTTTTTTTGGCTGAAGTAAGGGAGACTCTTCCAGATAGCCAAAGTGACACCCTGCACAGGCCGTCTATATGAAAAGTGTCAGGTGCCTTCTTATGAGTCCCAGGTGAGAGAATAAAAGGATAAAGAAACTCTGAGGAAATCTTGTAGGTCTTGGGTGAAAATAAAGATGACTATTGAGGTGAATAGCAAGGCACCAAACTCCAGTTGATATCAGGAAATAGACAAAAAACACAAGCAAATAATCCAGAAACAGAATCCAGCCCATTTTGCAAGAGGCAAAAATTTAGGGACAACATTAATTGACTAGGGATACTGACCAGAAGACATCTTGTTGAACTTTGAATGCCTCATACAAAGCTCATCACATGCAATATATATTAAGTACCTTTGTCAGAAATCATAGTTTGAGGAAACACATGAAGTAAAAAATATCAGTCAAAAAACACAGTGCCATGTATTCAGCTGTTGGTAATTTGAACAGAGTAGTAAAATGGAACATCTTTGAAAAGATGCCTACTGTATCCATAATAACACAGTATCCTTCTGTAGGTGAAAGATCTGTTATAAAATCTGTAGAAATTGTATGAGAATGCTCAGGAGCCTATAGTAACAGCTATAAATATCCAAATGTATGCTTCGCACCACAAATGGGGCAGGCAAGAACATATTCTTGTACATCAGAATAAAGAGTTGACCACCACAAGGATCATGTTAAGGATTAATTATATGCTGCATGTAAGTAAGTGATGACTCATGATAAGACACCCACCAACAAATTATTTGAACTAGGTATGTAACTGAAAGTAAATATACTAAGTAAAGAAAAATGACCATCTGTCTTCACAACTATTCCTGCACTGATGATTTCACAAACGCTCCAAATTCTGACTGTTCAATTTAAATTGCAAATGTTTCTTTAGTACCCATCAACAGATGTCTCCATACATAAAAAGCTATCTTCATGGCTAAAAGTTCCATTCTAGTGCTGAGTAGGTCTCTTTTGCAGGGTAAATAAAACCTTAAAAATAGAAAAAGTACATTCACCTTTCGCAATGAAAAGAAAGCCCTTTACTGCCAGGACAGGGAGATCGACCCTCCTCACACAGGCAGGCAGCTGGTCTCAAATTGCTGTGGCACAGACAGTCTCTTTTACACAAAATCACACAATGCTTTATTACAAGACAGTAAATAATGATTGACTGGCAAGTCAAAGATTGAAACAGAGAAACACCTCTGCCTCCATAACCCCTTTACTTTAAACTATTCTTCTGCAAATTATTCACTTTAACAATGCTCGGCAAACTAGCCATTCTTCACTCTTGAATGCATACATGTCGGCAGCAAATACAATTTTAATACTAGGTGTGCCATATCCTTGTAACCCTAGAACCTCAGTGTAGTCTGAGCTGATCAGATTTCCTGCAATCATTGTCTAATCAGGTTTACATTCTATTTGGAAACATGACGTTCGTGCCAATGAGCCTGTATGCCTAAACTCATGAATACCCATGTATCTGCTAAACATAAGTTAGCTTTTAACTGCAATCTTTTCAGGTTACTTATTTCACTGTTCTCAAAATGAACTTTTCAACTTATTCCGGTCAGCTTTGGATTTAGGCTTGCGGTGCTTTCTGCAATTGTCTGTTGTTGCGTTATATTTTCATGTGCATTTTCTCAATTTCTTGTAACATCCCTTAAGGCTTTCACAAAAAAATTAGATAATTAAAAGACAGTATGTTCTTGTCCATCATCTTCTTGTTCTTGTAACAGAATTGCCCCAAGTGCTCTTTCAGATGCATCTGTTTGAGAATAAACTTTTTAGAGGCAACAGTATTATGTTATGCGTGGCTCTAATAAGGAGCCTCTATTGTTAATCTGAGTTTCTGAATCTCATAACCCACTGCTATGTCATAGTAACAACTGATAACAAAACTGGTTACCCACTGTTGTGATGTCATAAAGGCCTTCCAGGCTAGGCTAAGAACCCTCCCTGGGAGCCACGCAGCACAGCACTGCTTGGCTGCTCTGACAGAAAGCTAAAAGGGCAGCAGCAGTATTGGGAAGGAAGGCAGGTCGAGGTGGAGGGGGTCGATCAAGGATGGCAAGTATGTTTTTTTTAGCCTTGGAGATAGGGATACCTAACGGAGGCCCTGTTGTGTACAGCTCCATCATTACCCCTCTGCTAGGACTCTGTGCACTTTACCACCGCTAACCAGTGCTAAAGTGCTTGTGATCTCTCCTCTAAACATGGTAATATTGGCTTATCCCCAGTTGGCATATTCAATTTAGTTTCAAGTCCCTAACAAAGTGGTACTATGTGTACCCAGGGCCTGTAAATGGAATACCACTAGTGGGCCTGCAGCACTGATTGTGCCACCCACTTAAGTAGCCGCTTGATCATGTCTCAAGCCTGCCATTGCAGATCCTGCGTGTGCAGTTTTACACTGCCATTTCGACCTGGCAAATTAACCCTATTGCTAGGCCCAAACCTTCCTTTTTATTATATGTCACCCCTAAGGTAGGCCCAGGGCAGCCCAGAGGGCAGGATGAAATGTATTTAAAAAGCAGGACCCATACTTTTTTTTACGTTTTCATGTCCTGTTAGTGAAGAACTTGAAATGTTGTTTTTCACTACAGCAAGGCCTATCTCTCCATATGCTAACTTTGGGATTACCTTATTACATCTTATAAGTGTAACTCACAATCTGGAAGAGATAAAGCTTTTAAGTTTACTGTCTCTCTGGAATCAGAATTTAAAATCACAGCTTATAGTGAGGTTGAATTTTAAATTGCAATTCTGAAAATGACATTTTTAGAATGTTGCATTTTCTTACTGTAGCAATTTGGTGTCTGCTGCCTGTCTGTGATCACTTGTCTGGGGTGGGTGACAGCTGGGCTTTGTGCATTCTCCCTAGTCAGCCACACACAATGGGAGCTTAGATGTGACTTGATGGGCCATCCTTGGAGTATGGGAAGAAGGGGCTAGGCACCCCTCGCTTACACCTGAATAGGCCATGTCCTGTCTGTATAACCACCGCCAGAGAGTCTGGAGCCAGGGCACGGAGGGCACAAAGGGCATTATCTCTGTGCCCTTCAAAGGCCTATCTTTCAAGTCTCCCCTACTTCAAAGGCCCAACTGGGTATTAGTACTGGATCTCTGACACCACTACTTCAGTTCACTTCTGTACTTGCGAGGGACTCTCAGAGGACGGCCTGCCTTGAATCCTCAGAGGCCAGCCCTGTTGTTGAACCCTGCTTCTACACCTGCACCAAGGACTACCAGAAGTGACTCCACGATCTAGTTTGCTGGCTCCTGTTCAGAACCACAAGGATATAACAGGCTCCTACCATCTTAAACCCACACCTGGACCCAGCCTGAGTGAGCCCATACACTCCTATACCCTTGGTTGTAGTGCTAAAGATGACCAGATGTCCGCGGTTGGCACTTATATCTTTTAGGTGCTATTTTAAACCTTAAATTTTACAAATTCATAACTCTCCTGATTGAAATTATGTCATTGTGGTGTCAAATAATATTTTAAGATTTACTCTATTTTTTCTAAATTGGTTAGCGTCATGTTTTCACTTCATTACATTTTGTGTGCTACATAAATACTTTACAAGGTGCCTCTAAGATATGCCTGGCTGCTTTCTGTGCCAAGCTACCCAGAGTTAAGCACAGGTTAATTTAGTGAGTTTTGCGGTTCACCCTGCAAGGGACTATACCTGTCACTTTACCAGGGTTCACACCCCAGTCAACCAACAACCTAATTTCTCACACTATACATAACATCAAATTATAGATGGTTAAAAAGTGAATTACAGGATTTTTTTCACTTCGGGGTGCTGAGTGACATCAAAGACAACTAAAGCTTGGCTCTCGTTGTCTATTTCATGTCACTCAGAACCCTTCAGTGACAAAATCCACATAATTAACTGTTACTCATCTGTAATTCTGTTTATTGGGGCTGGAGTAAACATCTGTATGAGTGCATTAAAAGTTTGTGTTGGCTTGATTGTCCCTCAAAAAGCCTCTTGTCATATTTGCCCTTTTCAAAACACAAGTAGTGAGCAACATTCTTGAAATATATTGATAATAAAAGTTGTGAATCCACGGAACCTTTGAGTTTCATTGACATTAGTAGATGAAGGTCAATCCAGAATAGCTGAAACCATCTTAGGATCCACAGACAGGCCAGAAGAATTAAATTAAATTCCAAGATACTCACCTCTTTTCCTCTCAGACTCACACTTCTCAGGTTTATAAGACAAATGATGTTGCTGAAGTCACATAATACCAACCTCACATGTTCTTGATGTTTCTCTAGGTTTAAAAAAAAAACCAAGAATATCATCAAGCAATACCTCAGAAAATATTCACTCAATAAAATGCAGAAAAATGGAAGGGCCATTACACAAGCCAAATGGAGTTACACAATATTCAAAATATAAGGCTAAGGAACTTGACCTTTCTTAAGTATGCATAGTAAAGGTGACCCAGCAGGTGATGAAGGAGATGAAGACGGTACAATTAACCCATTTTGTAAATTTGCCTCTAAATAAGTCTGTGGACTCTCTTCCTCAGTTAAGGAATAATACTTCAGGATGAAATACACACACCATGCTCTACTCATTTGGCACAATTGTATTCCCTATGAGGAGGAAATGAACAAAATGTCAGTTTATCAAAACCTAGAGAAAATGCATGGTACAGCAGGGGCACTGACATAACGTTAATCACTGTTAAACTGGATGTAGAATCCTTTATCTCATCACTCTGTGCCCAATAACTCTCTGAGGCAGAACACTGATCATGACAAAACTGTAATAACAAAGATATTGCTTGAGTAGGCACACTTAATTTTGGACTATGCCTCTTTAACAATGGAATTCAAAAATTGACTGCATAACTAGAAGAGGCATTAATGTATAAAGTTATTATTTCTTTATGATCGCAAAATGAGACTTGCAGAGGAGAAGAGGCCTCTGGCATTGGTCCTGAGGTTAATGGTGAGCCAACAACAGTTTGATTCACTTCAGAAGTCTTTTTGCCTCTCTTAGGAATGTTATTTCACTGGTTCAGCCCTTATTAATGAACACTCCACAGGCATCACTGTTGATAGATATTAACAACCTTTTCCTATTCTGTTATCATATCAATTGGTAGAAAGAACAAATGATTATCAGTATTATTTATAGAAGATCTAATATAAGAAAGCCAACACTCTTCTGCCGATTTAATACAGGTCTAAATTAAATTTCCAGTATAACAACAATATTGACACAACCAGCACTCCTTTCAACGTTCAGTCAAAGGACCCTTCACAGCTCCTACTTGCATAGGCAATGATCCGCTGAAATTTCTGATTGACCAGATGTGGAAACTTTAGGTAAATTAAAGTTTTTTGTTTTCTTTCATTTCCCTTTTATTCTATAATTCGATCAGCATCGTTAGATGAATAAGTTAAGAAGATAGGAGGAGAGTCATCTGAGGTCTATCAAGCAGGTAGTTTTCCACTGCTAATTGACAATAACAAATCACACAACTCCATACAGCCACATACTTTAATACATCCTTTCCAACTTGCAGAGTATTGAACAATACTTCCTTAGCAGAGTAATCCGCACCAGGAGATTCAAATGTCTTCTTAAATGTTAGTAAAGAGGTATCATGTCTTCAAACAAGCATCTGAATTCAGTGCTGATCCACTAAGACAACTAATGTGGAAACTCATGTTTACGTGGACTTTGCCTTGCCTAAACTGTAGTGTGAAAAGCAAAATGCACAGTGAGAGAATTAAAAAATGACCTTAACTGCACTGGATGCTTAAAAAACACGAGTGCTTGCAAACATTATTGAGATGCCTGAAGACTCTGACACTAAGATCTGCTTTAGCTCCAAATTCTCAAAGCAAAATTGTTGTAACTCATGTGTGGGTCCTGAGAAGGGTGCTTAGCATTACAAAAGCTAAGAAGTTGCTCATGTCGGAGTCTGTGAAGGACTTGATCCAGAGAAAATCTGTTGAGTCCCCTTCTTCATTGCTCAGGGAAAGGACATCTCCTCCAAATATTCACGGTTCCACCCAGTACTACATAGTATACTTAAAATGGTCCCTGGTAGAAGACAAAACATAAAGGGAAAAAATCCTCCTTGGCAACCTTGTAGGCCTTGATTGAAGATTAATACTGAAGTGATTATCAAGGCAGCAAACTTTCCCATACATCAGAAAACGGCCACGCAAGGGCATCGAGAAGTAGAATCCTGTAGAATTTCCAACTTCAAGAAGCAAAACATTTGGGAGAAGAGTAGCAAGAATGGCGGAAAAGAATGCAATGAAAAATAAGAAAAACTACTGCTTTGCCACACATTCTTCACTTGGAAATGCCTCCTTACATGTGATTCAGACGTGAACTGCAATCAGAGGAAATGGCTCAACTTAATCTTGGATTTGGAACATCTCCTAGACAAACCACAGTCATAGGAAAGACAAATCAAAAGACTTTCTCTGGCTATTTCCTAAATGTAATACTTTTAGTTTAGTAAACAAAGAAGAGGCCCCTGTTTGGCATCCTTCATTCCACCCTGAATTTGCAGCCCCAACCCACTTTTTAAGCAGGATGCTCGAGGGAGGTCATGGGACACCCCTTCAAATGACTTTGAGCAAGGCTCGACTGCAAACCAAATCCAGCCCTGGCAGAAAGGTTGAACCCAGTCCCACACTGCAGGAGACAACAACTTAACCTAGGCAAGGAGGCTTGCTTGGGTCATAGCAGCCCATCCTAATCTAAAAGCATCCTCCTAACCCTGCAGTGCACTGGGGAAATGTCCAAGTGGGAGAATAGCCAGGCTGGCCCTAATTGTAAGTGCAGCGTGTCCGAGCAGTCCAGGCATTGTTGAATCTCAGCCATGTTTTCTGCAGGGCATCAAAGAGTGTGCATGTAGTCTGTGGTAATTCATGGTCAGTTCTTTTGGCACAGTTGTAACAGAACCATTTGATTGTCAGTTGTAGGGTTTGGGATACATTTGATGTCTAGTTCTGATTATGTGTAAAAGTGATAATTTGTTTTTTGTCTCAATACCTGTGCATTTTTTTTGTTCTTTTGCCCTTTTTTGCATATATACATGTGCATGTATTATGCCGTTTTGTTGCCTAAGCAACAATCACATTCATGTTTTATTCTGTCTTTTGGAAGACATTATCTACTGATCTCATTTATTGCTACATGGCTTTGTTTGAATAAGAAAACAGTACATTGATTCTTACTTGAACAATTTACTACTCATCTAAATTCGTATTATTCATAATATAATTGTTTTCATTGATATTACAGTGAACTATCATTGTTATTTGCTATGTTTAACCGTGGTTCCTGTTAGGTTTATGTGATAGCTCCTATTACATTAAAATATTAGATGCGGGTCTATAACTAACAGAGTCCATATCGAATGTCTTAAATTCCTCCAGTTCATTTTGTAGTGTTCGGAGGTAAGTTAAGAATAATAATGGATTCTATGGACAGCTACCATTCTTTAGTAAATAGATCTAAGTTGTATTTAGTGATCAAGTTTTAGGGGGTGATTTTGTTTTTAATTGCCTTCTTGTCATTCAGGTGTATTGCCTTTAGTTTATTAATAAAAGATACAGTAAATTTAAAAGACATTATGGCTAATGTTGTGGCCTTGCACACAGGTGCCATCTTTCCGGAAGAGATTCTGTCTCAGATTAGAATGATCTCTAATGTCGAACTTTCAATCAACTCACGGGTACTTCTCCTGGGTAAGAATAGCGAATACCTACGTACAACCTTTATAGGGGGGCTGATAACTCACCTTCCATTAGCTGCAAGAGTAACTAATGCCCAAATCTGGAAAAACCCCGCTCCCCATCAAACATCAATATGATGATGAGCCAAGGTTTGGCTCACTTAGGTCATGGAAAGGTTGACACACCAACCTGATCACGGACAAAGTGGTTAAATTAAATAAAAATAGGTTACCGTTCGAAACAATTGCAAAAAAACATAGGGAGAGTCAAAGAGCTACACCAGCAATGTCTGCTATCATAGGACTGTCAGCTTTAGGCTGGCTGTCGACGCTTGAGAGTGAGGTTTGAAAGTGAAAGAAACAATGGATGAGGGAGTGGTTATGCTTACTTTGTGTTGCGGTTTTATAGAAAATCAATCAATCAATCAATCACAGACATTTATGGAGCACGCTACTTACCCGTTAGGGTTCCAAGGCGCTGTGGGGGGGGGGAGGACTGCTACTGCTCGAAGAGCCAGGTCTTGAGGAGTCTTCTGAAGGCGAGTAGGTCTTGAGTCTGTCGGAGGTAGGTAGGGAGCGTGTTCCAGGTCTTGGCGGCGAGGTAGGTGAAGGATCTGCCGCCGGAGGAGGCTCGTTGGATGCGGGGAACGGTGGCGAGGGCGAGGCTCGCGGATCGTAGTTGGCGGGTCGGGGTGTAGAAGTTGAGTCTGTCGTTGAGGTAGGAGGGGCCGGCGTTGTGGAGTGCTTTGTGTGCGTGGGTGAGGAGCTTGAAGGTGACCCTTTTGTTGACGGGGAGCCAGTGGAGTCCTTTGAGGTGAGGGGTGATGTGGCTGTGACGGGGTGCGTTGGTGATGAGTCGGGCTGAGGCGTTTTGGATGCGTTGGAGTCGCTGGAGGTGTTTTGCTGGGATCGCTGCTGACGAGGGCGTGGGTCACTGTCTTCCTGGTGTCGGTCGGGATCCACTTGTAGATCCTGCGGAGGGTGCGGAGGGTGATGTAGCAGGAGGAGGTGACGGCGCTGACTTGTCTGTCCATGGAGAGTGCGGAGTCGAGGATGAATCCCAAGTTGCGGGCGTGGTCGGTGGGCGTCGGGGCTGTTCCGAGGGTGGTGGTCGTCCCAGGCGGAGGGAGATGTCCCGAGGATGAGGATTTCTGTCTTGTCGGTGTTGAGTTTCAGGCGGCTATTTCTCATCCAGTCGGCGACTGCTTTCATTCCCTCGTGGAGGTTGGCTTTGGCGGTGGCAGGGTCGTTGGTGAGGGAGAGGATGAGCTGGGTGTCGTCGGCGTAGGTGATGATGTTGAGGTCGAAACGGCGGGCCACTTGTGCGAGGGGGGCCATGTAAATGTTGAACAGCGTTGGGCTCAGGGAGGAGCCCTGGGGGACGCCGCAGATGATGTTGTTGGCTTCTGAGCGGAAGGGTGGGAGGCGGACGGTCTGTGTTCTGCCGGAGAGGAAGGATGAGGTCCAGGCTAGGGCTTTTTCCTGGATGCCGGCTTTCAATTCCAATTCCAATAGTAATTTCTATCTACTTACTCCTTATGTTACAGTCGAATTGTTTTAAATTGTTTGTTATGAAGCGGCCAAAGGTATGGCCTGGCACTACTTGATTTATCATGGCTCAATTGTTCCTTGTCCTGTAACAAAATAAAAAGAAAGTAAAAAAAAAAAAAAAGAGGTAATGGTTTAGAGCGGTATATAGTTTGGCATTCAAGGCAGCAAGGGTGGGTCTAATATGATGCAATTAAGAGAAATTAGAACCTCGTGCATATAGTTACCAGAGGTAGCGAAAGGGTCAATCAGAAAACAGCAGTTTGTGTGAGTGGTGGCTTCTAGTATGGAAGGATGCAGATGGGTTTGTATTTTGTGCATCAGCTACTTTTATCAGCTTCTCGGATGCGCTAGAAGCTTCACGACGAGGCATCCTGACAAGTGGCAACGTTGACTGATGATGCATTCTGTCTTGGGTAACAGTTATGGCTTCCGTCTTGCAGGTGGACATCCAGCAGTAATGTTGAAATTGAAGGGGTAAGGAAAAATGCAGATACATAGCTGAAAATAAATAGTGGAAAATTACAAAAACAAGGGAGAAACTCATTAGCTATACAAAGAAGTGAATTAAAACGCAGGATAAATTGGAAGACGTTCGAAAGTATTTAAGAAGCCATTCAGGATGAGCTGTTAATGTTTGTGAATGGTGATTTTTGGTTTTGTTTAGTATATGTGGGTATACATTAGGTGCTTTAGTATGTGTGTTAGAAGTTGTGAAGTTGTTAACGATACAGGTTATGTAGAAGAGATGTTTTCAGTGTCTGCATATAGATGTTGTCAATAGTCGTAGGCGTTTGTAAATTGACAAGTAATAGCATTGCTTGCAATTTTATGTTGATGGTAATAGAGTTTTGTGTAATCATTGGAACAATATTGTCTATGTATTTGCCGAGTGTAATTTATCACTGTATTGTTTATACTGACGTCTTCATTTCGTTCTCTTGCACAACTGATGGCTCGGGAACGGAGTTAATCCTTTCTTCCGTTTTGATGCTCCTTTCTGAACCTGTTTCTCTTTAAGGCGATCTAAATGGCAATTTCAATTTAGACACAAAGAACCAATTTATCCCTACAGAAATGACAGACTGGGAAAGGTTTAAACCTTAAAGATCGTAGCATGTGTGCATAACCCGGCCATCTAGGGTTTGGCTCTTGCAAGTTGTTGTTCTTCAAATTAAGCCTTTTGAATCAAGGGGTCTCGGTGACCCCTCCTCTGGATGGGGGTGCTCGTGGTCATGGACTCCATTGTTAGATTGTTTTTCTCTCCCATCATGTTCCCAACATGATCCAGTATTCTCCCGGTCTTGATGACATCTTCAGTTCCCGTCATGGGCTTGTGTCTGTCACCAGACACTCTGTTGTGAGAACAATCTGCGACACGTATTTCTCGTCTTTTGTGCCGGTCCCATCCTCAACAGGCATTCAGATCTCTCGGCCCTCGATGCCCTTTGGGCCACCACATGCTCTGATCTCCCTTTGGTGAATAAAGACACTTTCGAGATGATGGCCCCGACATCCTTAAAGAGATGCCCCCTGGGTCGTTCTAAGCATCCCTGGGCTGACCTCTATGCCATGTGCAACTTGTGCCTTTTGTCAGGCAACGATGAGAGCTGCCGGAAGTGCTCCTCAGCGTCCCAGCAAAACAACTGCATCTAATTGACGAAGGACACAGAAGGATGGCCCAGTCTGCTTCGGAGACTGACTCAGCATCCTTCGGGAAGCCCGTCCCCATAGTGGTGAAGAAGAGCAGGAGAAGGCATTGAGTGAGTCACTTCAACTATCAGCACACCAGTTCACCAACCCAGCCCTAAATAATAGGCTCTGCTAACTCAGAGTTCGGCAAAGAGGAGGCGAAAGAAGACATTCCTATGAGCGCTCCATCCACTTTGGGCTGCTCCGGCCCAGGTACAAGTGTCATGTGTCACACCAGGTATGAGTACTGTCAATGCCCTCTCCCAACCACTTTGCATAAGCGACCACATGTCCTATCTTTGAAATGTTTAGAGAGGATTTGGATGTAGCCATCGGAAAATTGTCCTCCATCCATGAATCAGAATGATCGCAGCCTCATAAAAAGTTGTGCCTCAAATAAGTAAGGCTGCCACTGAGCAAGTTCACCCATCAGGTTCACACCAAGAGCCCTAACAACACACTACCCTCTTCACTTCCTTCTCCAACTCCTCTTCCTTCTTTGTCTTCACTACTTCTGTCTCGTCCCTCTTCACTTTCACCTCCTACACCTCACCATCATCTCCCATGCCTTCTCCACATAGATCCACTAAGTCTTACTCTGACACCTGCAGCTCTACCCCCTATTCACCAGGTGAATACTGAGCACCCACATATCTAGTTGCTTCAGATGATTCCTGGGAGTATTATGATGTGGACTCCCTCTAAAGATCCAGACCTAGAACACATCCCTGTCAGGGCCTCCCACCTGGATGACAGTACAACACTACAGCTTATCATAGTGTCATTCATCATGCAGTCGCCTATAAGGTGGACCTTTACACCTCCACAGAGTAAAAGGACTTCCTACTAGAGACCCTATCAAAAACAGAGCGCTCTGTGCAGTATGGTTAAATCCACCCCGATATATTCTAAAAGCCTGTGAAATCCTGCATGGTTATGTCATGCATAGCAAAGAAATACAAACCCACTCCCTCACACTCTCTATACATCATGGGTCATGTCTTCCCTGACTTGCTCACAATCACCACTGCCAGGAAAAGGGCAACAGCCCAGGTTACTAGGGACTCTCCACCTCCTGACAAGGAGAGTAAGCATATGGATGTTATTGGTGCAGCTACACATTTTCGCATCGCAAACTCAATAGGCATCCTATCTAGTTAAGACAGGGCCCTTTGGGAAGAAATGGAGGGGTTCGTGCAGCACATTCCTTATCAGTTCAAAGAGAGGAGAAAAGTTACTAGAGGAACCCAATACCATCTCTAATGCAAACATGAGGTATGCCTTGAATGTAGCTGATAAAGCTGCATGGAGAGTCAACACCTCTGTTCCTTTGCAGCGCCATTCTTGGCTCAATATGTCTGGTTTCAAGTTTGAAGTGCAGTAGCACCTTATTAACCTGCTGTTCAATGGGAAGCACCTCTTTGTATCTCAAGCTGACACAATGCTTGAAAAAAATCAAAAAGGATACTGCACAATGAAGGTGATGAGTGCTTTGCAAACCCCCTCTGGCAGGGGTTCCTTTCGCTGACAGAATTCTAGAGGACACTCAAAGCCCACTTCCCCTGGGCCCACCCACTCCTACCAAAGCCGGCAGCAGGGTTGTCAAAACCATGGTGTTAGAGATAGCAACTTTAAAGGTAGATGCAGATGCTCTCCTAAAAAGGGAGCCTCTGCTTCCAAAATTGACTTACCCATCGTCCTGCTGAGAAGAGAGCGCTATAGACAGGTGGTTCCTTTTGAGCATGGAGCACAGCTACTGCCTAGAACTTGTACCCACTCCACCAAAAATCCCCAATGTACCCCCTAAGCCCACAAATATCTCACACTCCTCCAAGTGGCGGTTCAGACACTCTGTTCAAAAGCAGCCATAGATTGAGTGCCTCTCTACCAGTAGGGCAGGGGCATTTATTCCCTCTATTTTCTCATCCCCATGAAGGGCTGGTCCTTCAGACAAATCTTCGACCTTTGTCCTCTCAACGGATATATCCTGACAGAGCACTTTCACATGGTCACCCTACAGGATGTCTTTCCTCTATTGCAATAAGGTGACTTCATGACCACCCTAGACTTGAAGAATGCCTACTTTCACATCCCAATTCACCTAGCTCATTGGAATTACCTACCTTTCTTGGTAAGTTGTGAACACTACCAGTTCAAGTGCTTTCCTTCGGAGTCACCACAGCTATGGGTCTTCACCAAATGTCTATCATGGTGGCCGCTCACTTAAGGAGGAAGGGAATCAAAGTGTTCCCTTACCTCAATAACTGGCTGATCAAGAGTGCAAGCAGACACAAATACCTTATTCACACCCAGGCCACCTTCTCCCTGCTTCACAGCTTAGGGTTCACAGTGAGTGCCACAGTTTCCAACTTGGAGCTAGTTCAGGTCCAACCCTTCCTAAGGGAAGTCCTCACTTCAGTAATGCTAAAAGCCTTCCCCAGCTCTCAGACAGTGCATGCATTCCCAAAGCAGCTGCAATTACTCACTCAGATATCACATCACACATTTCTTTGTCTCCTCTCCTAGGAATGATGACCTCATGCATTGCTATAGTGCCCCATGCCAGTCTTCATATGCGTCCTTTTCAGCAGAGCCTCTCCAGCCAATGGTCACAAGCAGAGGGACACATGGAGGATCTAATGCTGGTAAGGGCCAGCACCATTGTGCATGGGTGGAACAGCAACAATTTGTTGCAAGCCAGGCCCTTTAAAGGCCTAATTCTGCAAGTGACCATCACCACGTACGCATCCTTAGACAGCTGGTGGCACATTCAAACAACATGGCAGTTGAAGGTCTGTGGCCACCTCAACTGCATGGTCTCCACATCTACCACTTGGAGCTTAGCCATTCAACTAACTATAACTGCATTTCTTCTCCAAATCAAAGGTAAAATAGTCCTTGTGCGTACCAACAACATGACCGCCAGGTTCTACCTGCAGAAACAGGGGGCACTCAATCGCATCCCTTTTCAGCCCTCACCCAACAACTTTGGTGTGGGACATTTGTCACCGAGTTCATCTTCTGACAGAGTACTTAGCGGGAATGGACAATTACTTTGAAGAGATGCTCAGCAGGACATAGCAACAAGTCCATGAGTGGCAGTTCCACCCACAAGTCCCATTCCCATACTTCTGCAAGAGGGGTACCTCAGACATAGATCTGTTTGTTACGGGAGAGAAGGAAAATTGACAAAACTTCACTGCCAGGTTTCCACCCCCCCAAACGTTGCAGTATCCACAGTGGATCAAATAGACTGGGATCTTTGTCTACACTTTTCCACCTCTCCAAATGATTTAATAAGTGGACAGGAAGTTGATACAAGCATCCCTCACACTCATCGTGGTGGCTCCGACATGTGCAAGACAACCATGGTTCTGTACAGTACTCAAGATGTCCATTGTCTGACAGGAGCAGCTTCCCAACAAGTCAAACCTTTTCACTCAGGATCACACTAACAGCAGTCAGACTCCCAGACCACAGGTAGCTCAACCTAGTGATTTGGCTCCTGAAGTCATAGAGTTTGGTTACCTTGGATTGCCTGGACATACTTAGAGAAGCTCTTAGACCTACCAAGAGACCCTGCTACGCTGCTAAATGGAAATGTTTTGTTCATTACTGTACCCAAAATAACAATAACCCACTCACCCCAAGGTGCAGGATATCATTTGCTACCTTTTACACCTCCGAAAGTCCGGGTTGGTTTACACCTCAATTATGTTACAACTTGCAGCCAGTGCAGCATACATTTAGAATAGAGAACATTCTTCTATCTTCAAAATCCCTGTGATAAAAGCTTTTTTTTTATTTTAACTTTTTATTAAGTTCAAGTTCAATATTATGTTACAGAACTCCGCAGAGGTCCACATATAAAACCCAATACATACCAATAAATAAATAGACATGTATAAACACACTAAGGCCCTCATTACAACCCTGGCGGTAAATCCCGCTTACCGCCGTGCAGAAGACCACCAACATACCGCTGCGGCCGCGGAATTCTGCTACAGGTATTACGACCCACAGCCCGGAATCCGCCACAATACAGACACCCACACAAGTCCGCCACACCAAAGGTCAGTGATAAACTGGGGATAACAAAACCGACACGTCACACCAACAAGAATACGTCCACACTATCATGATCCACGAATCAACGCGGCGGTCTTTCAACCGCGGTAAACCATTGGCGGTACACACCGCCGTGCTCAGAATACACACACTTATACAAAACACAACCACATTAGACAATTCGAAATACACACACCTGATACACATACACACGCCACACCCACACACCCAATCCAATATAAAATACACACCCACATCACCCACAAACCCTTACTACCAGAAATTTGAAAGCAGGCCAGAGAGAGACACTACCTAAAACAACACCATCATCCACAGACACACAACACCATCACTTACACAACATCCACGCACCTCAAACAACACACACCAACACACCCCCTCACACGTCACAACAGACAGCACCTCACACATCACCCATACCACATCATGGCACCTCAATGACACCCCAGGTTCTCTGAGGAGGAGCTCAGGGTCATGGTGAAGGAAATCATCCGGGTAGAGCCACAGCTATTCAGATCACAGGTGCAGCAGACATCCATTGCAAGGAAGATGGAGCTATTGTGCAGAATCGTCGTCAGGGTCAACGCAGTGGGACAGCACCCGAGAACTAGGGATGACATCAGGAAGAGGTGGAACAACCTATGGGGGAAGGTGCGGTCCGTGGTCTCCAGACACCAGATTGCTGTACAGAGGACTGGCTGTGGACCCCCATCTCCTCCCCCACAACTAACAACATGGGAGGAGCAAGTCTTGGCAATACTGCATCCTGAAGGCCTCGCAGGAGTAGCAGGAGGATTGGACTCTGGTAAGGCAAATCTTTACTACCTTATCCCCCCACCCCACCTGCATGCCATCACATACTCCCACCCTTACCCTCACACCCATCACCCCAACAACCCACAGATACCCCACCAACACAACCCACACATCCCAAAACCAAGCCCTGCATGTAACACCAATGCATGGACAACCATCACCCAAGCATGTCCAGTACAGAGACTCACTCATGCCCCAAAATCACCAATCACACAAGGACCAAGCCAATAATACAAGCACTGGAGTAGAGGGTCACTCACCCATTGCAAACGATGGCACACACAGATACAATAATTATGCATTTACACCCCAACAGGACCCCTACCCAATGTCACCGGACAGGAGGTGCCAGACATATCCAGTCCCCCCACAGAAGAGGCCCACAGTGATGACAGCAGCTCTGCACGCCTGGATCATAATCACCAGCTCGGCCCATCTGGGACCTCAGGACAGTTGGTTCCCCTGCTGCTGGCACAAGCCAGCACAGAGCCTCCCCCCTCAGGAAACATCACCACAGCACCCACCCAGCGGACCCATACCTCTGTCCCCAGGACATGTCAATCAGCAGTGTGTCCACCACTACAGGGAACCCAGGCAACCCCACTAACACAGGACGATCAGGGACCTGGGGGCAGTGGCAGTGGGCACATGGTTCAGGGGAAAGAGGCACAGGGAACCCACTCTCCAAAAGGCACTCTCCAGCATCATGGGAGCTTACCATCATTCCCAGGAGACAATGGCAACAGTACTGGCCAAGTTTCAAGAGACCCAGCGGCTGCAGGAGGAACACTACCTTGGGATCAGGGAGGAATGAAGTCCATTAACACCACCCTGGTCACCATTGCATGGGTGCTGACAGACCTTTTCAACACCAGGAGGGACACAGTGGCACAACAAGGGGCCCCTGACACTAGCCTGGACGATGAACAGACCTCCACCTCCGCCGGCGCTAGTGGACAGGAGGCACCGCCACAGGAACAACAGGATACCAGCACCCCACCCCCTGCAGATGGAGAACCACCCCACAAACGGTCCCTGAGATCCAGGAACAAGACAGAGAACATTGCCAAGACCCCGCCAGGAAATGAGACCCCCCTGAATGTCACCCTTCTGTTCCACTATGTCGCCCTGTTTATCCTTAAGCTGCCATTGCTCCACTTCCTATGCCCCTTTGGAAAATGCACCCGTGAAACAAATAGACAGGACACTGCCATGGACATTCCTCCACCATCACCCCAGTCCATTTTACAACCCCCTCTACTTATTAGCACAGGAATAAACACACTTCAATCACAAAACAATCTGGAGTCAGTCTGTGATTTCACAAATGTGTAATTGCAATAACTATGGAATATAGCAATGTCAATGTACTTGATCACATACCAATGTAACACAGCTGTAGGCCAGCAGTAAACATAGCAGAGGGCACAAAGTGTGACCCAGATCTGTGAAATGGAAAGGCAAAGTGACAAGTCAGGTTCCATACACTAAATGACAATGACAGACTTATGCTAGCTCAAACAATAGTATGAGATGTGGGAAGCAGTGACATCTTCTTACCTGTGTCTCACTGGAAGTCTTACATGATGATGTTGTTTCGGTTGTCGATATCCTCTTCTTCTGCCTCCTCTTCTTCACTGTCCACAGGCTCCACAAATGCCACAAGCCCACCATCTGGCCCATCCTCCTGCAGAAAAGGCACCTGCCATTGCAAAGCCAGGTTGTGCAGCATACAGCAGGCCACAATTTTCTAGCACACCTTCTTCGGTGAGGAGTATAGGGAGCCACCTGTTGGATGGAGGCACCGGAATCTGGCCTTCAGAAGGCCGAAGGTGTGTTCGATCACCCTCCTAGTTCGCCTGTGTGCCTCATTGTAGCGTTCCTCTCCCCTTGTCCTGGGATTCTTCACTGGGGTCAGTAGCCATGACAGGTTGGGGTAACCAGAGTCACCTGCAAATGTCGAGGGACAACTGTTAGCCACACACTAACCCTTAGGGACAGCCCCATACCCAGACACCTATGTCAACTGTATTGGGACCTTGGCCTCACCTATTAGCCACACACGGTGCCTCTGGAGTTGCCCCATCACATAAGGGATGCTTCTATTCCTCAAAATGTAAGCGTCATGCACAGAGCCAGGATACTTGACATGGGAGATGTACTGGTCTGCCAAACACGCCATCTGCACATTCATCGAATGGTAGCTCTTCCGGTTTCTATATACCTGTTCATTCCTGCAGGGGGGTACAAATGCCACATGTGTACCATCAATGGCACCAATGATGTTGGGGATATGTCCCAGGGCATAGAAGTCGCCTTTCACTGTGGGCAAATCATCCACCTGAGGGAACACGATGTAGCTGCGCATGTGTTTCAGCAGGGCAGACAACACTCTGGACAACAAGTTAGAGAACATTGGCTGGGACATCCCTGATGCCATGGCCACTGTTGTTTGAAAAGACCAACTGGCCAGGAAATGGAGTACAGACAGGACTTGCACTAGAGGGGGAATTCCTGTGGGATGGCGGATAGATGAAATCAGGTCTGGCTCCAACTTGGCACACAGTTCCTGGATTGTTGCACAATCAAGTCTGTATGTGACTAGGATGTGTCTCTCTTCCATTGTCGACAGGTCCACCGGAGGATGCCTCCATCTCATCACCTGCCCCCATCTGATCACCTACCCCAGCGGACATGCCCTATGGAGGAGAACAACGAGCAGAGAGTCATCCAAAACTGAGGTATCACAATGTGCTATTTGCAGAAACGTTATTAATCTGCAATGTGCTGGTATCTGTCTATATTCCTGGCCTAGATAGGTGTGACGCAGTTAACATCCATCCCATGTGGCCTCCTGAAATGGTGGCTGCCTGACCTGCAAGGTGGGACATGGGGCTATGAGGTAACTGCGCTGGCGTTGAACACTGTCGCGGTGGGCGGTCGAACATCGCGGCGCAATTCTGCATTGGTTAACATTGGGCCCTATGGGTCCCAGGAGCCAATGACGATGTACGCCGGCGGTGACGGTACGCATTGCCACGGACGTGATCGCCATTTTCTGTCTGTTCACTCACTTGATACCTGACCTTCAACAGGAGAGGACCTACACTGCAAGTGCTGCTGTGACCTGTGTCTGGAAGTGACGATGGCTCATGTGTCTGGGGAAAGTGCCCCTGCCTTCACTTTGGAGGAGTTGTAGAAACTAGTGGATGGGGTCCTCCCCCAGTACACGCAACTGTACGGTCCTCCAGACAAACAGGTGAGTACACTGTGAGCATGCTGCATGGGCAATGCCTGTTTTGAGTGGTGTGGAAGGAAGATACATGGGGGGGGGAGCTAGGTTCCCCTAAGCCAGGGCGAACTTGGTAGACAAGGTCCCTTGTGAGGCAGGCCATGTGGCACCCCAAACCCACCAGTGGTAAGAGCAATCTACTCCTAGTCAGGCTCCTGTGACTTCCAGGTGTGCAGCAATTGGTCTTAGGCCTCGTACCCCATTGTCAGCTGAAATTTCTAGGAACTGTCAGGCATGGCGTAGTGCAGAGGGCTGCTCCCTGTGTGTTGTGTCCGCAAACGGTAGTGGTGTTGCATGCACTGAACATGTCTTTCTTCTGTCTCCCCCCCCCTTTTTGTGGTCTCCCTGTTCTTGTGTGCAATAGCATCATCAGGAGGAGGAGCATTGGCACTGGAGCAGGAGGGAGCTGCAACCAACTTGGCCCTGGGGGCAAAGCAAAGGAGTCTGAAGCCACCAGTGGGACGGAGGGCGAGGGGAGCTCCACGGCGGGGACAGGAGCAGACAGCAGTGACAGCGACTCCTCCTCTGATGGGAGCTCCCTTGCGGTGGCGGGCACCTCTGTGCCCACTGCATCAACAGGTACAGCTGCCACCCCCCCTACCAGCACCGCCCTCCTAGCAGTCCCTCAGCGTGTGTCCCGTGCCCGCCCACCCAGGAGGGTGGGCATCTCTTTCGCACCAGGCACCTCAGGCCCTGCCCCAGTCAGCCCTGCTGCCCTCAGTGAGGAGGCTATTGACATCCTTCACTGTTGGGCAATCTACCATTGTGAATGTCATCCAGGGTGTCGAGAGGCATTTGCAACAAACAAATGCATACCTGGAGGGCATTCATTCTGGGCAGGCAGCCCAACAGAGAGCATTTCAGGCTCTGGTCTCCGCACTGATGGCAGCCATTGTCCCTGTGTCCAACCTCCCCCCTCCAACTTCCTCCACTCAGACCCAATCCCCTGTACCTCAGCCTATCCCAAGCACACCATCAGACCAGCATGCACACTCATCAACACACAAGAGTGAACATGACAAACATAAGCACCACACATCCCACAGGCACTCACACAAGCACCAGACCCATGCAGACACACCAACATCCACTGCCTCCACTGTGTCCCCATCCTCCACGTCCTCCTCCTCCCTCCCTGTCTCGTCTCCACTCACACCTGCATGCACTACTTCCTCAGCCATTACCTCCATCACCAGCACGTCCATCACCACACACCGCTCACATGCACTCACCACCCCCACTACCATTCACACATCCCCAGTGTCCTCTCCCAGTGTGTCAGTGAGCCCTCCTCCCAAAGTACACAAATGCAGGCACACACCCACCCAACAACCATCCACCTCACAACAGCCTCCGGCCCATGCACCTTCACCCAAATTCAGCAGACATACACCTCCTACAACCACTACCTCTACCCCCACTTCCAAACCCCCTCCATCTTCCCATCCCAGTGTGTCTAAAAAACTCTTCCTGGCTAACGTTGACCTCTTCCCTACACCTCCCCCGTCCTTCCCCTAGGGCCAGGCTTTCCAGGTTCCAGCCCAGCACCTCAGCCACCACTTCGCCAGGCACAGTGGAGCCAGCAACTGCGGGGTCATCGAGTGCGCCACCCATCAGGGCTGCCAGTGTGCCACGTAGCGAGGGCAAGGACATTCCGCCACCTGCCAAGGTGAAAAAGGTGCCCACATCCCAGAGGGAGAAGCCGATACTACCAGCCACCAAGGGCTCAGCAAAAACCAAAGGGGATAGTAGCAAGACAACTGCGGCACCATCAAAGCTGGGGAAGGCCCAAAAGCAGAAGCAGGTCAGGAGAGGGCATGGTGGCACCGACTGAGGGACCAGTGTCACACTTTCTGTCCACGACCACGCCAACCTGAATGGTGGCGAACACCACTAGCTGCCCCGCCGCCACAACCGCCACCTGCACCGCCCAGACACGTCTACAGCCTCAGCGACAGTCCTCAGCCTATTCCCCAGTGGGCAGCCGTCCAAGGCTTCAGGAGACGTCCTGCTGTGTCCCTCAGCAGGTGCTGACCCATGCACCGCCGCCAGCACCGCCGTGGCGTCATCAGACACAAGCACCACTGCTGACATGGCTCCAATCCCCTGTGGTCAGTCGTCTGAGGCTGGAGGAGAGTGCCTGGACCCTGGGCAGCTTCCATGAGGCATGACATCCATCACTGTTTGCACCTGCAGGTGGAGGGTGCAGCCGCAGTAGTTTGGGGTATGTCACTGCGTCCATGGCGTATCATGCTACCTGAACCTCGCCAATCTCGTGGCACGCACACCCAGGTGAGGGAATTGTACCGGCCACACTGCACGTGGAGCACTCTGGGCAACATGCCCCCTCCAGAACCAGTGGAGAGATACATCCACTACCTCAGTCCTTGGCAGGATGAAGCACTCTGGGCGCCAGGCCCCCTCCAGAACCAGTGGAGAGATACATCCACTACCTCAGTCCTTGGCAGGATGAAGCACTCTGGACACCAGGCCCCCTCCAGAACCAGTGGAGACTGTAATCCACTTGAGAGACTGTGGCTTTGCACTCCCCAGGATAAAGCTGTGGGCAAACCACCCACTGGAGAGACTTGAGAGACTGTGGCTTTGCATTCCCCAGGATAAAGCAATGGGCAAAACACCCAGTGGAGAGTCTTGAGAGACTGTGGCTTTACACTCCCCAGGATACAGCAGTGGGCAAACCACCCACTGGAGAGACTTGAGAGACTGTGGCTTTGCACTCGCCAGGATACAGCAATGGGCATGGAGCCCCCTCGTGCAGCAGTGGCGTTGTGCGTTCATCAGGCTGAGGTGCCACCCCTCTCCCTCCCCCTGAGGTGCCTGTGTATTTTGGATCCGTTGCCCCAGCAGTGTTCTCTCTGTTTCGAGTCAGGTATCATGTGTGGGCTTCGCCCATGCATTTTGGGCCCAGTGGTCCACGGACAATGATTAGTACAGTATCCGGACTTGTGTACTTGGTGTATATATTTGTATATACTGAATTTGGAGTTTTAACTAATGGATTTTTCATAATTACAATCGTTACAATGATTTCCTTTTGTCCTTTCGTTCTTCCAGGGAGTGGTGGGTGTATATGTAATGTTGCTGCATGTATTTGTGTGTATGTTGTTGTGGGTGAGGGTGAGGGTGGGGGTGTTGCGTGTTGCATGTGTGTGTCACTCTCTTTCCTCCCCCCTCCCCTGTGTTGTAGGTGCAGTACTCACCGTGGTCGCCACCACCGCCGTTCGTGCTCCTGGTAGAAGAGGAGGTAAACCAACATGGGTAACACCTGAAGTTCGGGCTCCATTGCGTCCTGGTTCCTCGTTGGGTGTCGAGAGGTCAGTGTTTTCCCTTCTGTGTACTGTTTCCGCCGTGCTTTTGATAGTGTTAATTCCGCCTCGGAAAAGGTGCGGTTAGGCCTCTTGTAATACAGTGGGCGGTACTTTGTCTTCCGCCTGTCTGTTGACGGTGTCCGCCGCACTGTTTGTTTCTACCGCCGTGGCGGTCGGAGTGTTAAAGTGGCTGTCTATGTTGGCGGTTTCTGCCACAGTCGTAATCCCTTTTTTTTCCGCCGGCATGTTTGCAGTATTACCGCCGCTTTAACACCAACAGCTAGGGTTGTAATGAGGGCCTAAGACCTTATTCCCCACCTAACTGATATCTAAACACATAAAAGCAATCATTATTTCTGATCAAACATTACAAAATAGTCCCTTCAGGAATCATCAGTACAAATTACACTAGAAGGAAGATAAATAGTTCAGGAACCAAGAGTGGAAATTACGCCAGAAGAGAGATAAATACTTCACACTAGGTCAAGTGCTAATTAGAAAATATTTAACCTCTACACCAGCAAATAATTACCAGATGAGATTAATGTCCAAAGGGGTAAACCTAATCACTTTAAAAAGAAAATTACAAATCATATAGCACTTATACATCCATTACGAATGAACCACTAAAAGTTCATTGATATTTTTGTAATAAAGCCTCAAAAAGTTTAAATTTTTATAACAAAACATTTCATTGGGTGGAGCATAAAGTGACTTCAAGACATCAGAAAAGGGGGAAATAGACAATTGTTTGCAAATCGGCCTCAACCAGATCCTCCAGTGCTGCCAGAGTGCCAGGCAGACAAATAAAACATGCTTCAAATCCTGGAGAGTGTTATTGCACACATTACATATTTAGGAAGTACTGTACCATTTTGCCAAGAGGAGATTCAGGGGGAGCATGTCATGCCTTAGCAAAAGCCAAAAGCGACGTACCGCATGAGGCATTTTTCAGAAAATATAGGGCTGTACTTTCCTAATTGTTCAGGAGACGATAGCCACATGGAGATCCTTTTTTAAGGAGAAAGTCCCCCTATCAGAGCTAAAGTTTAAGACCCAAGTCACTTCTCTTAGGCAGACTTTTAATTGCTGCCTAGATAATAAGAGAATCAAAGAGGGTTCTAATTGCAACAATCCTACCACAACGGTGACATTTCTGTTGATTTATCTTTTAGGCCCTCTAAAATGTATTTCCGTATCCAATACCCTAATGTATTATCCAGTGCACTACCCCTGCAATACCCTAAATATATACACTTCCTAACCCAAATCCTAGTCTTGGAGCAGGCGCTGAATATCCTGAATTAACAGAGATCAAACTGCGGAGTGTTGTACCCGCCATCCTATTTAAGAATTCTCATTTAGAGGTTGCGATCAGTTGAGTGCCATACAAAAGAGAAGCAGGTATCTTAGCTCGAAAGACCTCCAATAAAATGGCAAAATGTCTCCTCCTAGTAGCCCTATAGAGGGAACCCAAGCCATTGGCCTTTGATTTGGCTTCAGACATATTATTTTTCATATGGGCAATGTCACTAAGGTTGCCAGAAAACAATCTTCCGCAGGAATGTATATTGTTTTACAATTTCTAATTTATGACCCCCTAAAAACCAAGTGTAATTTCCATATCTCATTTTTTAAATTCCGTGAACACACATATGTTTGCTTTTGGGTACATTAATCCTCAGAAAGTGGGATTTAGCAAAGAGCTGTAAGGCCTGCAAATGTCAACTTGGACCTTTCAGTTTAAGGTCAGAAATGACTATGTCGTCAGCATACAACAAGCAGACGACAGGGCCTCCCACCAATGAAGCAATACCCTTGTACCGAGATAAAAAATCCGGGAGGTCTGAAATATATAAGGAAAACAGGAGGGGTGCAAGCAGACATTCTTGTTTTAGCCCATTGGGAGTCAAAATAATTTGAGAAAGTCCCCTATCTCCCCCCAGAAGGACAATACATCATGTGTCAGTATGGATGTCATAGATTAATTCTAACAGGGTGTTCGGCATACCCAACCAACAAGCTTATTCCACAGCATGATACGATCTACCTTATAAGCGCTGTCTATAAATGCCATATATGCCCATCCCCCGAACCTTAACGTCCTTTTCATTTATTACTTAGAAGACAGTCATATTATTAATTGTAGCATGTTTTTGCCAGAAGCCTGTTTTTGCCATAGGGATAACTTTATTCTCTTCCGCTCAGTGATTGATCTGAGAAAACAGATATTTTGCAAACACTTTCACCACAGCATCCAAGAAGGTGATCTGACGATAATGTTCTAGAAGCTGCTGATCTCCCTTCTTGAAAAGAAGAACTTCCGCGAAGGGGGAACAGAGGATTTTACTCCAAAGGAGACTATTAGATTTTAAGACAGTAAAGGGGATTTCATCTGGACCCATCTGGACCCATAGCTGCCGAATTGTGCATTCCCTTGATAACTAATTCAGTATCTTTCTGGGTTGCAGTTGTCCACAACAAAGTATCATCTTCTATTCTACAGTTATTAACAACTCCCTCATTGATCGCTTAAAGCCCCTGAATAAAGGAGACCCATCTGGATTCATCAATGGCAACAGGGAAAGATCTAACCCTTGTACCACATCCTTCTGTAGCAATCGCCCAAAAGGACCACATCTGACCTTTAAATACCGCCTCCCTAACATTTACCCAGAATCTATCATCCCCCTCCCTTTTTATGCACACCCTCAACTGACACCTCCCCTTTTTTAAGAGCTGCACTTTAATACGCTTCTCTTAAACAGGGGCCAAATATTGCTTTCTCACCAGGAAATGTATTTCCTGATTCAAACAGAGGAGGGGTCCGGGAATCCCCTTTGGTCTCACAACAACGGACATGCTCATAGCAGCTTTGTTTAACGACTGCAAAAGTGTAGCAAAACACTCTAATTCTATCCCCGCCCAGTTGGGGAGTTTGTCAAGGGTAACCTCTAAGCAGACTCTCAGGCTTACGATTGCTTTAGGGCCCCAAAACGTCCTTCCTGTTTTCCTGGAAAACCTTGCAGCATCCCCATCAAACCTCCAAGATCCAATAGGAGGCTTTCAAAAGTTTAGCGAGAGAAGAAGGGATTATGGTCGCTAAAACAGGTTTCAACGACCTTTAAATCACATACCAAAGAAAAAGAGGCTCAGCCCACCACTACATTATCTAAAATAGATGCCCCATTGTGCTTTCTGGGTATATGAAGCAGGGGAATCAGAAGGAAGCCTCCCTTTCTC
The DNA here is from genome assembly GCF_031143425.1 of Pleurodeles waltl. Classification (NCBI taxonomy): domain Eukaryota; kingdom Metazoa; phylum Chordata; class Amphibia; order Caudata; family Salamandridae; genus Pleurodeles; species Pleurodeles waltl. Next base: position 784,948,308 of record NC_090440.1, read on the forward strand.
TATCAAACATTCCCCCTCTTCCAAAGAGGTCAACAATATTTTTCCTCTTATTAGTTTTTACATTTGGAGGAAAAATAGCAGGGGAATCTGCAAAACATCATCTTTTTCTGGGTTCCGCAACTCCTCCAACGCAAAATTAAAAACCTTACAATTCAAATCCCCCCCCAAGAATTACCTGTCCCAATAAAAAGCAAAGACCTTCCCTAAGTTGACATCATAAGAGGCCTTCAGTGGACTATAGGCATTAACCAACCATATCGGTGAAGTATTCTGATTACCTTCACCCCTAAACAAGAATATTGCCATAAAAGGATTGCTAATGCTCAAAATTCCACTGGATCTTATTTGACAAAAAACATGCCACCCCTCCCGTTGCATGGCCCCTGCTTGATGGGGAAGCTTTGCAATTTAGAACAATAAAATCCTCACAGATCAAGTCCTCAATATACCATGTCTCCTGGTGACAAACTATATCGGCCTCCAGGGAACACAAATAATGCAACCTCTCCCAGCTATTCTTTATACTGGCTATATTCCATGATAAAATTATTAGCTATTAGGTACTGGGAGGGCCGTTACGAAAAGTTGGTCTGCGTAGTGCTAAATAATACACAGGGCAACCAATTCCATCCAGGGTGGTGGATGCGGGCAATTCACTAATGGATACCTGTCTACCCCACTCAATCAGAAGGATTTTCAAGCCCTTAGAGTCATGCTCCCACCTTCCTGCAAAAGTCTGGGAAATGCCCAATGGGGGACTATTGCTCACCAGTTACAATCTATCCACTTCAAATACAGGAATCAGATCAATCCTCCTTTGTGTACATTTAGACTCCTTTAAATCCATAAATGCTATAAGTTTATAATGAAAGGTAATCCTCAATTTAAAACCTGCTTCAAAGGGAATTAAGGTGACCAAATCAATGTCACTTCCATTAATGAGTTTTAAATTTGCAATCTCCAATAGACATTTAGGCAACGAGTGTCTATTTAAAATTAAATCTAGGTCAAACAGGGGGATAAAGTCTAACCTATAAGAATCCACTGGGTGCCATATGGTATCTAACCCTTCAGACGATGTAAATCTCCTTTTCACCCCATCTGAAAAAAGGAGGCATACCATAGATGCCCTATTTTCTTCCTTTGGCTTTTGCTTCCCACCCTCTGCGCCCAACTCCAAACAGGACGAGGAGCAGGATCTGACACAAGACTTGATGCTTGACTGAGACCTTGCTGGGGATGTATTCTAGTGCCATCAGCTTGTGTTGCAGTCAGATCCTCTCTAAACCAGAGCTTCCTGCATCCCTTTTTAGAAAATTTGTAGAGTAGTTTGTTCTTCTTCCCTCTCCGGTTTAGCTTCCTGTTCCTCTCCTGCACCTATGGAGCAATCAGTTCATCCATACATACTACCGGTCTGCCCCTAACCAGATCCTTCCTAGTAGAGGAGGGATTGAAGATAAATCTAATAGACTCCACAGGACTCTTTACTGGATGCATTTATCATGGACCTCTTACAATATGGTTACCCAGCCTGCATGGAAAAATCCGTTAGACAGACAGCCCCTTTTAGAGTGTGTCCCAAACTTGACCTAGCAGCCCATTCAACCCCATCAATTTCCCTAACATCCTCTGTGCACAGAACCTTTTCCAATTTACAGCTTACAAGCTCCTCTAGTATTTTCGTAACCGTGTCTAAAACACAATCAGAGCCCCCAACAAAGTTTTCTAATAACTTTAAAATTGAAGACAAAAGCCTTTCTAAACACAATAAGGCAACTGAAACTGTCAACTCATCCTCAGGTGGATGAGGAAATTGCTAGCCCCTTGCTTCCAAGTCCAGTGTTACAGATAAGTGGGATTTCAAAGGTGGATAGGGAAATTGCTAGCCCCTTGCTTCCGAGTCCGGTGTTACAGATAAGTGGGATTTCAAATGGTAGGACTCTGAGGGGGTACTACTGAAAAGCTGCAGTCCCATAGGAGCTACCGCAATTGAGGGACTCGCCATTTCAACCTCCTGCTTACCATCCCATTGGCTATATCCCCTACACAGATCAAAGTCCAGGTCAGGGAGAGTAAATTCATACCACAAATAAGACTCTGCAGGAGGGTGGGATGAGATTCCGGAGTTCACAAATGCCTCTTTTATAACAGTGAAAGATAAATTTAGTGTAAGAAGGGGAGAAGAAGAACCAATGATGGAAAAAACTGTAGCACCCTCAGCACTATGTGCAGATTCCTTCTGGGATCTGAGTGACTTTTCCCTATCACAACCTGATTCAGCATGCACAACAGGATACAAATTCACATTTGCACTTAACCCCCCAATTTGATTCATCAACATATTAGCCTCTTCCTGTGACAGTTTATCTTTTTCCCACAAACTAAGTAACTGCTTTTTCCCTTGCAACATAAACAGGCAAGCATCTTTATTGCGTAATGGATTTGATTTAGTCTTTGTACAAGTCCTTCCCTACAACAAGAGGCCCGGTCTGAGCTTTCGTATAGTAATTCTCAAGCCTTATGACTTTAAAGATCAACAATCAAAGGATTCAGGCAACAGATTTCTTCTGAGTGAGCCCTTAGGAAAGACACAGTCCCTTTAACAACAACGGTGAGGGTAGGTGTCCAACTTTTTATGAAAAAAGGAAAGGGATTTATCCAGTATAGCTTACAAACACAAAGGCCCCGATTGATACTTTTTGACACAAAACTGCGCAAGTGCAATTTTGCATCGAAAAGCTTAGCGCTGGCTAGCTCCATTTTTTAGCACCGTCCAGGAGGACCATGACGCAAGATGGCGCTAAAAAATGGTTAGAGTCAAATTTTCTGATGTTAACCATTTCGTCTTGTCGTAAGGCAAAATGACGTTAACGCCTCAAACATGACTCTAACCTGTTTTAGGGCACGTAAATATGTCACAAAACGGATATGCACTATTTTCAACGGCATTAGCGTCAACTTCAAATGTTAATGCAGAAAACAGTGCAAAGGAGAGGCAAACTGGACCCAGAAAGCCAAGAGAGACCCTAGGGTGACCCCGTTGAACCATGAACCAGCTAGGAGGACACACACAAGTCCCAGGGGAAAGAGAAGAAAAAAGAGAACGTGTTGTTTTAGTGCAGAGGAGCATGAAATACTTGTGAGAGAGGTGACGGAGCATCAACATCAACTCTTTGTCACCTCCAAATTGCCAATTGGCAGGAGAAAGGCAATATGGCAGCAGATAGTTCACAAGATTAACAGAGGTGAGAACTGTAACCGGGTACAAGAAAGGCTGGCATTATTGCAAGCAAATGACAAAGGAAAAAATGGCAAGGAACAGGAAGGCAGCAATGCAAACTGGAGGTGGTAGTCAAGCACCACAAGAGAACCTGGACGAGATGGAGGAGATGGTTACAGCGGTCATCCCAGAGGAACTGGTCATTGGAATCACAGGACAGGACACCACAAGTGCAGGGTAAGTTGCATAGGGGAAATGAATGCAAAATTTTAAAGTGCAAGAAAGGGGAGGCACATAGGAAACACTCATGGGAGTGGTGGGTGTATGTCAGAGGAGCGCAGAGGGACACATTGCACATGAAGCAAGTAACACTATGCAGAGTAAGCTACACATGTAGCTGCACCTTGGTACTGCCATGCAGCGCAACACATACACAACCTGGACATCTGTCAATCACCAGGGTTACATACCTACATGTACATATGCAGCACATAGAATGGAAGGCATGTCTAATGACTGTGACTCTGGTCGTGTCATCACAACATCCCTTGCATATAGTCAAATAAACCCTACCAACATGACCAAGACATCAGAGACTAGGAAGTCAGTCAATACCATTCCTGGGGTTACGTCATGGTTGTGTCCCTTGCAGTAACACCCTGCAACTGCCTTGCCTTACTGCCCAAATACGTGTGCTGCATCTTACAGCACACAATTCATTGCAACCATCCCCAACAGTACCCAGACATGTGCCAATAGCACCACCACCCCGCACATTAACAACACATCCACATAAGGCTGCCACCACTCCATCATGCAGTAAGGATGTCCCCTGGGTGCAGGGAAAAATAATCTGGGCAGGCGCTGGGGGAATAGCATGGTGGTCCTGTATCACTGGAAACATGCCACTACCCAGAACAACTAAACTGGTGTAGTGTGGACCCACACATTTTGATGCTGATCAGAACTGTGCCACTACAGAAAATATGTATAACAGATTGCAAACTGTAGGTTACAACAAATACAGGCTGAGCACAACCATCTGAGACACATAGGAAAAGAACCATACACAGACAACACATGGTGTATGACTGTGAACATAATGGTGTACAATTTCACATTGATGGTAAGGGGATATCATGGTTTTGTGGGGTTCTGTCAGAACTCTGGGAGGAGCACCCCTTTAGGTCACAGAATGAGGGGGTCATTACAACCCTGGAGGTCTTGGACCGCCAGGGTTGTTTTGGCGGATTTCGCCACCAGCAGGCTGGCGGTGAAATCCCTGCTATTACGACTGCGGCGGAAGCGCCGTGGTCGCACTGCCGGGACCGGCGGTTTCCCGCCACTTCAGTCCCGGCAGGAGTAATCCTCCAGGGCAGCGCTGCTTGCAGCGCTGCTTGCAGCGCTGTTTGCACCGCCATGAAAAGGCTGGTGGAAAGGGGAGTCGCGGGGCCCCTGCCACGGCCCTGTGCAGCTTTTCACTGTCTGCTATGCAGACAGTGAAAAGCAAGACGCACGGCCGCAACACCGCCAGCTCCATTTGGAGCCGGCTCCTGTGTTGTGGCCGAGATCCCCACTGGGCCGGCGGGCAGAAACCAGGTTAACTCCAGTTAACTGGCTATGTCCATAAACTAATTTACCATCAGGCACTGTCATATAGAAAATGACATACACAGCAACAAATGATATCCATGCTGGCCATCCCTGGGTCCACCCCTGTACCTGTGTCAATTTAGCTGCGCTGCCACGATGCTGCATCACTTGCATCAAAGTGCAAGGATGGCTGCATTGAGGGGGAGATCATAGTTGGGTAGGAAGGAGCACCTTTCAGCACAAACAGAAGATGAAATGGAAATCTGCTAGGACCATGTGTGTTATGCAATGTAGCAACATACACATACAACGACATGAGAAGCTATCAAAGGAAACAACAGCATAGTGTCTTGGCAATGCCATCCCTGGGATGGTGTAAGGTATCAGTACCACCCGGGTGTATCTGAAAGATGTAAGACTGGGATGGGGGCATATTTCAATGTGTGTTGCTGTGGCTTGACCACTGCAACACCCATTGCAAGGCCTTACCATGCAAATGGATGCATAGGGAGGGTTGACAATAACAAGATGGTGTCAAGCCAACAAAAGGATTTACATCACACCTAGTAGATATGACACAGCCAAATGCGCCACATGAGCTTCCCCTCATGTGACACTCAGGTGGGGCAAAGGGCTGATAGACTGCAACCATGATGTACAGGAACAATGTTTGGGAAGCAAGATGACAGTGAGCCTCCCATAGCATGTCAGTGACATGTCAACTGCCACAGCACAGAAAGATGGATGATGGCTCTCCTGCTGATCTGCCTGTTCTGGTGTACCCAGATGACCTGGATGACCAGCTGACAACCATCAGCCAAGAGACCCTCCAAGAAGTCCTGGTATCCCTCCAGACACCACTTCCAGTCACAAGGAGGACAAATAATGTAGCAGCCATCCCAGATGCCCCACCCAATACCCCAGTAGTACGACCTGCCATCACCAACACAGCTGAGGACTCTGAGGACCCAGGGACCAGCTCTGAGAGGACAGTGGTAGGAGTCCAGCGGGAGCTGGCCAAGCAAGTTCCGGTGGGGCAGAGACTGTGGCAGCCAGCCTAGAGGGTATGCGCATGTGCCTCATTATGGCAAATGAACATACTGCAGTCAAACGAGGCACACACTACCCACTGCATGGAGTCCAGCAGTGTCTGAGGGACATAGCTGCTGCCATGAGGGAGAGGCCACACCAACTGCCCTCCCAAACTGGCAGCAGTGTGCTTGAGAACAAGATGAACTTCATGCAGCAGGAACTGGCCTCCCTCAGGGCAAACATGGCTGCCTACCACAGGGATGTTGCTGTTATCCTGAAAAATCAGCAGCTCCTCCTTTCTGCAGTGATGCCATATGTTGTTTAACAAATGGCAGCTGCCTGCAATTGGGAAATGGCATCTCCAACCACTGAAGTGTGTGTAGCCCCCTATACCTCCCCACCACCACCATCAAGGGCAGAGGAGACACCACACACATCGGAGGATGAAGATGTGGAACAGATCATCTTCACTCATAAGAGTTCCCGGTAGCACCAGCCCATGCCACATGGGCAATGTTCCCCTTTGTCCTATGCTTGAGATCATGCCAGTGTTAGCGCAGTTGGATATGTGCACTCTTCACCCACATACTGTTGACCTGTCTGCTATGGACTGTCATCGTCTCTCTCTTACCAATTAGCAATTATTGTTCCTCCGCACTTAACAACACTTCACCCAAGCATGTTCCATGACATGTCCCTCAACCCTGGACTTGTGTCACGATTGAATGGATTTCACAAATGGGGTCACTGACCTAGACATTGTAAATATCGCACTACTACACTTGTAAATAAACACCACCTACACAAACAGCATGATGTTGTGTATTGTGATCCATCTACTACGCTTAGTAATTGTGATGTTTGGAACTATGTCATTGGTCATGGAGTGTCAGTACAAGAGTGCAGGACTGTGGGGGCACATCTCTACACACAAGGTCCCAACATGACAAATGTTAATGCTGGTCTCATCCCCTATAAACAATTCACTGATTATGTCACAAATGAACAACATATGTATGCTTCACTCACTACATATATGGCAAGAATGGCTGTGAAACAGTTCTAGGGCAATATCGTCAGCTGGGAGTACCAGTAAAACACATTGGTGTGATACAGAGGTTCTTAACCTCATTAGTGATTGCCACCAGCCAGTTTTGCAGGATAGAGTTCAAATTTAGGCTGTTGTCAGATGTTCCACAGTTCCCAACATTCCTACAGAGGACCCCAACACTGACAGCTGAAGTACCACACCTACCTGTCCATTACAAAGTAAACATAGTCACCTTGAGTGGCGGATACACTGGTTGATAGATGCATGGACAAGTAGATGTGTTGTTGCTGCCAATGTGATAGCTCAGTTTTCAATAGGTGATGCACAATGTTCATTATAAATTATTATATATTTAACTAAACTAAAAACATTAATAAATCCTGACCTTGGCAGCAAGTGGTGTGTGCTGTTGCACTGATGTTGTTGCAGTTGCAGCCGAAGTTGTGGGTGTGATGCTAGCTGTGGCCCCTGCACTGCTGAGGAGCTAGGTGTCTGCTGTGCATTCTTAGCCAGTGTGGGGACCCCTTGTAGGAATGCCCGCCATTCCCCTGTTACCCTCTCTGCACAGTAGCGGCGAGCCATTCTTCGGAACCTCAACTCCTTTGCCAGGATATGGCGGTGCCCTCTTCTGAAATGCATTTGGCTCATCATTGGTCATGTTGGCAGTTGTTAAATGGAGGCAGGCAACCATCAGTGTCAGCATTGTGTAGAGTCTGTACAGATTAGAAGCTTACACAGCTAAATCGAATTACACATGCACTCCAACTCACATTCCAGAAAAGACAATGGCCCTGATAAATGTAATGACAATGCTGCTTTAACATCATATTTTTTACACTAAAGTGACGTAAACTGAGAAAATTAACCAAACATTTGGAAGTGTGCATTGCTTTTGCATAAAAAAGAATAACGCAAAGACAGTGCTACCCTTACATAGATCAGGCCCAAACTTCCTCATTATCTGTGTCTGTTTCCAATTATACATCACCAGTCACTTGTACATGTTATTGGGAGGATGGGATGCTATTAGTTACCATGAGGGGTCAGAGATGATAGGTACATATGAAAGCCTGATCAATATGACTGTCACCTACGCTGTGGGCATCAGAGCTTCCTACAAATTTGGTATTCTTCTCTCCTGAGCCTAAGGGTAGATGGCCATGCAATCCATCATCTCAACTGTCCTACTCATCCACCAAGGCCTGCCCACTCATACATGGGGTCAAGGAGTGGATCATATGTTAGGAGGGCTGACATTTAGGAATCTGGTATCTGTAGGTCTATCACATCTGCATTCATGTGTCCAGGTGTAGACTGCGATTAATACCAGACCTACCACTACTATTCCTTTCACACCCATTTCCATGCCACCACACGTTTGGCCTTGCATGCAAGCCAATTACATTCCACAGAAGTGTAACATACATGGAGTGCAAAAGACAGAGCACCATGCTGGGGGACAATTGCCATTTCAGTCCTCCATCTTCATGACAATACAGGGATGCACCAAATTGGGTTCAACATGGTGCATCCCTGTGTTGTGAGAATGATGGAGTGCGCCACTGTCAATATTCTCACACCATTGCACTCTGTCATTCACATATGGCCCTACATGTGGTTTGTCACTACCTTGTGTACATGATGTTGGCCATTGTGCACCACAAGCCTCACAAGGTGTGACACTCTGGTGGTGCATGCGGATAATGTCACCATCCAGACTACTTTATTATCTGATCATTGGACAGCTTATCACATCTGGCATTGTATTCAACACACATGACTCACTCACACCAAACCCTGGATTACTTCACAGGACACAAATTATCACACTTACCGGATACATCTGGGTTCTCAAATCGCGCCACTTCGCCAGTTGTGTAAGGGGCAGGTCCACCTGTAAGACATGAATGGTAAACCATGCTTAGTGTCAAATCATAGTCACTGCGAGTGGACAACAAATTTCGGTGTGAACTAGTTGAGTGAAGTGAGCTAGTTAGCCTAGTGGAAAACAGTGCAACAGAAACACCACTACAATCACACAATGACACATACACGCAGATGAGTTAGAGCCACACATCTGAACACTAACACTGGGCCAGAGACTCATGTAGTGATACACCCTGCAACATCCATATGTGGGCCATCTATAGAAGATGGAACAACATGGTATAAGGGGGAGTTGTGTAAAAAAACATGGCACTACCCTGGCGCTTTGCAAGACCTATAACTCAGGTACTCAAGCTTGTCCTGCAAGGCACCCAGAGGCGCTTTGTGATAGACATGCTGCTCAATTTTAATTCTGCAATGATCATGCGTTGATTAATCCATGACTGATGTGGCAAAGTTGTCTAATGGTATCAAATGCCCCACATTCATTGCCCCCAAAGGCAAAGTAAACCCCCTTATGCTAACATAACGGCTGGGGCAGGGGTCATGTGCCTGAAATGCTGACAAAGTTGCACTATGCATGCATTGTGCCACGTTGTTGACACAATCCAGGGAAAATCCAGGGAAAATATGGTAGGCTGGCGGTGCCTTGGTGTTTCATACATGACACTATGCCATGGCACAGGTGTCGCTATGGGATCTGAAATGTGTGCCTTCATGATGGTTGTGCAGGACTCATCAGACATCTGACCTGCATTAGTATCAATGTTGGATATGTGAACCCCAGGCCTAGACTGGTGCAGATACACATCATTCTGGTTGCATACAACCTGTCCATATGCATTGCATGCAGCACTTCAACTCATCTGCTACCATCATTCAAGAGCAGTGAATAGTCATTAGTATGCCAATTGGAGACTCACCAACAGGGCCACTGATCTCAATCCCAAGGTGATCGAGCATATCCTGCTCCCTGGCCACCAGATCTGCCCAGCGATGCTATAGCTGGTGCTCATTCCTGCCAGTCCTGTATATTCTCTTAAGGTGGTGGAGCACCTTGCCCTACTGCAGCTTCCTGGCCTCCGTATGGCATCCAAGGATGACCCGGCCATCCATATCAAGCATCATTGGCAGGTAGTGGGATACCAGCCACACAAATCAACCAGGCTCATCCTCTGACATCCTGGTCATCCTCCCCATTCCAGAAATGTCGAATTATGGTCAAAGTTATCCCCAAATACAAAGGAAGAAAAAATAAACAGAAACTTAACCCCACTAACTTATCCCAACTATCCCAAATGAGTAACAACCCGGACAGACAACCCACAGTACAAACACAAATCTATACAAAACAACACAAAACCGCAACTACTGGGACAAAATGCACACAATATATAACAGGACACGACAGGAGGAACACCACGAACTTCAAGACACAACCAAATCTCAACCACCAGCTCAAAAACTCAACCACAGTAAGAAAGGCAGAGACTGTAAAGAGAAAGTGAAACTATACCCACTGTACCATGCTTGTAGACAGGATTTTCTATTACATCACTTCCTGTCCCTGTGTGTCACATTTTTCAGTTATGCGTGTATTATTTTGATGCATTTGACATTTGCATTGTTTTTGTAGACACATAACTCACATGCTGCATTTACATTGACGCATGGCGGTTATGCGTCGATTTCACAGAAGGCAGCAGGAGGCAGGAGTGCGAGGGTAGAAATCACGCTAAGGGCCCATGTGTCATTTTCTTTGCATTTGCGGATGTTTTAGATGCATTTGCCTAACATATTTTGATTAATTTCCTGATTGCGTGTTTTTTTGCATTGTCCTTAGGTGCACCCTGAATCAACATACATATGGTATGGGCTGCGCTGCAATGTGGCATATTAGGTATGGACACATGTGGTAGTCCATGCAACAATGTGGTAAAGGTGTGATTGGTCTGATCCTCCAATGTGTGTGTTACGGAGTCAACAGCATGCAAATTGTTGCACGTCATGCATATATATGTATCCACATATGTTTGGCATTCAGTACAATGCAATAGTTCTGATATGTGATTGTGCATTGTGTTTTCGTATGTGATGTGTGATGTTGTCATACAGAGCATAATAATATCTAAAGCTACATACACAGGTCAGGCATTGTTGATGATGGGTGAACCATTGCTACCTAGGAAATATGACCCAACATCTGTCTCAGTATTTAGATTTTGAGTTTATGGAGACCTGTGTGAAGCCTGCATATTTGTCTGACATATGTACATCTTTGGTACATAGTGTGTATGACACACTCTGCCTACATTCCACCCAGAATATGTATTGATCACAAAAGTTTGATTAAACTTGTTGCATTTACCAATGGTTGTTAGTTTTGTGTGCTGGACCTGCAGCCCTAGCTGCATATGTTCTCATCCATACTGATGTGCATTCCACAGACGTGTCTGTGCAATGTGTGAGGTCATGTGTACCCTGTGTTAAGACTGTGCCCCATGGCAGTTGCAGGACAGATTACCATGAATAGACCTCACAGGCCCAACTCCTTCCATTGGTTGTTATACCTGGGCAGATCATGATGACCATAGTTACCAATGATGACCCCCCCTTGTCACACATGTTCCATGCAGCCATTGCAACTTTCACACTGAGCTGTGACAGTGTTCAGTTCTAACATGACTTAATTTCTATTTTTTTGACATCCACTACCTTATGTGTGGGCCCCTTGCATACATCCTTTTTGGACATTTGATATTGATATTGATTAACAAGTGGGCAACCTGGATGTACAAAATATGTTGTGGTCCATGGATTGTGTCCTTCAGTTGTCACATACCAGTGATAATGCTGTTTGGTGATGTGTGTGATGGTGGCAGTACAATCTTACAATTCACATATGATGCTGAAACCCTACTTGTCAGGTTCGTATTTGTAACATGCTTCCTGAGGTAAGTTTCACATTCCTATGGTATATGTAGTGGAGATAGAAGAGACCAAAGCAGGATTGGTTGTATATGTGAAGTGTTTATTTACAAAATTAACATGGTGAATTCAGTGGTTCTAAGAGTGAAAGTTGTCAACTATGTACTGTCTCCAGCATACCCCAGCAGCTGTGTTTGGCTGTTCCTCCTCCATATCGCCACCACCATCCTCCTCCTCAGGCAGGTCATCAACTTGGTCATACATAGGAACGTTCATCTGCACACATATGTTGTGCAGGATAGTACATGTCAGGATGATTTTGCACACAATGTGTGGTGCATATAGGAGGCTGCCTCCTGTCAGGTCCAGGCACCTGAATCTGGATTTCAGTATGCCAAATGTCCTTTCCACAATATTGCATGTCGTATGGTGTCCCTCATTGTATGCACGCTCTGCTGCTGTGTTTGGGTTTGCAAATGGGGTCATCATCCATAGCTGTATGCCATAACCCTGACCGCTGCAAAAGATAAAAGGTGTAAGTTGTTGTTAAGGCTTGCAACCGGTTTGTTGGGTAGCATAGCAGTTGTTATTTGGAATTGGTTGTGACTCATATGTGTTTGTGGTATGGTGTGAGTTCCTGCCCTTGTGCTAAGTTTTCTTAGCACTGTGTTGTTGCACATGACAAACGTGGGTATTGGCTCAAGGACCTGGGACATATAGGGGGTTATTACAACTTTGGAGGAGGTGTTAATCCGTCCCAAAAGTGACGGATATACCACCAGCCGTATTACGAGTTCCATAGGATATAATGGCTCGTAATACGGCTGGTGGTATATCCGTCACTTTACCGTCACTTTTGGGTCGGATTAACACCTCCTCCAAAATTGTAATAACCCCCATAATTTGGAATCCTACCTGATGCTCAGAATGTATGTACCATGTGTTGTGTAGTACACCTTTGTATCAGTGTGCTATCACTAGAGGGGACATGACACATCCTCACAATACAATGGGAGTCAGATGTGGTGACAACATGGTAGCCCTACAGAGCCTGGACATCCCAGCCGTTTTGACATGTGTCATTACAAAGGAAGTGCAACACTTAAGCCCATTTTAATGAGAAAGTGACAATGCACAACACAGCTCTGACATTGGCAGTGCTGTGATGCATCATTTTCACTATGCAGAAATGCATGTGTGACATGTTACTAGGCAACCCTTTGTAGTCCCCTGCGCCAGCGCCTAATATTCAGCCATGCACCAGCACCGCCAACCTTACACCAAGGCGCTTGGCTTACTGCCCTGTGGAGGTGGATGTATCTGTGCAGGAAGGGACACCTTCCTATACATATACTGTTTTGATGGACAATTGGCTCTTTCTGTGTGTGTAGCAGTATGCAGCATGCATAGGTGGCACATTCATATGAGGTCAAATCACAGTCTGTTTCCTTATTGCCTCTGGGGTGGTGTTTGATGTTGCCACTGCCTCAGGTTTTGGGTGACACCTACATCTGAATCAGCGTCATCATGCTATGTATCTTATGGTGACAGACCTACAGCAACACATATTGCGCACCGCTTCCACACTAAGTGCTGCATGGGAGGGTGCCCGATTTACAATGTGGCTTCAAGTCACAAAAGAGTGATCATCCGCCAACTTGTACATACAGTGCAGGCCATGACAATGGCACTTGGGACTCTTACATAGGTCTCTTAGTTATCTTGGGTGGCAGCTGATGTTTGTGCCAGGCATCAGGTGTCAAGGGGTGTGTATCCCATCGTATCAGGATGATCAACGTTACTACCAGTGTCTCTTCTGTCTTCCAATACATATATCAGCATTTAAACTGTCAACATATGCACAGTGCAGGCTATGGGATGGAGTCCAGCTACTTGGCAAATTAGTCCCTTAGCACAGTGCATGTAAGGTCAGTGATGTCCTCTATACTCCTACTGGGTCCCACTATGGCATCCATGATCTGCACTGTCTAACAGTGACTCTGCCCATGGTGGGCCATTTATTGTTTATGGTACAGGCATGATGGTGTTGTGGGTCAGTAAGTGGTGATGTGGCACTACAGTAGGTGTGGTACCACTTCTCACAAATCTGGCACATGGTATGTGATGGCCGTTGATGTTGTATTCCTTTGTGTGTGATCCAATGCATCAGGCAGATGTAAATGCACACTACAGGTAAGTCAGGTATGTGTTGATGAGGTGTAGTTGGTATTGGCACCAGCTGCCTGGCATTTGATGTTTGTTCTGGCAGAGACTTGCACGGCATGATTTAATGGGTCTGTGCCTATGTGTGACTTATGTTACATGAGCATGGTGTACGCCATTGACATTGCTGTGCTATTCTTTGTTTGGTGTACTATGTGTTTGAAGAGTACGTACAAGGCAACCTGTGGGCACTTGTAGTGGTTTCTGTACATCTCCTGTTAGCAAAGGGTACATATCTGCACCTGTCCTTCATGTGGTGTTTCTGTCAAGTTGTGGGTGTGTTACATACATGTGGGTGTATGTGTTTGTGCTGTGCACTGATTGTGCTGTACTTCAGCATGGTGCATATGTGTTGTTACCTGTACATCTGTGTTACCCTGGTCATGTGTGTTTGGAGTGGTGTATTTCTTGTGTGTCCTACAGGGTTGGTGTGTTCTGTGTATATTGCTAGGTTTGTTGAATTACCCACATGTAGGCCATTTCCATATTGGCCATCCTGGAAGTGTTTGTTGATCCAGCTGTGCCTGAATATGTATGTGTCATGGACGCTCCCAGGAGACTTGGCCAAAATGTTTGTAAATAGTCCCCAGTGGTCCACTATGGGCTGCACATTTATGAAATGCGTGAGTTTGCGATTCCTGTATACATGCTCTGTTGCTTCAGGTGGAACAAGTCTGACATGGGGTGCAGTCAATTGCACCGAGCACATGTGGAAAGCCAGCAAATTGGTAGAACCCCTGTTTTATCTCCAGTTGTATTTGCTGGGTGTTAGGGAAGCTGATGTGGCGGGGTGTCAGAGAGTTAATTGCATCTAATACCTTCATCAACCTGCAACAAAGGCACCAGTTGTCTGAAATGAACCACTTGCCAGCATGTGCAGGACAGCTAGCAGCTTTGTCACAGGTGGTATATTATGTGGGGTCTGTAGGCTGGCTGTGATATGTGGATCAATGTGGTGCAGCAGGTGTAGTATGGCTTGCCGGTTGAGTCTGTATGTCCTAATGATGTCTTGTTCCCAGAGGCCAAGGAGGGTTGTCCGATTTCGGAAAATCCTCTCCTGCCTTCTGGGTTGCCTTTGTGGGCCTCATTGTGGTGGTTATGGTTGCTGCAGTGGTGGCGGTAGTTGCTGTTGTTGCCTCTGTGTGTGTTCCGTAAGTAGTGGTGTGTGGGACTCATTTTAATACCTGGTCTGACCCTCGTGTTAAAATTTGATGCAAATCGGAGTTAACATAATTTTTGGTCCGCCTCCCACCCGTGCATCATTTTTGCACAGATGGATAAATATGGCGCTAGGGGCTTAGAGTCATTTTTTCGACGGGAATGCTTACCTTGCATCTCATTGATGCAAGGTAGTTTCACACATCCCAAAAATTATGTTAACTCTTATATTTTGATGCTAGATAAATTAGCGTAAAAAGAAAGATGCTAATTCAGCACAAAATAAGTATAAATATGGGCCAAAGAGTCAGGTGGCGAGAACCACCAACTAACAGTTTCTGCTTTAACTGGCATAAAACAGAGCAGGTTGCCTAGCCTGAGCAAGCCGCACTGGCCTACTACCAGCCACCTCCCATGAGATAAACCACCTGCAGCCTAGAGCTTCCTGTTCGTCACCACGAAAAGGAGGAGCAATGATGGTTGAAATGGAAATTACTTGCTGCTACTAGCTGACAAAATAATTCCAATGATAGAAACTTTAGCAATAGTGGAGGATGGCATGCAGAAAAGCTGACAAGGCTTCCGATACAAATCTTGCACTACCAAGGCTGAGTCTACACAGTGCATCCAGCACCCAAAAACTTGAGCTTACATTTAGGGAGCAAGCATGCAGGCAGGGCAAAGCAGGTCAAAGCTGGTCAAAACAAGTAAGTAAGGCAGGGCAAGGCAAAACCACTCCCAATACTGCCAATACAACCCAAGCCAAGCCTATCCCAGCCCAGTCACAACTGCCGGCAGGCCAACAGCCCAGCAGCCTAGCAGCCCAGCAACAGTCCAGCGATTCGACAGTTCATCAGCCTGCATGCACGTGCAATAATGACAGAAATGCAGCGTGGTGGAACTCAATGCCTAACATTTTCATACAATAAAAACAAGGAAGACAGATGAGAAGTACACAATTGTTTGCCAAGTTATATGAGAAGCCAATAGATGATAACATACATTAATAAAATATATTGTGAATTTCATCTGGTTTTGTGAAGATACTGAAGATCAAATCAGTCAAAAAAAATCATTGGAGTGGTAAGAACGGCACAAGAATTATTATTAGGTATTGCAGTAATAGCATCCTTGGAAGTCTCCCATGATTGGGTGGTGACCAGTGTACGTCTTTTGTAAAACCAGAGAAGAGTGGAGAGGAAAATATAAGTGGAGAGGAAAGTGTGAGACGAAAGTGGAGAGGGTGATATCCCAAGGACCTCAGCATGGATGAAGGGTTGCTGGGCTCAGGTCCCTTATCAGAAAGCGTGGTGGTCTGTATGTAAGCGTCTAAAGGTAACCAAGGCAATCTAGATGTGCTTCGGTTATAATTTTGGTTCTGGAAGATGAATTTCTAAGGAAGCATACCCAAGCCCATCAAGTATAATAGGAGATAGATTTGAAGTATTTCCAATCACAAAGGATCCTTTGACCCCTAATGTGAGAAGCAACTCAAGTAGTAGGACTTCTTTCTTGTTTAGTGGGGGTGGGATCAGGAAGAGGCCAGGGGCCTAAGCAAGTAAGGTTCGGATCTAGAGTTATTTTACAATGGAAGATGATGGTTATGATTTGATTAATATCTTCCCACTATGATTGGAGTAATGGACAAGATATGTTTGAGGTCACCAGGCTTGGTGGAACAGTTCCAGCATTGGTCTGTGTTTAGGAGGCCCAGTACGAAGCTTTTGCTCTGGATCCAGAAAGATCTATATAGTAGGCAGTATTTTCACTGTGCAATGATGGGGAAGATTTTGAGCTTTGTAACATATTTCCATATTTGAGACCAGCTTTTCAATGAAAGATTAGAGTAACCTTCATTAGTGCAGGAAACTGACCCTTTGTTTTGAGATTTTTGTATGAAATTGGGAATGTATTAATAGAGGATTTTATAGAGTTTAGAGTCTTGACAGTCCTCGCAATCAAAGCAAGTTTTTTAAGGATGCTTGGAGGTTGTTGGTTTAGGAAGGTTTTGTGCGATTAATTGCAACTTTGAGTTTGAGGAAGTTATAAAATTCCATGTCAGGCTTGTTGTAGGAGGTCTGTAGTAGAGAGAAGGGAATCACATTGGCTTTGTCAGTCTTTAATGTATATAATGTTGTGTGATGTCCCCACCGGAGCCTGTGGTGGGGTTCACCATCAAATTATATTAGTGGATTGTGCCAAAGTGAGGCATAGGAAGAGTGTTTGAGTTTGACCATGCATTTGCTGTCCAGGTGCTTTACTGTCATTATTAGGTCCCTGATTATGCTTGAGGGTTGTAGGAGCTTTGAAGTTGAGATGGCAGGTAGGGTTTAAATGGGGAGAGGATACGTAACCAGTTCTCTGCCAGATTGGAGGTGTGATTAGATGGTTTGGGTGGATCAGCTGTATTGCTTGCTTGCGTAGGAATGCAGTGTCAAGTCTTCTTAAGTTGAGAGAACTGACTCCTCTTCTCCTTGCCCAGTGTTTTTTACTGCACCAAAGAAATTGACAGATCAATTTGTTGATGAGTTTGAAGAAGGTGTAGGAAAGTTGTACGGGTAACATGCTTATTATAAAGTTAACCTGCGGTGCAATTACCAATTAGGTGCATTTTAGTGCATTCTAATCTGCTCCACCATGTCATGTGTTTAGGAGACCATGGCCCTCATTATGACCCTGGCGGTGTTGCACCGGCAGGACCAACGGGGGCGGGAGCACCGCCGACAGGCCGGCGGTGCTCCCTTGGGCATTCTGACCGCGGCGCTTTGGCCGCGGTCAGAAATGGAAAACCGGCGGTCTCCCGCCGGTTTTCCGTTGCCCATTTGAATCCCCCATGCCATGGGGGATTCTGACACCCCCTACCGCCATCCTGTTCCTGGCGGTTCGCCCGCCAGGAACAGGATGGCGGTAGGGGGTGTCGCGGGGCCCCTGGGGGCCCCTGCAGTGCCCATGCCAATGGCATGGGCACTGCAGGGGCCCCCGTAAGAGGGCCCCGCTAGTATTTCACTGTCTGCATAGCAGACAGTGAAATACGCGACGGGTGCAGTAGCACCCGTCGCACCTTCCCACTCCGCCGGCTCGATTACGAGCCGGCTTCATGGTGGGAAGGTCGTTTTCCCCTGGGCTGGCGGGCGGCCTTTCGGCGGCCGCCCGTCAGTCCAGGGGAAAAGTCAAAATACCCGCCGCGGTCTTGCGACCGCGGTACGGTATTTTGACGGCGGGACTTGGCCGCCCGCCAAGGTCCGAATGAGGGCCCATGTCTCTATAGGGTCCTGAATTTTTTGAAGTACATTGTTTTCAATATGAGTGCGTGAGTCTGGCAGTGATTTACACAGTTGGAGGCGTAAGTATTTGAGGTATTGATTTTGCCATTTGTGATAAGTATTATTGAGAATTGTATGGGTGCAGAGCTGGTTTAGGGGAAAAACTTCTGTTTTCTCTTTATTTAGAGAGTAGCCCAAAGCTTTGGCAAAGCATTAATTGGGTTTAGGTTTTAGGTATGACTGCATCTGCATCTTCAGAGAAGAGGAGGACATCATCTGCATACACTGCCACGTTGTAGGTTTTACAGTCAAACAGGATGCCTTTTATGGTGTTGTTGTGTCACAGCTCAGATAGGAGGGGCTCAATAGCTAGAAGAAAGAGTAATTGGAGAGGGAGCATCCTTGTCTGGTGCCTTGGGAAAGTATGAATCTCTCAGATAGGGAGCCATTTAGTCTAACTTTGGCCTATGGATTGTCATATAGTATGAATACCTTACGTTCAAAGGATGGGCCTAGGTTGAATTTACAGATTATTGATTTTAGGAAAGGTCAAGATACATTTTTGAAATTCCTTTTGGTGTCTAGGGCCATAGCCATCACTGGGGAGTATAGGAGAGGGGCTTTTTCTAGGACATGTGCAAAAAGTCAGCTTTTATCAGAGACAGGTCTACCCTTTATGAAGCCATTGTTTTGCCATTAGATGAATAAAGATCAAAGAGGGATTTAAGATGCGGCTTGAGTTGTGGCTGGAATGTTTTATAGAAACTGCCCGTGAAGCCGTCGGGCCCTGATGCTTTCTTTAATTCAATTGCTTTCATTGCTTTATCTATTTCTTGTGCTTCTGAGGGTTTATTTAGGGTGATCTGGTCTACTTCTGTGAGTGAGGGGAGATTCTTTTTTGGAGGAAATTTTTGCAGTCCATGATATCTGGTTGCTTATCTAGATTTTATAATACTTTGTACCATTGTGCAAAACAGCTGGCAATGTTATCCCTAATTTGTTCTTGAATGCAACAATTGAGTAGTTCTGGCTTTTACCCTTAAGGTAGTTTGCTAGGAATTTCCCTGCTTTGTTGAATTCAAATAGGCCCTCATTACAACCATGGCGGTAAATCCCGCTTTCCGCCGTACAGAAGACCGCCAACATACCGTTGCAGCAGCGGAATTCCGCTACAGGTATTACGACTCACAGCTCGGAATCCGCCACAATACAGACACCCACACAAGTCCGCCACACCAAAGGTCAGTGATAAACTGGCGATACCAAAACCTACACTGTCACACCAACAGGAATACACCCACAGTATCATGGCCCATGAATCAACACGGCGGTCTTTCAACCGTGGTAAACCATTGGCGGTACACACCGCCATGCTCAAAATACACACACATTTACAAAACACAACCACATTGAACAATTCAAAATACACATACCTGATACACATACACACACCACACCCACACACCCAATCCAATATAAAACACACACCCACATAACACACAAACCCTTACAACCAAACTTCTGAAAGAAGGCCAGAGAGAGACTACGTAACACAACACCAGCATCCGCAGACACACAACACCATTACTCATACAACATCCACACACCTCAAACAACACACATCCCCTCACACATCACAACAGACAGCACCTCACACATCACCCACACCATATCATGGCACCTCAAAGACGCCCCAGGTTTTCTGAGGAGGAGCTCAGGGTCATGGTGGAGGAAATCGTACGGGTAGAGCCACAGCTATTCGAATCACAGGTGCAGCAGACATCCATTGCAAGGAAGATGGAGCTATGGCGCAGAATTGTCGACAGGGTTAACGCAGTGGGACAGCATCCAAGAACACAGGATGACATCAGGAAGAGGTGGAATGACCTATGGGGGAAGGTACGTTCCGTGGTATCCAGACACCAGATTGCTGTACAGAGGACTGGCAGTGGATCCCCACCTCCTCCCCCACAACTAACAACATGGGAGGAGCAAATATTGGCGATCATGCATCCTGAGAGCTTCGCAGGAGTAGCAGGAGGACTGGACTCTGGTAAGGCAAATCTTTACTACTTTATCCCCCCACCCCACCTGCATGCCATCACATACTCCCACCCTCACACCCATCACCCCAACAACCCACAGATACCCCATTAACACAACCCACACATCCCAAAATCAAGCCCTGCATGTAACACCAATGCATGGACACCCATCACCAAACATGTCCAGTAGAGAGACTCACCTATCCCCCAAAATCACCAATCACACAAGGGCCACGGCAATAATGCAAGTACAGGAGTAGAGGGTAACTCACCCATTGCACAAGATGGCACTCACAGATACAATAATTATGCATTTACACCCCAACAGGACCCCTACCCAATGTCACCGGACAGGAGGTGCCAGACATATCCAGTCCCCCCACAGAAGAGGCCCACAGTGACGACAGCAGCTCTGCACGCCTGGATCAAGATGACCAGCCCGGCCCATCAGGGGCCTCGGGACAGTCGGTTCCCCTAACTCAGTCACAAACCACCACTGAACCTCCCCCTCAGAAAACACCGCCACAGCACCCACCCAGCGGGCCAATCCCTCTGTCCCCAGGACACGTCAATCAGCAGTGTGTCCACCACTACAGGGAACCCAGGCAACCCCACTAACACAGGACGATCAGGGACCTGGGGGCAGTGGCAGTGGGCACACAGTTCAGGGGACAGAGGCACAGGATAACAGGGAAGCTGGGAGGACTGCTGTGCGCCAGGGGGAGGACAGGCCCAGGGAACCCACTCTCCACGAGGCACTCTCCAACATCATGGGAGCTTACCACCATTCCCAGGAGACCATGGGCACGGTACTGGCCAAGTTTCAGCGGCTGCAGGAGGAACACTACCTGGGGATCAGGGAGGACTTGAAGTCCATCAACACCACCCTGGTCACCATTGCAGGGGTGCTGGCAGACCTTCTCAACACCAGGAGGGACACAGTGGCACACCAACGGGCCCCTGACACTAGCCTGGACGATGAACAGCCCTCCACCTCCGCCGGCGCTAGTGGACAGGAGGCACCGCCACAGGAACAACAGGCTACCAGCACCCTACCCCCTGCAGATGGAGAAACGGTCCCTGAAATCCAGGAACAAGACAGAGAACATTGCCAAGATCCCCGCAGGAAATAAGACCCAGCTGAATGTCACCCTTCTGTCCCACTTTGACACCCAGTCCACCTTAAAACGCCATTGCTCCACTTCCTATGCCCCATTGGACAATGCACCTGTGAAACAAATAGACTGGACTCTGCCATGGACATTCCTCCACCATCACCCCAGCCCATTTTACAACCCCCTCCACTTATTTGCACAGAAATAAACACACTTGAATCACAAAACAATCAGTCTGTGCTTTCACAAATGTGTAATTGGAAAATCTCTGGAATATAGCAATGTCAATGTACTTGTTCACATACCATTGTAACACAGCTGTAGGCCAGCAGTAATCAGCAGAGGGCACAAAGTGGGACTCAGATCTGTGAAATGGCAAGGCAAAGTAACAAGTCACCTCAGCCTCTACCCCAGTCAGCCCTGCTGCCCTCAGTGAGGAGGCTATTGACTTCCTGAGATCCCTCCCTGTTGGGCAATCTACCATTTTGAATGCCATCCAGGGTGTTGAGAGGCATTTGCAACAAACAGATGCATACCTGGAGGGCATTCATTCTGGGCAGGCAGCCCAACAGAGAGCATTTCAGGCTCTGGCCTCAGCACTGATGGCAGCCATTGTCCCTATGTCCAGCCTCCCCCCTCCAACTTCCTCCACCCGACCCAATCCCCTGTACCTCAGCCTATCCCAAGCACACCATCAGACCAGCATGCACACTCATCAACACACAAGAGTCGACATGGCAAACATAAGCACCACACATCCCACAAGCACTCAAACAAGCACCATCCCCATGCAACCACAATAACATCCACTGCCTCCACTGTGTCCTCCTCCTCCAAGTCCTCCTCCTCCCTCCCTGTCTCGTCTCCACTCACACCTGCATGCACTACATCCTCAGCCACTACCTGCATCACCAGCACGCACATCACCACACACCGCTCACGTGCAATCACCACCCCCACTACCATGCACACATCCCCAGTGCCCTCTCCCAGTGTGTCTGTGAGCCCTCCTCTCAAAGTACACAAAAGCAGGCACACACCCACCCAACAGCCATCCACCTCACAACAGCCTCCGGCCCAGGCACCTTCACCCAAATTCAGCAAACCGTACACCTCCTACAACCACTACCTCTTCCTCCACTCCCAAACCCCCTCCATCTTCCCATCCCAGTGTGTCTAAAAACCTTTTTCGGCCAAACTTTGATCTCTTCCCTTCACCTCCCCTCCCTCGTCCTTCCCCTAGGGCCAGGCTTTCCAGATCCCAGCCCAGCACCTCAGCCACCAAATCCCCAGGCACAGTGGTGCCAGCAACTGTGGGGTCATCGAGTGCGCCACCCATCAGGGCTGCCAGCGTGCCACGTAGCAAGGGCAAGGACATTCTGCCACCTGCCAAGGTGAAGAAGGTGCCCACATCCCGGAGGGAGAAGCCGCACCTACCAGCCACCAAGGGCTCCGCCAAAACAAAAGGGGACAGTGGCAAGACACCTGAGGCACCATCAAAGGTGGGGAAGGGACAAAAGCAGAAGAGCAGGTCAGGACAGGGCACGGTGGCACCGACTGAGAGACTAGTGTCACCCCTTCTGTCCACGACTACACCAACCTGTATGGTGGTGACACCGCAACCTGCCCCGCCACCTGCACCGCCACCAGCACCGCCACCTGCACCGCCACCAGCACCACCACCTGCACAGCCGCCTGCACCGCCACCGGCACGTCTGCAGCCTCAGCAACAGTCCCCAGCATCTTCCCCAGTGGGTAGCCATCCGAGGCTGCAGGAGACGTCCTGCTGCGTCCCTCAACAGGTGCTGACATGTGCACCACCGCCAGCACCGCCACCACAGACACTGCCGCAAGCACCGCCACCAGCTCCCCGACGTGCTCGGACAGTGGCACCACCGCTGACATGGCTACCATCCCCAGTGGTCAGTAGTCCAAGGCTGGAGGAGACTTCCTGGACCCTACCCAGCTGCAATGAGGCATGACTTTCATCACTGTTTGCACCTGCAGGTAGAAGGCGAAGCCGCAGCAGTGTGGGGTATGTCTCTGCCTCCATGGGGTATCATGCTACCTGTTCCTAGGCAATCTCGTGGCACAAACACCCAGGTGAGGGAATGGGACCGGCCACACTGCATGTGGAGCACTCTGGGCACAATGCCCTCTCCAGAACCAGTGGAGAATCACATCCACTACCTCAGTCCTTGGCAGATTGAAGCACTCTGGGCACAATGCCCCCTCCAGAACCAGTGGAGAATCACATCCACTACCTCAGTCCTTGGCAGGATGAAGCACTCTGGGCACAAAGCCCCCTCCAGAACCAGTGAAGAATCACATCCACTACCTCAGTCCTTGGCAGGATGAAGCACTCTGGGCACAAGGCCCCCTCCAAAACCAGTGGAGACTGTTATCCACTTGAGCGACTGTGGCTTTGCACTCCACAGGATAAAGCAGTGGGCAAACCACCCACTGGAAAGACTTGAGAGACTGTGGCTTTGCACTCCCCAGGATACAGCAATGGGCATAGAGCCCCCTCGTGCAGCAGTGGCGTTGTGCGTTCATCCGGCTGAGGTGCCCCCCTTCCCTTCCCCCTGAGGTGCCTGTTTATTTTCGATCTGATGCCCCTGCAGTGTTCTCTCCGTTTCGAGTCAGGTATCTTGTGGCATTTTGGCACCACTGGTCCACGGACAATGATTGGTACACTATCCGGACTTGTGTAGTTGGTGTACATATTTGTATATACTGAATTTTGAACTTTCACTATCAGATTTTTCATGATTGTTACAATCATTTTATTTTGTCCTTGCGTTCTTCCAGGGGGTGGGGGGGGGGGGCGCATATGTAATGTTGCTGCATGTATTTGTGTGTATGGTGTTGTGGGTGAGGGTGGGGGTGGGGTTATTGCGTGTTGCATGTGTGTGTCACACTCTATTCCCTCCCCCCTCCCCTGTGTTGTAGGTGCAGTACTCACCGTGGTCGTCGAGGGTGTCTGTCCTGCTCCAGATAGAGCAGGAGGAAGACCAGCATGAGCAGGACGTGTAGTTCGGGCTCCATGGCGTCCTGGGTCCTCGTTGGGTGTCGAGAGGTGAGTGGTTTCCCTTCTGTGTACTGTTTGATAGCGTTGTTTCCGCCCCGGAAAAGGTGGCAGATAGGCCTGTTGTTATACAGTGGGCAGTACTTTGTCCTTTACCTGGCTGTTGGCGGTTATCGCCGCGGTGTTTGTTGAAACTGAGTATAAGCCTTTCATTGTAGAAGTGCAATTTATTCTCTTATTGTCAACCCACACTGAAGTGTGTTCACCAGTGAAACGTCTAAACTTTATGTCCTACTAATCCCCATAAGAAAGACTAAGACACTAAGGCCCGTATTTATACTTTATTTAGCGCCGCATTTGCGCCCCTTTTTGACGCAAAACGGCGCAAAGCTACAAAATACAATGGTATTTTGCAAGTTTGCGCCGTTTTTGCGTCAAAAAACGACGCAAATGCGGCGTAAAAAAAGTATAAATACGGGCATAAGGGCCTGTTTTATACTTTTTTAGCGCTGCATTTGTGTCATTTTTTGACGCAAAAGTGTTGCAAACCTACAAAATTCAATTATTTTTTGTAAGTTTGTGCTGCTTTTGTGTCAACAAATGACGCAACTGCGGCGCTAGAAAAGTATAAATCAGGCCCTACGGGCCTGATTTATCATAGTTTTGTGTCACCCTTGCACCACACAAGGTGATGCAGGGTGATACAAAACCTAGATTCAGATTTACCAAGCCACGCAAGGCCGACCTGCATAGCTTGGTAAATCTGCAAGCCACTGCCTTGTGTTACACTGAGTGGTAGGGACATTACTTGGGTGGAGCTGTGAGTGTTCCCGGCATCCACCCATGCATTCTGGGGCATTCCCAGATTGACCAGCACTGGTAGACCTGGGAAAGCTTCAGAATTGTACTCCTTTCCACCAGAGGCCAAACCAGGAGAAATATATTGGAAAATGCCTCTGAGGTGCCCTCAGTCCTGACTACAACCCAGGCACCCTTGCAACAACACCTCCGTTGGTACAAGGTAGCACATTGTACACCAGTGCAGGAAAAGAGCAGGAATGCACATATATTGATAAATATGGCACATTTCTGCCCTTTCCCTTTCGCACAGGACAGTAAGTTATCTTGCTGCTTCGCATTGTGTGAAAGTATGATAAACATGCCCCTATTATTTGAATTTACTTACCTTTTCCATTTGCCCTTTTCACTTCCTTACTTCCACCACATGCATCCATGTACTCCTTTCCTTCCCTCTTTTTATCTCACCTGCACATGCTACTGTGTGTTCCACTCTCTTTACCACACTTAAGAAGTCTCTAAAGGTGATATTAAAGATGGTCACACAATAGTAGACCGCAAACATGAACAATGAATTTCATGTCTGCATTCAACACATGTTCTTCATTAACAGTTGCATACATCCTTTAGAACTTCACCATATTGCGGGGAAATAACATCACACTTTCCTGGGGTTCATATCAATGGGAAGTTCTCCAATGTTGGCCTTTGCTGTCTTCTTTTACACAGCATATTTGAAAAATGTAGATTTAGACCAAGTTGAGGTGCTGAGGTTATTCACTCTCCTTCACTTGTTCCCCCCTGAAGTATCATCAACTCCACAATGATGGGTACCTCATACCCAGGACCTTATGAATAATAATTCACAAGACATCCACTAACTGTTAAAGATGGAATAGCGACTCTCCTAATTATGACAAGAGAATCTGAATTTTATTAAAGACACGAAGGCTACCATTATGCATTAATCCTTTAATGCCACTCCACGCAGTACTTTAAAGTACATTACATCATAAAGAAACATTCCAGAATAGAACATCTACAACATATAATGAGCCCATGTAGTCAACATTCTGCCTCTTTTAAATGGAATACCGAGTCAACTTCTTCCAATGCTGGCTGAAGAACGGACGAACCCTCAAATAAGTCATCCAAATTAACCCCTTAGCTGCTGGACCTTTCCCCCCCCAGTGCTGAGCCCTTTTTTGGCTATTTGGGGTAGTTCGAGCTTAGGGCTTCATAACTTTTTGTCCACATAAGCTAACCACGCCAAATTTGCGTCCTTTTTTCCCAACATCCTAGGGATTCTAATGGTACCCAGAGTTTGTGGTTTACCCTGGAGGAGACCAAGAAAATAGCCAAAATACAGTGAAAATTTGGTTTTTTCCACAAAAATGGGAAAAAAGGGCCGCCGAAGAAGGCTTGTGGTTTTTTCCCTGAAAATGCCATCAACAAAGGGTTTCTGGTGCTGAAATCACTATCTTCCCACCTGTCAGGAACGGGCAGACTTGAATCAGAAAACCACATTTTCCAACACAAACTTTGCATTTTACTGGGACATACCCCATTTTTACTATTTTTGGTGCTTTCAACCTCCTTCCAGTTAGTGACAGGAATGGGTGTGAAACCAATGCTGGATCCCGGAAAGCTAAACATTTCTGAAAACTAGACAAAATTCTGAATTCAGCAAGGGGTCAGTTGTGTAGATCCTACAAGGTTTTCCTACAGAAAATAACAGCTGAAATAAAAAAATATTGAAATTGAGCTGAAAACAACAGCCATTTTTCTTTATGTTTTACTCTGTAACTTTTTCCTCCGATGTCAGATTTCTGAAAGCAATATACCGTTTTGTCTGCTGGACTCTTCTGGTCGCGGGTATATAAAGGGCTTGTAGGTTCATCAAGAACCCTAGGTACCCAGAGCCAATAAATGAGCTGCACCCTGCAGTTGGTTTTCATTCTATACTGGGTATACAGCAATTCATTTGCTGAAATATGAAGAGTGAAAAAGAGGTATCAAGAAAACCTTTGCATTTCCAAAATGGGATCAAGATAAGGTTTTGAGGAGCAGTGGTTATTTGCACATCTCTGAATTCCGAGGTGCCCATACTAGCATGTGAATTGCAGGGCATTTCTCAAATAGATGTCTTTTTTACACACTCTCTTATATTTGGAAGGAAAAAATGTAGAGAAAGATAAGGGGCAATAACACTTGTTTTGCTATTCTATGTTCCCCCAAGTCTCCCGATAAAAATGATACCTCACTTGTGTGGGTAGGCCTAGCGCCCGCGACAGGAAATGCCCCAAAACACAACGTGGACACATCCCATTTTTTGACAAAAGAGCTGTTTTTTGCAAAGTGCCTACCTGTAGATTTTGGCCTCTAGCTCAGCTGGCACATAGGGAAACCTACCAAACCTGTGCACTTTTGAAAACTAGAGACCTAGGGGAATCCAAGATGGGGTGACTCGTGGGGCTCTGACCAGGTTCTGTTACCCAGAATCCTTTGCAAACCTCAAAAAAAGTGGCTAAAAAAACAAGTTTTCCTCACATTTCAGTGACAGAAAGTTGTGGAATCTGAGAGGAGCCACAAATTTCCTTCCACCCAGCGTCCCCCCAAGTCTCCCGATAAAAATGATACCTCACTTGTGTGGGTAGGCCTAGCGCCCGCGACAGGAATGGATCACACAAGGGTCAATGGTAGGCCTTGCTTGAGGTCTACTGTTAACCCTGGAGTGATTCATTCCTGAAGCAGGCACTAGGCGCAGGCACACAAGCAGGGTTGTGTTTTTATCAGGACAAGTGGGGAAACACTGGGTGGTAGGAATTTTGAGGATCCCTGCAGATCCCTGGACTTCTGCTCATTTTTAAGCACATAATGTAATTTCAGGGGGATTCTGGGTGAAGGAAAACTGGTGAGAGCCATGCAAGTCCTGCACCCTTGGACTCCCCTGGTACTAGTTTGTTAAAGTTAACCCACCACTCACACTGGTTGGTTTTAGCACCTCCAGAAATTATGGTTTCAAAGCATGATTAATTATCAAAGTATCTGAATATTGAAACCAAGCCTTCTGAAGGTGAGCCATAAAGCCGCGTCCAGGCACCAACCTCTTTATGGTCCATTCACATGCCATTCACGCACAACAAACAACCCTTTCATATCGCCAGCCACGGGCCCAATCCAATCAATCACTCCACTCACATTAACTTACCGCTGCCAGACAAGGGCCCATCACATTCACACGCCACTGAACGGAATAAGTTTGACTACATTTTACCACCTGTCAAGTAACTGCCTCCTTCTTCCTTAACATTACCAAATGCATGCGTAACAAACCTTTACTAATGACTCCTGTGACAGCCACCTGAGGCTCAGGAAGACATGTTTTTCATGCGCCTTTAACGCACTCTCTGTGCTAAATCCAACTCCTTCCAGTTTGTGGATGCAAGTTGGGGGTGTCCGAGTATGCCGTACAAAGCGATTCCTCGAACTGAGTGAGCATATCTACCTTTGAAACTAAGGGAGACATGCTGGGGATTTCTCATGCTGTTACCTAAAGAGAAGGTCATAGGCTACCTGCCTCCTTCTTCCTTAACATTACCAAATGCATGCGTAACAAACCTTTACTAATGACTCCTGTGACAGCCACCTGAGGCTCAGGAAGACATGTTTTTCATGCGCCTTTAACGCACTCTCTGTGCTAAATCCAACTCCTTCCAGTTTGTGGATGCAAGTTGGGGGTGTCCGAGTATGCCGTACAAAGCGATTCCTCGAAGTGAGTGAGCATATCTACCTTTGAAACTAAGGGAGACATGCTGGGGATTTCTCATGATGTTCCCTAAAGAGAAGGTCATAGGCTATGGAAAAGGGTAGTGTTTGGTACATAGGGGAGTCCATGAGAACGTAGCATATGTCCCAGCCAACATTATGTGCAGTGATGTGACTATAATGCACTTATACAGCAAACTGAACATCTACTAAGTTCTGATGGAGGATGAACATGAAAAGCAGGTCAAACACTGACCTATACAAGTCATTCTCCTTCAGTGCTGGGATGGCACCAATGGGTTTGAATCCATAGGTGTAGATGATGTACATCTGTTCTACCTTTACTATCTGCCTTCTACCTGTGCAGTAACCCTGTGAAGGCACTCCTACCATAAGCTTTCCTTACCCATCCATGTCTCTGTTCTCATCAGAGTCCTGGCTAATCCTGTATAATAGCCAAGTGAACCTATACTAGTTTGTGGAAGCAAGTTGGGGGTTTCCAAGTATGCCCTACAAAGTGATTCCTCGAACTGAGAGAGCATATCTACAGTTGAAAGTAAGGTAGACATGCAGGTGAAGAAAGGGTACTCCGTGGCAATGTGGCATATGTTCTGTCCACTAGTATATGCAGTAGGGGGAAGAAAATGCATGTTAATTGAACAGAACACCGACCACGCCAAAAGGAAGTCCATGATGAAGTAAAATTCTGTGGCTCCTTGCCTAACGAAGCAGTGGCCCATGGACGTTCGGTATCCATGCACTGCCACTGAAAGGATTACCCAACAGCAGCTCAACCTCAGTCGATTTCCCAGAACTTTGCTTTAGTATGATACAACGTAAAGCAAGTAGGGATACAGAGGCCTGGTTGTGATGGACATTGGGGACAGTAATACCGACTCTCCTGCCGATTTCCATGCTTTGAGCACACTTTACAGCGACGACATGGACGATCCTTTTTGGGTGTTTTAGGTATGCGATCAGCAAAGTGTCGCTCCTGCAGCCTTGCCACATCCTCCAGAACATATGAGGTGGAGGCTGCTGCTTCTTCTGTAACAGCAGTGAGGCTTTCAATTACAGACAACTGGAAGTCAAGGAAAGTCATGAGTCTTCCTGTTGTTGTCTGACGGTAAACAACATACGCATTATATGTTGCCATCTGAATCAGGTGGGTAAACAGTTTCTTGTACCAAGTGCGAGTTTTACAACACGCATTGTATGGTTGAAGAACCTGGTCGTTCTTGTCCACTCCACCCATGTACTTATTGTAATCGAGTATACAGATTGGCTTGTGGACTTCGGCCATCTGACCCCAAACCGTGATGGGAGAAGTGCTCTCATCATGAATTGTAGTGAGCACGTATACATCACGTCTATCTAGGAACTTGACTGCGAGCAGTTTGTTAGAACGCAATGCAGTACTCTGTGATTTCTGGAGCTTCTTGCAAACAAGCTCCCGCGGCAATCCTTTGCGGTTACAACGAACTGTACCGCAGGCCACAGTGCCAGCTTTGTAGAGCTCACTGAACAGCTCTACTCCTGTATAGAAATTGTCCACATAAAGGTTATAACCTTTGTGAAGAAGTGGCTGGACAAGTTCCCATACAATCTTACATGGTGACCCCTAACGCGGGAGGGCAACCTACAGGGTTTAGGGTAGAATCCTTCCCTGTATACACTCTCAGGCTGTACACATAGCCAGTAGAGCTCTCACACATCATGTACAGCTTTAAGCCATAGCGAGCTCTTTTGCTCGCAATGTACTGTCTGAAAAGCAGCCGTCCTTTGTACAGGATCAAGGACTCATCGACTGCTATATTCTTTCCAGGAGTATAGATCTCTGGAAACCTGGCAGACAAATGTTCCACGACAGGCCGAATTTTGAACAACCTGTCATGATCTGGATGGTCCCGGGGCAATGCAGCAGAATTGTCATTGAAATGCAGCATGCGCTGCAGTAGCAAAAAACGATCTCTGCTCATGTATGGTGCGAAGATGGGAGTTACCCAAACCGTGCGAGTCGTCCAGTAGGACTGCAAGGTGGGTTTCTGTACTAACCCCATTTTGAGCGTAAGGCCCAAAAATATCTTCAACTCCGCCAGCGAAGTGGGAGTCCACTGTCGTGCCCTAGAACGGGGCCCTAGAGTGCCTCCGCACTCTCTCAGAAATTGGTCTGCACGCAAATTTGTTTGCTGCACAACTTTCTGAAGAAAGTCAACATCCAAAAACAGATAGATGTAGTCGACTGGCAAAAAGTTAGCTGTATCGATTTTACATCCAGCGTCACCAGTAAAAGGTGGAATTTGGGGCTGAACCAAACAGGGGGGCTGCCAAGAGAGCACTCTCTCTGTGCTTGCGGCAGCAAGCACGTGCTCTCTGGGTTCGGCTAACCCAATGTGGTCCCGCTGCCCAGAATGTGCTTGCGAAGGGACAGCACGGAAGTCGTCATTGTCTCCTTCAGACTCACTGGAAGAGGTGTCGTCAGATGGGACTCCGCCGACTGAAAAATCACTCCCAGAATCGGCCCCATTGTCCTCTCCCTCAGATGCTGTCTCAGTGTCTGCTGTCTCAGTCTCTGAGCCTACATCAGAACTGTCCTCCATAACCCGAGCTAGGGCTTGATCAGCAGTCATCCAACGAGACGCCATCTCTGCAACTGGCTAAACTGTCCCTCTAAATTACTAGCCTACGTAGACGGCAGATAGTCACAAAATTGCTTGTGGGTATGTTTGTTGTGTACAACAGGAAATGTCGTCACCTTACCTTCGCTTCTTCTCCAATTCTGCAGATTCTCTGAAAACACTGAAAAAAACAAAAAAAGAATGTATTACTTCACCTTACCACACACCCTGTGCAACAGTCATTTTTGTTGCTCTGCCTCCCATTACCTCCTCTTCTAATTCCCTCAGTACTACCCAGCAAAAGTGCCACTCATATCTCCATAGTCCCCCTGGCATTACATTTGTTTTAAAGCGCAGGTAACGCTTGCCTTTACTAATCCACTCAGCTACTTTATGGCAACTGCCACTACAGAAAAGACATGCATGCATGCATATATATATATATATATATATATATATATATATATATATATATATATATATATATTGTGTGAACAAGATTCTCACCCCACTCCACGAGGTTCAAATTGGCATCTTTTATTGCAAGCAACAGCCACGTACGCGTTTCGACTCTCAAGGATTCTTGATCACAGTAAATGAGTCCCTCTTTTCTTTCATTGTTTATACTTACAATAAAACATGTCAATTTGAACCTCGTGGAGTGCGGTGAGATTCTTGTTCACAAAATATTTTCGAGGTTGCTCTCCTCCATCACTGTGCACCGGCAGTGGAGTGCACTGCGCAACAATCTTTTTAACCAATTTGTGTTGCATATATATATATATATATATAATAATATATATATATATATATATATGTTTAGAAACAAAGTGGTTGAAGGGTTGCTGGGCGGCACACTCCACTGCCGGTGCCCAGTGACAGAGAAGACCAATCTAGAAATTATCTAATGCCGAAAAATTTCACCACACTCCACAAAGTACAAATAAAAGTGTATTTTATTGCAGTCAATAACCACCAACGTGTTTCAACTCACCAAGGAGTCTTGATCACGGTCCTCGTGGAGTGCGGTGAAATTGTTCACCATTATAAAACAACACACACAAGAATAACAAGCATTTACAATGCAATGGGTCTCGCATCTGCTCGAGTTAGAGCTATTAGCGTTATAAACTCCTAACCCAACTTTTCTTGCCACATAAATTGATAATTGAAAGTTAAACTCTTTCACATAAGAGAGCCGATTCACATCGCCACGGCCACCATGAGCATCATGTGAAGAGTTACACAAAAGGAAAAGAAGTTCGCTCGCAGTTAAACGTAACAGCAAAAGTGCAATTAGCCATGTACCAGGGGCGATGGCCAAGGCGGTAACAAAACCTCCCCAAGGAGGGACAAAGGTAAATCATTTTCCAATGTCATCAAAGGATTTTTGAAGGGCAAGCCCACGAACGAGTGGTAGTGATGGGCGTGAGGTGGGCGTTGTTAGAAGCCCAGATACACACCAACAAGTCAGAAAAGCAGCACATGGACGCTGCAATGCTTGTCCTGAAAAAAAATATATATATGTATATATATATCTATCTATATCTATATATATATATATATATATATATGTGTATACATATATACACATATATATGAGAGAGAGAGAGAGAGAGAGAGAGAAAGAAAAGAAGACACTCATGTCACAAACTTTTTTTTTTTTCATACATGTGTGCTTGCCCTTGGCAAAGCACACATGTATTAAAAAAAAAATGGCCCCATTGATGGTCACCCTAAGGGCTGACCACCAACAATTTTTTTTGTTTTTATTTTTTACCCCCTGGGGTCGGCCCGTATTTTTTTTTGTTTTCTTTTTTTTTTTTATATTGTGGGGGGCGCGATCGCCCCCCAAAACTGTGTAAATTAATAAATATTGCCCCCGGGGGGGGGCCGCCCTTTTACGAGGGGGCCGACCCCCCCAAAGAAGATCCCTGGTGCCTAGGGGCGTTTCCTGGCCGTGGATCGCAGCCGCGCTGCGATCCACGGCCAGGAAACGGTGCCAGGGAGGCATCGATGGAAAGGGGAGAGCCTCCCCTTTCCATCGATGCCTCCCTGGCATCTGGGGAGGCCGTTTTGGACTTTTTTTCCCCACCGGAGAAAGAGAGAACGCTTACCTGCTTCTCTCCTTCTCCGGTGGGGAAAAACTGTGACGTCAGCGCGCCTCGCGGCGCGCTGACGTCATAAGGGGGCGGGAGGGGGGTGGGATGGAGACGCGGAAGCTCTTCCGCGTCTCCCCCGGTTTAATAAATAAATCCTCCGGTGCATTGCACCGGAGGATTTTTAACCCCCTCCCTGGTGTCGGTCACTGGTCGTGACCCGCACCAGGGAGGGAGTGTGGGCGTCGGCCAGTGGCCGACGCCCGCATCTAACAGGTTAAACATCTTCTTAGTGAAAAACCACTATTGATTATTCTCTAAAATAAAGAGGAAATACCAAATAAACCTGAATACAGTATATAAAACTAAGCATATAACTCAGAACATACTGAGATACACCTTTTTAACAAATGTATACTTATTTAAATAAAAATAAAAATTATTATTATTTTTTATTATTATTTTTTTGTTGTTGATTTTTTAATAGATCTAAACAAATTTTGGGTGGAGAGGGTGGGATAATGGTAGCTTCCGTGTCTTTAATGAAATTCTCTTGTTATTATAATTAGGAGAATCGCTATTTCATTACAAGACCGGAGGCTCCCATTAGGCATGTTGGTAGCCTCTTAGCACCACATCAGACATATGTTCAATTGGTTCACAGTAAAACTTGGCAAAAGTAGAGGAATTAGACCAGCAGCTATTAGAATATCTTCCAGCCTGCTACCTTTATTAAAGGGCACACTAACCATTGCTCCTCCTACTGATTGAGCTTGGAATTTTGACAAATCAACACTAGTTGATTGCATGGTCCATTTCACCCATATTGCAATTGTGGCAGTGGTAACTGCTTTAAATGGTTTGACAAAGGAAATTAAAAGTTGGTCTGTACCATCAGGCCGAAATTCACTCAATCTTGAGTCATACTCTTTCCTGCAGTTCACCACATAAAGCTTCTTGCAAGCATCAAATTTCGGCTAGAATATATTATCGGCCATAGTTTTAGTTCTTCTAGTAATCTCAAAGGTAACCCCGAAACTGTCATAGAGTCTGTTACTTACCTCCAAAGCCTTGACATCCGAGACACAGCGACAAGAACTTAGGCATAGTAAAGAGGCGAGTTACATAGAAAGTCTCTTCAAATCCAAATATCTGTTAGCAGGCCAAGATTTAAACATGGATAGTACTAAATTAATCCCATAAAGAAACATATCTAGTTCTAGGAGGTCTCTTCAACCTCATGCTTTTGAGTACCCTAAAACTAGGGCGTTATTTCCTATTGTTTTGCCATTCACCAAGCTATGACCTGCCGAAATGGTGGATCAGTAGCAATTCAATGTTCTGTAACTGAGGCGTCTGTCAAACTGTTTTACAAGAAAGTTTACTACTTCTACTATAGGTGCCTCCACGGGATCCAGATTCCTTTCCAAGCACCAACGAACCCATGATCTCTAGATTCCTCTATATCTATTATGGGTCCCTGGTGCCCAAGATTCCTGTAAGAGTTGTTCAGCCCTTCCCGAAAGGCCTGATATCTCTTTAGATCTCTGGACACTTTCCATGCAAGAAGGTTCAAAGTGCCATTCAGTACCAGGGGTTGTTCCTCTCCATATGCATTTATTAAAAGGCCTTGAGCAGTGAGTAGCAAGAAAGGCACTTTGTAAGTCATTTCTAGGGTCATTGGAAACCATGCCCATGAGACCCAAAATGGGGTTATTAGGACAATCGAACACCTCTCCTGTCTCACTTTTTGCAGAACTCTCAGAATCGTAGCAAATGGAGGGAAGGCATACGCGTAGGTTCTCTTCCATGATTGAAGAAATGCGTTGATTGTTAGAGCACACGGATCTGGCATCCAGCTGAAGTATTTCTTCAGTTGGGACGTCAGTCGGCTCGCAAAGAGATCTAGTTTCAGGGGCCCCCAAACCTGAGATAGCTTTCTGAAACAATTTTCGTTCAGTTTCCAGTCGCTGAAGTCTCTCAAAAACCTTGAATTCCAATCTGCAATAACATTGGCATTCCCAGGTAGGTGTTCTGCTATCAGTTTTATCTTTTGTTCTAAACAAAACATCCAAAGTTGACTTGCTAACTCTGATAGGTCTTGGTATCTTGTTCTAACTAAGCGATTTATATACGCCACTGCAGAAACATTGTCAATTTTTAACAAGACTGCTTTGCCCTGTACATTATTTGTGAAATTCATTAGGGCATAGAGTCCTGCAGTTAATTCTAAATCATTTATATGATAAATGTTTTCCTCCTGAGACCATAAACCACCAGTCTCCTGAAGACCTATGTGTGCACACCAGCTAGCTAGACTTGCATCTGACTCCAAAACAAAGTTCGGAGAGCAACCGAAGATTGTCCTGCAATTCCAGGCATTCAGATTCTCTAATCACCAGGGCAATTCTATTTTTGTTTCCTTGTCTAGAGACACCCTGTCCCCATACCATAGTCCTTTTTTAAAAGCTCTTGCTTTTATTCTCTGTAAGGCCCGACAGTGTAATGGGCCTGGAAAAATTGCCTGAATAGAAGATGATAAGAGTCCTAGGAGTCTGGCTGGTTCCCTCAGAGAAAATGATTCTCGCCTCAGAGTATACCTTATTTCTTTCCGAATTTTGGTAATCTTCCTCAATGGTAACAGAAGCATAACTTTCACAGTATCTATGGTGAAACCCAGGAACTCTAGAGATCCGGAAGGCGACAGAAGAGATTTCTCCTTCTTTATGATAAAGCCCAAGCTCTTTAAATTAGACATAACCATATCCAGATATTTTAAAATCTGATCCTTGCATTGGGACATGATAAGAATGTCGTCCAAATATATTATCTTTCGCAAACCTCTCTCCCTGAGATGGGAGACTATGGCTCTCATGATCTTCGTGAAGCACCAAGGTGCTGATGAGAGTCGGAATGGAAGTGCTTGGAACTGGTAAAGCTGTCCCTGCCAAGTAAATTGGAGATAGGTTTGATGAACACTTGCCATCGGAATGGTAAAGTAGGCATCTTTGAGGTCTAATTTCACTAGTCAGTCCTTTTCCAATAAAATTTCTCTTAATAGGTGTATTCCTTCCATCTTGAAGTGTTTGTAAACTACAAACTTGTTTAGTTCTCTCAGGTTTATTACGGGTCTCCACCCTTTGCCCTTCTTTTCCACTAGGAAAAGTGTACTTATAAAGGTTATTTGATCTAAAGAGACCCGAATTATGGCTCTCTTCTGTAATAATGATTTTATCTCTTCGTTTACAATCTCTTGCTGAGTGTCAGATAACTTAATTTCACATTGGCAGAACTTCTTGAACTGGATCTTGCCAAAAAACTATTTTGAAACTTCTTACAGTTTCCAAAACCCAAGTATCTTGTGTAATTAGTTCCCATTTTTGGGAAAAAAATCTGAGTCAACCTCACACTTTTACCATAGAAGAAAAAGTAAGATGACTTATAGTACTCACCCAGATATCCTGAAGAACTCTGTCCTCCTCGAGTTCTTGGGCCTCTAGCACGAAACGAATGTCCTCTTTGGGGGTAGAAATTCATGTTTGAACCACCCTGGTAGCCTCTGAATTGACCTCTGGGACATTGGTAATTTGAAAATTGGGACCTTTGCGAGCCCCACCGAACCAAAAACACCTGCATTGAACACTTTGTGCATATTTGTTTGCGCTTTATCTAAGGCTGCAAAAGTCGCCACATATTTGCTAAGTGATTTGTTCATGTCTTCACCAAATAGGAGCCCTCTGGTGTTATCTGAGGGTTCCTTAACATCGAGGTCTCCCAATTTGGGGTTTATTCTCATAACATTTGCGTTGCCTAATAAGTCCATAGCCCTCAGTCTCCATCCTCTGAGTAAGTCAACATCTATTTGGAGGTCATTTGCATGTGCCTCCTCCACCATATCGATAATCCTTGCAAGAGGACTGAGCACATCCAGGAGGCGGTTCTGAAACGACTTGAGGGACCCCTCGAGGCCCTTTCTAGGGTCTCTGACCAATATAAAAAGAAATGTAATTAGTTCTGGGTCCAGATTGGGGTTGAGGCAAACTTTGTCTTGAATGACAGGTCTAGAGCATTCAGCTCTTAAAAGGTTCCTTTCTCCCCTTTCAAGTGGGTGTCTAATCCATTTTTTAAACAAATTGCAAAATGCTCCAGGGGGTACTATTCTGCACTGATGGGATAATAATATTATGTGGGTTGAACATTTCCTCCCCTAGGGGATCTATGATGACATACTTGGAAGAGGAGGAGGGTGTGTTGCTATCTAAGAAAAGATTGTCCCCATCACTAATACCGTGGTCAAGATCTACGACGTATTCGTCAACAGGGGAATCTTCTTGAGGATCAACTTCCCCTATGTCTGTTATCTATAAACACCCAAGATCATCTGGTGTGTCGCTTAGGACACCTTTCCTTTTTGTGCAGCTTAGGACACCTTTAGATTGTGAGATGCTTAGACCTCCCTTTCCTTTTGAGGTGCTAGGACCTCCCAAAAATCTTGAGGTGCTTTGACCTCCCATCTTTTTGTTAAGTATACGGCCTTTCTCAAGATGTTTTGACTTCCTCTTTCTTTTACCCCCTTTGTTATCTCTTGTAGGGATTTCTTCGGAAGAAGAAGCAGTTTTCCCTTCCATAAGGGTATTTTTTCAAGTCAAAACCTCATCAATAGTGTCTCGCACACATGTGCACATTGCAGTTTGGATGAGTCTTTTAATTATATCCTCATTTATTTTTTTAAAAGACAATTCTGAGACCTCGCCCTCTTGTGTACACGTTAGCGGTTTCAAATCAGAAATAAAATAAATTTCAACAACTTTCCTATGTCTAGAACTATTTCTAAAACAGGTGCGGAGCACCTGATGAGCAGCGTGCCAGGAGCAACAGCTCCCATGAACTGCAGAAAGGAGCACCCTGAAAAGAGACCGCGATCCGCTGTGTCAAATCGGCCTCAGACGACACGAGGAGAAACTTGTGTGTTCACAGGTAGTAAAACCGTACTTACTCTAATTTAATAAAATCTAAAGCTTGAAATAATTAAAATAACAACTTAAAGTTTGTGACATATCTGTTCCATAAATTGGAACCCCTGAAAGAACATATGACAACATTAAATAAGCTTAGGAAAATATTATAAGACATAAAAGAAAACAGTGATACTTATGTGCAAGGAGCAGCATTTAAAAGAGGCAGAATGTTGACTACATGGGCTCACTATATGTTGTAAATGTTCTATTCTGGAATGTTTCTTTATGACGTAATGTACTTTAAAGTGCTGCGTGGATTGTCATTAAAGGATTTATGCATAATGGGAGCCTCGGTCTTGTAATGAAATCCTCACAACCCTTAAAAGTAGAGTTGGATAATATAGGAATCCTCACAAAAGTAAGAACACCACAATAGTATCCTCACCTAATCCAATATGCTTTATTTTGTATGCGTTGGCTGTTTATCAATCAATTTGTATTTATATAGTGCAGATAATCACCCCTGGGGTATCCAGGTGCTGTACTGCAGGTATCAGTTGAAGAGCCAGGTCTTGAGTCCTTTCCTGAAGTGGTTCAGCAAGGTGGTAGTGCGGAAGTGGAGGGTGTTCCAGGCTTTGGCAGTGAGGTGGGCGAAGGAGCATCCTCCAAAGCAGCTGCAGCAGATGCATTGTGTCTGAGCGAGGGTGAGGTGTGTGGAGCAGAGGTTTCTGGTCGGTAAGTGGAAAGTCAGTGGTTCAGGTAGGCTGATCCTTGGTTGTGGAAGGCTTTGTAGGTGTGGGTGAGGAGCTTGAAATGGCATCTTCTGTGGACATGGAGCCAGTGGAGGATTTGTAGTTGCGGGGAGATGTGTGTTCTCTTGGGCAGGTTGAGGATCAGTCTGACTGCTGCGTTATTGGTTGCCTGGAGTCTTTGCATGAGTTTGATGGTGCTGTTGGTATATAGTGCCTTGCCATATACAAGCTGGCTGGTGATGAGGGCCTGCGTCACTGTTTTCCTAATGCTGATGGGGAGCCATCTAAAGACCTTGAGGAGCATGCGGATTGTGTGGAAGCAAACTGAGGAGACTGTGGTGACCTGCCATTTCATGAAGAGTTTGTTATCCAGGATGATACAGAGGCCGAGTTGGTGGTGTGGTCTTTTGGCATGGGGGTCGAGCCGAGCTGTGCTGCCCACCAGGAGTCATTCCAGAGGGCGGTGTGTCTGCCAAAGATCGGAACTTCCGTTTTGCCTGTGTTGAGCTTTAAGCAGTTGTCTTTCATTCATGTTGCGATGTTCATCATGCAATTGTGCAGGTTGGTCTTTGCTGATGTGGTGTCCTCTCAGGGAGAAAGAGAGAGAGAGAGAGAGAGAGAGAGAGAGAGAGAGAGAGAGAGAGAGAGAGAGAGAGAGAGAGAGAGAGAGAGAGAGAGAGAGAGAGAAAGAGAATGAGCTGTGTGTTGTTGGCTGGCGTAGGAGATAATGTTGATGTGGTGGCATCTGTCAATGTCTGTAAGTTGAGTGGTGTGGATGTTGAAGGGGGGTGGGCTGAGGGATGAGCCTTGGGGTACCCTACAGATGGTGTGCTTGGGTTGGAGGTGAAGGGAGGAGGCAAACTCTCTAGGTGCGTCCGGTGAGTAAGCATACTATTAATCTGAGCGCATCATCGGTGATTCCAGTCCGGCGTAGTTGATTGATGAGGGTGGTGTGAGAGACGGTGTTGAAAGCTGCAGAAAGGTCCAGGAGGATGAGGGCTGCTGATTCTCCTCTGTCAGGTAGGGCTCAGATGTCATTTGTTGCTTCGATTGGGACTGGCTTGGTGCTGTGATTGGTTTTGAAACCCTATTGGGATGGGTCCAGCAGTTTGTTTCTTTTCAGATGGCCAGTGAGTTGGAGGTTGATGGCCTTTTCTCGGACTTTGGCAGGGAAAGGGAGGAGGCAGCTGGGACAGTAGATCTCGAGGTCACTGGGGTAGGCCGAAGGTTTCTTGAGGAGGGGTCGCACTTCTGCATGTTTACATGCATTGGGAAAGGAGGCTGTAGTTATGGAGACATTGAGGTTGGTGGTGAGGTGGTGGTTATTCTTGGTGCTTCCAAGGTTGAAGAGTCGATGAGGGCATGGGCTGGTGTGTGCTCCTTAGTGGATGGAGTACATCAGGGTGGTTGTTGTTGGTGTGCTTAGTTGTTCCCATGTGTCAGGGTGGTGTTTAAGGCATCAGTCCATTGTTTCTGGGTTACCCTGGTCCAGCTGCGGTATGGAGCACTGTGTTGGTTGGGGGTGGTGCACAGTGGACTGGTGAGAGTGAAGTGTATGATGGAGTGATGTGTCCATATAAGTTCCGACATGTGGGTGTTTCTGATTTTGTTGCTGGCCATGAAGATGGGGTCTATTGTGTGATATTATGTGATGCCGTTTGTACAGGAAGATTGCTGAGTCATTACAACAAACTGGCAGCGTAATACGTCTTTTTAGTAGAGATCCCGGTTCTAACATTGTGTTGTGTATTTATGCTTTTTTAACGTATGTTTATATGTTGCTCTCTGTTGTTGACATGTTAGCATTGTCTGTTT
The DNA here is from genome assembly GCF_031143425.1 of Pleurodeles waltl. Classification (NCBI taxonomy): domain Eukaryota; kingdom Metazoa; phylum Chordata; class Amphibia; order Caudata; family Salamandridae; genus Pleurodeles; species Pleurodeles waltl. Next base: position 784,989,659 of record NC_090440.1, read on the forward strand.
ACCCAAACTTGGTGCTCAAAAAAGGTTGCCACTTCAGCTGCACTGTTGACTGGCAAACACTAATTGCACACATGTTGAGCACCAAGAAAGTAGATAGTGAAAAAAACAGTCTATGCATGAACTGTTCTCTCAGAGGCGCACTAGGGAACCGAAGACAAGTTAATACCCTTTGCTGGCCTTGCTCGGCCATGGGACAATTAATGGCCCCTGTGCTAATACAGCCTTTACTTCAGAAAGAACACCTGGGGAGTCTATCACTAGTTCAGCCCTAGCACTAGTTCCGTTCAGTTCAAATTAACTACATATAGAAATATTTTCTCCATAGCAAAAAGCAGTTAACGACATGTTATTTTTAAACAATATACACAACTATGTTTACCAACAAATCTATGCAGAAATCTAGAGCACCTACACGGATGTCATTCTATAGAAGTCTGACTGTGGGCCAAGTGCGTAGATGGGAGGATATAAGGTCAGAACGTTTTAAAAAGTATTAAATAGGTTTTTTTGGCTCTATTGCTCAAACTCTCTCAACTAGAAAGGAAGAAATGGGACGAGGAAATAGTATGAGGGAACATTGACAAGTTTGCAGTATTGCAGCCCGGACAGGAAATGGTCAGTTTATAGCTCTTGTTCTCTTATCCTACACTAAGGATATGAGCATCCTAACGGGAGCAAAGTTTTAGCACCATTTCACTCAAGACACCATAATCCTGGGACGTCATGCATGAATAAAACGAAGAAGATTCTGGCATTTTCCGGGCATTTAGAACTTTCTCTTCTTGCAAAGGCGTGTGCGAAGCATTCCTTATTGCTTATCGGGGAGTATTTTCTCCAGCTGTTAAAAAGCAACAACACATTTTTTCTTGCACAATCTAAAAGAGCTATGTCATTTGAAAGTTTAAGTTTGATAGAATTAGGAAATGTGTAGCAAAAGCCTGATATACTAACCGAAACCATTAAAGAAAAACTGTTTGATCAAGGTAATGTAGTTATATAATATGCACAATGATTCATTCACATAAATTCCTGAGGGAGAATACATTCAAAGGCCTATAGTCAAGAGCTCTAAATAGAAGCATGTAGTCGTTTGATTTATTTTTAAAGGAACAATCAAACGATGTAAAAATAAAACAGCTTCCAGGAATTCAGATTCATGTATAATATGTTTTAGTCAGATCAGGATCCAATAAATCTTTGCTTCTAAGAAAAAAAAAAGCTCTGACATTTTTATTTTAAGGATTAGGACTAAGACTAAGCCTGCCCTAATACATAAAAAAAAAATAGGAAAATGCTTTTTTGTGATTTCCCCAGTGTTACAATTTCTGGCTACTGTGAAAGCAATAATGTTTATAATTGAGGACAACAAATAGCTGTTACACACTAAAACATATTCACTCCATAGCCTTCTAATTATCATGGAATGGGCAGAGTTCGGTGACATTCTTGGGTACTGCATCATGCTTGATGTCTGAAAGCCCAGTCTGTCTTATATCAGGTTTCTAGTGTATGAAGGGGATATTCCAATAATCATCTTCCCTTGTGCCAACATACGTGGAGTAGCGGCTCGTGGGAGGGAAAAGGGGTGGGGTGGTGCGGCACGTGGTGGAGGAAGGAGGGTGGGTGGTGAATGAACACTACATAAAAAATGTATATAATAGAAAAAACGGACCTTTTCGCTCCGTGCCTTGCCACTCCCAGACTGGACTGCAGGCACAGACTCCCAGCCTGCCCTGCATCCAATCCTAGCACTGCTTTCATGCTGCTGGCAGCATGAAAACAGCATTAGGATTGGACAGATCGCCCCGCCAGGGCGCGCCATGGCATAGTCGAAGTCTCTGCCTGCTGTCTCCTATCCAGCAACACAGTGCCTGGGTTGGAGAGAGCCCACTGTGCATGTATGTTTGGCCGGCCCGAGACAGCCGGCCAAACATAAATGCGCACTCAGGGGGAGTGCTAGGCACTCCCCCTTGACCCGATTACAGCCCCATGGCCCAGCCCCTTTCACTATAAAATGATAATAAACATTATTTCGTATAGTTTTATATTGAAAAGTTTACAGCTGCTGCTGCTGGCGGGGATAAGGGGGAGACACTCCTCCGCTATAGCGGGGGAGCCGCCCTTGCATGCGTGTTAAGCAGCAGGGAAATATGGCACCCATAGTCTTTTCCGAACTGAGGGATGTTTGAAAACTGCTCAGGACAAAATTAGTATATCTAACTCAGCCAGGAATTTCACGTTCTCATTTTTTTGTACTCACAAGATATTTGCATTCTGTACCAAATCATATTTGCCTATTTAGCCCGTCTCCATACATTCTCTGTTTATTTTCTTTGAATTGATGTATGTATAGCTAAAACGCATTGGCATTCAATTGACTGATGTAGAGCACCGATTCTCTGACTACATTAAACGTAATGGTAAAAGCAGCCACTGCCAACCAATTACCCCTGCCAACCAATTACCCCGACTGGCCACTTTGACCATCACAATCTCTCTAACAAAAAGACAGCCATGGGACTTAGCTCTGGACTCTGCTTTACTACACCAAAATTAAAATATAAAGATTGCTAAGGCCTTAACACACTAACAATCTAGGAACAGACTCATGGACATCATTTAGGGGTTGCCAGGGGTCGCAGCTGTGACCCCTGGCTTGCCCTTTGCTACCCCTGACACTGCCTTTGGGACCCCGGCCTCAGAGGTGGCAAATGCAGTGCCAAGAACAGCATGGCAGCTCGTCCTTATGGACTTCACTTGGGGCCCCACTCTGTTTTCTGTCATTGTTTTAATACATTTAAAATAATAATATATTATTCACTATTAGTGTAACAAAAATGGAGTTCAATTAGCTGGAAACTGCCCTTTTATGGCAGCTAAGCTAAGTAAAAATACTTTTAAATTTATGGTGTGTGCATGCTTGCAGGTAAGAGTGTGTTTACTCCACTTCCATGAAAAATTCAAAACCCACACGCCATTACACCAGCACCACTAATAGCAGCACTCAAACACTCCCCTGGTTGGCTGGCATCGTCAAAGATAATTGCATCTTGTTGGTGAGGGTGATGTAAGTGATGTATTTTGTGTATCAGTATATTTGAACAAAGGCATTGTCTTGATTAACAAAATTTCGATCTGCTCCTGAATGTAAATTGATTTTGCTTTTTTTCTTTGATCATTTATTGGCCTTCTGTTGAACTTTGAACTTGGCGCAGATGACGGTGGATTTCAGTGTTAGCCAAGCCTTTCTCAGTTGCGAAGTGATCTTGTTAATTGGAAGAGGATTCATTCAAACACATCCGGATGGTTTGGGGATGAAGGCATTCAAACTCACGTGGCAGTGGCATAACAAGGCCCCCGCTGCGGTGCGTGCTCCAGGGCCCCACTCAGCACAATACCCGGGAGAGTAACTGAATAAGTCCAGAGGGGGGCCGCTTCATGTACTTTGCCCCTCCAAGTTTCGTTACGCCCCTGTAAAGTGGGGCTAAAACTGCATAATTGGATGCTCTGACACGGATATATCAATGTCGTATGAGAGGTCAGTAGTGTTTATGCACGTGGGTAACCGAGTTTGAATTCTGTCTTCAGTGATATTTCTCAAGCGTCTAATTCTTATTTTCCCCATTTATTTGATTTTGGCGGCACGGGGTGAGATTGGGAAGAGGGGGGTCATGGAGAGTAGTCAGTCTAATGGATTTTGATGGTGGCAAGCTAATTTAATTGTCATAATGGTGTAATTATTTGGTCAAAACATACAACAGTTTCGTGATTCGGACTGGAGGACAGCCTGGAGCGATTATATCGTGGTAGAAAAAGTTTGAGGAATGGCTTGGATTTGAGGTTACTACATTCTGTATTGAAGTCACATGTAAAGATATTTGAAGTGGATAGAAATTGTCAGAGAGTGATGCAATTGGTTAGTTGTTCTATGAAGTCATTTTTAATGTAGGAGGATAATAAATGACATGCAGGTAAGTAAATTGTGTCTATTTTGGGTCTACCTGTGAAAAGCATCACGTTTTCAAAATATTAGACAGGCACAGCGCAGCGGAATTCAATAATGGGATTCAGTGATATATATTATATATTCAAATCAGTTATAATATTTCATGCTGCACTCATTTTTACTTTAGTGAGTGATACATGTGTACGTTTTTTGCACGTTTGAATAAACTATTTAGTTAAATGTAATTGGTTTGCATTGCAATCATAGAAATAATGTAATATGTGATTTTCATTTTGTGTTTTATCCCCCCCAATATTGAGTACACATGTATAAAATAAATGTTCAGAGAATGCTATATTTTAGATTGCTTCGTGTAAGGGGGCGCATTGGTAGTGCTAAAGTGAATGGGTAACTTGATGCATTTTGTTTTTGTTTTGCTTAATTTTAACATGTTTTTCGAACTGCATTGGGGCTTTAACTTCAGCAAGTATATTCTAATTGGGAAAGGAAGTAAGTAAAGGAGCAGTTTTCCCTGGTAATCAGTGGTCATGAGGAAGGTACACACTGAACAATCACACAGCTCCTCGTTACAATTGTATTGATAATCCTGAATCAGGATTTCAAGTGGTGTGCACATATTGCTTTGGCCCAGTTGTGTTTTATTGCAAAAACATCGCTAGGTAAAATCTGGTATGATCTGTGCAGGGACAAAATGCAAGATACAGAGGCCCAGATTTACAACAAAGTGTCGTAGCACGGTGCTGCACCACAAATATCTGTGCCGAACCACTTTTGAAACCCAGGGATGCATCGTATTTACAGGAATATGGTGCACCCCCGTGTTTCTCCCTGTGCCGGCGCTGAATTAAGCTGCCTGCACCAAAACAGGCCTCCTTGCACTACAGTGCAAGGTGTCTGTTGTTGAGGGGATAGATTATGTATGTACAGGAAGGTGTCCCTTCCTGCACATAAACAATCTACAGTGGTGATTTGGCAATTCTATGTGTGGTGCAAAATGCAGCACACATAGAAGTACCAAAGTGTCATTTTCGAATGATAGTTTATGTGCAGGAAGGGACACCTTCCTGCACATACACAATAATTCATGGCCTTTTGCACTTTCTATGTGTGCTGCAGAATGTAACACACAAAGAAAGAGCAAAAAACGAGGAGGAATAAAAGTATTCCTCCTTGTTGTGCCATACTAACGCCACCCCAGGGGTGTCATTAGATTTTGGCGCTGCCTCAGATTTGCGAATTCTTGTAAATCTGGGGCAGCTTAAAAAGCAATGGGTGTTGCGGTGGAACGCCCACAGCAACACTAATTACACTCCCTTCAGACACAGAAATCTGCATTGGAGGGGCCCATATTTACAAGGAGGCGTTAAGCCACAAAAAGTGACTTAACGCCTCCTTGTAAATATGGTACAGTGAAAAGCGCCACTGGAAAGTCACTGGAAATGATGCTCTGGTGGCGCTAGGGCTTTGTAAATCTGGCCCAGAGTTTTGCAACTCTAAGCAGGGGATGCATCCCAGATTCAACTCTTTGGAACTCTGGGCATGATTTAGATTTCGGCAGACGGGTTACTCTGTCATGGTGGTGACGGATATCCTGTCCGCCGAACTATAAATCCCATTTTTCCCTATGGGATTTATATTTCAGTGGACAGGATATCCGTCACTGCGGTGACGGAGTAACCTGTCTGCTGAAATCTAAATCAGACCCTCTGACTGGAAAGGCAATACCACACAGCGGAAAACCCTAACCCTGTGGTACTGGTATTTTCCCATCTGATATTAGCTCATGAGAATACTACAGCCATTTTACTGTGGGCCATTAAGAGCTATTGATATAGATTCCTTGTTGTTGACGCTTACTTCAGGACTATTGATTTGGAACATTTCATTGGTGTACATTCATGTAATAGTAAAACGGAAATGATAGTGATCTTCTGGAGTTACTTGCTGATATAAAACATATACCCATATATAGAATAATGGTATTTTTTTAGTTTTCTGAAAATATCACCTCTGCCTATTTTGGTAAACAGTCACTAAGCCATTATTAGCCCACAACTGACTAACTATAACTTCCTCTCATCTAGTCAACCCTGTCACATTAAACATTTTGCAGCTACATTTCAGGCAGAGGGCATTTTCTTTATCAGCAGAATGGAAAAAACCCTCTGTTATCTTCCTGTGCTATTAAGAAAGTGGGGCTAATTTACATATTTGGTTGCCACAGAATATACCACATAATGAGCCATTTAAAAGTGTCACCATCATCAACATTCACTCTTAACTGTCATTCTGATCTTTTCCACCAGAAAAATGTTCCAGATTTTCACCCACAATTTTTTGAATTCATAGAAGGTTCTTTGGCTTACATAAATAGTGTTAAGTCAACTTTGCTGGCTCTAGAATTTGTGTGGTAAGCTAACTGAACTATAACTTAAAAGTATAGACATCCCTGATTATCCAACTCACCTAGAAGGATAATCATTGAGTTCAGTGTAACCTGAAGCAACAAATGTCCTCAGTGTCCTTGCATGTGACTCCTTCCAGAAAAGTCAGTGCCTTGCTTCAAACCACAGTCTGAGATTCACATCATTGTTGGGACCCTCGCTTCTCACACCCCCGGGGTACCAGAGAAACATGGTATATTGTGGGGTCATGCAGTCCCAAGGGCTTAGAAGATACTGTGTGAAGCATCCAAGTGGTGCTGGGTCTGTTTCCTCTTGTTTTCTGGGGCTACTGGCTACTGCTCCTTCTCTCTTCAACTCCAAAATGGTAATCACCTGCCTGAGGGTTTGCAGCTGCCTCTTAAAGGCAACTCCACAGATAGTTCCCTTCGAGCTTTCATTCTCTTTTTTTCCCTTTCCATCATGGCTGTTCCTCCCTTAGTTTGTTCCAGAGTTTTAAAATTCATTATATATTCTGTCATGTGGTGTTTTACCCAATTTTCTTCTCCTGTTCTTTCACTATTGAAAGGCCGCAGTCCATAGGCATTGATTCACCAAAATGCCAGGGTTAGTGGAAGTGACATCACATGCCATGTGACCCCCACCTGATGTCACAGGAAGTGACTTGACATGAACATTGACCTGGTGACATTACACTTTGACCCACCCGATGATGTCACAGGACGTGACATTGCAGCGCATTTTACCTGATGACATCACAGGAAGTGACATCATGTGACATTTGGACCCCATGAAATCAAAGGAAGCAACATTGCATGACTTTTGGGTTGGTGCTATCACAGGACGTGATGCATTTAACTTTTGGTTACATACATCGCAGACAGTAGCAAGAAAATCTCTACATATGCACAAGAAGTATCTTATAAACATCAGGATAGAAAGACAGGGGAAAAAACATAACTTTCTAACCTGTCCCATGCAGCTTGCATGCAGCTCTCAGATGCCAGTTCATAGCTCACTGTGCTAGATTATCAATGTAACTTATGAACTGCACAGTAACAACAAAATCTCTGTGACAAAAGCAGTAAGCCACTGAGCTATCCTCATAAAATATTGTTCTTTTAAATGCATGGTACATGTTCTTTGCAGCAGGCATATTAAACCTCTGTGCTTCCTTAGGCAAGTGAAAACTGGCACTAGACAAAGCTCCCATCTTTCTTCCAAAGGTACATTTATAAATCATCAGTTAACTTGAAATTTTTATTGTTGCCCGAAAACTGCTGAATATACAAGGAACTTTGCAGTGCTTTTAAATCTGCTGTACTGCCCCAAACTGGCTCTCACTAACAAAACCTGCCCCCCACCCTTCCAGCCACCCATGGAACAGGGAAACATGTATAAATTAGATCCAGATAAAGACCACGAATACATGGCCTACCTGGAAAAGAAGCCTTGGCAGCTCCCATTCACATACATTTAAATACATTGAAATACTTGTACTCCTCACCATGTCTGAAGCATTTAGGGCAGGGTAAAATGTCTAAAACTACAAAGTCTGCTAATATGGCTAATCTATACCACCACCCCGACAAATGAATACATACAAGGCTGTGGCAGTTTACTCTTCATTCATTCATTCATGCATTTATTCGTGTGATTTTTCACTACAATGGGACATAGACAGCAGGACCCACTGGCCTCTTCTGAACGATTCTACATAAGTAACTATGGAATAACCAGGGCACCAATAATACTTGTGTCTCCCAAAGCAGTTAGAATGCTCTGATTCAGGCCTGTCCCAGACACGGTTGGTGGGGTCGGGGGAGTGGGATGGGGTGTTTAGGGAACCAACAGCAGCTGTGGAAGCTCTTTTAATATCCTCCCCTTACAGCAGACACCAACAAGCGACAAGATGTTTTAAGGTCATTTTCCCTCCCCATGATTTTGTAATGATTCTTTTATTTACCAAGACGCAGGTCCACGCACATGCACATAAAAGCGATTACGTGAAGAGAATCACATGAATTATTTCAGCGCCTGTCTTATCTCAGTACAGTACAACCTTCTTTCTCTGCAGCAAAAAATCATGTTTGCAATTATAAGACAGTTGTTTTAAGAATGACCCTCGAGACCATAGATGGGTCTAAGATACCTCATTTCAGAATTTTAATATGCACCCCAAGCTTTGGGTTGAGGGGTTATCTGTGGCCAGATTGTCCAGGGGCTAGCAGTGTGAGCAGTGAGTTTAACAACTCCACATTTGAGACATTTCTAACATCTTGGGAAAACGGTTTATATCCATCTACCTTAGGCCATTGACTATGAGTACTGCATCTTCATGGCTGCCCTACTGATGGCAGAAGCTTAGTCACCACCCACCCTCTGACCTCTCATATGAGTTCATTGTGAGACCTTGTTACAGGGTGAAATACACTGAAGGGTTTGTTTTGCAAACAGCACGGCTCGCCAGTAAACCTGAAACTGGGGCTGGGATGTGTACCAATGTTTGTCTGGGGAATTACTCGACTGGACAGACAAAACCCTACAAATTATACCATTATGTAGTTTGAGGGTTTTCGCAAAGCCCCATCATGTGGTGCATGGCTGACTGTGTCGCTACAATGCCCATGGTGGTAATAGGCGTTTTTTTGTAAAAGAGAGTGATAACGCGTCCAGCCCTTATAAATTACTTGTACCTGGACACGTTGGAGGTTGGTGAACCTTTTAGCCGAGTTGGGCTCTCCTCATCCTAGAATAGTAGGATCACTTAAATCAATAATCAATGACTATTGTAATCGATAGCCAATACTCAATTAATAGATCAAAATAACACATTAGGAATCAATAACAGTTGGTATTTCGACGCACCATGACCTTTCAGTCATGAATAACCACACCAGTTTATTAAAAGTTAGTGAATTTATTTCCCTATATTAACAAAGCTAGCACAATGTATATAAGTCTCAAAACCAAATGATATATGTATACGAACATTACTAGCTGTCCATAGCAGCGGAAGAAACGCAATCTACACAAAATCTGAATTATAATGCACTCAGTTATAGCAATACAAATCACTAGTATAAGCAACTGAATTTGACTAATTTCATACATCGGTCAGCATAACAAGATTTCAATTCATCATGGTGCATCAAGTAAATACCTCAACTAACCTCTAATTAGCATTAGCATGTGGGGCTTCATGCAAAACGAATTTAGTCAACACAAATTTGGAAAACTTCTAGCTTGGGCCCTATCAAAATAGCAGTTGGTACCTAAAAGGAAAAACACAATGCATAATACAGTTATCCTTTCATAATTACCAAATACAATCAGCATTCAAGAAAGTCTTCGTCCTTCAGGTACTGGTTAGATCAGCATGGGGCAGATTTCAAAGGGGCAGAGTTAGGGCAAGTTTCCTTGCAACAGCAAGGAAAATGGGGCAAAGTTACTGCTTGGGCAAGACAGGGCAAATTAAAGTTAAAGTCTCTAGGGTGAGAATTTCAAAGTCTCTTTCTCTAGAATAGAGAAAAGGGCATCAAGATGTCGTCTAGGATGGCATCTGGCATTTGGCTTCAAAGATGGCATCAAGGAAAATGGCTGACTTCTCTTTGTCCAGTGGGTTTAAGTAAGAAACATTCCAAATTCAGCAGGGTCTTCCATTGGAGGGTTCATAGGGTGGCTTCAATTTGACCAATGAATAGTGTCTTTCTCGTAGTACTCATTTATGCATACATTGTCCTTGAAGCCTTGGAACACAAGTTGTAACAAAGTTTGCCAATTAATTCGGTATCAGTACTTTTATTGTCCGCACCTGCAGAAACTGACCTTGTATCAAAGGGGATGAAACCGGCCTAGCACGAAACCTTGGAGATAAGTATATTAGTCATCTCTACTGGAAAAATACAGAATAATGTCCTTTTAAAAGTGAAAAACCACGCAGTTGAATTTGAGGCCAAGCGACTAGGCCAAAGCCTCTACTAAATTTAAGCTAAGCATATAACAGTTTTGACAAGAAATCATAGCACATATTTGCAATTATGACGGATTACTACATTTTTCAATTCTTCATGATTAATTAAGCCCTTTTATAATAATGGCGAATTACTCCGAGGGCACAATTTCCCTCGTACATTATTTTCCTTACTGAAATCACATTGCATTATACGATTTTGGTTACATGATATATGAATATATGTTGGTCCTTCCTTTTCTGCGTCATCAAGAGCGAAGCTGAAACAAACGACATGTCAAACTGCCCGGGGTTAATGCAAACCACAAATTACCACCGACTGCGTTCGTCTGCCTCTGTACCTCCGGAAGTTTGTGTATTTATTCTGTGTGCCCCAGAATGTTGCGTTCCTGTGAATTTATTCATGCATGCACTTTGGTGCATGTCTTTATGCGTGGGTGAATGTCGGCGAATGATAAGCACGCGTTTCTGCCTGTGCCGTAATCTTACTTTGCACTGTGTGTGTGTTACTGCACAGGCGTGTTTACCTGTCTTTCCATTAGTTCTGGATCCCATCACCAGTGACAAACCTGTGTAACTGCAGATGTGGTCATGTCTCTGGGTCCACTCAGCTGCTGGTATTTGTATTTCATCTGCAATTTTATGTCTAGACCGGAGGCTCCTATTATGCATTCTTTTCATGCTTTAATAAAATAGCAGCCGTCAAGAAAATACACTTCCCAAGAGGCTTAGCAACATGCTAACCAATGGGAAGAAAAACATAGGCACCAGCAGCACCAATCGCACAACCCCAAGGACCATAGAGTACCGTTTTGACTGCAAGCAGCCCTCTTTTCTTGCTGCTCACAGTCAAGATAAGTACTCATTGTTCATCGTTCCAAACATTTTATACTATTTTCTGTATGTTTTACTATTATACTGTTAAACTGTTATTGGTTGGCTTAGCCCTCGCTCCGTTGGCGGCTCGTGACCCGTCTTTCCCTTTCTTCTCCCCCGTCGTTCTTCCTTTCCTTAGCGCGAGTGCTGCAATGGTTATTCCAACCATCATTGCCGCTCGCGACCGCTCCTCACCTCAAACGCGGCCCGCTTTTCTTCAAGCGTTCGTTTTTTCCCCATCGATTCAGCAGTTTCTCCGTGTTATCCAGAGAACGTTTCCACTTCGTCTGCTGTGTGGTTCCCAAGGGGCGTGGCTTCCAGTCTCCACCCCCAGGCTTCGCCTAGGCTTTCCACACGTCTCAGGGGAGTGTCATTATTTTACTTGCCTCAGAAGTTAACTGTTTCCTTCCTGCTTTCTCCTAAAGCTCTGCTTTTACTATTTTTCTAGTTTTTTTACCATGGAATCAGATAGCTCCACTTTGATGCCTGACATCAATGAGGATGGGGAGTCTTTTAAACAAGGTTTAAATGTTTCCATCCAGTCATCTGTTGAACAAGCCTTACAGGCTTCTATGGCAAAAACTTTAACAAATATTGAAAGTTCTGTGAAAAACCTGATGTCTAATACTTTACTGGCCCATTCTGCGGGGTAAAGCAGAAAAAGAAAATTTACTCCATTAATTATTAAGAAGACGTTTTCTTCGGGCGCACAAATGACAAGTGAGGCTTCCTCACACCAGACTGAGGACTAGGTTCCTCCCAGGCCTCCTTGTAAGGAGGGGAATTCCTCAAAAAATGGTACTGACTCCTTGCCTTCCAAATGTAAATCGAAAACAAAAAATACAAAGGTTGCGCCAAAACAAATTTTGATTTCTAATATATTGGACACCGACAATGATGACGACAATGATGATGACATGGATGACTCTTGTCAGTATGATTTCACTGGTGATAATTTTTCCTCTTCTTCTCCTCCCACTGAGAAGACCAAACTTTCCTCTTTTGAGTCAACCTCCACCATTGTGGATGCGGATGGGGTCACTATGTTTGACCCTTCTCTCATTCAGCACCCAAACTCCACCGAATGGCTTCCTTCTGCTCATGTGGGAGATTATATTTCCTCACGTCTACGGCTTCTGTTAGATAAGCAAACTCTTTCAAAACTCAAGTCTGAATGTCCTAGACCTGCTCTATCATCTAATATTACCATCACTCCTGCCATTGATCAATCTCTTATTACCTTTTTTACTAAGTTTGGCAAGGACCCCCGTAAAGGGGTTGATAAAGCCTGGACAACATGCCAGGACAAACTTTTTGATGTTGTAGGGCCCTTGGCCCGCATTTGTGAGTTGGCTGAATCAGCCAGACTTGAGGATACTCCTATCGATCCTTCAGACCTTTCCCTTTGGATACAGAGAGCATTTTGTCTCCTGGGAAATGCCAATTCGGCTATCATACATGAAAGAAGGAAAAGTTTACTTCTCAAATTAGATCCCAAACTTGCCAATTTTGCAACTCTTGATCCCAGCATCCAAGCTGATGATAAGCTCTTTGGGGATTCCTTTATCAAAGACCTCAGCAGATATGTTACTACATTCTCTTCAATCCACAAAGCTCAACAATCTTTAAAAAAGGTCTTCAGCCAATGTGTTTTTGCACGGGCCGGTAGAGGCAGGAGACGCTTTACTGGATGGGCGCTTGAGGGTGTCACAGCAGCCACAAGGGGGCGAGTACAGTGGCTATCATTACAACTTACGGCTGGTGGGGTGGGATTCGGGTGGTGGTTGTGTGTCTTTGGGTGCCTCTAGGCCAGGCCAGACATAGCAGCGTAGGTCCTCTGGTGGCTAAAGGTTTGAATGTAAAATACTGCTTACCTAGCTTGTTAATATTCTCTTCTGGGAAGGGCTGCGTGGGTCCCAGGTGTGCTTCAGTTGGCAGTGTATACCGCTCCTCATTCCTTGGTAACTAGCTATTTCAATGGTACTGCCATGCATAGTGCATAGGCCTGTTCCCTGTGTGTGAGGGTGCTGTGTACGTGTTTTGCTTTACTTTCGACTGAGCCAAGATATACACACTGAAAGGAGTCGAAAAGATTCTCTGGAATGCACTTCTTAATCTGGAGAAGACATTTATTATAACTTTTTGCAAGGTTCGTGAAGAAAGGTTTGAATAGTAAAAAGTGTACTTTCAAAATGTGCAACAACAACATGGGAGCATGAATAAAAAGTCTTCAATCTAAAACAACAAATATAAACAGGCAAAGATACAAACAGTTATATATTGATATATAGATATATATGCATATACAATGCAAAGCAAATAATTAGTAAAACTTCAGCATCGTAGGGCCTGCCAGAAGCTTCATCTTTCTCATGCCAGCAAGAATATGACCCCTGTTCAACTGCGAGAAAGATATCCTTACTCTCACGGGAAAATGTCAGGCATTTGATGTCCAGTCCTGACCGAGGTCTCGGAATTCATCTCTACTGAGCAGGGCCATCTTTTCATATCTGAAACAACCACACGAGAACCTTCTAGAAAGCCCTCATTCTCAGATGGAAATATTCAAAAATGCTGGCTAGTTTAGGTAATCTTTGACAGGAATGTGTCGGGGGCTGGCCATTGTCCAGAGACATGCCTTTCAAAGTCAAACTTTTCTCATGGCTATGATAAACACTAGCTTGTTACGGCCTTATCGTACCAACTGCTCACCTCCTACATGTCGTGTGCCAGCCCTAGCTCTTCGGTGAGAAGAAAAACACGTAGAAGTAGAAAAACACTTTGCATAACATGTTTGCACTGAAAAATACTTTAACCTGTAGGCAAAGCTAAGCTGAACATAAATTGGAGTCTAGACTGAATACAAAATGGAGTCTGTAACCAGTGACCACTAAAGTGACAATAGCCAGCTAAGCCAGGTGCAAAGCGGTGTGACATGATATCAGTGGTCAATACTCAAATAACATTACAGTACGTCAACGGTGGTGTTGGTGCAGCCATTGACCCTTTGTATCCTTTGTCTCTCTCTCCCCTTTCTTGTTTTGTAATCCTGTCCTTATGTACATTAGCATCATCTGGTGGAGGAGCAGAGGCACCAGCGACAGAGGAAGCTGTATCCCACAGGACCCTGGAGGCAGAGTCCACCGACACTGAGGGCACTAGTGGGACCGAGGGTGAGGGGAGCACCATGGCGAGGAGACTGGAGGGTATAACACAGACTCTGATACCTCCTCCGATGGGAGCTCCATGATGGTGGGGGAGACCTCTGTGGCCACCCCATCTGCAGGTACAACCGCCACCCCTTGTACCAGCACCGCCCTCCCAGTAGCCCCTCAGCTAGTTTCCCATGCTCGCTCACCCATGAGGGTGGGCATCTCCTTCGCCCCAGGCCCCTCAGGCCCTGCCCCAGTGAGCCCTGCTGCTCTGAGTGAGGAGGCTATTGACCTCCTGAGATCCATCTCTGTAGGGAAATCAACCATTGTGAATGTCATCCAGGGGGTGGCATCCCAGATGCAGCAATGCAATGCATTCCTGGAAGGCATTCACGGTGGATTGGCGGCCCAACAGAGATCATTTCAGGCTCTGGCCTCCTCTCTGATGGCAGCCATTGTCCCTGTTTCATCCGTCCCCCCCTCCAACTTCCATTTTCCAGTCACATTCTCCTCAACCCCAACCCATCCCAAGCACACAGACAGACATGCATGCACACAAGAGTGGCACAGGCAAACACAAGCACCACACTTCATCCCACAGGCACTCACACAAACACCATTCAGTTGCAGACACGACAACATCCACTGTCTCCACTGTCTCCCCCTCCTCCACCTGCCACCCATTTATGTCTACACTCAAACCTGCATGCACTACATCAATATCCACTTCCAGCATCATCACCACACCAAGCAGAACACACGCCTCACTGGCAGACACCTCCACATCATCCAGGCACGTGTCCCCTGTGTCCTCTCCCACTGCATCTGTCCCCTCCTCCTAAAGGACACAAACACAAGCACTTAGACATCCAACAGCCATCCACCTCTCAACACCATCAGCTGCACCCAAATCCAGCAGACATACACCTCCGACGACCACTCCCTCATCCTCCACCCCCATTACTCCTCCCTCTTCCCACCCCAACATACCTAAAAAGCTTTTCCTTTCCATGATGGACCTCTTACCTACCCCTCTCCCCGTCCTGCACATATGGGCAGGGTAGCAAGGACCCAGCCTAGCACATCAGCCAAACAGTCCACAGGGCCAATAGTTGCACCACCTACTCGTAGTGGTAGAAATTCCAGACCGACAAAATTGAAGGGGAAGGAGGTAGCCCAACCTGGGATGAAAGGGAAGAGTCCGGCACCAGCTGTGAAGAAGGGGAATAAGCCTGCACCAGTTGCGAAGAAGGGGAAGGACCCTGCACCAGCTGTGAAGAAGGGGAAGGAGCCTGCCCATCTGGAAAGAAGGGGAAGGAGCCTGTACCAGCTGGAAAAAAGGGGAAGGAGCCTGTACCACCTGGAAAGAAGGGGAAGGAGCCTGCACCCCCAGGCAGAGGGGGGATGAGCCCATCCACCCCTGCCAGGAAGGGTAAGGGATCCCCAACCCATGACCAGGAGGAGAGGAGGCAATCTATACCAATGGAAGCTGTCAGCCAAACACCACCACCACCACCAGCTGTAACAGGGCCCCCATGGCCAGCCATGGTTGTGCACCCATCACAGAGTGAAAGGGATGACCATGAACCTCCCCCAACCCCCACTACAGTGCAGCCATCACAAAGTGCAGGGGCTGACGAGGATCCTCCCCCAACCACCACCACAGTGCACCCATCACAGAGTGAAAGGGATGACCATGAGCCTCCCCCAACCCCCACTACAGTGCAGCCATCACAAAGTGCAGGGGCTGATAAGGAGCCTCCCCCAACCACCACCAAAGTGCAGCCATCAGAGAGTGCAGGGCCTAACCATGAGCCTCCCCCAACCACCACCACAATGCAACCATCACGGAGTGCAGGGGCCGACCAGGAGCCTCCCCCAACCACCACCACAGTGCAGCCATATAGTCTAGCCTCCAGGGGCTACTGTGCAGCCTGCCCCCTCCAGGCAAGACACCCACTTGAGAGACTGTAGCCTTGCACTCCCCAGGACAAAGCAATGGGCATGTTAGCCCCTCCAGAACCAGTGGGCAAGTCACCCACTTGAGAGACTATGGCCTTGCACTCCCCTGGACAAAGCAATGGGCATGTTGCCCCCTCCAGAACCAGTGGGGAAGACACCCACTTAAGAGTCTGTGGCCTTGCACTTCCCAGGACAAAGCATAAGGCATGTTGCCCCCTCCAGAACCAGTGGGGAAGACACCCACTTGAGAGTCTGTGGCCTTGCACTCCCCAGGACAAAGCACAGGGCATGTTGCCCCCTCCAGAACCAGTGGGCAAGACACCCACTTGAGAGACTGTGGCCTTGCACTCCCCTGGACAAAGCAATGGCCATGTTCCCACCTCCGGAGCCAGTGCGCTTGTTCCCGGATCCAGCTGAGGTCCCTCCCCTTCCCCTGAGGTAACTGCCTATTTGACAACTGATGCCCCTGCAGTGTTCTATCCGGATTGGTGCAGGATTCGAGTGGGGCATTGGACTTTGTCCTGTGGCCATGTGGGCCCTTTGAACTATGGACTAGGCAGTGTCCCTTTTTATAAAAGTGTACATATCTGTTTCATGGCCAAATTGGATTGTTGATGTTATTGTTGGACTGATTACAATCTCTTTCATCAATTCCTGTTGTCCTTGCATTATTCTGCAGATTTTGGGGGTCAAATTGTTTTTGTAATGCAGCTGGTTGTGTGTATGGCGTGTGTGTTTCGGGTGTGGGTTGGGAGTGTTTGTGTCACTGTTGTTTTCCTCCCACCCTCCCTTGTGTGCTAGGTGGTTGTACTCACCGTCGTCGTCTTCGCCAGCGTTGGTGTTCCAGGTGGAGCATAACGTAGAAGATCATTGGGAAGACTTGCAGTTCGGGGTTCATGGCGGTGTGGTTCTTCCCTGTGTCTCCAATGGTGAGTCCTTTGACTCTGCCAGGCTTTTGATGGCGTTGGTACCGCCCCGGAAAAGGTGGCGGTTTGCAGGGTCAAAATATGGTGGGTGGTACTGGCATGGCTGTAGGCGGCTACTACCGTGGTGATTGTTGTTTCCGCCCTGGCAGTCGGTGTGGTACATTGGCTGTCTATCAGAGATATCACCGCCATGGTCATAATTTGCCAGTAATTATCACCTGCCTGTTGGCGGTATTACCACCACTTTATCACCCACCGCCAGGGCCATAATGAGGGCCTTATTTCTACAAAAAGTATCTGCATAATCATGTTGCCTGGGAGAATAGGGTGGTCTTGACAAATTATTCTGAATTTCCGCATTATGTTTAACATTTTCAGTTTTAAGACCATTTGCAAATTGTTCAGTCAGTGGCTGATAACACTACTTCTGACTGCTGCTATGGAAGTCTAGTGTTAACTTGCTTGATTTGATATTAGGTTGTATGTATACCAGATTCTTGTTTTTCAAGTATTCAAATCATAGGTATGGCCTCTTCAGTACTGCCTGGGTCCCCAATTCTAGGAGACAGCAGGGGTGGTGGGCATCTAAGACTGTGACGATAAAGGCCTTGGAATAAGAAAGATTACCAGCTAATAATTTTGTATTTCCTTACCTAGTACCAAATCCTGAGGATGAGCTTGAAAGAGCCATGGCTTAGTATTTCTTACAAGGGATTATATTTCCCCATTCATAGGGGGCAATCATATCAGTGATGCTATATTCATGCTATCATAGAACTTTATTTGTAAGCTTTCACCGATCCTGAAAACATATAGACTATCATCAGTATATGATGGACATATGAGTATGAAGCACACCTCGGCATCTGGATAAAATCTAATTGCAGGTTACGAAGAGGCCATAACATAGAGGGTAAGGATCAGTGGTGGTCTTGATCATTTCCCCAGAATTATCGGACTGATAAGTGACACAGGAGTGACAAAGATTTGGGGCCATAAAAAAACAGAAAGGTGCTTAATAGTGGGTTTCTGTAGCACATATCATGGTGACTCTATCAACATGGACTGCAAGGTTGGGGAGTTGGAGTTTCAGTGTGACTACATGCCCAGAGCTGTCTCTCCACTCCCCCGTCAGGGTTCCTGTCACATTTCTGTTTGATCCAATACTGTTTCTTACTCTCACTCATTTCTCCAACAGGGATAAATCTTTAAAAGAAGGTAGACGAATCAACTCAGTTTGTACATCACGCACAGCAAAATCAGCATTTTCAGACAAAGTAGCTTTTCTGGTAGCTGAATCAAGTAGGGCATTTCTATTAGATACCTTATGAAGATAGTAATGGGCAGCACACTTAACTATGGCTATTTGCTTATGTTACCTCAGGGCACTAAGAAGATTCTGAATGTATAGGCCATTTTTTATGGGGGTTCCAGCAAATGTTAGGAAACTCCTTTGCATCCCACGAAACACAAAGCCATGCATCACTCCAAATGCATTCTTTGAGTCCAGGTAGACAGTTACAATATTTTCTTTGAATCATAATGCAGGCACTAGTAAGTGGAACAAGCTCAGATGCATGGACAGATACATGGACCGAATTTCTGTTTGGTAACCAATAACTTAGCACAATTTCCTATACAGTATGTACAATGTAACATGTAACCAGGACAGCTTCATAATTTCTAAGACATAATTCATCACCAAAGTATATCAACTCACAATTGAGAATGGTGATGTTGGTTAAATCAGTACGGGGCTTAGCGACATAGGCTTTGATAATTAAGCATTCATGTGGTTATCCATCCCCAAGGATGGGCGTTAGAGAAGTGGTTTTCAGGGTTGGACAGCCGACAGGAGTAATATGTACAGTAGACATCAATGAAAACTTATAGCAGGTAAATCCGCCTACGGAGAGATGCTGGGTTTTATTGTCGAGAGGAAGGGTGAGAACAGCATGAAGCACAGCAGCAATCAAATAGGAACTCAATACTGATATGATAGGAGCCAGGTGTGGCTGGGTCCAGGGCTTCAGAAATGTGAGCCGGAGGCTTTTTCTGATCTTCATGCTCCTGGACCAGTATACCAAAGGCAAAACCAATGCATTTGTGACAATACAAATTAAACAGTTTAGTATAATTAGGAAGCCTCAGATCAGATGCAGAAGTTAACACCTATTGTATTTGTATTTGGGAAATTTAGACCACTGCAAGGTCTCAAGGAAGCATTCTGTG
Organism: Pleurodeles waltl; assembly: GCF_031143425.1. Lineage (NCBI taxonomy): Eukaryota > Metazoa > Chordata > Amphibia > Caudata > Salamandridae > Pleurodeles > Pleurodeles waltl. The sequence goes on from NC_090440.1 coordinate 785,009,149, forward strand.
GCATAATCTTGCAAAGGTTTTGCACTAGAATGTAGCCCAGGAATCATTGTCCAAATTACCCAGCCATACCCAAGAAATCGCATACCGGGAAATGGTCATTGGACAGTAGCGGGAGTGCATCACGGCTACCTAAAGTTATAATAAACTAGAAAGTGGATGCACCTCTAAGGTCGATTAACCTTTTATGCTGCTTTGTAGAATACATCATTCATATTATAACCAAATACAAACAATATAATATATATCATTAGCAATCCAATAAAGAATGTACCATGACCAACTCGATATGAATAACACACCAGTTTATTAAGAATTAAATTATTTATTTCCCTATATTAACATAGCTAATGGCGCAAATATTTATCTCAAAACATTTAAAGAAACAACGCAGGCTGCCCAAAGTGGCAAAAGAATCTAAGTTTAAATAATGCAGCAAGGACAATAATTTTAATAGCGAAAACATGGGCCCATTGTCAATGACTGTTCATAAGTATGAAAGAATTACCTCACTGATTAGCATTAGCATGTTGTGCTTCTTGCAAACGTTTTAGCAACACTAATTTAGAAAAACAATTAACTATAGCGCTGTCAAAATAAGCAGCAGTTGGTATCTGTAAAACAAAAGACAAAGAGCAAGACACAATAAGGTATAATTACCTATCCTAATTGGAACAGCAAACAGCTTAGCTTCATCAAGAAGACAGCAACGTCAGGATCAGGACAGAAACAGGGAAGAGGGGGACTGTTTAGAAGTTTGGACTATATAGTTACTAAACTATCAGGCTGTTAGTTCATCATTTAACAGGTAAGTTAAACTCAGAAAATAACAAAGTACCAAGAAGTCAGTAGACTATCTGGCAAGCCATAGAGTAATATCTCTAAGAAGAATCGTAGTAGAAATAATGCTGGAAAGAGCTCATGTCAGAATTGCTCAGGACAGAAAATGGCTAAAGACTCTCAGTGTAGTCTTGTTATATTAAAAGACAATACATTTACCATTAGTCAGAAAAGTCAGGCAAAGAAAGAACAACCAATTACAAAGACATTAGCTATCGACATTACATTGTATGTTTTTGTTAGAAACATTCACAGGATTCTGGTTGGTCACTTCTCCATTTGCGTATTTCCAAACTTATACAAAAGTATCCTCAAAGTCTTCATCCATCCGGTTTCAATAGTCTCTTTTGTTCGACAGTCCTAAAGAAGTTGCAAACATTTAATAACAGTAGGAACAGGATATGATTATGTGACTCCTCTCAAGAAAACAAGAGTTAGAAACATATCTTCATATAAATGAATAGACCTAGTTAAATGGCGGACATGAGATCACAAGACAGTAGTACATTGGAAACATTTAATAACAGAAAACATTGCTGTGGCCTTGCTCAACTCCAGGCCCAGAAGAAAACAAGAAATACACATTTTATTTCAGCGTATTCATTTTACAGGAGACAATGTAACCCCTAACATGGCGTTAGCACATTATTCAGTTAGTTTTCGTGTAGGCTTCACACTCAATGGTGGCCATTAAAGCAGGCACATCTTGTGTGGTACATAAATTACAGCATTCTACAATTTACAATTTAAAACATAAGTATGGTTACGAGTGATAAAAATATTAGTATGAAAGTCTGCGCTCACATAGGCATCTTATGAATGGGTGCCAGATGGAATTTACCAGCCAGAATTTCATGTCCAAAATATCGTACTTGGGGGAGACAAAACTGTAGTTTCTCTTTTGAAGCATTGTGCCACGTTTTTGCCACGTTTTGTGGAGGTAGATTGAGACCACCATACAATTATCTAAAGTAAGACGTGCCTAAAGTAAGTCATCAACGTAGTGAATCAAAGTAGAACCCAGGAAAAACCAATGTGTCTAAGTCCTTCTTTAAACTTGGAAGAAGATTGATGGGACTCTCTAAATCTTTGAGGGAGTCTCTCTCATGATTGTTGGGACCCGTAGAAACTCTTAGAATGCAAACCAAAAGAGAAACTGACTGTTTTTGTGGCTAGGGACAGAGAAAAAGCCAGAACAGACATCTACTGAGATAAACTATTGGGCATTTTCAGCCGTATAGGAAAGGATGGTGGCAGGGTTGGTGAACAAAGGGATGCCAGGGATGGCCGCAGTATTTATTGTGCACAGATCCTGCATGAACCTATACACATTGGCCTGCCTGGCTTTGCGTATTTGTAAAATTGGAGGGTACCATTTGTTGACAATAGGTGCCAGATCCCTCTGTTTAGGAAAATCAGCAGTGGCGGCACCTCTGTTTGGATGGAGGTGCGTCGCCCCCTGCCAGCGGTGGCAGCTACAAAACCTTTTAAGGAAAACAATAATAAACTAGGTTTATTATCATTTTCTTTAAAAGCGGCAAGCGGCGGGCCACGGGGGTGACGTGCACTGGTCTCGGGCCGGCCAAACACACATGTGCTATAGGCTACAAAGTTGCTGGGCTGGAGAGAAACTGCACAGGCTCCCAGCCTGCCAGGGAGCACCCTGGCTGAGTGCCCCCAGCCAATCCTGACGCTGCTCTGAGAAAATGTAACGTTTATTCCCTCCAACCCCCCACCGCGCCTCCCCGCCGGTTCCGCAGCCCTCGAGCTGCTACTGAAAATCAGCTATTGTGGAACAAATCAATGCCTCAACTGCTGGTTTGGGTAAGTACTGAGGTATCATATGCAGCTTTTTCTGCAGGTCAATATTGATTTTCATAGATTCTGTCAAAGATATGAACCCCACACCATTGACCAATCTAGACCACAATGTGGGCAGTACCTGGGAAAGCAAACCAGTCATATCTGGAGACATTTAATTGTTGCTCACAATAGATTGACAATTAGTGTTTTCTCATAGAGGGGCAAGAACTTCTTTCACACATTGCTGGGGTATGTTAAGATAAATTCCATCTGGGGTACAAACATAGTGCAATTCATTTTGCAAAGAATGTTGTACCCTAAGGAATTCGTTGGTGAGGTAGAGCACAGTAGAAAGGATGCTTATAAGTGATGGGTCTGAGGAAGATCAAGACAGGTAACTTGTTTGTTAAAAGTACCAATTGCGTCTACAGACAAGCCCAAGAGAGCTAAAAAAGGAAACTCCGACATTTTAAGGCAAGTCGGCTAGTGTCATTGTCCATGATGCTAGTGGAATGTCTACCATAACCTCTTCGGCTGTCCTAAAATTTAGAATAAAAATGTTGAGTAACTTGGTCAAATTAAGGTGGTTGAGCAAGATCTGGTATATAGACATTATGTGGACAGTTCCTCTTTCAAAGTCCCAGTTGCCGTCAAGTAAAGGAAGATCCTCCTATTCCTGGTGCCTGTCTTCCACCCCTTCCATCACCCCGTCCACCTCTCCCTCTGCCCTGACCTCCCTTCACATCCTCCCTTTTTGCCTCTCTTTAAGGGGCTCAGCTCCCTCTTCCTTTTACTATCTGGTGCATTTTTTTTAATTGACATCAGTTTCGATTCAGTATTCTATTTCTTTCAGACACAAAATGTAATTTAGTGCATGAGTCTTTCAAGTTTTATGTTGGAGTTCAGCTTCTTTGAAATGGACATCTTTTCCCTTTTTTCTTCCTCCTGAAGCATGTCTCTCAAAGCAGGGAGGACTCTCAAGATAAAGCCACACAAAAGTTCACAATGGTCACTAATTCTGCTAATTTCTTTGGCGGCTATCCAATACTTATTATCATCAGTACACTTCTTACATTTGGTAACAATCGCTACACAAAAGTAGCACCTACAACTTCCTGAACCATCTCTGTCACACAGGCTAGGCTTCCGTACATTTCAAACACATCTTTATGCCTATATAGATAATCCATGAGCAGTCCACTAACAGACCTCTCACTTCACTATGTACCACCAACTACATCAGCTGATTCACATGCACCCAATTTGGTTTTTATAATTCAAACACGTGTGGCTTTTCCGTAATGTTAGGGAACTACTTTTTAATGCTTATTAAGATAGAGGGAATCCAGAGGACATAGACTGTGATTCAACCCAACAACAGGGTAATCCCTTAATAAAAGGAGGGCACTGGGGCAGGCGGGGAGGGATTCTCATCATCAGCATCCCTTTTTCTACCCATTTGGTCTTCTGTCTGCCTTAAGGTTTCTCTGGTAATTGTGGGGTTGTGGTCTGTACGCTCTGAGAGGGTTGATCGCACTTATGCTCCAGATAAATCCATGGTAGTGAACTTGGCATTCTTTTCTTGTCACTTACACCCCTTTACCGGGTACTTTACTGTCAATCAGTCACATTACATACAGCTACAGTCCTGCAGGAGCTGTTCCATTTCCAGGTGAATCTGTAGCAACACTCCTGGTTTTCCTGGCTGGCATGGGTAACATGTTCAGAAAATCTTTCTCACTGGGGTCTTTGTAATCTTTTTCCTTTTCTTGTGGTTCATTGATATGGGGAATAGATAGGGAGGAGGCGATGCAGCTGCAGCACAATCCCTAACTCCGCCCCTAAGATGGCTTATTAGGTACTTTCTCCTGAGTGTTTTTCATACTACATGTTTAAGATTTGTGTCATGCCATTGCAAAAAGAGATCACTGCTCATCATCTATCTTGTTTTTAGGATCTCTATGTGAAAGTTCCAAGTTGAGGAAAGGACTTCTTTTCATCTTAATTAGTGAGTCTCATCCCCTCTTAAATATTGCATGCAGCTTTACAGTACTTGTGGTACACAGTATTGGAAGCAGTTCCTTTTGGTGGGGACTCGCTAGAATTTATACTTTCCATCCCATCACAATTTTCTACTGTTCACACACACAACGAAAACAAGGAGAAGTGTGTGTTGGACTTGCGTCAACAGCTCAGCCCATGGAGAAGGGATGAGGGGATACAGGAAAAAGGATAGGGGTCCATCAGTTATATCTCTAACTGATCTTATGTTCAGAGCCTCGATTAGTTGGTCAGAAGGACTAGCCAAGAATGCAGCTAAAGTCACTACACAGTGCAGAAATTGTGAAATTGTACAACACCAAATAAAATGACTCCAGTGTATTAGAAATACATGTGATGAGGCACAATACTAGGATTTTAGTGGTCTATAGGCTTCTATAAAAACGACATAGCATTTCAGTAATACAATGTAACCTTACATGTTAAGACTTACATAAGCATTAGCATTTCCACAGTATATGTAATCGTATTGAGACACAGATACAAGTAACTCAATATCCTGAGTTCTTTTTTATGTAGTTCAACTGGCACTGACTAAACTGGGAGAAGCGCATGTTCAGGAACCACAGGGAGGGCTGTGGTGGTGGAGGTCATTTGACAATGATGTCCTGGGGTCTGTCTTGCTATGGTTCTGCAAAATGGGCCAAGAAAAACCCTTTCCAAACTTGACTCTCAGGATAGTGAAAGCGAGTATTTCTCGGCTTCTGTGGAAGATAGTGTGAGGGTAAGAGCTCAGAACTTTTTTAATCAAAGAAAGCACTTTATTTATACAATAAAACTAAATACTACACAATCCAATTATGGTAAGTGAATACAGGGTTGGGGCCCTTGTTGCTTTCTTCGAACGGGGCTGCACCCTTCCATTCTAATGCCCTCTCGCAACCCAGATAAATCTTGGAGCTTCAGATACAGACTACACACAAATGCAGAGTGTCACAGTTGCCTCCAGGAAGTCTATAAACGAAACTCAGTCACTTGATCTTACCTTTGCTTTACTTCTGGTAGAAATTCTCAAATTCCTGTGTTAGGTTTCTTTGGAGCGTGCCTCAGTCTGTGCTCTTTGATTGCAGGGGTAGGTTTGGACTGCCTTTGTGCTAGTTCTCGCTGATCAGATGCTAAGATGGGCACAACCTGCGCTATCCATCTTTGCTGTAGCCACTCTCTAGTGCCTTTTTTGCTGGGTGAATGCAGGATGGTGGACCAGGTGCAGTGGCACAGGCTCACCAGTTTGGGCAGCTGGCCAGTCAGGTTCACAGTGGTGGCATGCAGATACAGTCTTCTAGGATGACTAGGCTCACAGCTGCACATTGCAGGTATGACCTCCTAGATTGACGAGGTTCACAGTATCGAAGTGCAGTTGCGGTCTCCCAGGGTGATCAGGTTCACAGTGACAAGGGTCGGGGGCAGGCACACAGTTTAACAGCCCCCTTGGACAACAAATATGGCCATTTCTGATTTGATACAGTCCTTGGTGTATTTTGCAGGCAGGGTCCACTCAGAGAGATCTGGAGGACAACCTCATGTTACAAGCTGCTCTTGGCCTCACTCTTTGTTGCCATTAGGGTGTTCCACACTCAGAGACAAGCTGGACTTCTCCTTCTTGATAGTGTCTCCTCCTGTCGGCCAGACACTCTCCCTTCCTCTCACAGCAAGCAGGCAGGCTTCTAGGCACCTAGAGTATTTAGCGCCTCGATCAGAGAATACAGGCACAGGCAATGTCCCCTTACATCTCTCAGACTGGCAGTAAAGCAACTTCTCCCGAAGTTGCACAGCAACTCTTTGAATACTTTTTGGAGCACTTCCATCCTTGGTCACAAGGAACTAGGGACGTAAGACAGATTGCGATTTGGATCCAACTTTTTTCCTAGATCCACAGTTTCAAATTTCAAAATTATTTGGGTTGGTTCTTTTTCAAGAGTCCTTCTTAAGCTGATCTTCAGATGCAGCATTTATGTAAAGTGATGCTTCTCACAGCAGGTAGCACTATAGTTGTCTTGAACTAGGACCACCCATCAAATGTGCCAATGAAGTGTGAGATCTGTGTGGCTTGCTGTCATCAGCCTTTCTAAAATAATAGTCAGGGACAGACAAAAGAGCAGGCCTGACCAAGAAACTTCTTCATCTGGAACAACAGAATCTGCAGTCCCACACTTTACCTGTAACATCCACCAAATAGCAGTGCTTAGCACTATTCAGCAGCCTCTTGTAAAAAAAGGCATTAATGGAATTTAAAAAGGTAACCCTCTCTCCATCCTCCTCATTTCAGTGTCTGCATCTCCAGCAGACAGCCACAAGAATGCAGTCAATATACTTCCACTGCCTGGGGAAACTGTCCTCATCCTCCATATTGTGCCATGTTAAACCAAGGGTATCCAAAATTGATCCCTCTGGATTCAGTACTCAGACCCAAACACACACAGTGTATCACAGGCTAACTGTACATGTGTAATTGTACATGCGCAATCACTTGACATACAAAAAGTGATGGCAGTGCAAGGTTCTGTGTGACCCCTAACAGCAGAACTTTCCCCAAGATTGGTTTGGTAGGACAAACTATGATGGACACAAATAGAAAGGTTTGGTCACAATAAAATTCATGAGACACAGTACATTGCCACCACTGTTTTATGTTTATGCCCAAGACAGGGACAGTAGTCCTCTGTCCACTATGAGGGTATGTTTAGTTCTCCTCTCAAGGCTACTGATCAGGCCCTTGACCTGACAAAGTCAGGGACAGGTCTTGGAGTCTGTACACACAAGATTAGCATGATATCAAGGCTAAACTAAAAGTGAGGATACCAGAGTCTCAGGCAGTTGGGCACTGACAGCAGTAGAACATGCACATATATCATACACAGGACATTCCTGTCCCAACAGATGGTGACTCCTTGGCTGTCCGGAACCACCTGTTGTGCTTGCTACCCTGAATTAAGTATGACACTGAGGCCAGCGCAAATTTTGCACAACCTAAGGAGAAGCTTTGATGAGACAATTCATTGTTATCCTCAGGTAAATGGAGTGACAAAGGTGACTCACCATTACCTATGTTTGTTCTTTCCTGAGCTCCGAAACAAGCAATGCTTAAAACATAAAGTCCTTGGTTCCTGAATACAGCACTGTGTGTTAGTTTACTTTGATATCTGTGTCACGCTGCTAACCCATTTACAACTGGTTCAAAATAGAGCAATCAAATTATTTTGACAATGAAAAATCGAATTATTTAATTCAGACCCTTGTGAGAGAAATTCGTTTTTCAAATGGCCAAAAAATCGCAGTGTTAACAGTGATATCCACAGTTCTAAAATATAGAACCACTGGATTCAAGCTAACCTGGCTGATGAAGAGTGATACTCTGAAACAGGTCACAGGATGCTTGTTTCCGGTCTAAGGAGGACCTGGCCTGGCAGTTTAGGCTGGACTGTTCCCATGGGAAGAAGGGTCAAGACTGATTCGCATATGGTTGGGTCCAAACTGGGGTGGCAATGTGAGCAAAAGAATGATAGATTAAACCCAGATCTGTGACTGGCAGTGATTGTTTTAAAAGTTTTATCACTCCTTCCATCATCCTTTTGTGTTGCTGAAATATAGTGCAAACATATTCCCTTTACGAATCCCTAGTAGAACTCTGTGGTCACGTCGGTATTTCAAATTGCTGTGATCCACACGTTTCATATAAAGCTCAGGAAACAAATCCACGAATGTAACTGGAATTAAGCTACAGACCTCCCTTCCCAAAGTATGCATTCAGGTAGTTCCATTCAGTTAGTTGAAATATACGTGTGTGCCAATTATGGTGGTATTCTATGTCATGTTCTACTTATTGTCTTGTTTTTGTTTGTTGCGTGCACCTTGGAACAATGTATGATGCAAATTAACAAGCAGAAAACAAAACGAGTAATGGTTGCTTTTCCAAGCCAAAGGCCACCTCTGCATGAGACACAGATCATTACTTGAAGCTATTTAGAGCATTGATTGGATGCTTTTACATGTAGTATTATTGGAATGATACAAAGAATGGATGCTTTGTGGAGGCCTACAGGTAAGTAACTTTCTCTTTTTAAGCTGTTCTTAAGAAGGGCGAGCAGTTCACCACAGAGAACATCTTCCGTGCAAACTGTTGAGCTATTAGTCGCCATGGAATGTAGCAAACCCCATTTTAAGATTCGAGTTCAGACTCAATGCATTCCTAGAGAGTATTTCAGCTCCTAGCCCTCCCTGTTTGGGTATGCAATATATTTAAGTTCGTGAAAATACTAGTCCTAGTGCTTTTCTGATTTCCGCCCCCACGGTATGTAAACGTCTGCACATGCCGATGCCAGCGATGCATGAGTCATAAATAAGGGGAAAGCACTCCCTGCCACACTCCTACAATGTGGGAAGAAACGAGTGCCTGCCCTTTGTCATTTTTGTCACTCAAGCAGAAGCAAAAGCATATTTTTTGCAAGGCACTATGAGTTCAGATAGACAAAAATAGAAACCAGAGGGATAAACGTGCCAAGAGTGATTTTTAAGGCTTTTCACTTTTTTTTCTTTCTCTGACATTCTTCTAGCGGTCTGAAGGGAAGATCTGTGGGGAGCTCACAGACTGAGCAGGACATGGAGTGAAGGGGATTCATGCAGGAGGCTATCCGGCGCGCGCAGGGCTCTCCGCACGCAGCACCCAGCTGACGCTGACTCAGGGGTAAGTGCACGCGCGGTCGGTTGCGCCCAGACTTCAGCTCCTATAACGGCATTCGAGAAAAAAGGGTTCTAAAGCCACATTTTTCAGAGCACTTCTTCCTTTTATGGGAAGCTGCTTCCAGCACATCATTTCCTGGGGACTGCGAGCTAAGCGTCTCAGAGACAGCACTTTCCTTGCCTCCTTAGATCCCCATCGGACTCTGTCAGCCCGGAGGGACCGCTTTTTACCTTGCTATTTTAGGCCCTCCGCTTACAGTAACGCAGTGAGAGAAAATACAACAAAGGCTGTTTTCACTGTGTACCATTTAGCGTGGGAATACTGCAAGCAACATCTGTTGTTATGGTTTATTGGGCCCGAAGTAGGAGATTTTAAAAGTGAACAAAAGTTCTATGTCCTCTGCGATTCTTCATCTGTCTTACCCTGATAGATGTTCATGACACTTTGAATCCAGTATATTTAATACAGTGCAATGAGAGCAAAAAAATGAAACTAAGATTTTGAGCTCACGAGAGGAATATAAAAAGTACAGTTTTAGATATAGGGGATTGCGAAAACATGCACTTTATTGCAGCAGTACCAACAAAAGTTTACCTTCATGTTAGAGTCCCCGGAGTGAAATCTGTGAAAACTGTGAAGGTTGGGGCAAATTTGAACCAGTGCAGTATTTGTAATCTGTCCCTGTTGGTAAGCAGCTGCTGAATTTAAATAAATTGATCAAATATTCGTGAACACTGTTTGAGTGATCTGCCCATTGAAACAAGCATCACAAATGTTATTACTAGCAGCTACTATGTCAAATTGTATTGTCCACAATATGAAGTTGCTATTTTTGGTGCAATTAGTCTATTAAAGATTGAGTAGCAGATTTACAAAGATGTCATGTAACACAGTGCAGGAACTTGGTATTCCTGCATTATGTGAGAGGGAGAGAGCAGGAAGGTGTTGTATCTAATAAGACAGAACACTGTCCTCTTCTCTTTCAACAATTAGGGTGCCTAGTGCCAAGCACCCACCTTTGCACCCTAGCCGAAAGCTGTCTGTGAGAAGTCTAGGACAGGCTTTGCACTGAAAGGTTACCCTTCTGGTACAATATAATATGCCTAGGCAGACTTTGGAACTGCGATGTGTGCTAAGCAGAGCAGCACACATACAAAGTCGGAAATGTTTGAAGAAATAAAGGCGTTTGACCAAGTTAATCTCATTCTCAAAAAAGCCATTATTTTTTGGTGCAAAACCCTGTTTCCTTTTGTTAATGGAATATGACTTTGGGTCAAAAACCACAGGCCATTGCATGGGAACGCCAGTGTGCCATCCTTCCCTGACGCAAAGTAATGCAAAGCAATGCAGAGTCCTGCTTTGCGTTACTTTCAGGTAACCTTACAGTTCAAAGCACATTTTGCATCGCCATTCCTGCCTTTCACAAGACATATGCAGAAAAGAAGGGCTCTTCTTGAAAAAAATAATCTGTTTTGAACAGGGAAGTCTTATGACAGCAGGTTATCCTAGGAATGGATTCCTGAGACGTAGGGTTAGGATGTGCAACCTCAGTGAATCATTAGCCGCATGTGCAGTTCTTGACTCTTAACATAAACAGCCATGCATGGAAAAAACCTCATGGATCATGTCCCCTGTGTTGTCAGCTGGTTTTAACCACACACTAATGTTTTGTTCAAATTGTGCTTTATATATGTATATTTTCTTCTACATTTACAAATCAAGGCATTGAGTAGTACTTTGTTGGGACGGAAAAGTCCTCTGCAAAGTGAAAGTACCCCTGTCCTGCATGCCTAGCTGTGTTGTTGTCTGAATCCCTAATGCTGATTTTTTGTCATGTGCGAACACTGATCATGCATATGTGCCATGAGATAGGCCTGTCTCACGGATTGCGGTCTTCTTGGAACGGGAAGGGAGGGGCACCAAAGCACTACCCTCATAGTGGTGGAAGGCTACTGCCTTCACCAGGAATTAAACGGCATAAGCATGGTGGTGGCAACATATTATATAGCGATCATTAGTAGCGAACCGGTCCTTGTTACCCTGTGTCACTGGAATGAGGACAACAGGCCCACTCACATTTTTAAAGGTTCCACTGCTGTGTGTTTAACTCACCCGTGGCCTACACCAGGTTGATGTGGAAGTGCGGGTGTGATGAAAACATCTGTTGAGTGCATGTGTGCTCACAAGAGATACACTAAACAGAAGGTGAAGTGTGGTACTGTGAGCACGTGGTAAATGTGTGTGTGCTGGCAGGGTGTGCTCTTAAAATAACACACTCTGGTACAGTACAGATAGACTGGAGTACTGAACAGTGTTCGCAGACTGAGTGTGTGTGCTGCATGCAACTATGCTGGAGCTAGCATGCATGAGGATAACAGTACTAGGCAGTGGAGTGTGCTGTGAATGTACAGTGAGTGCAGAAGTTCCTGAACTGGTACATAACATGAAGGACCTTGTGTTCTATTTTGGGAAGCCCAACCCAGCTTGGTGAACATATGAGGAGCAGAGAATTACCCCCCGCAGAGCTGTGTATTAATTCATTCCTGTAAGCTGAGTGAGACAAGCAATGGACAAGGGGAGCGCCAAGCTCTCTCTGAGCATTTCCAGGGGCTCTTTGATTCAGTGACAGATCACAAGGAGGGGGTCTGGACACATATCTGGAAGAGGGAGATGGGGATGATAAGGGAATCATAATGAGTAGGGCTGAGGGACCAGGATTAACCTTTTGATGCACACATCACTGTGGCTGACATTCAGGTGTGAACTGTGGTCACTCCAATAAATCTTGTGGGTTAGTTATCTTCAGAGTCCTGCCTGCTGTGAGAGACATGCTTCAAGAGGAAGAAGAAAGGGAAAATATGTCAATTTCAAAGAAGCAGAACCCCAGCATATAACTTGAAAGACTCATACACTAAATGACATTTTGTGTCTAAAAAAAACAATAAGTAGGGGATCTTGAGGCCACAAAGTTTGTCATCTACCAAACAGCCAGCCGTACTGCATGAGAAGGGGAAGATCTGCAAGACTTTTGCCTTTGGCTAGGACTAGGGGACCAGCCTGCTAGTCTCCCTGCTGGATAACTAGTGCAAGCCTGCTCGCCAAGACCGGTGTGTCCGTGAGGAAGAGGAGCTCATTGGACAAAGCAATATCCAGAGAGGAGCCCAGCTGTGGGTGCCTCCCGAGCAAGGTGTGAGGAACTGTTCTGCATCGATCAGGCCGTTGCCTGTGTGCAGCATAGAGAAATCAGCAACCTCATATGCCAGGAGAGGCTGCCATGAACTTTGACAAGGAGCGGAAGGAGAAACTCACTCTCACAGTGATCTGGTCATTACCCATGTGCAGAGGATTAAATCGGTGACCTCATACTGCGGGGGCCGTCCTGAACTAAGTTACGGAGCGGTGGTAGAATCCTGCTGATGCACCGATCGGGCCGTTGCCCGTGTGCTGTATGGTTCCTCCAGCCACCGATGCCAGGAGGGGCCACGGAGGAAGCTAACTTGAGGCCAGCATGATTGGACTGGTGAAGTCCATTGGAGCAACACTGTATGCCAGGAGGGGCCACTCACTACGTTGTGGCCAGAGGTCCAGGTCATTTTCAGTGATCTGGGAAATTGCAGCTGCAACCAAGATAGGATCTGCCCATATGCAGCTATTGCACCATAGGAGGCATGGGGATAAAGAGAGCACTGTTGGAGTCCTGCCTGAGCATGGAGACTACCCCCACCCTGAGAAAGGAGATAAAACTTACAGAGTGTTCGCTGGAGTCAGAGCAACTCCTATAGGATTGCTGGTAAGCCTGGCTCAGGAGAGAGACAGAGCCAGCACCTGCCAGGAGCTGCATGTGTGACTGCATTCAGCCCGAATTTGCCAATCTGGACCAGGACCACGCTGCACCGCTGACAGGTTTTGTACTGCCTGAGTGGGTAAACTGATAAATGTGTCTTTGGAGCCCCGGGTTATATCCTGTCTTTGGTTCTGCAACCCCATTGACTTTAAGTGAATACACCTTACAAACGGAGTCTAAAAGTGAAAAAGTATTGAGTATCGCCTAATAGTTTATTCCTGGATGCAGTCATAAATGAATGGGGATTAACAGTGCACCTGTTACACAAACTACAACTACTAGAGTATCTACCTCAAGGGGTATTATTGCTTAATGAATGTCATTTAGCTTTGCATATGTAGAGTTAGAAGTGCAATATTTCTTTTAATACAAAATTAAGTGTTTGACTGGACATTGATTTATTGCATGCACTCCTTGTACATTGAGTTATGAGTCGTGTTCACTGACATATATCTGAGCTTTCCCTAAAAGAACCTTGACTGCTCGAAGCTATGCTATTCCATTGAGTCAGGTGCAGAAGGGGGTGCTTGTCCCATTTCAGCAGGATCCATACCAGGGTGGGCCCTGGGACATCAGGAGTAAAAGGCCTCAACAACCTTGGTTGGGCCCAGTATTTCCTCTGTGCCCTGTGGCCCTCTAAACAGGATTCCGAACTCGATGACAAAACAATACGTGCATTTATCAAGGCAAATGCCACAAAAAACAAACCTATGAAATGGAAGATTCTGCTGAAGTAAATTACTCTAAAATAAAGGTTACCACTACTGCACAATTGAGGCACATTACACCACATAGTGATCTAAAGACAAGCGGCCTGTCTGTCATAATAAGACATGTCAGCTAAAAAGCACATTTGTCTAGAAAAAGAGTTTCTTTTTGACACTGTTAAGTCATGGAATAGATTCTAAGTAAAATGTGTGCTTTGTTTGTCTGGATTGGAGCTGTTATCAGACCAGACTAGACCAGATCTTTTACCAGAGCTTTATTAAGTACTACTGAGAGAGAAACTTTGTCTCCACCTGCATGTCAGTCTTCCTTTCTACAAGTCTTGATTAGACAGGTGGTATGTCCTTCCACTGAAAAACACTACTTGCATGTTCTGTTGTGGGAAGGCATATGTTCAGTACAATAGGCCTGATTCGGTAAAGAAGTTAAGCTATGGATCAAGGCTGGTATGTTTATTATGAAATGGTATAATAAGGGCAGTAGGACTTGCTTATTTATTATTAAAGGAATACATTAGAGTCGACCACACTTTAAGTGTATTATTGTTGTGATAAAGCCTGCAGCCAGATATTGTCTTACATGGAATCGCTCAGATTAACCAAGTGAACACTTGTTTTTGTGCTAGTTATGCCCTTTGACAAACACGGGGTGGAAAATTTGCACTGTTAGAATCCTTGTTAGCTGTGTGATTATTTTGCCAAATGTAATTTTGTACATATTTGTAATTTCAATGACCGGAGGATGATCAAGGCAGATAGATCTGTTTATAATGATTGTTGTCTTGGAAAGAGTAGGCCTTTATTTGAAAACTATATTTTAAAGACAACGGGCCATTAAGGGTAGATGATAATCATGTAAAATCCTCTCCACAGCTATTAAATTACATGGAATCTGAAATCTATGGTGGTACACTATTTGCACCTACAGAATCCTCATTAGCCCTTCTTAGAAGGACTTGTACTGTGATTTGCCAACTGTAAGTATGTATGTCATTCTAAATGTATGGTTTCTACTGGATGGCTCCCTTGTAGGAAAGCCTATGCTCAATACAGTAGCCCTGAATTGGGTATGGTGAAAAGTCATTAATTATAGACTTATACACTGGTTGGTTCATTTGGAAAAGTTATATCAGATGCCAAATCAGTTTATAATAAAAGGGCACGACAACTGCAGTAGGGCTGACATAGGTATTGTGAAAATCACATCTTAAAGTCAAGAAGTCTTTAAGAACGGATTGCTATTACTATTCATTATAGGTATGTCGTTACTTGGAATCTCATGGATTACTGTGTGAGGTAAGGGCTTTGGTTTTGATCACCCCTTCTGGCAATCCCTGATTTAAACTGTTTTTCACTGTGATGATAAATGTTAGGTCTTCTTACACTGTCTTGTCAGTTGTTATTTTGTATATATTTGCAATTTTATGACTGCATGACTGATGACTGTCTTCTGGGAAAGCTTACTGAGTACAATATGCTTGTGCAGGATATGGTGACAAGCCAACAGACTGTAGGCCTAAGTGGGTAATTGGGAAATGTTATGTCAGCTAGCAGAGGTTATGGAATCTCACAATAAAGACAGAAGGTCAGATTTATTGGTTGCTAAAAGTATATGGCAAATACAATAGGCCATTAAGTGTAGATTATTATTGCATGTTGTAAAAATCAGGAGACAGATAATTTGTACACAGAATCTCACTGATTACCTTATCAGGCAAGGGTTTCGGTGCTGTATACTCCCTCTGAAAATCATGGTGTAGAAGATTTGCAGTGATAATCACTGTTAGACCCCCTAGGAGGGATGGTGTATTGTTTTGCCCACTGTAATTTTGTAAATATTTGTCATTTTATTCATGATGGATGCCTTCTGGGAAAGCATATGTTCACTACAGGAGGCTTGATTTGGTTATGTTGAAAATCCTTTAATGGAAGATATAGGCCTGATTGATTTGATGGGAGAAGTTATGTCAAATGCCAGAGTTGTGTTCTGTTTATTATGAAAAATTACGACAAGAGTAGTAGGACTGTCATATGTATTGTGAAAAAAGAAATGAAGCATATATTAAAGCCAGTGTGCATTAAATGGCATATTCTTATTATGCTGTTTGTACACAAAGAACAATACCATGCCAAAATGGACAACCACTGCTATGATTCCTTTTTACTTGCTTTTTATTGCAAACATTGTCCACTTTAGGTGGCAGGATTTTTTTATTTTCCTACTTTCATTATTATTTTAATTTTGCTTGCATTTCTTGTTTAGTTGGCAGGTCAGTTTTATTGTGGATAAGTTGGTGGGTAAATTCAAGAAGTAGTGAGTGGATGGATGAATGGTTCACTAGTGCAAGCACATTGGCAGACCATATGCATGAAGAGTTATTTAGTGCCTACACTCACAAGTGAATGAAGAGGAACTTTAAGTTATAAGCCAGCTCTGGTGACATTAGTAATACTTGCTTTTGCACATTGAGACAATCAATACCAGGATATCAGGAACTTTTCTCACGATGTAACGTGTTTATGAAACAAATTAATTTGAAAATGTTTGAAGGACACCATAATCATATAAACATTTACTTTTATTATTCCTGATGGAACAATGTGAATTGATTAATTATAGAATTTATACAGTTTTTACCAATTGCCATTTATGGCTTTCAGAAAAGAAGTCACTGTAATGTGGGACAGAAGAGACCCCATGACAATATATGTGTGAAAGTGAGTTTATTAGAAAATTCATAATATCTCAAAGAGCTATGTTACTTTGTGGCCAATTTCCTAAGTTTTCTCTTCTTCGGACTAGTGGGGCTGTTTTGGAAGATGAGCCACAATATGTCTGGGAGTCTTCATCCTTGAATTAAATATAGAAAGGCAAGTGTCAGTTCTTCTTTTTTTCCTGGACTTGGTTTGATATACGAATAAGGAGGAGCATTGTTGTCTAAAACCACATCCATTACAAGCGTCTTCACTTTTGTGGTGTTTGATTTGATTAAACCTGTGCACTTGTTTCCTTCTCCAGGAGAAAACACAATCCTTTTGATCTTTTAGTACCTATTCAGTCTCAAGTTTTACTTTTGTGCACTTCCCTAACAATGCTAATCCACCGCCACAATCAGTTTAAACAAGCCCAGCCACCAGTATTATCCTTTGCCTGTTTCAATGACTCCAAGAGGAAGCTGTGGCATCTGGGAACTCGACAAACTCTGGGCCTCTCACATCTAAGATGTGGGGTGGCATTTTGCCTTTCTGCTTCTGCTTCTTCATTCCATTCGTCCTCCTCCAGTATTCTTCTCCCATCTTTGCTTCTGTCCTTCTTACCTCCCCCACTCTACTACTGATCTTTTCCATTCCTCCTGCATGGCTCCGATGTTCTTATCCGATCTACTTTCCTGCTTTTCCTTGTCACCTTCGCTCTGCTTCTCTTAACTCCTTAAAAGCCATCACCACCTTTTTCATTCTTGGAAATGTAATACCCTAGATACCTTTGATCTTTGGCACTTGAGGGTCCAATTTTCTTCATATGGTGACATCAACTAAATGTCATAGTTCCTGACCATCACCAAGATTTTCTTAAGATAGATACTTAATCCAGCCTTTGATAAGGCTGAAAGGGTGTCCCTAAGATGGCGAAGATGATTGTTCCAATTGGCACTGTAGACGATAATTTTGTCAAGGTAATCCACCATTCCACATGTAGTGGCAAAATGTTATCCTTTAGGTGCTGGAAGGACGCTGGGCTGCTGTGAAGCTCAAAACTCAGAACTATGAATTGGTATTATTTAAACAAGATGGAAAATACTGTCTTATTTGTACTTACAGAAAACAAAACAAGGCCACCCCCTATTACTCAGAACCTGGGTTTTAGGATATAAATTATCAATTGTAAGATTTACATTTTATCTCTCAAATGATATGCTTTCTAAAAATCAAACAGCAGTGAGTCTAAACTTCACATGACAAATCATTAATAGCAAATACAAGTTATGTTATAGGCAAGCGTAAAACAGCATAAACCCCATTCAATGAGATGTTCATCAAAAAAGGAGCACAGTGAACACGTAGGCCCTCATTTTCACTTTGCCGGTCAATTTCCTTGACCGCCAAAGCAAAACCCACCACCAGACCACCAGTGCTGGCGGTCTACAGACTGCCATACTATGAGTGCTGGCAGCCGTCCCCCATCTTTGTGGTGAAAAGTCACCAGTATTCATGCTGGCAGTCTGCAGTGCAGAGGCGGATGCATCGCCAGCACCGCCACGGCAGCAGGACTCCGCCTGCCATATTACAAGCTGTAATATGGCTTGGCGGAGTCCTATTGGCATGGTGGTGCTGACGATGACCCACCCCCTCCTGGATGTCCTCCTCGACGGTGAAGGTAAGTGGGCTTACGAAAGGGGGGGAGGGTGCCCTTGTGTGTGTGTTATGTCTGCAAAGGGGGGTGGTGAATGCGTGCATGTATGTGAGTGAGTGTGAATGTGTGTGTTCATGTATGTGCGCATGTGTGGGGGTGTCTGTGTTGATGAATGTGAGTGAGTGAGTGAGTGGGGGTGTCTGAGTGCGTATGATGCATGGGTGTGTACGTGAATGCATGCGTGTTTGAAGGCGTGGGAGGTGTTTGTGAGTGTGTGGATGGGTGGGGCGATGTTTGTATGTGTTGGGACATGTTTGCATGTGTGTGCCAGCGACAGGATTGGAGATTCCTGTTGCCGGGTGCAGACCGCCCGGGTTTTCAATGCAGGGTGACCGCCACAGAAAGCCTGCCGGTTTGCAGCCTTGTAATCTGGCTGGCAGGCTGAGACCTGCTGCCGGGTTGGAGGTGCTCCCCACCGTCCGCACAGTGGGACGGCACCGGTGGGGTTGTGGAGGCTTGGTGTCTGTCAAGCCCCACAACTCTAAGGCCCTCATTTTGACTTTGGCAGTCAATTTCCCTGACCACCAAAGCCAAACCTGCCACCAGACCACCAGTGCTGGCGGTCTGCAGACTGCCATACTACGAGTTCTGGCAGCCGTCCGCCATCTTTGTGGTGGAAAGTCACCAGCATTCATGCTGGCGGTCTGCGGAGCAGGTGTAGGTGCATCACCACAAGCTGTAATACAGCTTGGCGGAGTCCTGTTACGTGGTAGTGCTGGCGATACAGGACCGCCAGGACCCATCCCCTCTCGGACGTCCTCCTCGCCGGAGAAGGTAAGTGGGCAACCCGAAAGGGGGGGTGCCTGTGTGTGTGGGTGCATGTGTGCATGTCTGTGAAGGGGGTTGGTGAATGCATACATGTATGCGAGTGAATGTGTGTGTGCGTGTCTGTGCGCATGTATGGGATGTCTGTGGATGAATGTGAGTGAGTGGGGGTGTCTGTGTTGATGAATGTGGGGGGGTCTGAGTGCATGTTTGCATTTGCATGCATGTGTGAAGGGGTGGGAGGTTGTTTGGGAGTGTGTGGATGGGTAGGGGGGAATGTGTGGGGACATGTTTGCATGTGTGTGCTGGCGACAGGAATGGAGATTCCTGTCGTCTTGTGCATGACCACCAGGGATTTCGTGGTGGGGTGATAGCCATGGAAAGCCTGGCGGTTTGTAGACTTGTAATCTGGCCGGCAGGCTGAGGCCTGCTCCCATGTTTGGAGGTGCTTCCTGCCAGCCGCGGAAGTGCAACTGCCTGGTGGGCCAGGTGGGGTTGTGGAGGCTTGACGTCTGCCAAGCCCCACAACTCTCAATGTGGTGGGCCTTACCGCCAGTTCTGTGGTGGTAGGAGCGCCATGGCTAGGCTGGCGGTCATGACGTAATGAGGCCCATAGTGTTCATGGGTTGTGTACAAGCAGAACACAGCTAAACAAAACAACTCAAATACAAGTAAAGATAATGCAATGGTTGCCCATGATTATTGGCTCAAATAAGGGGGGGGGGGGTTCTTTCTAATCACAGAATTCTTCCTGGTTTTCCTAAAGAAGATCAAACAGAAGAATAAGTTTGATCTTATGAGGACATTTTCCTTTAAAACCATTTGCTTTAAACCACTTGCAAATTGTTTGAAATTATTTATCACATGACGTTTAGACTCATTGCTGTTTGACTTTTGGCAAGCACGTCTATTAGGAGGATGCCATCTAACTCTAATACAATTGATCAATTATATCTTCATTTCTAGGCAGGGGCCAGGAGCATTTGAGAACACTCAGTGGTGAGGTCCAAGTGAGCCATGTACTCAGCTCGTTATATACCTGCCTCTGACCTATCCTGCCTTATGGCATAGAGCCAAATTGAACAAGGGCATTAAATTTTCTGAAGTCAATAGAGAAGTGCATTAAACCTTCCTGCCATGGAACTAACTCACAGTATGCTATGATATCGTTTTTTGTCATCTTTCTGTTCCTCAGTGTTCCCAGGCCATTTCCAGTATTCTGATGACTGGCAACCAAGCAACAACTCAAAGCAATAATATCCTGTAGAGTCCTGATTATGACACCATGTGTCAAATAAGAGCTGGTGGCACTTGCGATCCTAACCTTTCCAATCGAACTGTGCTACTTTCTGTTACAGATTTTCTGAGACTTATGCCTAACTGTTGCCATATTTGGGAGTTCTTTGATTAGTGAAGAGTTCCCTGGGGAATCCCACTTGTACTATGCTGGAAGTGTTCATGGTCTGTAAAGGTAATGGACTCTAGTAGTGTAGTTCATTAATACTGCTATATATTGATGTTCTTTTGCTGAACGAACAAAGCAACTCACCTTGTCCATCCCTACCCTTTGAAATGGTCTGTGGATAACAGTTAAAGTGGCCTTGGAAACGGTTGGCACAGACCTTGAATGACAGAATAAACCCCAGACAGAACGATGTTTTTAGTAGCTATCTAGTTCTAGTCAGCCTGTTTCTCCCATTGCATCAAAGACATGATATAGGTGACTTGGTTGATGCTTAGAAGACTAATGCATAGTTTAAAAATAAGAGATCTGCACATACCGCCTGGCAGGTTATCTGTCACTGCAGAATGTTCATGGTCATGAAATAAATTCCCCACCCAACAGCTCAATTCTTCACTGCAAAAGGGAACATTATAACCCTGCTCTGAGAATTGTCACCTCACCTTTAGGTGACATTTCTTCCTTGGGTTGCCTCCTCTGCCTTGTTCCTCCTCTGAACTTTCTATATGTATATTTGCTGGGTACACTGAGGAGGGAGGTGTTGGTAAGGTAGAAGAAAGGTGAGTTGGTGAGAGGTAATGGTAGATTGGTGAGAAAGAGAGAGATGCATAGAGGTGCAAGGTAAAGACTGGTGAGGTAGCATAAGAAGTGAGGTATAGAAAGGAAGGTCAAGTGAAGAGAGTAGAGAGACAGCAGGGAAGGTTGAGAGAGCAAGTGCAATAAGAGGGAGGAGGTATAGAGAGAAAAGAGTTAAATTAAAGAGAGACGAGGAAGAGAGGTTAGTTTGATACATAGGTAGAGAGAGAGTCTGTTGTACAGAGGCCGAGGTACTGAGAAAGGTGAGCAGAGAGGTGGATTAAGAAAGAGTGGAAAGACAGCGAGACAGCTTCAAAGGAGGAGTTTAAATAGAAATTAGGAAAAGAGAGAAGCAGAGTAGGAAAAATAGGGAGGAAACAGAGAGAATGAGGCAAAGAGGTAGCAAGAAACTACTGAAGTAATGAGAAAGGTGAGGAGAAGGTATATGGCAGAAGAGAGGCAATAGTTTTAGAGAGAGGCAAGGTTGACAGAGGAGTGGTAAATTACAGGGAGGTTAAACAGAAGTAGGGAGACATAACAGAAGTGACCAAGTTAGAGATAGATGAAAGTACGAGAGATAGGTAGGATGCAGAAAGATAGAGAAGTGGAGAGTGGTAGAGATATCAGAGGTAGAGGTAAGCAGAGAAAGGGAGAGCCATTGAGATAGAAAGAACAAGAGACAAAGACAGACAGATTCTTCTGACTGTTCTGATCACGTTATTATGGTGCCTCTTCACAGGTGGGAGCAGTGGGCAATTGCTCACTTTGGCCATGCCTTAAAACGGGTCTGTAAATATGTAAAATGGTTTAGGAACCAATAGTTATTTGCTTTTTGTTTTCCAGGAACACAATAAACTAGGTTAGTTACTATTGCAGTTGTTTTCCACCTATTCAGTACACCCAGATTTTTTGCTTTTTGGATCACCCGGTTTTGGACTTTTTATTGTGAGTGACTATCACTGCATGTGACTTGTCCACTGTAATAACATAGCAAATGGACTCCACACGTTTACCACAAGTTTCCAACCTTTAAGATACGGCTGCTGCAATGCAGCAAGAGTAAGGGGCTCTTGACTGGTTACAATTGAACATGCGTACACACACATACACATGTGTGCAGACGGAGCATGGGAGACTGCTGTCTTGCGCTGCCTGAGAACTGTGCACAGGTAGCCTGGTGCAGTGGGTTACTCTGAATGATCAGATATTGACCTCGGGTAGGCTTTATAATGTTAGTGTATACTAATAAGAAAAGTCAGTGTAAATAACTGTTTTGTCTGTAGTGACACTTTATTATACTCATAGATAGAAAACTGCCTGAAAAGTGCAGTTTCCCTTCCCTTTGGCCTACAGAGACCAGTGATGTATCAAACTGAGTTGTGTAACCTGTGCAAAATCAATTCTGCAAGTTCCAAAAAGATATTTGTACAACTTAGGGGTCATCCAAAATTATCATATTTCTCTAGCTCAGCTCAGGATCAGAGCCCAGGCTTTGTGTCACCCTTCTGAGTCAGGTTAATTACATTTCTCTCCCGCAGTAGGAACAAAGACCTCCCCACATAAAGAGAGCAATAGTAGTGCTTCACTCAGCTCCTGAGGGTGGAAGGGGTGTGGCGGAATGATCTGCATTAATCAAACACTTGTCATACTGTACCAGGTATGGGCTTGCCCAGACCTCTGGAGCCAATACAGGAGGGGGCTCCCCTTTGAAAATCTAGTGAGAAAGGCCCTAGCAATGATATGCATGAGGGGCGAATCTGAGGCTCCCAGAAAAGATGTGACCAGTGACTCTTGGTGATACCATTGTGAACTGCCCCAGGGGTGGAGAGGTGACGTGGCACCTTATGATTAGCCAAGGGTATCTGTCTTCTGGAACCTTCCACTTCCCTTTACAAACTCTTGCACAAGGGGAAGACTCTTTTGCCTATTTTGCTTCACTGCTGCACCCTGAGACCACCATGGAGAACTGGAAAGAGGAACCCCCTTATGCCTAGAAAGGGCTAATGACTCTGCCCAGTTGACCGGAGAATGAGAAGGTCTGCCCAAGGATCAGTGAGGTTGGCCCCGTACACCTCCTGAGGACCAGTTAGGGACCAGCCCTGGATTTCTGTGCCCAGAAATGAAGACCAGGAGGAAGGCTGACACAGGAAGCCTGAAGAACCAGCTCCCTGAGGTCTGCACTGCTTTGAAGGGGAGGAGGTCTTCTGCTTCTGCCTCTGGTGGCTAGAGCTCACCACAAGGAGTACATGGAGCCCAAGATCATCACAATTGGCTCAACAGGGCCCATGTTATCCCATTTTAAAATTTGGCAACCTTTGACCTTTTCTTCACCACAGAACATGTGGAGCTTCACTGCATCGTCATTTGTATACACCCAGGGTGAGGCAGGGCCTGGGGGTCAGCCCAGGATTTGTTTATTTTTTTGAAAGGTGATAGGTGATTATGGGAAGTCAACTATGGTATTTCCGATCGGCCTATGTACATATTTGTAAATTACTGCATAGTATTTAGTAGTCTGTGAGTAATAAATGTACTTCTCCTTTATCTAAGGAAAAAGTACTGACAGGACGATCATTTATTGAGTGTGTTTATTGTGTGCCAGTGAACAGTGATTACTAGCCCATACTCCTTCTCCCGAGTAGGCCTTGGACTGCCCTGCTTCACTGCCCTGAGAGAGGGAAGTGCTACAATGGGGCGCTTGGTTCCCAGTAAGGAGAATTGTGGGCCTATTACTTGTGCCGTCCACACAACTAATAACCCAATCTCCTAAATTTACTTTACGAGAATAGGGATTTTATGGGATTCTAAGGGTTTGTTCTTCTTCATGAGTTGTCCTGAAGCCCAGAATGTCTTCCTAAGCGGTGATGTTTCCCTCAACAGACTAGCCCTGCTGTGCTAGCATACACACCTAATGAGAGCAGGAGGCAAACACATTTATTTAAACATCTAACAACAAATAGCCAGCTAGAAGGGTTCTGGTTTTACAAGAGTCAAGACTGTGGATGACAGGTCTATTGCATGAAGATGACTAGCATGTATCAGTGCCAGGTCATCTGCTCTTTTCAGAAACCTAGGTCACACAGTAATTCTGGGTCAAGCTAGGCAGTCGCAGTAGCATTTTGGGTCACTGTAGCTCCAGCAATTCGCTATAGTTCGTTCACTGGCTTCATGTTTCTTGTATATCGTTGTTTTACTTCCCTCCTTGTGGTACTCTGTAGAATTCATCCCAACTTGCTTTTAGGCACATGCTGATAAGTGAACCATATTCTTTATTGTGTATTTACTTCCTTGATATTTTGTGCATGATATTGAATCTGCCTCACCTACCCCAGGTTGCACTATGTACCAGCTGAAGTGATGACCTGCCACGAGCCGAAAATTGCGGTCACTCTGTACTAGGTTATGACTCCAAGAGGTATCTGTTGTTTTTAGGGAGCGGCTCGGTCTCTTGTGTGTAGTAGTTGGCAGTGGTATTTGCCTTTCTCTTTCCTCTTCTCTGCTCCGCTGGTCTGCCACAAATATTCTTCTCCTACCTTCACTGATCTTCTTCTCCTTCCCATTTTCCATGCGCTTCTACTCCTCATGTCCTCCAATTCTCTCTTTGTCCTCCGATGTTTTCTTCCCGTCTCTATTTGTCTTCTTTCTGTTTCCTCCAATGTGTTTCTCTTTGCCTCCTTCACTCCTCTGAAGGAGACAATCCATGTTTTCCTCCTACCATCTTTCCTCTCCTGGTCTTCTCTACTGTGCTTCTCTTCTCCTCCTCACACTCCACTCCCCCACAGCACAGGGAGCTAGGGCAGTTCTGTCTATGTGTCTGAGAAGTAGTTATTTACTCTACTGTACAACACATCTGATTCCTGTTAGCTGCTCAGTGGATGAAAGGCTGAGCCTTCGATCCCATCTAGAACTAAGGTCTCACAGGTTTTCCAGCCATCAGTGAGCCACGATGAGCTGCTCATGACTAGACCAACTTTGCTGTAGACATGTCGACACCCGTCCCTGAAGTAAGCTCATCATCACAAGCATATAGTCAAGTCATACAGTAACATTCATTTACTCAAAGTGGCACAATATAGCACTGGATTGATGGAAAACATCCATCACCTACAATCCTGAATTCACAGTGCAAGATTACCTAAGAGTAAAAAAAGAGGCCATCATTTTTTTGTCTGCTAAAGTAATGTAGAACAGAAAATCTGTATATAGTGTAAACATTATAAACATAATGGGCAAGAATCGGAGGACTAATAAGACAATGGACAAGTGATGAGGCAAATCATCTTCATGATGAACCTTATAATACAAGATTTTATATAAGAGAGTTTATAAGAATTAGATCTATTCAAAATCCATTTTGTTTGTCAGAGAAAAATCTCATATGACAACTTATTAATGATCTTTTATTTGGATCCATTATATCATTGTAATTATGTTTCAATCCAGGCATAGCACCAACTCAGCCCAGAACAGTTCTGATTAGATTATAATGGTAATTGATTAGAATTAAATCTCCCTGGGCACACCTAAATTGCTAGCAGTCAGTCAATAAATAATAAGACAGGCAGTCATCGTTGTCAAGCTACTTGTTACAACCCATTTTCAGAGCCCACTTGAAAGATTAAGGGTCATTTCATACTAGTGTTGTCTGTGGTGAAATGTCTGTGGTGAAATGCTGTTGCATTTAGAA
Organism: Pleurodeles waltl; assembly: GCF_031143425.1. Taxonomy (NCBI): domain Eukaryota; kingdom Metazoa; phylum Chordata; class Amphibia; order Caudata; family Salamandridae; genus Pleurodeles; species Pleurodeles waltl. The sequence goes on from NC_090440.1 coordinate 785,034,998, forward strand.
CAATTACCAAAGAAAGTATATTTTTGTGCTGCATCTCCAAACCTGAGCAGGCTTATTTGTCTGAATCGTTAGAAGTTAAGTGCCAGAACTCACCTTTTGCCACTACTGACAATTCAAGGAAACCAACACATAATACTCTTGTCTGCTGAAGGATTGGAGAAAACATATCACACACAGTAACAATTCAACTTAAATGTCAATGGCGAACTTGGTAATAGATATAGCAAGATTTAAACTAAAAAATTATTTAGACATTTTGTCATCTCTTGAGTAGGAACACTGACGTTTACCATTTTGTAGGATAAAATACAAAGCATAAAAGTAACCTTTTATTATCTATTCTCAATATCATTATTTGCCAAAAAATAATGAATACTATTTGATGCCACTCACTTAGAATATACATTCATATGACTGAAACTGTGGCTTTGAAACTATGATCCATGGCCGTTACTCACCTGCGTATGCCAGCAAGCATTGATATGTGTTCCTCTGACCTTTAATGATGCTTGAGACTTCTGCTTCAGAGGAGGTGAGTAGTACACCCAAAATGTAGGAGTCTCTTAGTTTGAGGCATCGAGGCTTCTACGCCTGCAGTGTTGCAGGTCTATTTTATTTCCCTGCTTGGGCACGGGAGATAGCTTAGCTTTTAGCTTCTGGACCTGTTGCCCTTTTTACCCAGTCCCATTTGACCTATTTATCATGGTGGGTTTTATGCCATTTAATTATTTATTTCGTTTTAGCACTGCTTGCCAATGGGTGCATTTTAGAGAAATGTTTTCATTCTTCCTAATCTGTGTTCTTCTGAGAAAGCATCATTACCCTTGATGTACGTGGGTAATGTCATCATGCTCCTTTGTTTTACGTTGAAAAGAACAGAATGCGAACATGTCAGGTTTTTGTTAAGTAATTTCCAACGCAAGTTTGCACACACAATCTGATGTTGAGGTACATACTTGTGTCAGGATTCTTGCACAAACAATAACATGTGCCCTATAAAAACACCTCACAAGACCAAGGTCACCAGAGGGGGTTCAACAAGGATACACCATTTAGAATCTACGCTGCTTTGCAGCGCATCTCAGCCTTGTGTCTCTACGATTCCTGATCCGGAGACTAAGGGGCCGATCTCATCCCAAAGTAACAGGGTTTGGGGCTTTTCTCTGGGACACTGTACTGGCAGGTAAGGCTTATCATGCCCAACTCTTGCTTTAGGGTGGGGTTTAGGCCTTTTTACATGGAATTGCATTTTCATGTTTGTTGCAGTATGTTGGGGATTTTTGTAGTCACCATTTTTATCCTCACCATTCTGCTTCTGTTATTTCTCATTGTCATAATCATTGCAGCACATGTATTTTATTGTATATTGCAGTCTTTTCAATAAATATACTTAAAACTGTCCTGCATCTTCTTCATTTCCTGCGTGTGCGCAAGAGCCATTTCTAACTAGACAAAAAGGGTAAGATTTTTTACACCAGGACTTCCCTGAGAGGTCCCCAGAGTCCATGCACTAGGCTGCCAGGAAATCACCCTTACTACTTAGGGTTTGGGTGAGTTACTGCTAGAGACCCGGGATGTTTGGGCCGACAGCGCCTAACTGGCGTAGGAATGACTCATTCACCTACAAACAAAAGGGTTGCCATCCCTAATCCAGCTGTCTCGCTGAGAGGCGAGAGTCATTCGCGACATGGCGCCACCAAAGATAGTGTTTAGGCCCTAATTTATAAATTGCCCTGGGTATCTCTGTCTCACACACAGCAGTTACCCTAAGTACAAATTTACGGAGACGTCCATGGTCTTAGGGATAATCCTCCTCAGTTAAATAGAAAGTATCTATCTAAACTGCAGGTTGTCAAAAGGATTTCTCTCCATTTGGTGTTCTGTTCTCTGACACCTATTACTGAGCATGGCTAATGCCATAAATTTTCCAGAGAACTGCAGACAAGCCTTAACACAGTATCTCCTAGCTCATGGCATAACAGATAAGGGTGGGGGAGTAATATTTGTTGCAGAATCAAATGGCGCTTACCAAACAGAAACATTTCACTCTTGGGTCACTTTTCGTGAAATAAATGCAAATACACATGCCTTTCACACCTACAGAGTGGCAAATGTACTCCAGCGGTGCCAAGCTTATCACCACATAGAAATACCACTTTTTTATCAAGATCACCAAAAGTTGTATAATGGCACTCTACCACATGTAATACAAACTGTGAGACTAGGTCCTCTAAGTAATGATGGGCCAACATGGTCAATGTTTGCCACATAGACATCACATCCTGGCGTACAGGCTATGCAAGTAGCTTAGGTACACACACTTTATAATGAGCTAGTAGCAATCTACAGACGACTAGTACAGTTCGTTATGTGAACTTTGAATACTTCCCCAGCAAGGGCTGTGTTAGCTGTTCACCAATTGGCCGTTATGGGCAAACCTCAAATTTTGCTTAAAAGCTTAGCCCACCAACACAAGGGTGTCATTTTTATTAGGAAACTGAGGGGGATGCTGGGTGGTAGGAAATGTATGCTGGCACAGTGACCCCACACAGAAATGTGAGGAAAATGTGATTTTTTAGCTAAATTTGAGGTTTGCAGGAGAATCTAGGAATTAAAACATTGGAGGATCTACGCAAGCAACACCTCTCTGGACTCCCCCAGGTGTTTAGTTTTCAGAAATGACTAGGTTTGGTAGGTTTCCTTAGTTGGCTGCCGAGTCAAGGATCAAAAACCCAGGTAACCCCCTTGCAAAACCAGGTTGTTTTGTGATAGATAATTTTGATGTCTCCACAATATGTTTTGGGACGTTTCCTGACACAGGCCCTAGGCCTACCTACACAAGTGAGGTACCATTTTTATCAGGAGACTTGGGGGAATGCTGGCTGGAAGAACGTTTGTGGCACCCCTCAGATTCCAGAACTTTGCATCACTGAAATTTGAGGAAACTGTGTTTATTTAGACAAAATTTGAGGTTTGCAAAGGATGCTAGGTGACAGAACCTGGTGAGAGACCGACAAGTCACCCCATCCTGGATTTCTCAAAGTGTCTAGTTTTCAAAAGTGTACAGGTTTGCTAGGTTTCCGTAGGTGCCACCTGAGCTAGAGCCCAAAATCCACAGCTAGGTACTTTGTACAAAACGCGCCTGTTTTCAGTGGAAAAATGTGATGTGTCCATGTTGCGTTTTGGGGCGTTTCCTTTTGTTGGCACTAGCCTACCCACATAAGTGCGGTACCATTTTTATCGGGAGACTTCGATTAATGCTGGGTGGAAGGACATTTGTGGCTCCCTTCATGTTCCAGAACTTTGCATCACCGAAATTTGAGGAAAATGTGTGTTTTTAGACAAATTCTGAGGTTTGCAAAGGATTCTGGGTGACAGAACCTGGCGAGAGCCCCATAAGTCACCCCATCCTGGATTCCCCTGGGTGTATAGATTTCGAACTGAGCTAGAGCTCAAAATCCACAGCTAGGCACTTTGCAAAAAACACATCACTTTTCAGTGGAAAAATGTGATGTGTCCAAGTTGCGTTTTGGGGTGTTTCCTGTTGCGGGCACTAGGCCTATCCACATAAGTGAGGTACTATTTGTATCAGGAGAAATACAGAATAGTAGAACAAGTGTTATTACCAATTGTCTTCCTCGGCATTTGTGCCTTTCAAATGTAAGAAAGTGTGTAAGAAAGAAGTCATTTTTAGAAATGCCCTGTAACTCTCATGCTAGTATGGATCCCGCCAAGTTCAGAGATGTGCAAACAACTACAGCTTCTGAAGTCCATATCTTGTGCCCATTATGGAAATACAGAGGTTTTCTTGATACCTATTTCTCACTCTTTATATTTTACCAAATGAATTGCTGTATACCCGGTACACAATGCAAACTCATTGCAAGGTGCAACTAATTTATTGGTTCTATGTACCTTGGGTTGTTGGTGAACCTACAAGCCCTATATATCGCAGCAACCAGAAGGATCCAGTGAATGTAACAGTACATTGCTTTTGAATATCTGCTATAGCTAGAAAAAGTTACAGATGAAAACATAGACAGAAATGGCTGTTATTTTTCAATTCAATTTCAGTATTTTTTTTTATTCAACTGTTACTTTCTATAGAAAAACCTTGAAGGATCTACACAAATGGCCCCTCGTTTAATCCAGAATTTTGTCTACTTTTCAGAAATGTATATTTCTGGGATACACCATTGGTTTTACACCCATTTCTGTCACTAACTGTAAGGAGGTTGAAAGCACAATAAATAGGAAAAATGGGGTGTCAAAACTGTGTTGAAAAATTTGTTTTTTTAAATTCTAGTCTAACTGTTCGTGAAGGCTGGGAGGATGGTGATTCTAGCACTGCAAACTCTTCATTGATGCCAGCTGCAGGGAAAAAACCAGATGCTTTCTTCTGCAGCACTTTTTTCCCATTTTACCCCCAAAACTAATTTTAGCTGTATTTTGGCTAATTTAGCGATCCCCACAAGGGGAATCCGCAAACCCTGGGTACCTTTAGAATCCATAGGACAGTGGGAAAAAATTACACAAATTTGGCATGGATAGCTTAGGTGGAGAAAAAGTTATGAAGGTCTAAGCGCAAACTATCCCAAACAGCAAAAAAAAGGCTTAGCACAGGAGGGGGGAGGGACCTTAGCAACAAAGGGTTTAAGCTATTTATTGCCAGTCGTCAGTAAGTGAATATATGTTGCCAAGAGTGAGAGCAGAATACTAATGAGTATTCATTATGCAATAGCTGATGCAGTATGTCTATTGAGAATCATTCATATCACAGACATCATTCCTAACTCACTGATGGTAGTATCAAGTATACAGTTATGCCATAGAATATTTACAAATGTTATTTATATGATTCATCTCTATAAGGTCATAGAACTATCACCAACCACAGAAAATTAGTTATACAGCTATTGCCACCAGGTATTTTGGATGTTATTGTAAAAATAATGAACTGTGCTACAAGAACAAATGCTAATATAATTGTTTACATTGTAGATTGAGTCTGGCAATAAAAACAAGCGAGGTGAAAATATATAGTGCTTCAATTTTCCTCTCTCTTGCACCATTGTTCTTTCCCCCAATCTGCTGTTGACCAGCATAAATACTCTTCGCATCAGTATCAGTGTTTTTTGTCCCCTGCTGGATCTGAATTGCAATGTTAGTCCAACCGTGATGCTTACTTGCAAAGGGAGATCTTGAACTTTACTCACAAGCTTGAAGGTTCATAAGGGTGTGAACAACTCCGGATGCCAGTGATCAATTTACACTAGTGATTCACTAACAGACCACAGGCTTTAGCCACAGTGGCTGATTCTCCATCTTTTACTGACATCTTTAAGTCAAAATTTCACTTCACAGGCACTGTAGTATGTGAGCTAACAGCAAATCAAATTTCTTGAGGATTTATAAATACCACACTACTCTAAGTGTATCCCACATTAGGGAAATAATAGAATTGATCCCCACAAAACATTTAAAAATGCAGCAACTGGAGCATGGTTTTTCATACAAAATACAAAGCTGTGCCTATAATATTTAAACAGTTTTAGATACAAATCAATTGCCCAGGTTCCCCCTGTTCTCCCTTTTCTAAACATCTTACCTATCAAAGATTAATTTTTCCTGCCTTTCTATTGTTAGAAACCTCGAGTGTCAAGAGGCCAAAAGCTGGGAAGTGTGAAGTCCAGTAGCACACATTAAGCTGGAAAAGATTGTTGAGATAGCTCATTGAAGTCATGACAGTGCCTTGCAATTACCTGTGCCTCGATGTACTATAGGACTGAAGCATGAGCCAGAGTCCCATTTCACAATCTCCTGTCCAGCTTGCCCACTATCACCCTCTGCTGCCTGTTTTCTGCTTGTCTGTCTGCTCCTTTTTTCCTGTTTTCTGCTTATTTTCTGCTACTTTTTCCCCTCTTTTCTGCTAGTTTACTGCACCTTTTTACCTCTTTTCTGCTTGTTTTCTCCTTCTTTCTCCCATCTTTTCTGATTGTTTTTGTCCTACTTGCCTTTTCTGCTTCTTCTCCTCTTTTCCCCATTTTCCTCATCCCACCATTTCCGGTCTCTTGCCATACAACGCCCCACCCTACCCCTAGGACCTACTTAATGGAGGCCATCACAGCACAACCCTATTGAGCAGGTCCTCGTGCCAGCTCCCCTGTGATAGTCTCCTGTCCAACTTGCTCACTGGCTCCCTCTGCTGCCTAGTTTCTGCTAATTTGTTTGCTCCTTTTTTCCTCTGTTCTGCTTGTTTTCTGCACATTTTCCCGTCGTTTCTGCACTTATTTGCTGCTTTTTCTCCCTATTTTCTGCTCATTTTCTGCTCCTTTTTCTCCTCTTTTCTGCTCATTTTTGCTCTGCTTACCATTTCCGCTCCTTCTTCTCTCTTCCCCACTCAGCACCCAGCCCAACCCCCCAGGACCTACTTAATGGAGGCCGCAGCATGTGTGTGTAGCGGACACACTGCCGGCATGCCAAAGGCAAGCCCATCTGCACCCGTACACACCTGAACCGTACACACCTGAATTACACCCAGTGCGAGGTACACTGGCCTTCCAGCCACCCACTGCTACTCCACCTAGGAGCCAAGACTCCTGGTGCCACAACAACAACTGCTGCCCCACATGCCCTTGTGCTACCAAAGAACCCTTCACCGGCCGAAACTGCTACTCCTCCTGTAGCACAGAGCCACCAGCCCACACACGACCCCACGCCACATCACCAGGAAGGCGACGATCAACACAGAGCCTCTCCGATCTATCCTGTTCAACATCAGATCCCTCTGCAAACATGCCATGGAAATCTGGGGCACTATCACCTCCCTCTCACCAGATGTAGCCTTCATCACCGAAACCTGGCTAAACCCTCCTCGAACCCCGACATTGCCACTGCCATCATATTCAAGAACACCATTCAACACCTCACCCATGTCAAAACTACCTCAAGAGGCACCCTTGTATACAGCCCCCAGGAATCCAACCAGCCCTCTGCAATACAATCCCCAACATCATTGAATCATTAACCATCGACTTCAACCACTACATTCTACTCAGCGGCCTCAATTTCCACATAGACGACCCCAACGATGCCAACCTCACCACTCTCCTTGAGAACTTGAGCAACATATGCCTCACCCAACTGGTCAACGTACCCACACACAAGGCCAGACACACCCTCGGCCCCCTCTTCACCTCCAGTGACAGAGTCAGATTCAGCCATGTCACAGAACTTTCCTGGTCTGACCGCAGCATCATCCACTTCACCATCGCTGATGCCCAACACACTACCACCAGGAACCAAACAGCCAACTACAGCAACTGGAGCAGAGTAACTGAATCACAGTGGAGGCGGACCCTCAGCTCATCCATACCCAAGGCCTCATCTGACCTTGACCAGGCCATCCTGAACTTCTCCTCCTGGATCACCGAATGTGTAAACTGAGATGCCCTACTGAAACTACCAGAACCAACAAAACCTCTGCAAATGCCAGTTGGTACACTCCAGAGCTTTGAACCATCGAGCACAGCTGCTACAAACTCAAGAAACAATAGCAATCCAGCAGGATTCAATCCAATAGAACAGGGCACAATGCAGCCCTCACCAACTACTGCCAGCATCTCAAGGAGGCCAAAAGAGCGGTCATCACGACCCGCATCGACTCAGCATCCAACCGCACAAAAGAACTTTTCAAAATAGTAAAAGAATACTTCAACCTAGCAGCCACAGAGAACACCATCTAGCACTCCCAAGAAATCTGCAACACCCACTCAGACTACTTGCACAGCAAGACTGCCACCATCTACAACAACTTCGACCCCCAACCCACGATCTCCAACCTCAGCTCTCTCAACCCCCTAGCACACACCAACAGCAATATCTCCGCATGGGCACTGCTCACCACTCAATCCACCTCAGCCATCATGTTACCCATTCACTCCTGGCTACCCACCAACCCATGCTCCCACCACCTGTTCAACTTTGGAAGCAGCCTCATCAGCACAAAACTCAACAGCATCCTCAACACCTCCATCGCCTTGACAGTTTTTCTAGACAAATAGAAACATGCACAAATCAAACCCCTCCTGAAAAAAAACCTCCACCAACCCCAACAAACTCAAGAATTACCGACCCGTCTCTCTACTCCCCTACCTGGCCAAAGTACTCGAGAAGGCCATCAATCAGTAGCTCATCAGAAGAAACCAACTAACTGTACACCTCCCAATCAGGTTTTTGTTCCAACCACAGCACCAAGACTGCACTTATTGCCTCCAGTGAACTCCTCGACCACAGGGAAACCACTACTCTGATCCTCCCGCAACCTATCAGCTGCATTTGACAGCAACTCTCACCACACCCTCATCAACAGACTCCACAGCATCGGAATACAAAATGACGCCCTAAAATGGATCACCTTCTTCTTGACAGGACACGCTCAGAGCGTCCGACTACCCCCTTTTACCTCTGCACCCAAGAGCATAATTTGAGGTGTATCCCAAGGTTCATCCTTCAGCGCCACTTTCTTCAATACCTACATGACTCCCCTGGCCAACATTATTAGATCCCACAGACTCAACATCATCTTCTAACCAGATGATACTCAACTGATCCTCTTGCTTACTGATGACACCTCCACCCCAAGAACCATCTTATGCAACGCCATGACCACCGTAGCCAACTGGATGAAAACTAACTGCCTGAAGCTCCACTCGGGCAAGACGGAAGTCCTGATCTTCAGGAAAAACACCTCCATATGGGACCATAGCTGGTGCCCAGCCGAACTTGGACCCACTCCCATGCCTACAGACCAAGCTCGCAACCTTGACAATATCCTCAACAATGAGTTGACCATGAAGCCTCATATCAAGGCTCTTGCCTCCTCCTGCTTCCACACTCTCAGCATGCTCTGCAGAATTTCAGACGGATCACAGCAAACACCAGGATAATTGTTACCCAGGCCCTCATCACCAGCCGCCTCGACTACAGTAACACTCTCTATGCCAACATGTCCTCTGACCTCCTAAAGAGACTCCAGACAATACAGAACACTGCTGCCAGACTCATCCTGGACCTTTCCAGGTGCACCCACATCACCCAGCTGAGAAACCTCAGCTGGTTCCCCACCCAGAAGAGATGTCATTTCAAGCTACTCAAGCACACCTTGCACACACACCTAGAATCCAGTGCAGCCTCAGTGGCGGCTGCTCTATTTCCTACATCACCGCTAAGGCCTGCAACGACCTACCCTACGAATTGCACCCGCACTGGCAGACTTCACAAAGAGACTCATGACCTGGCTCTTTGACAGAGACTTCACACCTCAGCACCCAGATACCCTGAGGGGTGACAGGGACGCTCTCTACAATTGGCTTATTGATTGATGATGTTAGTGGATCTAATGAAACTCAACATTCACCTTGGGGTACCTTTATATTGATCGACTGAAGTTAAATAGTAATTAGAACATTTAGGACTCCCTTATGAGTTCCCCGTTGTCTACAATTGCACAATACCAAGCAGTATGTCCCCATGGCTAACCACGATTACAAGTTATTTCCCCTGGAATGGGAAATTACATAAGTATAATTGAATGCCTCCAGATGCTGCATGTTTTTCTGCTTTTTGGGGTGATGGGCATAAAACTGCAAACATTTGCCTCCCGCTTGAAGCAGGAGGCAAATGTTGCACTAGTGTTTTAATTTGTCTGTAGGGGGTTGAATGGGCAAGTGCCCGCAGGAAAGCTTCCACTGATTTTCGCAGCTGAAGGATGCAAGCACCCACAACCCCTGCAGCTTCGCAGGGAATTCCGAGTGTGATGTATCCAGGCTAAGAATTATCGGCACCAGAGTATGGAGACACTTCCATTCTGGGCTCAGACATACTGGGACACATGTAGTTGCCTGGAGCAGTATTCCACACTGGGAAACCACTCTAGGCAACTTGTTTTGGGGCCCTTAGTTGAAAGCATGAAAAGCTGTCACAAGAGGTTTAAAATTAGAGAGGGAGGAAATTGAGTAATGATGTTCTGAGATGGAGGTCCAGGATTTAGTGGTACATACCTGTAAATTGTGTCTACCAATCCGATATTTGTTGTGTTTATGAATTACCACCAAATTGGCAATATCTTTTTGGGGTTATGCATAGTGATGACTTTGCCAGAGCAGTATTATTGTTTACAAATTTCCTCAGGTGATTGTAATCTGTTATAGCTATTTAAAATGACCCTCTTCCTCAAATCTGCACCTTCCTTTGAGTTCAAACAGTCTTAGCCTCATTTTTCAAGTTTGACCTCAGCAGTGAATCAAGGAGGCAAGTGGTTCTTTATTATTCTGGTTCAAAGAGGAACTACCTTGTTTGCTGTTTAGGTGATCCACAGATTGTAAGCAGCACATTTCTCTTCTGCATTTGGTTTTATGGGTAGTAAGTTAGATTTCAGAACTTCTTGGATGTGGCTACCATAGAAATTTCTCCAACTATGCATCAAGCACGGTTCCTTTCTGTATTAGTTCTAACTTTGCTTACAGGTATTGTGAATCTCATTGTATATTTATCATCCCATATGTCAACAATGTCTAATTCATGAGACCATCACCAGGGGCGGCTCCTCCACAGTGGCGCCGCCCCCCTGGCTGAGACAGCAGATGAAAAATAAAACAATAGCTTGCTATCATTTTATTTTTGATAAACAAATTTATCCGCTGGCTCAGCCAGCAGAGTGAACAGGGAGGGGTGAGTCTGGGCCATATGAGGTGGGAGGGGGGAGGAGAGGAGAGTGCACTAAGTACGCATGTGTGTGACAACCGGCCAAACACACATGCACTCCTAGGTTTCTCCAGCCTGGCTGTGTACACAGCCGGGCTGGAGAAACAGCACATATCCCAGCCTTGTGTTTAAGTGGCACTCCGAGTCACTCAGACTAATCCTGACACTGTGTGCATGCTATGTTTAGCGTGTAAACAGCGCCAGGATTGCTAGGGAGCCTGTGCTGGTGTCCCAGTGAATGCTGGGGCTCCACAAGAGGAGCAAGGCGGCTGGAGGCGCCGGAAGGCAGCATCGCGAGAGAAACTGTAAATATTTTCTTTTTTTTAAAAATAATGCTGTTTCCCCCCATGCCCACTTGACATATGCGGCGGCCGCTAGTGCCATACACAGTCAGTGGGGTCCTGTACTTTTAAGAGGACAGTTTTAATAAAGTCAGCAGATCAAACATTCTTTGCTCTGCTGTCAGTAAGGTGTTCAGCCCAATAATTAAAATGATCAATAATCAATATTCTACTGGTAGTATTCGTGTAGAACAAATATACCGAGAAAGTCTATAGGGAAGCTGTTATTATATTAGTGGGGTGTTAGGTAAATAAAATAGAGGAAGTGGTTTTCTGGGGAAAGGTGATATAGCAAAGTAAACTAACCACACTCCTAGTATAAAACAAAACCGTAAAGTCTTGTTTAACGATTGCTGCAACTTCCCCAGTTTTTTTGTCTTCTTGTCTATTTTGCTTGTATAACTAGTATCTAGCACAGACTCCCTCTAAAATTGCTGGAGTGGGGCCTCAGTTAACTATGTCTCCGTAATTAGGATTCCAAAGGAGTAATTTAATAAGGAGTCACTAATCTCCCAGGCGAGTTTTACCAAGAAATGGGCATTTTAATAAGCAATCTAAATGTTTTTCTGGTTGTTTTTGGGGACATCCTAGATTTTCAGTATGTTTCTTGAGGGCGGTTTGCCCTTCCTAGACCTACTTGATTTTTTATCATCTCCTCTGGAGGCTTTGGATGTATTGGAGGTCCCTTAATGTTCTGGAGTTATACTTAAGATGTTGATTATTATGGGAGGCTCAGGCCTCATCCATTCACAGACAGGTGATTACTATTTGGCTTGCTTAAAATAACTGAACTGTTTTTTTTCTCTATTCTGTGGTCAGCAGCTCTAGAACAAAACCACACTCAGGCTAGAAGAATCTCTCTGTGGAGATTAAAGATGGCCGTCACTGGTTAAACAATCCAAATGCAAGCTGAATGCCCTGTTACTAAACCAGAATGTCTGCCACAAAGTCCAAATTTAGGAAACTCACAAATTATTACGATGCCCACATGAACAATACAATTCATAAAGTATTCGATTTCCTTATTATGAAATAAATCAGTTCTAAAAACATAAAACAAGTAATCAGAAATGTGAAACTGCAGTTAAAACTACTAAGGTCAGTCTCAATTCTATGGGTAGTGGAACTCCTGAAGCCACCTCTTGTACTGTCTCTGAGTAGTTTGCCCTTGCCAAATGTGTGCTTCCACTCTCATACGCCTGATGTCAGATGAACTGCTCAGTGACAGGTTTCAGGCAGATGGCTGTACACTAATCCTCCAACCCCACTCAGCACAATGGATCACGTCGTTTTTCTTCATGACTAGACAGATTCTGTGGGTTTTGACGGACAGAACTTTGGTAGTCCATATCTTTCATAGACAATAACACTTATCAGCTGAAAATTTGATGTTTCCCCAGAACGTGCCTTGTCTAGCATGTCAGAATTACCAGCATTGTCTGCGCTTCTCTTTAATGCTTATCCTGACTTCCCTTGTAACCATCAGATATGTACGCTATAACAACTAAACCGAGGACACACAGATCCATATTAAATTGTGGAACGATTTGGATTAATGCTGAACTGCAATGAGAAAGTGTCACAATTTTCCAACAATAGATTCTTCATAACTGTCCCTGCCTAAAGGGATCTAAAAGAAGATCGCCTTAAAAGAAACCCAACGTGCTTCCCTTTGATATGCTTCAATCTGGGGTGATATTTAATTAGGCTGTCATTCTCTTGCTAGTCAACAATATGTCAAAATTTCGTCCATCCTCTTACCTTGGATCCCCTTACTTATTGAGACATTGTAGTACCAATAAATGTATCACTCTTTCTCATTTAGTGACTCCTTTGTGGATTGCCTTCTGTAATGGAATGTATGGATGCATTCTGACCGAAACAAAGGTGATGCCCCAGATGTTACCAAACTAGGGTGCTCATGTAATCTTTAGTGGAAAAAATGACCACATGATGCAAGCACTGACATTTCCAATGACAGCCAGTCAAACAGGGGTTAAATACTAATCACTCTTGCTCTTGCAAGAGGAAATGCATAGTTGTATTTGTGTCCAATCATTTCCGAATATTTTTGGCCCTTTCTGCTAGTTTTCTTTAACCCAGTTGCTATCTTGATTTCCCATTTGAATGCAATACTCTGCTCATCAACATGTGCCACAGCTCTTTTACCATATCTAAGCAGGGCTGATACATGGCCATGTCAGCAGTGCACCAAAGACGCGCCCAAGTCAAGCCGGTCTGGACTCATCCACCTGCTCCTTCCATGGTGATTGAATTTAACCTAACAAAGACAATGTTTGCTATATGCAGCATGAATTAGTAGAGCTTAATTTGCTACAAATCAGGTTTGTAGCTGGACCCAGAGTAGACACTACGAACAGTACAGGTAAAAAGAACCCCTCAGGGGCTAATAGGAGATATATACAAGAGAAGCAAGGCCCTGATCTAAGTGAAAGGGAATTCAAAGCCGTATGGACTTTACTTGCCTCTTGCAAGAAATACCACTTACATGCTTAATACACCCAGTAATTAGCGAGTACAATAAAGTCCTTCCCCTTAGTTGAATTGAATTTCAGCAGCAAACTTGCCAGAGTTTTATAAGGGGAAAAGAGTACGTGTGCATTTTGGTGTAAAAAGCAAGAAAATTCATGATATTCCTCAAAAAGTCTTAATAGGAGACATTTGAAACCTAATGAGTCGAATTTTCCTGGATACACCAAATTGCACTTTCCCACGGGTCAACTAATAAGAAGGGCCATAGTGTTTTATTAAACATGTGATCACGTGCTAAGCATAAAACTGAACTCTGATTTCATCACAAGTCATAGTATTGATATCTTGTTCTTGATGGAAACGTGGATGTAAGAGGCCTTGCCAATCCAATAGGGTTATGTAGTTCTGCACGGAGACATATGTGACACAAGCATTGGCAAAACCATTAGGTCTTGCCTTGTTGACCTATTTTCTTTGCCATAAAATAAGCCCAGCGACATGTGTATCATCATGCATCTGAGTGCCAACAGAATCAGTATATATCTGTCAGTAAATAAAACACATTTTTTTAGTGTGAGTGCGTTTTTTGGAATCCGGAGCAGCCCAGCAGCAAATATTAGTGGCCTAACCCCAATTAATAAATAAATAAATAAATGCATTTTTCAATATACCACCAGAGTGGGGGAACAAAAGAAGAGAAGTTGTGGGGCTGGTGGGTGGAAGCACCCGAGAGTGCACAGTGAGAGGAAGCAATGGAGGTGTGCTGAAAGACATTTGTTTTTACTGTAGAGAGGTCCAGCATCAATTGTCACATGGCAAGCCCTCCCCAAAAAATTAAAATGAAAGCATTTGCTGGACAAAGAGGGGATGGAAAGCAGTGGAGAGTGGGTAAAGGGCAAGCAGTGGGATGGGTGGTCGGTATTTCGGAGGGTGGAAGCAGCACAAGAGAGAGCAACAGTACACATGTACTCTGGTGGAGTGCTTCATGAAAAATGAAAAAGTAATTCCTAAAATGTGATCAGTGAAAGGATATAAGTCAGCCAATCAAAAGTATGGGAAACAATCTATGCGTCAACAAACCCAGAAGAGGAAGGACAATCATATATATGTCTCTCTTGCCCTATCTGCCTACGGGTTACAAAAAATCAATGGCCGACCTTTTGGAAGGTCTGTTAGGTAACTCCATGCAAATCAGTGGTGGCTGTCTCACAACTTTGGTTTTGTGACTGTTGGGGCACACATAGCATTCCTTGACAATATTTTTAGGTTGTATCGTCCATTTTAGGCCACCAAAAATATGGATCCACTTTTCTCTTAGTCATGTCACACCTCAGATGTCCCTCATGTGCTATTTCGATTATTTTGCTCCTTAATTTCTCTGGTGGAATAATCTGGGTACTCCACATCAACCTCCCTTTATGTACACTTATGTCATTCTTCACATTGTGGTAAGCATCCACCTCCACATAAGTTGCTTCATTTTCCCAACCTGCAATCACACTTTTTCAAATCGTTCAATTGTGCATCATGTTCCATTGCTGCAATCCATTACTCCTCGCCTAGAGCAATTTCTTCTCTCCCTACCATTACCACTTCTATCTCTGCCTCTGTCTTTTGGTCAGGTTCATCCACATGCATTCTAAAAAGACTGCCTGCAACAAAAATTTTCAAGCCCTTAACATATTCGACATCAAAATTATATTCTAACACTGATAGCATCCACATGAATATCCTTGGGGTCACATTTCCTTCAAATCCTTTTTCCCCTTCAAATAAGTGTATTAGTGGTTTATAATCAGTCTTCACTTTGAATGGCAATCCTCACACAAAATACTTGAAATGTTTGATCGCCCAGCAGCATGCTAGAGCCTCTCTCTCAATCAAAGGAGTATGAGGTCTCTGCTTTCTGAAGCCGTCTTAAAGCAAACCCTACAATCCTGGTTTACCATCTTTGATTTGCCCAGTGGTTCTGGAGGGGGGAAAATGCCCTTTGCTTTTCCCTGGGGAGTGCAAGGCCACAGTCTCTCAAGTAGATGTGTTGCCCACTGGTCCTGGAGGGGGCAACATGCCCATTGCTCTTTGCCCCGGGTAGTGCAAGGCCACAGTCTCTCAAGTGGGTGTCTTACCCAGTGGTTCTGGTGGGGGCAGCCCTTGGAGGCTGGACTATATGGCGTCCGCTGGCGGTGATGGCTCCTCTGTGATGGTTGTTGTGGGAGGCTCCTGCTCAGCCCCTGCACCCTCTGATGGCTGCACTGTGGTGGTGGTTGTGGGAGGCTCCTGCTCAGCACCTGCACTCTCTGATGGCTGCACAACCACGGCTGGCGGTGGGGGCCATGTGACAGCTGCTGGTGGTGGCGGTGTTTGACTGTCAGCTTCCGCTTGCGTAGATTGCCTCCTCTCCTTCCCCTTCTTTCCAGCTGGTTGAGACTTCTTTCCCTTCTTACCAGCTGGTGCAGGCTCTTTCCCCTTCTTTGCAGCTGTTGCAGGCTCTTTCCCCTTCTTTCCAGCTGGTGAAAGGTCCTTTCCCTTCAGTACTGTTGGCCTGGAATCCTTACCACCACGAGTAGGTGGTGCTACCACTGGGCCTATGGACTGTTTGGCTGAGGTGCTTGGCTGGGTCCTTGCTACCCTGCCCATACGTGCAGGACATGGGGGAAGGTGTAGGGAAGAGGTCAATCTGGAAAAGGAAAAGCTTTTTAGGGATGTTGGGGAGGGAAGAGGGAGGAGTAATGGGAGTGGAGGATGAGGGAGGGGTTGTTGGAAGTGTTTGCTGGATTTGGGTGCCAGTGCATAGGCTGTATGCTGTTGTGAGGTGGATGGCTGTTGGGTGTCTGAGTGCTTGCGTTTGTGTACCTTGGGGGGGACATACACAGTGGTAGAGGATACAGGGGATGCGTGCATGGATGTTGTGGAGGTGTCTGCCATTGAGGTGTGTGTTCTGCTTGGTGTGGTTATGATGCTGGTAGTGGATATTGATATAGTGCATGCAGGTGTGAATGTAGACGTACCTGGGTGGAAGGTGGAGAAGGGGGAGGAGGAGGAGACAGTGGAGATAGTGGATGGTGTCATGTCTGCAACTGAAGGGTGTTTGTGTGAGTGCCTGTGGGATGAAGTCTGGTGTTTGTGTTTGCCTGTGACACTCTTGGGTGTTTTCTTGTGTGCATGCTCGTCTGCCTGTGTGCTTGGGATGGGTTGGGGTTGAGTAGAATGGGACTGGGAAGCGGAAGTTGGAGGGGGGATGGTTGAAACAGGGACAATGGCTGCCATCAGAGAGGAGGCCAGAGCCTGAATCGATCTCTGTTGGGCCGCCACTCCACCGTGAATGCCCTCCAGGAATGCATTTGATTGCTGCATCTGGGCTGCCAGCCCCTGGATGCCATTCACAATGGTTGTTTGCCTTACAGAGATGGATCTCAGGAGGTCAATAGCCTCCTCACTCAGGGCAGCAGGGCTCACTGGGGCAGGGCCGGAGGTGCCTGGGGTGAAGGAGATTCCCACCCTCCTGGGTGAACGGGCACGGGCAACTTGCTGAGGGGCTACTGGGAGGGCAGTGCTGGTATGGGGGTGGTGGCTGTACCTGTAGCTGGGGTGTTCACAGAGGTGTCCACCACCACACGGGAGTTCCCATTGGAGGAGGCATCAGAGTCTGTATTGCCCCCTCCAGTCTCCGCCATGGTGCTCCCCTCGCCCTCGGTCCCACTGGTGCCCTCAGCGTCAGTAGACTCTGCCTCCAGGGTCCTGTGGGATGCAGCTCCCTCTGTCACCAGTGCCTCTGCTCCTCTGCCAGATGATGCTAATGCACATAAAGACAGGATGAAAAAAACAAGAAAGAGGGGAGAGAGACAAAGGATACATGTGGTCAGTGACTGCACCAACACCACCGTTGGCGTACACAGCACCCTCACACACAGGGAACATGCCTACGCACTATGCATGGCACTACCAGTGAACTGGCTAGTCACCAAGAAATGAGGAAGGGGAACACACCGCTAACTGCAGCACACCTGGGACCCACGCAGCCCTGCCCAGGAGTGAATACTAACAAGCTAGGTAAGCAGTATTTCCCATTCAAACCTTTAGCCACCAGAGGAGCTACGCTGCTATGTCTGGCCTGGCCTAGGGGCACCCAAGTACACACAACCACCACCCGGATACCACCACGCCAGCCGTAATTTGTAATGATAGCCACTGTCCTCACCCCCTTGTGGCTGCTGTGATGCCCTCAAGCGCCCATCCAGCTTAGGGTAGGCCACTGCCAGTATGCGGCCCATCAGGGGGGTTAGAGTCCGACTGGCACCCCTTCCTCATTGGGAGGCCATCTCCAGCTGGGCCTCCGTGGTCTTTTGTGCCCAGTGTCTCAGGTCCTCCTACCGCTTTCAACAGTGGGTGGTCCACTGGCCATAGACCCCCAGGGTCCGCACGTCCTTGGTGATGGCATGCCATATTCCCTTCTTTTGATGGGCACTGACCTGCAGAGGCAATACAGATGGGAGAACACCATTAGACAAACAGTCCAGCCTGTCACACAAGTGGACCACCATACCCGTTTGCATCACCATTGGCACACACATAGCCCAGCCCACAACATGTACACCGCCAAGAGGACATCCACCCACCCCTTACATGAGGCCTTCACACGCAACTCTATGCATTCATGCCACATGCATCGTGCACAAGATGTACTCGGTGGCCTGGAGGCCCATACAGAGGTCCGTACTGGGGTAGGGCTCCATCTACCAGTCGCTCCAACTCCTCTGAAATGAAGGCTAGGGCCCTTTCCCCGGTCACACGGGCCATGGTAGGTTCCAGACACAGGTCACAGCAGCACATGCAGTTTACGTCCTCTCCTATTGAAGGTCAGGAAACAATTGAGGAATCAGATAGAAAATGGTGGTCATGTCTGCGACAGTGCATACCATCACCGCCGGCGTAGATCACCATTTGCCACTGTACCCTATAGGACCCCAATATTAACCAATGAGGAATTGCACGGTGGTTCACGCCCACCTACTGCCACGGCGCACAAAGTCAGCGGCATTACCTCACTTCCACCTGTCCCTACACACAGGACAGTCGGTCACCATTTCAGGGGGGGTGAACAGGCCTATTGATTATTGCTGCGTCACAGGATAAATAGGCACATACTTCCCTAATTACACTGTCCCATAACATTTTTGCACATTGCGGACTGCTGTTGTGGCTCCATTGTTCAGTTTGTGACAGCCTACTCAATCTTGTGTCGATTAGATACCTACTGCTGTGGATGAATAGGAGATGGAAACATACCCCGTGTACAGACCCCTGGTGGACTTGGCTACACTGGAGGACAGGCACATAATACTCACCTATAGACTGGACAGGTCCATAATCACAGAGCAGTGTGCCCAATTGGAGCCTGACCTGATATCTGCTATCCGTCACCCCACTGGGATCCCCCCTCTTGTGCAAGTGCTATCAGTGCTCCATTTCCTGGCAACTGGTTCTTTCCAAGTGACAGTGGGCTTGGCAGCAGGAATGTCAAAGCCAATGTTCTCAAATGTGCTAACAAGAGTGTTGTCTTCCCTGATAAAACACATGTGCAGCAACATTGCTTTCCCCCAGGTTGAGGATTTAGCCACTGTAAAGGCCGGATTCTATCCAATGGGACATAGCCCCAAAATAATAGGTGTGATTGACATGAATGTGCAGATGGTGTGCTTGGCGGACCAATACATCTCCCACGTCAATGCTAAGTATCCTGGGTTGGTGCATGATGCCTTTGTCCTGAGGAATAGCAGCATCCCAAATGTGATGTCCCAACTACAGAGGCACAGGGTGTGGCTAATAGGTGAGCCTTGGTTCCCACCCAGTATATGTTGGTGTATGCCTATGGTGTTGGTCATATAGGATAGTGTGTGGCTAAATGTTGTCCCTCAATACTTGCAGGTGACTCTGGTTACCCAAACATATCACGGCTGCTAACCCCTCTGAGGAATGCCAGGACAAGGGCAGAAGAACGTTATAATGAGGCACATGGGCGAACCAGAAGGATCTTTGAAAGGACCTTTGGCCTCCTGCAGGCCAGGTTCGGGTGCCTCCATCTAACAGGTGGATCCCTGTGCTACTCACCCAAGAAGTGGCATCCTACATGTTGCACAACCTGGCCCTCAGACGCCATGTACCTTTTCTGCAGGAGGAGGAGACTGGAGATGCCCCTGTGTCAGCAGTGGGCCCTGAGGACAGTGAGGATGAGGAGGCAGAGGATGAGGATGTGGACAACGGAACATCTGTGTTACGTCAGTACTTCCAATGACACACAGGTGAGACAGTGCAACTTTACATTTCTATGACTATTGGTGTGTTCTGTGCGGCTTTGTCATGCTGGCATTACCCACTTATTCGTCCTACTTACTGTTACCTCTGGATATTCATTTTGCAGATGTTGGTGATATGACACATTCTCCTGGTGTGATCACAACAGCCAGCTACAGGTCATTAATTCAATGCTCATTCTATGTACAGTTCATTTGCACTGGTTGTAGCTGTTTTAATCAATACAAATTTGCAATACTTGAAGTACTAGTAGTCGAGTTTTGTCTAATGGTGTTTATTGTATTGGTAAAATATAGAGGTGGGAAAGTGCAATGGAATGGGGTGATGATGGAGGAAAGTCCAGGGTATTGTTCCAGTCTGTTTGTAGCACATGTGCATTGTCCATGGAGACATAAGCAGGGGAGCAATGGCAGTTCAAGGTGGACAAGGTGACTGAGTGGGACACAAGAGGGACAATCAGGAGAGTCTCATTTCCTGGCGGTGGTCTTGGCAAGTGTCTCTGGCTTCTGTCTGGTTCGCAGGGAACATTTGCGGGGTGGTTCCCTTTCTGCAGGGGGAGGGGTGCTGGTGGCCTGTTGTTCCTGTGGTGGGGCCTCCTGGCAACTAGCGGAAGTGGAGGGCTGTTCAGATAACTGGCTGGTGGGAGGGGCCTGCTGGTGTGACACTGCCTCCTTCATGATGTTGGCCATGTCTGCCAGCACCCCTGCTATGTAGACCAGGGTGGTGTTAATGGCATGCAAGTCCTCCCTGATCCCCTGATACAGTCCCTCCTGCAGCCGCCTGTTCTCCTGCATATTGTCTGGGATCTGGCCCATTGTGTCCTGTGTATGTTGGTAGGCTCCCAGGATCTCAGAGAGTGCCTCCTGGAAAGATGGTTCCCTGGTCCTGTCCTCCCCCTGGTGCACAGCAGTCCCCCCAGTGTCTCTTTTGTCCTGTGCCTCTGTCCCCTGAACGGTGTGCCCACTGCCACTGACCCCAGGTCCCTGATTGTCTTGTGTACGTGGTGTGGCCTGGGGTCCCTGTACAGGTGGGCACACTGCTGATTGATGTGTCCTGGGGACAGAGGTGTGGATACGCTGGGTGGGTGCTGTGGTGTTAGTTTCTGATGGGGAAGGCTCTGTGGTGGTCTATGGCTGGGCTTGGGTAACCAACTGTCCAGTTGTCCCTGATGGGCCAGGTAGATCGTCCAGATCCTGAAGTCCGGAGTTACTGTCATCACTGTGGGCCTCTTCTGGTGGGGAACTGGATAGTGGTGGCACCTCCTCTCCAGTGACTTTGGCTGGGGTACCTGTGGGGATGTAAATTATGTATTATGCTTCAGGTGTCTGACATTTGTACTTCTGTAGCTTCCCCTCTATGGTTGTTGTTCCCCTGCCAGCTTTTGCTTGTGTATGTTGGTGTATAGTGGTTATGATAGTTCCCCTATGCTGTGCATGCTTTGGTGATGAGTGTCCATGCAGGGCTGGGAGGGAGGGGTGTCCATGCATTGGTACAGCATGCAGGCCTTGGCATTGTGATTAGTGTGATATGATGGTGTAGTGTCGGATGGAGTGAAATGATGGGAGTGGGGGTGTGATGGCATGCCGGTATGGGGGGGTGATAATTGTTAAAAGTTGACTTACCAGTGTCCAGTCCTCCTCTAACTATAGTTGTGGGGGAGGAGGTGGGGCTCCACCGCCAGTCCTCTGTATAGCAAGCTGGTGTCTGGCTGATATGGAAGGTACCTTCCCCGTAGGTTGTTCCACCTTTTCCTGATGTCGTCCCTTGTTCTTGGGTGCTGTCCCACGGCTTTGACCCTGTCCATGATTCTCCGCCATAGCTCCATCTTCCTTGCTATTGATATCTGCTGCTCCTGTGCTCCAAATAGCTGTGGCTCTACCCTAACGATTTCCTCCACCATGACCCTTAACTCGTCCTCAGTGAAATGGAGGTGCTGTTGTGGTGCCATGGGTGTTATGTGATGTGTGTTGGTGAGGGTGTGTTGGTTAATGTGTTGGGGTGTGTGATGTGGAGTGCATGAGGAGTATATTGGTGGGAGTGGTGTGTGTGACTAGTTGTCGCAGTGGTCTTGGTGTCAGTCTTGTGGCAATGAATTGTGTTTGTAAAGGGTTGTGGTAATAAGGGTGTGGGTTTTATAGTGGTGTAGGTTTGTGGTGTGTGTATGGGTGTCAAGTATATGTTCTTTGAATTGGCCAATGTGGTAATGTTTTGTCTGTGGGTGTCCGTTGTGAGCGCGTCGGTATGTACCGCCAATGGTTTACTGCCGTTGAATGTCCACCGTGGTGATTCGTGGGTAATAATGTGATGGACATTGTTCTGTTGGCGTAACGGTGTGGGATTTGGGACTGCCACTTTTCTACTCACCTTTGTCCTGGAGGATTTGTGTATGTGGCTGTATTCTGTCGGATTGGTGTGTGTGTGTCTTAATATGGTGAACAGATATTCGCCAGCACTGCAGTAAGTTGGCGGCCGTCAGCACGGCAGTAAGCGGCATTTACCGCCACTGTCATAATGAGAGCCCTAGTCCTGTAAACATCTTTTTATCCGTTAAATATGTGCTGCTCATCCTTTGGAACACTGCTGAGGCCGAAGCTAAACCAAAGGGCATCCTGCAATAATGATAGGCCCCCAGCGTGTTGAACTCTTTTGAATATCAGTTTGATGGTAAGCAGCAGACATATTGATGACACTAAAATGTCACCAACCCCCATTGCTGTCACCAGCTCTGAAATATTCAGGAGCAGTTGCCTATGGACTCAAAAGTTTCTATTGAGGTCACGTAAGTCAAAGCAGAGGCAAATCTGCCCTCCCTCCCTAGGGGCCACCACAATGGGTGCTAGCCACTCTGAGGACTCAATCAGCTCAGTTATCTTTTGTTCCAATAACTTATCAAGTTCTTTTTGCAAAGGCTCTCTCATCAGGTTTAGGATATTCCTTACTTTGTTAACAACTGGAACAGCACATTTCTTCAGCACAATTTTATGTGAGGAACATTTTAATTTGCCTGGACTTTCCGTGAATACTTCGGATATCTTGTCATTAAGTTTTTGGCTCAAAAGTGTCAATCTCCATGGCCAAACTATGTTTTTCAGCCGGCATAACTAGCTGTTTGGCATGAGGGTATAGTATTATATTGAGATCCTTTTGATGACGCCAGCCCAATAGATCTGAACCGTGCGTGGTAATGTACATACGGCCCAATGTAGCTTTCTTCCCAAACTCAATTTTCATCCTTCTCATCCCCATGATGTCTATGGTTTTTACCTCCATACTCCACCGCCCTGATATCAGATTTGTTCCATTCTACAGCCTCCCAGTTGTTTTCCATAGGTATCTTTAGATATCAAAGTGTATAAGCTCTCCGAGTCTGCCAGTATCCTGACTTCATGGTTATCTATATGCAGGTTGCAGTGAGTGTTTTGCTACTTGTCTGTGCTTTCTTTATCTAACTCTTTTTCCTATTGAGTTGTATTGATCCTTTTTTCACTATTATCCAACTCTATAGTGAGTACTATTTTTTGTACACTTTTACATGCGTAATCAATTTCCTTAACAATTCCACCTTTCATTCTGCAAACCTTGGTAAAATGGCATCTATGTCTACATTTGCAGCATATAACATTCCTTGCAACACACTTTGTGCTAGATGCTAAGTGTCCCAGTGCTCCACATCAGTAACATTTTATTCTGGAATTTGATCCTTAAAAACTTGACTGATTCTGCTCTTTTTCCTTTCATTTCCCTTGTTGTTGAATTTTATCATTAAATTTAACTTTCTCAATATCTTCTATTGACTCACCAATTTCAGATACCTTGGCCTGAGATTCCTTCACAAGTTCCGTTACACAATTTTTATCCATTTCCTTTAGCATCATTTGAGTATGTACAAGTCCTTTGGCAATTTGTATGGCTTCTTCAAGTATTCGATCCTTGATTAATAGTTTTTCCTTTACTTTTGTATTGCTCATGCCTCACACTATTTGATCCCTAAGCAAGAAATCACTTAAATTTTCAAATTGGCACATCAATGACAATCCTTGTAATGTTGATACATAGGATGCAATGTCCTTGTCTGATCGCTGAACTCGAGAACAAAACGTATGGCTCTCTAATGCAATGTTAACATTTGCCGTAAATCTTGCATCTAATATTTGTAAAGGCATCTCATACACATTTGTTTCCTTCCCATCCCCCATTCCCAAGGAGATTTCGGGCAAATCTTCATACCGGCTACGCCCTTCAACACCCAGATGGTGGAGCAAAATTGCTAATAGCCAACATATAGGTGAGGAACAATTTTCTCCACTGATTTCAAGGTATTGACGGTTTACCTTCAGTGGCCAGAAATGTAGGAGGTGAGCTAACCCCTGATCAGCCATCCTTACATCCTGGACAGCAAAAAAAATAAAGAAAAAAGAATGATAAATAAAGAAGTGAATAAGGAGAAAGAAAGAAAGAAAAGAAGAAAGAAAGACTGAAAGAACAAAAGAAAGAAAGAATGAAAGAGGGAAGAAAGCACATACAGAAACGATTGAAATTGACACAATCTTTAATGCTGTAAAATAGCAGCAGTGAGAAAAGCAAACCACTCTAAAGGGAATTTATAGCATCATTGGTAGGAGATGAGATCTGATAAATGCATTGTTCCCTGTGTTCACATCAGAAGATCCTGTTATGGCATCAGCCTCTAAACACAAAGGCAACACTAAAGTACAAAGTAAAAACAGGAACACTGGCACTGAAGAGAATTCATGTTCCCTTTATGAAAGAGCCAAATGCAGTCACTCAAAGCGAAGTTAACCAGTGGTTAAAGTAGGCTGACCCACTTCCCCATGCTATATGCTGTAGTGGGTGGAGGAAAAATGAGAATAATGGAACAGGCCTGTAGATGAAGACAGGTGGATGAAAGTCCCTATTATGAAAGTATATTATACATACTCTAATAAAATCAATAGGTCTTGGCTTATGCCAGACCTAAACAAAAGAGGTGGCAGACCCCTTTGTTCTGAGCAGTTATGATATGATTTACCAGCTCACTGTTACTGCTAACTCTCTGTAGCTTATAAATAGGCTTATTTGCACAAGCATATTGTCTTGGATCCAGAAAAACTGTCATTTAGCCCTTTACACAGCACACTGACAGCACATTTTTAAATTTTAGATGAACTTTAATGGATGTTAGATGCAGTTTTAATATAACTTGATCTCTCTACTGCCTTAGATACCATCAAACATGATGGCCTTTCTATTTGTTTAAATGAAAATGGCATTTTAGAAACACCTTTGGTCTGGCTCAATCATTTATGAGATAGGAGACAAGCATTGAACATTTCCTCTATCTTTTCAGTGTTTAAACCAATGAAATAGAGCATGTCACTGGCCTCTTTTTAGAGTCCCACTTTGTTTAAGAGCAGTGAAGCTCCCCTAGTACACCTGATTTGATTTATGGCTTCACTTTCATGACATGGGCATATGACACATGTATGCTTACCCTCCACAATAAATTGTCCTGCCATCCAAAAACATGTTCGAAAATTGCCTCTCAGTAGTTGCTCCTTACTACTGTCTATTCGATGAAATTGTAGGTTTACTTCTGGATAACAATTTGTCCCAGAAGCCTAGGAATAAGAAGGTCTCAATAAACTGCTTATGTATGAAGGTGTTGAAACAAATTTGCCTATTTTTCCCTTTACACTGTCAGTAAGAATGATTCCAGACCATTATTCTTTCTCAGCTGGATTACTCCAATCCAACTTGATTTCTAAAGTGCAGCAATTCACCTGTGAGGGTTTCCAGGTGTTGAGAGTACTGCTGCTGGGGCTCATTTGAATAAGTATGCCTTGAGCCCTTTCTGAATTTTAGCAGGGAGAATGAGGTACACAGGTGAAGTGGGAGATCATTCCAAGACTTTGCGGTGAGGTCGGAGTAAGAGCATTCTCCACTGTTGCTGTGGCTGATTGGAGGTGGGGGTGAGGAAAAGGGAGGTTGAGTGCAGGTTTATGAAGAGGAGAAGGAACTTCAGTCGCTGGTTGATGTACTCTGGTCGTAGGTTGTGGAGGACTTTGAAGGAGTGGTTCAGTATCTTGAACTGGCATCTCTTCTGAATGTGGAGCCGTTGGAACTTCTTGGAGGGGGAGTGATGTGGGTCTGCTTCGGGAGTCAGTGATGAGTCTGGCTGCTGAGTTCTGTATCATCTGTAGTCTCTTGAGGAGTTGCACTATGATACCCACATAGAATGCATTGTCATAGTCCAGTCGGCTGGTGACAAGGGCTTGAGTGATGGTGCGTCTAGTGTCAATGGGGAGCCTCTTGAGGAGCATGCAGAGGATGACGAAGCTGGAGGAAATGACTACGTTGATCTGTTTTTTCATGGTCAGCTTATTGTCCAGGATGATGCCAAGTTTGCGGATGTGGCTGATAGGTGTTGGTGGGGGGTCCTAGTTCAGAGGGCCACCATGTGTCTTTCCATTGGGAAGTGTTTCTGGAGATCATCACTTAAGTTTGCTAGTGTTGAGTTGGAGGCAGTTGGTTCACATTGAGTCGGTGATGTTCGTCATGCACTTGCAGAATTTTGTGGTGGCGGGGTCTTCTGATAGTGAGAAATTGAGCTGGGTGGCATCAGTGTAGGATATAATGTTTAGTCCTTGCAATCTTACGACGTTGGCCAAGGGAGTCATGTAGGCGTTGAACAGGTGGGCCTGAGGGATGAATCTTGAGGAATGCTGCAGATGTTGCTTTTAGGTTCCGAGGTAAAGGTTGGGAGGAGAATTCTCTGGGTTCTAGCTGTAAGGAAGGAGGCAATCCAATTGAGGGTGTTTCCTCTGATTCCAATGTTGTCCAGCCTTTTGATCAGGATGTGGTGTGATACTGGGTTGAACGCTGCTGAGAGGTCAAGCAGGTTCAGGCCTGCCATTTTTCCTTTGTCAAGGAGAGATCGGTTGCCATCAGTGTCTGCCAACAAGGTGGTTTTGGTGCTGTGATTGGTACAGAATCCTGTTTGGGAGGTGTCCAGAAGATCGTGGTTCTCCAGGTGCTTAGTGAGTTGGCAGTTGATACCTTTCTCAAGGATCTTGGCAGGGAAATGGAGCAGTGAGATGGGGCAGTAGATCTTGAGTTCGTTGGGGTCGGGGGATGGTTTTTTGAGTAGGGGCTTAACTTCTTCATTGTTGCATTCATCAGAGAATGTGGCTGTTCGACCTGGCCCTTTTATCAGAGTCATCCCCAAACATTTTGCCTTCCTCCTGCTATTTTTTCTGACCTCTTTTTGTGGGCTCTAGGACTCTGAACACTGCTGATCAGTGCTAAAGTGTATTCGCTCACCCTTCTAAATGTGATATGATTGGCTTACCTTACACCCAATTGGCACATTTAATTTACCTGTAAGTCCCTTGTCCAGTGGGATCCCTATACCCAGAGCCTGTGAATTAAATGCTGCTAGTGGGCCTGCCGCACAGCTTGCGCCACCCACAGAAGTAGCTTTTCAGTCCCATCTCAGGCCTGCTACCACATGGCCTGGGTGCACAGTTTACTGCCATGGACCTGGCATCTAAATTTACTTGCCAGGCCCTAAACTCCCCTTTTACTACACATAAGTCTTCACTAAGGTGGACAGGGTGCTGTGTATGTAAAAGGTAGGACATATGTCTTTATGTACTATATGTCCTGGTAGTGATAAACAGCCTATCTAGTTTCTCACTACTGTGAGTGCTACTCTCTCATAGAATTGCATTGGAAATGCCCTAACATATATGTAAGTGGTATTGTCTAATCTTTGGGGGTTAGCGTAGGAGTGTTTGGTATGGTTGTAATGTTAGTGAGAAATGCTGCTTATTGGTGTAGGTGGATTTTTTATTACCATTTAGAAAGCGGGCATTTCTCTGTGCTTATGACTCTGGTGTTTTGCAGCTTAATTCTAAACCACATCTGGGGCTGAGTGACAGCTAGGCTTTGTGCATACCTCTCAGACAGCCTGTACACAGGGAGGGTGGAGGTGTCTCAAGAGTGCAAATGCATATTGAATGGTCTTCCTGGGCTGGGAGATGGAGAGGTGGCGCACGCTGCTTTTGTAAAGGCTGTGCCCTGGCCTCACACAAAGGACTTGTTTATCCCCCACTGATGTCTAGAGCCAGTGCTGGAGGAGAAAGGGACACACCTGGAGCCGATTATTACTGGTTGAAACCCCTTCTCCCCCTTTTATAGAGGCTGTGCAACATAAGTATACGTTTTCCCCCTACATGTTTAGACACTAATGGACTACTGAACTGGACACTGGATGCTGCTGGAAGGACTCGCCATGAACCGCCTTGGAGTGCTGTTGTTGTGCTGTCCTGTGACCTGCTAGATCACTGAGAGGGACTGCCACTGCCTGTGAACCCTTGTGCTGGCCTTCTTGCTTGGGTCCAGCACCCCGGTGACCCCCATTGCTGTCTCCAGCTGCTGGGTGGTGTGCCCCCTTTCTCCTGTCTCCTATTTGGATTACTGCGGTACAGAAGGAGCACTTCAGTATTCCCCTGGAGAGCGCTCCATGTTTTTCATTGTCAGAGCACGAGGAGAACGCTCTAGTCCCTTTTTAACTTCAGCATGTGAAGAGTGCTCTATCTGTGTGGGGGTGCATCTTTGCAGTGTGCAGAAAAAGCGTCCCTGTGTCCTCATGGATGCTGCCCCCACTTCCCAAAGTGGAGAGGCCACGAGGAGCCTGCTGGCCTAGCGCAGACATGCGCGTGCCGTGCTGTGTCCCGGGGCACAGGCAGGCGCCACCTTTTGGGGCCATTCACCTCCATTGCCTCATGCGGACAGTGCAGACTCTTGTGAGTCAGCACCGCGCTGCCAGTACGGGCGGCCCAGTGAAGGGAAGCAGAGCAGCGGGAAGCAGCTAACCCGCCGGACACCCGAGGAGATCCTGTCTCTGCACACAGTGGTCCGCAAGGACCCCACACATGCTGCAATGTTACCAGGAGTCTTAGTGGTGGTCTGCCTTGCCTGTCACCCGCTCGGCAATAGCAGGCCGCTGCCCTTGCTGTGATAGGTATGGTCTCCCCACGGATTCCGGTGGAGGTACCCCTCTCCCCATCCATTACCTTTGCTTGGGGCATTCGATATTCAGCTGGCAGGATGGGAAGTGAATCCTCAGCGGAGGGCCCGTTCCCGCCGAGTCATACCCTGCCATAATTACATATGTAGAGGCACTGGTGTCTTTGTGCCTGAAGTGGGGAGATACTACCGTATAATCCATAATAGGAGCACAGGAGCTGCTGTTGTTGGGCATGGTGTGCTCCTACTACCGTATATAGTATAAAAGGTTAAAAGGAGCACTGAGGCGCTACAACCTCTGTCTCGAACATATGGTTGGTGGGTTTTCCAAAAGTTAGCCTCGACCATGTTACTGTAGCCCTCAGTATATCACCACACTGTTTTTCCTGACCTGCATTACATGCCCTACGAATATGTTTTCCTGATAGTATGTTCCTTCTGACAGGTGCATTTTTGGTGATAATGACAACCTGAATACTGCTTATGTTGCAGAATAACCAGTTACCAATATGTGTACCTGACTACTGCTTATTTTTTCAGAGTACTAGTCACCTGTGTGACGTTCTGACAACTGCTTTTGTAGCAAGGTATTACTGATACATGTCATTTTTGGTCTAATAATGTTTTATGCAAATCAGTTTATTTTCATATAACTTGGTGTTGTGTTTCCTTTGTGATATATTTATTGTGTCACTTGTGTTGTGTTTGTCATGCAATCACTTTACACATTGCCTCTGGGATAAGTCTGACTCCTCGTGCCAGGCTACCAAGGGGGCGGGAAGGGGTTATCTTGGGTGTGTAACTCCCTCGCCCTGACTAAATTGGTGGGTTCTGCCTGGCTTAGGTGCATACCCCAGCCAACCAGAAACAACATTTCTAACAGTGGCAGTGGTGGTCGATGCAATGAGGATGGTGGTAAGCTCGCAGTTTATCATATTGCTCCTGAGGTTGAAGATGTAATCAGGGCATGGGTCCATGGGTGCACATGCTCTTCACCCTGTTCTCCATGGGAACAGTATAGCCTGAACTGCCAGACGAGGTCCTCCATGGACCGGAAACTAGCATCCTGGGACTCGTTTCATGGTATCACCCTTCATCGGCCAGGCTAGCTTGAATCCAGTGGAATAGTCAGCCTGAGATCCACATCTGGGAATACCCAGTGCACTTAGGGAGACAAAAGCAAATAAATACAAATGATGGACGGAATGCGGAACCAATCAAACATTCACCCGCAGTCAGAGATCTGGTTTTAATCCATCAATTCTTTTGCTCACCATGCCACCCCAGTTTGAACCCAGCAAACTGGAGTGGCATGGTGGCCAAAAACCCAAATCTTTGACTGGGGGTGACTGTTTGAAAAGTTTCAGGACTCCGTCCATCATCCTTTTGTGTTGCTAAAGTCACCCTAAGTGGCCAGGGTATGCCCAGAAGTGGGTACCTTGCTCACTGTGCCACTGGATTCAAGCTAGCCTGACTAAAAAGGGGTGATACCCCGAAACCAGTTCCAGGATTCTTGTTTATGGTCCAGGGAAGACCTGGCCTGGTAGTTTGGGCTGGACCGTTCCCAGGGGGAACAGGGCCAAGACTGAATTGCATATGGCTGGGTCCAACCTGGGGTGGCATGTTGGGCAAAAGAATGATGGATTAAACTCAGATCTGTGAATGGGGGTGAGTGTTTGAAACGTTTCAGCACTTCGTTTATCACCCTTCTTTGTTGCTAAAGTTGTCCAAAGTGGCTAGGGTATGGCCAGACGTGGGTCCCTTGCTTACTGTGCCACTGCATTACAGCTAGCCTGGGTGAAGAGGGGGGATACCCCAAAACCATTCCCGTAGATTCTTGTTTCCGGTCCAGGGAAGACCTAGCCTGGCAGTTCGGGCTGGACTGTTCCCAGGGGGATCTGGGGGAACACTGATTTGCATATGGCTCAGTCCAAACTGGCGTGGCATGGTGGGAAAAATAACAGTGGATTAAACCCAGATCTATGACGGAGGTTAGAGTTTGAAAAGTTTTAGCACTCTGTCCACCATCTTTTTGTGCTGCTAAAGTCGCATTGAGTGGCCATGGTATGCCCAGACGTAGGTCCCTTGCTCACTGTGCCACTGGATTCAAGCTAGCCCGGCTGAAGAGGGGTGATACCCCGAAATTGGTCCTAGGATTCTTGTTTCTGGTCCAGGGAAGACCTGTCTTGGTAGTTTTGGCTGGACTGGTCTCAGGGGGAGCAGGGTCAAGACGTATTTGCAAATGGCTGGGTCCAAACTGCAGTGGCATGGTGGGCAAAGGAACAACGGATTAAACCCAGATCTGTGACTGTGGGTGTTTGAAAAGTTTCAGCACTGCGTCCATCATCTTTTTGTGTTGCATGTTGTAAAAATGACTTGTCATTTTGTATGATGCCAATTGCAGATGAAACAATATTATTTAGGGTGTAAATGCAGTTGGATAAGGCGTTCAAACCATTATCTATAATGGTTAGAGCCTTCTGTAGGTTTCTCTGATCTAATTGCCTTAACCCGACGGGAGCTTCTTTTTGTGAAAGTTTCCATATTTTGATATATATTGCATATAAGAAGTGCTTTGTGCATGGTTTTCTAGGACCTAACAAGAAATCTTGTAAGTCTGTGTTTTCTGATAGCAGACTAAGGTGTTCTTTAGCGGCTGTGATTGTGGAAGATTTCAACAATTGTTGACATAATTTGCCCATGCTATATGTGGTGACAATATCGGAGTGTTATGTAGATATGTAATGAGGGTCAGGTTGGCTCACTCTAAACCCCCCCTGTGGAGTTTACAAAATGTGCATGACAACCATTTGTGTCCAGTGGCCACAATAACCACCCATTTGGACCTGAAAGTGTGGAGTTACATGTTCCATTTCGGACCCACCTGTCGAGTTGTTCTTTAGTGATATTCAAAATCGTTTGCCATTTGTTAAATTTAGCTGGTGACGGAATATGAGGTTCCTTCAATTCCTTAATTTTTGCTAGGCCTAAACAACTTGTTTGTTGAACAGTTTCATTTGAGAATATATCGCAATGGAATAAGGCATTCTCTAAACAAAGCATCTCATCCCTGTATTTGCCAAGTTCTAGTTTCACACACACTCTTTAAGTCAATTGACTTCAACCAATATTCATAGCCTTTAATAGCCAACTGGGAAACAAAGGAATCAGAATAGATTAATTTGGTATTTGTTAACAGGACATTCTGAAATTTCATAGGAGGCAATTTAAAATAATAGTACTCAGCATTGTGACATTATGCCCAGAAAAATACGCAAACTTTCCTACATACGTTTTAGAACTCCCCACTGGTGGAGATGGACAATGTTCCCATTGTGTGTAAATGTAGACATTTCTCACGGAGCTGGATTTATGTATAAAATGGTGTTCGTAATGATGGTAACATAACATTTCCTCATAATTTACTTTAGTTTGGTAAACATCTTCAGTTTGAAACACAGTATAGTATTCAAGCTCAGAAAGCAAGGAATCAACTGTTTTCACATACCAGTCATCAGAAACCACCAAAGCATAGAATCAACTGTTTTCACATACCAATCATCAGAACCCCCCCCCACCCCAGGTGTTATTATCTCATTCGTAGACACTTTGAATACATATGGAATTAGAATCATTTCAGTTGATCTGAATATATCAAATGATATTTTATCTCAAACAATCGCATCAAGAATCGGTATAGCTGAATTGTTCACTAGGGATAAGTCTCTGTGGACCTTATGTGAGGACAGGTGAGGCTTTAAATTCTCATCTACCAGTTCAACAGCAGAGAACTGAGGAAGATAATGACCATGTATCAGTAGAAAGAAAACAATGCCAAGACCAATACAAAGAAAGAAGGCAAGCACAGTTAACAGTACCCATAAATAATTCCATGGATAAATCAGATAGTTAGTTATAAGCCAATTGAAGAGCTTATGTGCTCTTGATACAGATGCATTTGAAGATGCTGAAGAGTTCAAAAAAGAATTATTGATGTCGGCAAAATATCCAGAAGAAGATTGTGCAAACACTGGAGCTGGTGTTGGAGAATAAGAACTGGCAGATGTATCCCTTGGTGGTTCATAGTAAATGATTTCATCTGTTTCTGTTGAATTTTACTAATATTGCTCAGAACCTTGGACATTTCTTGTCATAGATGTAGAGACAGGTACTAATGAATGTTTATTTTCTACCCTCCCCAAGCTCGGGGAAGTCTCATCACTGTAAGTTAAATTTTGGAGAGGCACATCTTGACAAGCAGTTCGGGAACTGCTCAGGGGTTATTGTGGTCTACTGTGTAGGACTGGCCACATGGAGTAACTTGACATTGTCAATTGCAACAAAGCAGTTTTCTTTAGAACCAGGCAGCGGTGGTAGAATGACAGTTCTGGTATCATGTATTTCCAGTACTGGAACTGGTGCTCAACATGAAGGGCCAAATTCCTTCTTTACAGCTATCTTTTCACTCACCAGATCCCCAACTTTTGGAATCCAGCTGGTAGATTTTGTTGGTGAATCCCTCATTCCCAAAGTGGCAGCACATGCAGATGAGTTTTCATCATGGAACTGTTGTAATTCCTGTAAGACAGTGACACGTTCATTTATGTCATAGGGTGTGTCTGCCACAACTGCGCCAGGGCCATCAAGATTTGGGATATACATTGGTATGCCAAACAGAACCTCATATGGGGTGCGCCCTCCCAAGGAACCTCTGGACATATTATTAGGTGCTCTCTGGACTCTTTACAGGTGGGTAAGCCAACTACGACGTGAACTTCATACTCTATCCATTAAGGATTGCTTTAAGTCTCAGTTCTTCCATTCCACAACTGCGTTTCCCTCGGGATGATACAGAGACAAGAAATGTAGTTCGACCCCCATTGTCGCCTTGGTGTCCCTGAGTGCCCTAGACGCAAAGGCAGGACCTTGGTCCGAATGGAAAGCCGCAACTGCATATTTCCTGATAAATACATGCATATCTTTAATAACAGTTTGAGCATCAGCTGATCGTTGTGGTCATATCCATAGTAATCTGAAGCAAGAATCAGTAGCAACTAGGATGTATTTGTATGCATCATCCGGTGTTAGAGGACCACAGTGGTCCAAGTACACACATTGTAGTGGTCTGTTGGAAATTAGGATGGATGTCTGCTGTGGATTCTTGTATTTGTTGACAGATGTCACAACAAAGGACAAACTGTTTGGTCTGTTTGCTTAGACATGGCCACCAATAGAGTTTTTGCAATAATAAAATTATAGCTGCCACACCTGCATGGGCAGAACAACCCTTTAATACGCTGTTTTTATTAGATCCAATCTTTGGTCTTGGTTGGGGATCCCATAATCACCCACCCCTGGTATTGTTACGAATGCAACATTTTGAGCACTTAAATGGTGGGAATATTTTGCGGAGTATGCCTTTGACAAGGAATTGCTGTCAGTCGAAGCTTTCACAGCAGCCAGTATTTCATCATCCATACTCATCTTGGAATGAGTAATTGCAGCAGACGTGGCTACTGCTGACTTGGCTGCTTCATTTGCCAAAGTGTTTCCCGCACTGTGTATACCTACAGGATTCTGTGTATGATAATGTTCCCTTTTGAATCTCTGAACACATTCTGGCGCCAGTAATGCAGATATTAATTAAAGGACTCGACATGATAATACAAATCACTCTCAATCAGTGTTAGGAAGTCAGGATCCATGTGTTTCAATGCCGGGAATAGAGCCGTAAGCTCTGCAAATTGTGCAGTGCAGTCCCCTAAGGTCTGCGTGTATGTGTTTGGGGGTGGAACTTTCCATCCCTCATGAATCCAATCACAGCCACGCAAGTGGCATAGTATTGTTGTTTTGTGCTGGTTGTGCTGAACCATCAGTGTTGATAGTCATTTGATATTAATCAAGAGGCAAAATGTTTGTAGGTGTTGAGTATTCAAGTTTATATTGAAGGAACTCTTGTGTCTGAAGTTTTGGATCAAAAACATAGTCAATACCAGTGGCAGTCAGAGAGTGGCCCATTGTATCCATTGTGGATGTAATGCTTTTGCCTTTGGAACGCTGGTTTTCCTCATCACCTCTAATGCTAGTTTTGGGGTCATGACAACAATTTATTTCCCCTTAGCTAATTGTCTCTCTTTTATGATAGCCGTCTGAACAGCAGTCAGAATTTTCTCAGTGGGAGCATAGCGTTGTTCAGCTGTTGAATACTAATGTAATTTGTATGCTATAGGGATGGTATCACCTTCATTGAATATTACATAGGTAAGCCCATTGGCACCAGCGATTACTCTGATGACCAAGTTTGTTTTGTTATCACATGTGTGTAAGTGTTTTGCTTCAAGCATATCCTGTTAAAATGCTCTGAGAATATGTGTATGTTCAACTGTCCAATATTTACTCAAAAAATCGGGACATATCATGTCATAAATTGTTTTTATGCATTGTGCATAATCTGGAATGTATGTTGTGCCAAAATTGAAGAAGCCCAGTAATGATTGTAGCTTGTTGATGGTATTTAGCAGTTGTAATTGCACACACTTTTCTAGAAAGTGGGATGCCAGGCTCTCTCCTTCATCTCATATCCCAAACACAGGGCACTGAGAAAGGCAATCTTTGTTTTCTTAAAATTAAATTTGTAGCCTATTTCAGTGGAATACACCACTATGCGGTCCACCCACTTTAGGTGTGTGACAAGGCTGTCATCTACATCGGACTACGCCTCAGGGTCAATGTCGTGTAGTATGGATGTTACACATGCTGAGAACAATCCAGGACTGTTCTTATACCTTTGAGGGAGTTGAGAAAATTTACTTTGCGAGCCTAATGCACTGAAGGCGGTCAAATCCCTGCTTTCAGGCGATATATTTTGGCAGAAAAAAACATTGGAAATATCCAAGGTTAGTTTGCATTTTTTGTGCACTAAATTGTTGATGATTGCTGTGCTGTGTGCATTTTGTGTAGGAAATGCGCTTGCAGGGCCGGCTTTAGCACTGGTGACGGCTTGTGCGACAGCCTTTTTTGGCATCCCTGCCCCATGACCATGTCCTCAGATTCCCTCACTATCACCCGGCAAATGTGCTCTTCATCTATTCATAACCCCCTTTCACATACATTAATTTGTTTTAAAGAGCTGATAAAGGCTGATTTTACTAAACCACTCAGCTATCCACATAAAATATAGTTCTGTTCTTTGCAGCAGGAATATTAACCCTCTACACTACTTTAGCTGCCGCTCGATGAAACTCCCCTCTCTCTCCTAGCAGGAACATTAATCACAATAGGTATCTTGACATTTTAATTGCTTCCTGAAGGCTGGACACACGAGGAACTTTTCAGCAGGTGTTTTTAAATCTCAATTTGTCTAAGTTATTGCTAAACACAGCGCCCTCCCTGAGGTCAGCACCCCCCAATCCAGGTCAGCACCTGGTGCGAGCACACCGCCTATTTATGAGGAAGTGGCGCAGCGTGGTGCTGTGCCAAAATTGGCAGTGCCGCTCTGGGTCACTTCAGAAATGCAGGGATGTGCCATATTTACAAAAATATGGCACACCCCTGTGTTTCTCCTAGCGCTGGCACTAAATTTAGCTGCCTAGCTCCAACGCAGGCACCTTTGTACCATAGTGCAAGGGTGTCTGTGATGCAGGGACTAATTGTTTATGTGCAGGAAGATGCCCCTTCCTGCACATAAACAATCAATAATGGCCATTTGCTAGTTCTACATGTGCTATATTCTGCAGCACACAAAGAAGTAGCAAATCGTCACTATTTAATGATTGTTTATGTGCAGGAAGGAACACCTTCCCGCACATAAACAATCATTTATGGTGTTGTGCTCTTTTCCTATGCACAACACCATAAATGATTGTTTATGCAGAGTGCAGCACACATAGGAAAAGCAAAACAATGAGACAAAAAAGTATTTCTCCTCATTGTGTCATGCTAACGCCACCCATTGGGTGGCAGTTGTTTTTGGTGCTGCCTCGAGTGTACGAATCTTTGTAAATCTGGGGCTGTGTCAAAATGCAATGGGTGCTGCAGTGAACGCCCTCAGCAACACCCAATTCATGCCCTTCTGCCACAGAAAACTGCGTTGTGGGCCCATATTTACAAGGTGGTGTTAAGCCACGCAAATTGGCTTAACACCACCTTGTGAATATGGAAATTGGTACAGCGACACCGGAGCCTCGCAAAAACTGACACTCCGGTGGCACTAGGTCCTCATAAATGAGGCCCCAAGTCTCTTTTAAGTCTCTTCAATGCTATATGTTGAAGTTTGCAATATTGAAGCCAAAAACATCAAACTGCACGTAGATGGAATCTAATATCAACATGTCAGCAGATAAGCAAGTTCAGATTGC
Source organism: Pleurodeles waltl (assembly GCF_031143425.1). Lineage (NCBI taxonomy): Eukaryota > Metazoa > Chordata > Amphibia > Caudata > Salamandridae > Pleurodeles > Pleurodeles waltl. The sequence continues at coordinate 785,072,295 of NC_090440.1, forward strand.
CATTCTTAACTCCACGTCTACTTAACTTAACGATATGTTGGTAGTCGGTATTGAGGGGTTGATATAAATGCAGGCCAATATTAAAACCTCAGTATTTTGATAGAACACTACAAGGCACTGTATGATGTTTAATAGGGATTGTTTTTTTGTTAAAATTTGTTATTTAATGCAGTTGGCAACATGCAGTGAAATTTAAAAGATTTCACTGTGCCATTTTTGGCATCATTTTTAGAGCTGACATTAAAATGACACTCCCATAGTAAACTATGGGCCTCCTTGCACTTTGCTGCACTAGCGTCAACATTTTTGATGGTAGTGTAGCAAAGCGCCACAATAGCATAAAAAATGTTGACCCTGTTGTGCTAACGTCTGCCATGGTGTGCCGTATTATAAATGTGGTGCAACCATGGTGACATTGGGTTCCTGTAGGGGGGGTGCAAGAAAACCGGCGCATCATAGCTGATGCACCACTTTTTCTTAAATATGGGCTTGTGTTTTTAGACTCTTGTGTGTGACATGTTCTCTCTTTATTTACAGCATGTTAAGTATGTCTGCTTCATGAAATACCCCCTAATTCAAAAAAGGCAGTACTTTTTGTGGCCAGGCGTATTAAGAGTAATATTTCTTTTCTGATCTCTAAGGCCGTTAAGTGTGTGATTTATTTTTTAATTCGCTAGCAGATTTTGCCCTCGACAGTATTAGAGTTTTTTTACAAAATAAAATAAAAACGAACAGAACGAAATGTTTTAAAATGATTTCATAATGTACATGTTCTCTGAACCCCCTATGTAGTTGCTTCTCACATAGGTAAACTACAGTCCTTCTAAAACACCCGTTTTAGGTGCTCACTTTGAAATGAATCTTGGCACGTGGTTGTACGATTGATATTACCCAACTGTCTTTTAAGAACATATTTTCCAGTTTCCATCTTATCACGGTTGCACTCTGTGGTTATCTTAGCTGTGCAGCTGTAAGTCGGTTTCCAGCGGTTTTCTCTGTGTGTTGCGTCCAACAATGGAACAACTTCTACGAAGCCAAATAAGTCCACCACGTTTAGCAGTAATGCTTGGCTCTATCTAACATCAAATCTGGGGATCGCTGTCCAAGCCATAATGTGATACAGACATGTTTTATGTTACCACCTATGATGTTGTTTCTCGACCTCCAAGGAAAGGTAGCATGGGGTTCTGGAGGTGATCCACAGAACAGAACTCCGATCAAAATCAGACAATCAATATTCATGCAGAAAGAGAGAAAAAAAAGATTTTAATATTTATGAAGATATTCACATCCTGAGATTAAATAAGTGCACATTTCGATTGCAACTGTGGCCACACATCATTTCCTGTTTCCTGGAATTTTAACATCATGCTCTGGCACTTTTTTGAAGCCAAAACATACCAATTTTTTGCTAGAATTAGTGTGTTTGAACACTCTTTGCATTACGTTTGCGGATTCGACTTGGCTGTTTCTTAGATATTTCTCAGGAATGCGGCATTGGAAATTGATTTTCAGGATTCATAAAACAAGATGTCAAATTTCTCTTACCTCATACCTGGCCAATAGTCTTTTTAGTGGATTTCTTAGGATTGTCTGACGTATGGACACTGGAAGGAGTGCTAGAGACAGCAGTCGAGGCAGGAAAGGTAAACGATGATGTAAAGCAACCAGAAATCAGCTCTTTAATGGCATGACCAGAAGGCAGACACTGTGGATAGAAAAAGAGGCAAATTAGCAACCGGAGGAGAAGATTCATTTGGATCAGTTGCAAATCTGCTTTCATTTTATCTCCATCTGCTCAGACCTTGATGATGGATATCAGGAGATCATGCTGGAATAGGCCCCATGTACTGTCTTTCTTGCATGTTGCTCAAATCCCATGTTGGTGCAGATGAAGCAACAAAACGGAGCCTTTTTTAGCCAGAGGACAGCGTCTATTGCATTGTGTCATTCAAGAAACACAAATTTAATATTACAAGATTGCTCGAACCTAGAGTGCAACAGTGGTATATTCAAAGTAGTACTTAAGAGTTGCCACCACTCCAGGCAACAAGTGGACAATATCCTAATAGTCCTTGTCAAGGGGACACTGGAGCATCCCTGGTGATATCCTGCTATCTCTGGTACAATTACCACACCACAGGACGTACAATTGAGCTACCAAGACAATAGCAATTTTCAAGTTGTGATTTCTAGGTTTGTATGTTGTAATGTAGTTCAGGCCAGTCGTAAAATTGTTTCATGGTATTACTGTGATGTTAATTTCTCTCCTTATGCTTGTGACCCCCATACAACAGACAACATGACATTTCAGGCAGTAGCAAGATGCCTGGTGTTTGGTGTTATTGGCATTTATAATTGTATTGTATTCATATCCTGAATGCTTATGTGACAATTGTGGCCAGACACCCTGTTAGAGATAAACATTTGCATTTTATTTGAAGTACTTGGTACTCAGGTAATTTTGTTTGTGTATACTATCACACCCCTGAGAGTAGAGCTACAGTATTTGAAACTAACTCTATTGTGTCTGGATCCTGCTTGATGTGCACCTATAGTCTCAGATTCCCTGAGAAAACAAAGCATTGCTTGGCTACTGAAAAGGCATGCAAATATTCACCACACATAAGAAAGGAAAACTGATTCAACAAACAACAGATCTACGTGAATCAGTATTCCAGAAATCCACTGTTTAATTGGGTATCATCTGCACAGGATATAGGGGGTCATTACAACCCTGGCGGACGGTGTTAAAGCGGCGCGTAACAGGCCGGCGGTAAAAAAATGTGAATTATGACCGTGGCGGAAACCGCCAACAAAGACAGCCACTTTAACACTCTGACCGCCACGGTAGTACAGACAAACTGCTTGGCGGTCACCGCCAACAGACAGGCGGGAGACAATGTACCGCCCACAGTATCACAACCTACCAATCCGCCACCTTTTCCGGGGCAGATTCACCGCGGATAAAAACACGGCGGAAACAGCCATTTCAAATGGAAAACGCTCACCTCTACACACCCCACCGGAACTCCAAATCCTCCCTGCGATAGTCTTCCTGCTCCTATACGACCATCATCAACGCCGGTGGCGAAGACAACAATGAGTACTGCACCTACGACATAGGGGAGGGGGAGGCAAAAGTCAGGGACACACACACGCAACACCCACCCCGACCCTCACCCACTACAACACACACACCAATGCATATCCAAACATTACAGTAACAACCCCCAACCCCCCCGGAAGAATGCAAAGACAAAAGGAAATGAGTTCAACCATTGTAATATATCAAAATACAGTAACCAAATATATACAGATATATATACACATTCAACAAAATATACATCACGATTAGTAGTGCAGGTAATGCACCATTCAATGCCCGTGGACCACTGGGCCCAAAATGCATGGGCGAGGCCCACATCAGATACCTGATCAAAACGGAGAGAACACTGACGGGGCATCAGATAGAAATACAACAAGCACCTCAAGAGGAAGGGAAGGGGGAACACCTCAGCCGGATGAGTGCACCACGCCAGATCCACGAGGGGGCTCCATGCCCATTGATGTATCCTGGGGAGTGCAAAGCCACAGTCTCTCAAGTCTCTACAGTGGGTGGTTTGCCCACTGTACCATCCTGGGGAGTGCAAAGCCACAGTCTCTCAAGTCTCTACAGTGGGTGGGTTGCCCACTGTACCATCCTGGGGACTACAAAGCCACAGTCTCTCAAGTGGATAACAGTCTCCACTGGTTCTGGAGGGGGGCTGGTGCCCAGAGTGCTTCATCCTGTTAAGGACAGAGGTAGTGGATGCATGTTTCCACTGGTTCTGGAGGGGGACTGGTACCCAGAGTGCTTCATCCTGTGCAGGACAGAGGTAGTGGATGCATGTCTCCACTGGTTCTGGAGGGGGACTGGTGCCCAGAGTGCTTCATCCTGTGCAGGACAGAGGTAGTGGATGCATGTCTCCACTGGTTCTGGAGGGGGACTGGTGCCCAGAGTGCATCACTCTCCCCGTGATGGTCCCAGTTGCGTCACTGCCCCTGCTGCTCATGGGCTAGCAGTGCTTGAGTTGGCGGTCTTTGCCCTGTTCAGCGGTGCTTGATTTTGCAGTTTCTGACCTGTTCAGCGGTGCTTGCCATGGCGGTCTTTGCCCTGTTCAGCGGTGCTTGCCCTGTTCAGCGGTGCTTGCTATGGCGGTCTTTTCCCTGTTCAGCAGTGCTTGCCCTGTTTAGCGGTGCTTGCCATGGCGGTCTTTGCCCTGTTCAGCGGTGCTTGAGTTTGCAGTTTCTGACCTGTTCAGCGGTGCTTGCCATGGCGGTCCTTCATTGCCTAGCAGGGCTGGGGCTGGCGGTTCTTCATTGGGCAGCTGGGCTGTGGCTGCCGGGGCCCTCCTGGGCAGCTGGGCTGTGTCTGGCGGTGGCCTCCTGGCCACTGACGATGGGGCTGCCCTCCTGGGCACTCACTCTGGCGGTGGCCTCCTGGCCACTGACGATGGGCACCCCTCCTGGGCACTGACTCTGGCGGTGGCCTCCTAGCCACTGACGATGGGGCTGCCCTCCTGGGCACTGACTCTGGCGGTGGCCTCCTGGCCACTGACGATGGAGCTGGCGGTGGCCTCTTGGGCAGCGGGGATGATGGCGGTCTTCTCCGCCGTGCTGCTCCTCCCAGACTTTGGCGATTTCTTCTGCCCCTTCCCCACCTTGGGAGGAGTCACAGCTGAGTGGACACTCCCCCCGGGACCCTGGTGAGCGGCTTTGCTGGCTGGAGTCTTACCCCACTCCCGCCAGGCACTGTCCAACTTCTGGTGCTTCACATGGGGGGGTACTGGCTGTGCTGTGGCTCCGTGTCACACTGGCTGTTCTGGTGCCCGGTGCACTCCACATACCTCTAACAACAGGCACCACTGGTCCCGGAGATTTTTTGGCTGAGGTGCTAGTACTGGACCAATGAATTGGAGGGGGGGGAAGAGGTCAAGCTTGGTCAGGAAAAGTTTCTTAGCAACACTGCTACGGGTAGCTGGAGGGGGTCTGGGAGTGGAGGAAGAGGAGGTGGTTGTAGGAGGTGTAACTTTTGTAGCTTTGGGTGCAGGTGCATGCGCTGGAGGCTGTCGTGAGGTGGATGTATGTTGGGTGGGTGTGTGCCTGTGTTTGTGTACTTTGGGAGGGGGCGTCACAGACACACTGGGAGAGGACACAGGGGACGTGTAAATGGTAGTGGGGGTGGTGAGTGCAGGTGAGCGGGGTGTGGTGGTGGGTGTGCTGGTGCGGGACCTAGTGGCTGTAGTGGTAGTGCATGCAGGTGAGAGTGTAGACGAGACTGGGAGGGAGGAAGGAGACGACGACGAGGGGGACACAGTGGAGGCAGCGGATGTTGCTGTGTCTGTATGTGTGTGATGCTTGCGTGAGTGCCTGTGGGATGAGTGGTGCTTATGTTTGCCTGAGCTTCCCTTGTGTGTTGAGGTGTGTGCATGCTGGTCTGATGGTGTGCTTGGGATGGGCTGGGGTACAGGGGATTGGGTCTGGGTGGAGGAAGTTGGAGGAGGGAGGCTAGAGACAGGGACAATGGCTGCCATCAGTGCTTAGGCCAGAGTTTGCAGGGTTCGATGAAGGGCAGCCTGACCAGAATGAATGCCCTCCAGGAACGCATTTGTGTCAATGGCCTCCTCGCCCTCCGTCCCACTGGTGTATTCAGAGTCCGTGGTGTGGCCCTCCATGGCCATGTGGGATGCAGCTCCCTCGTGCTCCGGTACCACTGTACCTCCGCCTGATGAGGCTGATGCACACAAGAACAGGGAGACCACAAAAAGCAAAAAGCGGGGGACGACGACAGAAGAAAGACAGGTTGAGTGCATGGCTTACCGCTACCATTGGCGGACAATACAGACACAGCAGCCCCCTGCACTACGCCGCGCTGTTGGGCTCTACAGATGCAGTTCCTGGGATATGGCCTACATGGCTATGGTGGACATCTGCACACATAGATGACACAGGGGCATGTATACCTGTAGTAGGCACTCTACAGAGGTGGGGTGGAGTGCCACATGGCCTGCATTACGGAAGGGCCTAGCCTACGGAACTCGCCCTGGCCTAGGGGAACCCACAGCCCTCCTCCCCCACCCAGACACCTTCACTGCGCGCAAAGTCAGCAGAATGATGTTGTACTCACCCCCTTGTGTCTGCTGTGATGCCCTCAAGCGCCTATCCAACTCAGGGTAGGCCAATGCCAGGATCCGGAACATCAGGGGGGTCATGGTGCGACGGGCACCCCTCCCACGTTGGGAGGCCATCCCCAGCTGAGCCTCTGCCGTCTTCTTGCTCCAGCAGCGAATGTCCTCCCATCTTTTCCGGCAGTGCGTGCTCCATCTGTGGTGGACCCCCAGGGTCCGGACGTCCTTGGCGATGGCACGCCAAATATCCTTCTTCTGGTGGGCGCTGACCTACATGAAATGTTCAGGGGAAGAAGAGAAGTCAATAGCAACTGCACCGTCGAAGTGAGTGGCCCACATCCCTAGCCTTGCCATGTGGCACATGTATTCACAGTCCTTCATGCACGCAGAACTGTGGCCCCTTCTTTCTTACAACCAGCCCTCTCCACTCAGGCATAGCCCATACAACGTGCTCCCTGTGTACTTACCTGTTGGTCTGGAGGACCGTAGAGTAGCGTGTACTGTGGGAGGACCCCGTCCACGAGCTTCTCCAACTCCTGTGCAGAGAAGGCAGGGGCCCTTTCCCCAGACGCACGAGCCATTGTCTCTTCCAGACCGAGGTCACAGCGGCACTTGCAGCGTAGGTCCTCTCCTGTCGAAGATCAGGTATTGAGTGATTGAACAGATAGAAAATGGTTGTCATGTCTGCGGCGGTCACGTCCGCGGCAGTGCGTATCATCACCGCCGGCGCACTTCGTCATTGGCTCCTGGGACCCATAGGGTCCAATGTTAACCAATGCAGCATTGCGCCGCGGTCTTCGGCCGCCTACCGCGACGGTGTACAACGCCAGCGCAGTTACCTCACATCCCATTGTCCCAGTTTAGAGGTCAGGCAGCCGCCATTTCAGGGGCCCACATGGCTTCATTTTCAACTGCGTCACACATACCTAGGCCTTGACTCAACACACATACAGGCAACTTTTTGGATTATGTTTCATGTTCTGTGTAGACTGTGGGTACATACCTCTGAGTTGTTTGACTCTGTGGTCACTGTTGTCCTTCCTAGGCACCGTCCGCTGGGACATGTGAGGAGATGGCGGAATCCTCCGGTGTACCGACCGCTGGTGGACCTGTTGACAATGGAAGAGCGACATTTAATCATCACCTACTGGTTTGACCGTGCCACAATCCAGGAACTGTGTACCCAGTTGGAGCCTGACCTGATGTCAGCAATCCGCCATCCCACAGGGATCCCCCCTCAAGTTCAGGTGCTATCAGTGCTCCATTTCCTTGCAAGTGGGTCATTTCAAACAACAGTGGCCATGGCATCAGGGATGTCCCAGCCTATGTTTTCCAACGTGTTGTCCAGAGTGTTGTCTGCCCTGCTGAAACACATGTGGAGCTACATCGTTTTCCCTCAGGTGGAGGACTTGGCTACAGTTAAAGGTGACTTCTATGCCCTTGGACATATCCCTAACATCATAGGTGCCATTGATGGGACCCATGTAGCTCTGGTCCCCCCCCACTGGAGTGAACAGGTGTACAGGAACCCGAAGAGTTATCATTCGATTAATGTACAGATGGTATGTTTGGCAGACCAGTACATCTCCCAGGTAAATGCTATGTTCCCTGGCTCTGTGTATGACGCCTACATCCTGCGGAATAGCAGCATCCCTTATGTGATGGGTCAACTCCAGAGGCACCAGGTGTGGCTATTAGGGGACTCTGGTTACCCCAACCTGTCATGGCTACTGACCCCAGTGAGGAATCCCAGGACTAGGGCAGAGGAACGTTACAATGAGGCCCATGGGTGGACTAGGAGGGTGATCGAACGCACCTTCGGCGTCCTGAAGGCCAGGTTCAGGTGCCTCCATATGAAAGGTGGTTCCGTATTCTACTCACCAAGGAAGGTGTGCCATTTCATTGTGGCCTGCTGTATGCTTCACAATCTGGCTTTGCGACGACAGGTGCCTTTTCAGCAGGAGGATGGTCCAGATGACGGTGTTGTGGCAGCTGTGGAGCCTGTGGACAGTGATGAGGAGGAAGCAGAGGAAGAAGACATTGACAACAGGGACTCAGTTATCCAGCAATATTTCCAGTGACACACAGGTGAGAACACATTCCTGCCTACTACGAGTACTTTCAAACTTCTACCTCTATCCTGTCTGTCGATTTCAACCAGTATATGATAACTGAGTTGTACATTTCCATTACGGTTTCACAGGTGTGGTTACCAACGTGTGTCATCTGCTTAGATTCCTCATGGACTTGAGATGTGTGACATAGGTATGTTGACATTACATTTGAGAACGGATTTTGTCACTGTCATTGCTAATACACATTTTCAAAATCACAGACTGACTCCAGATTGTTTTGAGCTTCAAGGGTGTTTATTGAAGTGCTAAATATTGGATGGGGGTGGTAAAATGGTGATGGGTGATGGTGGAGGAATGTCCATGGCAGAGTCCAGTCTATTAGTCTCACAGGTGCACTGCCCATATGGGCATAGGAAGTGGAGCTGGGGCAGTTCCAATATGGACAGGGTTACAAAGTGGGACAGTGGGATGACAATCAGGGTGGTCTCATTTCTTGGTGGGGGTCTTGGCATCGTGCTCTGTCCTGTTCCTGGATCTCAGGGACCGCTTGCGGGGTGGTTTTCCGTATGCAGGGGGTGGGGTGCTGGTGTGGTGGTCCTGTGGCGGTGCCTCCTGTCCACTAGCGACGGCGGAGATGGTGGGCAGTTCTTTGTCCATGCTAGTGTCAGGGGCCCCGTGGAGTTAAGTATCTCCTTCTGCACCCCTACGATGGTGCCCAGTGCGGTGCTGATGGTTCTGAGTTCCTCCCTGAACCCCAAATACTGTTCCTCCTGCAGGCGCTGGGTCTCCTGAAACTTGTCCAGGACCGTTGCCATCGCCTCCTGGGAGTGGTGGTGGGCTCCCATGATGGAGGAGAGGGCCTCGTGGAGAGTGGGTTCCCTAGGCCTGTCCGCCCCCTGTCGCACAGCAGCCCTCCCAGTTCCCCTGTGTTCCTGGGCCTCCGTTCCCTGGACCGTGTGCCCACTACCACTGCCCCCAGGCCCCTGTTGTTGTTGGGGTGGTGGGTTATCCTGGGTTCCCTGTAGTGGTGGACACACAGCTGATTGACGTGTCCTGGGTACGGAGGTATGGGCCCGCTGGGTGGGTGCTGTGCTGGTGCTACCAGAGAGTGAACGCATGACAAGAAAGACTCCTCAGGGGAAATGTGGTCGATCAGATCCCATTCCTTTCTCTCATTTACCAAAAGTCTCATATAGCCAAAGACAGAGGCAGAATACAGTTCAATAAATATTTATTGAAGTAACTGCATCGTAGATAAAAAGGTATGTATTGCAATAACTAGGGTGATAAAGCACAAAAACAAGGAGGCGACTAACAGTGTAAAACACAAGAACAGCCCTACCATACTGTCTCTAGGAGTGATATATATTTCTCTTACCTACACTATGTCTGAGCATAGCGTAAAAAGCCTAATCTGCCCTTCTGGTTTCACCCCCGGGGGTACATCATCCCTCTTACCTGGAGGAAGAAGCCTGTAGTCTAGAGAGATACCGTCCCCATGTGGATCAGGGGTCTGGCTGTCTAATCAAGTTGCTGCAGCGAAGCAATCACCAGTCAGCATACAGTTGTGGTCATATGGCTGTAATCTCCCTCTAACGTGTCTAGGACAAGGGGGTGTTTTTATAATAAAACAACTGTCATTCTAAGAAATGGCGGTCTCAGAGGTTTGTAATCCACCAGGTTGGTGCTGCTTGCGGGGCCACCCTAGGGATTACAACTCCCCAATCCTCCAGCCTTTTAATGGCAGTTGAACCGCCATGGAAAGGCTGGCGGAATGGGGGCATTGAGGGCCCCCTGGGGGCCCCTGCTCTGCCCATGCACTTGACATGGTAGTGCAGGGGCCCCCATGGACAGCCCCGTCATGAGGGCCATAGTCGCCCTGATAGGTATGTCCGTCTCCATTATTCACTCAGTATGAATTCAGAAATTAAGAGCCTGATTTAGATGTTGGTGATAACAGTCCCGCCATTGGTTTTCAGTCTGCAAACCGTCTGCCACCATGATAGTCCCATAGACTTTAACCCACCATTGGTTTTCAGGTTGAAAACCGCCTGCCACCATGATGGTCCGATAGACTTTAACCTGCCCAAGTCCCACAGACTCTGGCAAGAAATCCCATCGACCACCACAGCGCCATAAGAAAAAGTGTCTGATGGCGGGACTTCAGCCACACTTACTGCCGAACAGATTTGGATGTACCATACTCCCAAGAAAAAGGTGGCGGTCCACTTCTGACATGGCGGACTGGGAGAGAAAGGATGTGAAAACTCACCTTTTCTCCCAATTCAACTTCCGTTTCTGGCTGGATGCAACTGGACAGGACTCTCCATTGCTGGTGCCTTGGGAAATTGGAGAAAACATGACCCCCTATCGCTGGACACAAAGGTAGGCAACCTGCGTTGGCTGTGTACGATGAGAGGGTCACTGTACATGGGCAAAGGACCACTACAGAAATATGCATGTTACAGTGATTTGTTTAAATGACTGTGGCATGCATATGCTGGGGACACAAGTGGGTCAGACATGAGTGGGGTCACACTTATACATAACACATATCCAACAAATACACAACTGTCATTATCGTGCCATTATTTATTGCCAAATTAATGCTGGCACCAGAATGACGGTACAGTCACACTTGTCAACTGTGCCGATGTGTGCACATTGCAAGGGTACTTGTACCTGTCGTGTTGTGCTTGAGTTGTATGTTGGAGTCAGTATGTGTATTTGTGTGTACGATGCGATTGGCTGGGTGAGGTGGAGGGAGGTGTAGTGGGTGATGTGGTTGGATCAGTATGTGTGTCACTTGCATATGGCATGGATGTTGTGTGTTGTGTTGCTGAATGCAGATCTCAGGTGCATGTTGTGTGGCAGTCACTGTTGTGATGTGTGTAGTTGTGCTTGTGTGTGTGTGTGTTTGTGTAGATTAGTGTGTTGGTCGTTGTGGTTGTGTCTTGTGTGGGTACAGTGTGACTAGTGTGAGTATGGTGTGATGGATGTACGTGTATCTGAGTTTGTGGCATGTAGGTGTTGTGTTGTGTTGTGGTGTAATGGCAATGGATAATGGTGTGTATGTGTTGTGTTGTGTTGTGTGTGTGCAGAGGGACACATATGTGAAGGGTAGAGTGTGTGTGTGTATGTGAGTTACCTCTTTTCCACGGCTACTGGTATTGTCCGATGTTCATTGATGTCCTCCCTCCATCAGCAAACTGCCACCAGTACACCGCCTGTCCAACTGCAAAATTTAAATGAGGCCGGTGGGAATCTGCCTGCCTGATGGCTAGGAAGAGCACACCATTGTGGCGGTCTTCAGCTTAGTCACAATACATCTAAATACGGCGGGTACAAGACTGTTGACTTGTTGAACTTCTTGGGTCCACCGCTGACGCAGCTTGGCGGTGTGACTGCCAAGGTCTAAATCGGACCTAAGTCTTGTAGAATGCATCTATCCCTTGTCTGCTGTACATCTGGTCTGCCTAAGCTGTCGAGTAACTAGTCTAGTACTAAGTTCTGTCTCAACCTAGTAAAACTTTCCTAGACCCAATTGAATATTGAATTCTTTTCAAGTTATTATAAAAAAAATTGGTTTGTCTCCAACTGGTGAATAAATTGAACCAAAAATGATGATCAGGTCTTTTCCTGAGTTTGACTATTATGAAGTGGCCATTGGGGTTGTGCCATGTTTTAGGCTACATATTGGTAGTGATTGGGATTGCCACTCCTCCCTTTCTGGATATGATGCAAGCTGCATCGTCTCGAGCATGGCTGTGGATCTTGCTGACAAAATATATTTTACCCACCCAGTCTCTCTTTAATTTACTGCATTATTCTGGGAAGAGATGCATTTATTCAACCAGCACTATGTCAGGGGGTCTACTCTGTAATGTAATAAGGACCTCCTTTTACTTGATGTAATTTGTAAGGCTGTTTATGCTAAGGGGTAAGGTAGAGAACTCTGTATTATATGTAATCAACATGGGTAAACACAATGGCCCTCATCACGACCCTGGCGGTCCGAAGACCACCAGGGCCGCTGTGGCTGTGTCATCACCGGCGGGCCTGTGGTGAATACTGCCAAATTAGGAGATTTGCGGTTTGGTCGACGCCAATCTGCCAAGCCTCCACCCGTCCTACCACATTACTGCGTTCCGCCGGGCTGGAGGTGAGCATCTCCAGCACGTTGGATGGCGTGATGCCCGCTAGTGGTATCACAAGCTGAGAGACCACCAGCATTTTTCTGGTGGTCGCACAGCCAGAAAAAGTTGGCAGTCTTGCACCCTGGTGACAGGAATAAACATTCCTGTCGCCAGTACACACTTGCACACACATCCACATACCCGCACACATGCACTCACACACTTCTACACACAATCACACCCTCACTCACCCACGCAAACGCGACATACACACCCATTCACACTGACAAACACAAACACTGCACTCACGCATTCACTCCCCCATACGCACACATACATTCACACACATCCCCCCTGCACCGCATACACACATGCATTCACTCCCTCCTTCCTCCATGCGCATACATACATTCACACACACACACCTCCGGCACCCCATACATACACTCACCTGGTCTCCCCATTCCACACACAATCACTCACACAAGCAGACACGCACCCGCAAACACTCCCCCTGCATTCACGACATTCACACACGCATTCACGCCTTCCCCTGTCGGACCATCCACTTACCTCGTTTGTCAAGGAGGTCGTCTGGAAGGGGACAGGTCCTGGCGCTTCCACCGCCGGCAACACCTCGCCATCTGGACACCACCACAGCGTATTACGGGTTGTGATACGGTGTGCAGTCTCTTTTTGGTGTGGAAGTACCAGTGGCTGTAACGATTTTGCACTGCAGACCGCTAGCACGACTGGTCTCGGAATTCCACCTGATTTCAGGCAGAAGTCAGAGACCAGTCATATTAGGGTGGTCTTATGACCACCAGCACTGGCAGTATTTCAGCGCCGGCGGACGGTGGTCTTTGGAAAAGACCGCCGAAGTCATGATGAGAGTCTATGTATGTTAATGGTCTGGGGGTTGGTTGCTATTTCAGAGTCTGTGTGTAGACAGGTCTGTGTTTCCAAGTGTATGTGAGGGTACTCCCTCTCTAGATAGCCAGGAATAAAGCAGGTTATATGTCTTGTAAATGAGCCTGGTGGTGTGACGGATATGATCCAAAAAGAAGTTAAGATAGAGTTGAGGGGGTTTAAAGACTGAGAGTCTGCTCACTTCTGTAACAAAGGTAAGGGTTACAACTCTGGCAGGGGGGCAATCACACTTCATCTGATTGGAACTTAGCACAATGGAGGGTTCCCTCTGTTTGCACCCGAGACATGATTACTATGAAAATATGTAGGGGGAGGTTCTAAAGCCCTTCAATGTGTGTCTATTGTAGGTTCAATAGGGACACTATACCTGTGCCATTTGGATAATTATCAAGGCATCAATTGCATACCACAGTCTCCAGCATTGTCTTTCCAACATTGCTATTTGTTCCTTTTGGATCTTGGTCAGATGATGGTGTCCCTCACATGGAAGGCAAATGTCTCTAGGAATTGCTCCAGGGAGTCTACATCATTGAATTCAATCAACTTTTCATTTGTTGTCAACAGCACTGTCACAGGTTCCACAAGGCAAAAATGCAGGTCCCACTTTATCAACTGGGGTCTGTAGGATAAGACAATTATTCCTTATCAAGTTTGTTTCCGCCGAGAAATCCTGTAACACAGAGATTTTATTTTCTCCTTGAACGAATGGACTATCCTCTTTCCTGGCTACTGTTATTATTTCCCTGGCTTGTTGGTGCTGTAAAACACAATGATCAGTCTAGACCAGATTTATGAGAGTGGTGTCTTGATTCAACTCAGTTCTGAAGCTTCTGTTTGGGGGGGTCAAATATTAGTTTTACATCACTGGGTAAAACGCAAAAGAGGAAAGCAATCAGATCCTCCCCTTGCATTTTTTCTTTGATTTCTACACCGTTCTATATTAGTCCGTCTGTTCCAATTTTTTATTCACTCCGTTTTTTTCTGCAAGTTTGAGTGATTGTTTTCCCAATTCAGGCATTTCACTCATCAACTTTTCAACAGATTCCATTCTATGGTCTGCTTCTGACAAATGAGCTCCTGTAACTGCAGTTTCAGCTATAAACTCTCTCATCCGTGTGTTATAAATGCTGACTGTGTCAGGTATATTACTCTCCACCCAGGGAGGAACTCTACAGCCCTGGGTACGGTTTGTTAAATTAACAGTGGTCAGAGGTCTGAAGAGCCCTGTGGCAAGGAGCATATTTTCATATTACATCTATGCTTTAGAATATCTCACAATTTGCAATCTCCTTTGTAAATCAGTCAACGTTGCAAGTAGTTTGTATCATTCGGAGAATGTTATTGTTCACGTAATAGTGGACAAACTTGATGCTGGTCAATGGTATGGGACCGCTGATGTCCACGGTGTATATATAGGGTGTGAAAATATCAGGCTCCAAAGGAAGCGTTATTTCTGATATTAAGATGAGTACAGACGGTTTCCGAGGAGCCTCAAGGAAATGCTGTCATGCTCCATAGCATTAAGGCCCATATTTAAACTTTTTGACGCAAAACTGCGCTAACGCAGTTTTGCGTCAAAAAAATTAGCGCCGGCTAACGCCATTCTGAAGCGCCATGCGGGCGCCGTATTTATTGAATGACGTTAGCCGGCGTTAGCCGCCGGCGCCGTCTGGTGTGCGTTAAAAAAAACGACGTACACCAGGCAGCGCCGGCGTAGGGGGATATGGGGCTTGGGCGTCAAGAAATGGGGCAAGTCAGGTTGAGGCAATTTTTTCACCTCAACCCGATTTGCGCCATTTTTTTTTCACTCCCAACCCCCATAGAAATGACTCCTGTCTTAGCAAAGACAGGAGTCATGCCCCCTTGCCCAATGGCCTTCTGTCCCCTGGGCATGGTCATTGGGCATAGTGGCATGTAGGGGGGCACAAATCAGGACCCCCTATGCCACAAAAAAAAAAAAAAAAAAAACACTTACCTAAACTTACCTTAATGTCCCTGGGATGGGTCCCTCCAGCCTTGGGTGTCCTCCTGGGGTGGGCAAGGGTGACAGGGGGTGTCCCTGGGGGCATGGGAGGGCACCTCTGGGCTCCTTTAGAGCCCACAGGTCCCTTAACGCCTGCCTTTTGCAGGCGCTAAAAAACGGCGCAATAGCGGCCGTACGTCATTTTTTTTGACCCGCCCACTCCCGGGCGTGATTTTTGCCCGGGAGTATAAATCCGACACACATGCCTCGGATTCGATTTTTTAGACGGGAACGCCTACCTTGCATATAATTAACGCAAAGTAGGTGTCCACGCTAAAAAATGACGCTAACTCCATGGACTTTGGCGCTAGACGCGTCTAACGCCAAAGTCTAAATATGGAGTTAGTTTTGCGTCGAAATTGCGTCAAAAAAAACGACGCAATTCCGGCGTAAACGGAGTATAAATATGCCCCTAAATACCACCTCCCAAAGCTTCACTTTTGTCTATCTGTTGTCACTTAAAACCCTAGGAGGAAAACATTTCCGCTATTCACTGTTACCTCTCTGTAATTCTGTATGTGCTAACTTCCATCAATTGAAATGATTTACTCATTATACTGCTTCTTCGCATTAATATCTTTGATTTAAAAAAATTGATTCAAATTTATGTTAAATGTTATGTTAAATCAGCTTACTGATCATGTCCACTGACTCCAAACAGAGTACCCCAGCGCTACAGAAGGCCAACTCAAACAAGGAGTGAAATTTAAAAAAACATATAAACTCACTAAAATGGCCAAAGTTTCAGCATTTATTCACAAATTGATCCGATTTTTAGAAGTACGAATTAAGTAATGGCAGCTTACTCCAGTGCTGAGGGTCAGGTTCAGAAAGTAAGTGGCCACTGCTTCCAGCCATATGAATCTGGAGTGGGGGTGCCATGTCTGAAAATCTTAATTCACTGCCAGGTTCATAGACATCTATCCATGGTCACTGATCTTACTCCTCAGAAACTGTGGGGTTACTAAGTCACAAAAGTGACAGATATCCCGTCTGCCATACTGCGGTTCCATTATGTCCTACGGACATCTTAATATGGCTGACGGAAAATCCGTCACCCATGTGGCATGTGACGCAGTAACCCGTTCACCAAACTAAATCAAGCCCTCTGTGAACATCTCCCGTTGTCTGCCTTACCGCACTTCTCAAGAGGGAAGCAGAAGAGAGTTCACATGAAAGTTACTGCCCTGCCATGTTTCCTGTTTGCTTTGCTGTAAAATGGCAAATTCTTCTTTATTTGTCAGAGAGGCATCTGACAACGCACTTCTTCCTTCCCACATCCCAGCCAGAGCATCACAGGAAACCCCTCTTGAGAAATCTCACAGCTTGTGTCTGCGCTGCGGCACGTAGAACCAGCCAAGTTAAACAGAACGCAGCCAGGGAGCTGTGTGTATAAGGGAGAGGAGCTGTGTGAAAACACTGCACGCACAAAGGAACTCAGCTGCCAGTGTACTCGTGTGGCACTGGTGCCTGAAAATACATTTTCTGTGGTTCCATGGGTGTGTCAAATTCATGGCAAATTAACTGGTTAAATGTTTTACTTAAAACTCCTTATAACAACATTAGAGGAGTCTATAGCCACTCATGGCAGGGGGGCAGCGTGACAGATTTTCAGGATAAACACTGCTAAGCTGTTGTCAATGCTTTTAAGAAACATCTCTATAAGCATGAGAAACTTACGTTGGATGAAACGTTTGACATATTGTACCTTTTTTGAAGAATTGTTTCTAATAGTTTTTTTCTATTTTTAATGTCAGTAATTAGCACCTAATTTTGTAGTATGATTTATGTCTGGATTTAATTTATGGATGGAAAAGTCTAATAAACCATATTTTTAAATTCTCTAAAATTGCAAATTAGTTGCAGTTAGGCTAATTTATATAAATGCATTGTATCAGACTATCCTGAAAATCTGTTAAACTCTGACCCGACCCTCCTTGTACTAGGGTGACACTCATGCATTAGTGTAAGGATATTGCCATTGGTAACAGCACTCCTTTGAAATCACTCTGATGACAAATGTTCCAGGATTTTATATTGTAATTGTAGTTAGCAGAGCTTTAAGTGGGCCGGGTTCCACAGTATGAGTACTGGCAGTAATTAACTGGCATTTGCAATGCAATAGGTCTCGCATTTGCTTGATTTATAGCTATTGGCATTGTCAATGCATAACTGGATTTTTCTTGCAACATATACTGTTCAACCCTGCAACATAATTTGGTCCTCTCTGCCACATAATTCTAGTGGTCACTATGGGGCAAGTTTCCGAGTGCAGCAAATATTGTAATATTTTGACTGTAATGCTCAGAACAGTCCCTAAAGGACACCACAATAAAAATATCATTTGGAAGAAACCACTTCAATGGTAGTCTGTAGAAAAGAAAACATCCTGTGCACTGCACACATGACATAAACGAGCAAAAACAAAAGAAAACATGAGTGCAAACAGAGAAAAGACAACTTAACTAAATAAAAAAAAGTTAGCTTTACGAAATAAACTTTGCAGTTTTGTGTGGCCTGCTGGGCACGTTTTTTGACAGTCACAAGCCTGTTTGCAGGGCAATGGAAGTTAAAATTAACAAAATAGTACCTCGATCACGTCCGGAGCTGCGGGCGGGCACTAACCAAGTTGAAATCAATTAGTGCTTGATCCCTGCTCCATGCAGAGGAATGGAAATTATGCCAGGCATGCCTTGACGGATTACAAGGCTGTAAAGAAGAGATCCACGCAAACCAACAAATGGTGAGCCACAGGTGGGCTCCAAGCCCTTTACTGAACACAACAGTGTCTCGCATACGAGATGCATGCGCTAGCACAGGCACTCACAGACTCAACCCTAAAAACACAACTATACTCATATAACATACAAGATTAAGCATGAATGAATCATTTTCAAGAAAGACTGTTAAGGTGCTTAATATAAATAGTCTGACCTCTTGGTTCTATGCCGGCAAATGGAATTATGTGGATATGACTGCATGCAGCACAAGCTATACGGTGCCGTTCTCTCAAACTTAACTTGCCACACAAACTTAACTTGTCACAGAAATTGAAATTATTCACCGACTACTCAGGAGTGACCAAGATATTTAGCATTATGACCTCATCATTATCTTCTGAATAAAATTTGCATAGCCTGTTAAAGTGCATAGGTGCTAATAATAATCCATTGGCCAAATATTTTTTAGGAAAAATTGCACAGATTATTTGAAACGAGACATTGGGGGTCATTCTGACCTCGGCGGTAAAAGGCTCCTACCGCCGGTCAGAATACCGCCATTCTACCGCCGCGGCCGCGGAAAGCCGCCACGGTCATTCTGACCAACAACTGCCAAGCCGCCAAAAACCCGACATCCACGGAAGGCCGCCTCATCAGCGGGCAGCGATAAACTGGAGATGACCAAACCTCCACCGCCACGCCAACACAAACACGCCCATGCCATTACGACCCACCAATCCACGCGGCGGTCTTTCAGCCGCGGTATTCCATTGGCGGTACACACCGGCGCGGTCAAAATACACACCCAGGCTCCAAAACCCAGCCACATTGGACAATTTGAAATACACACACCTGATACACATACAAACACCACTCCCACACATCCAAGCAACTATAAAACACACACCCACATCACCCACAAACACCCACTAGTTGGAAATCGGAGAGAAGGCGAGAGAGAGAGAGAGAGAGAGAGAGAGAGAGAGAGAGAGAGAACATCAATCTAAAACCCCAACACACACAGGAACCCAACATCATCAACCACACCACATCTACGCACACATCACCACACACCACCACTCACATCACCGCAAACACCACCCCACACCTCATCCACACCACCCCATGGCACCCCAAAGACACCCCAGGTTTTCTGACCAAGAACTCCGGGTCATGGTGGAGGAAATCATAAGGGTAGAGCCCCAGCTCTTCGGCACACAGGTGCAACACACCACAATAGCCAGGAAGGCGGAGCTATGGCAGAGGATTGTCGACAGGGTCAACGCGGTGGGACAGCATCCCAGAAACAGGGAAGACATCAGAAAGCGCTGGAACGACCTATGGGGGAAGGTACGGTCGATGGTCTCCAGACACAACATCGCTGTGCAGAGGACTGGCGGCGGACCACCACCCACCCCTCCCGAATTCACAGCATGGGAGCAAGAGGTCCTCAACATCCTGCATCCTGCGGGCCTCGCTGGAGTAGGCGGAGGAATGGACTCTGGTAAGTCTAGTCTCAACTACTCCCCCCCCCAACCACCAGCATGCCAACCCACACCCCCACCCTCACCCCCAACCCCCCAGCACACAGCCTCCCTGCCAATGTCTCACCAGCACAACCCACCCAACCCAATACCAAACCTTGAATGCCAACACAAACCATGGACACCCATCACCTATGCATGACCACTGCACATACCCATCCCCCCCACAAACCACCCTCACAACTCCTGCCACAAGGGGATGCCAGCACTGGGGGACAAGGGCACCCACAAATCGCACACCATGGAACACACAGAAGCAATAACCATACTCTTTCACCCCTGCAGGGCCCGAACGCCAACACACCGGCCAGGAGGGTCCAGATATGTCCATCCCACCCCCAGAACAGGCCCGCAGCGAGGACAGCAGCTCTGTCGACCTGGAACCTGATGACCAGCCCGGACCATCGGGGACCTCTGGACAGTCGGTTCCCCACACACAGACACAGGCCACAGCAGACCTAACCCCCTCTGGGAATATCAGCACCGCTCCCACCCAGCGGGCCCATGCCTCTGTCTCCAGTACAGGTCAATCAGCGGTGTGTCCGCCACTACAGGGCACCCAGGCTGACCCAACACCCCAACAACAACAGGGACCTGGGGGCAGTGGTAGCGGGCACACCGTCCAGGGGACAGAAGCCCGGGGAAACAGGGCAACTGGGAGGGCTGCAGTGCGACAGGGGGGGGAGGACAGGCCCAGGGAACCGACTCTCCAAGAGGCCCTCACCACCATCATGGGAGCATACCACCGCTCCCAGGAGACGATGGCGACGGTAATGGCCAGGTTCCAGGAAATCCAGGCACAGCAGGAGGAACGGTACATGGGGTACAGAGAGGAGCTCAGGAGCATCGTCCAGGCCCTGAACCTAATAGTCACCACATTGCGGGACCATGTGGCACCCCAAAGGGCCCCTGTCCCCAGCCCGGACCAGGAACAGCCTACCACCTCCGCCGGCGCTAGTGGACAGGAGGCCCCCACACAACGACGGGCCACCAGAACCCCACCTCCTGCTGAAGATCAACCACCCCGCAAGAGGAGCCTGAGATCACAAAGGAAGACAGAGTAGGATGCCAAGACCCCCGCCAGCCTAAGATCCCCCCGGATGTCATTCCACTGTCCCACATCGTCACCCTGTCCAACCTTGAACTGCCCCTGCTCCATCCTTCCACAGGCATATGGACAATGCACCTGTGCGAGCGAGAACTGGACTCTGCCATGGACATCACTCCACCCCCACTCATCACCGTTTTACTATCATGGACCTATATGTAGCACTTTAAATAAATCACTTATTGCACATAAAACACTCAGGAGTCTGCTTGTATTCTTAACAAATGTATTATGCATAACGGGTCAAAAACGTGCAGTTACTTTGTGATGACAACATACCAATGTCAATTTGCTTTTCTCCATTGCCGAACAAACCAGATGTCACGCAGTGGGTCATACAGCTCTGAAAAGCCAAGGGAAAGTCACAATTCAGTTGAAAGGAACTGGGGGAAACACAGAAAGTAGAGATGCAGGAGGCCAGAAGGAAATGTAAAATGACGTGGGGGATTCTTACCTGGGTGCTACTGAAAATACTGTTGTATGACCGTGTCCCTGTTGTCCGTGTCGTCCCCGTCGTCTTCCTCCTCTTCACTCTCCACAGGCTCCACAGCTGCTACAACACCACCATCTGGACCATCCTCATGCAGAAAAGGCACCTGGCGCCGCAATGCAAGAGTGTGAAGCATACAGCAGGCCACGATGATCTGGCACACCTTCTTTGGTGAGTACATGAGGGATCCCCCTGTCATATGCAGGCACCTAAACCTGGCCTTCAGGAGGCAGAAGGTCCTTTCTATGATCCTCCTAGATCGCCCATGGGCCTCATTGTACCGTTCCTCTGCCCTGGTCCGGGGATTCCTCACTGGGGTCAGTAGCCACGGCAGGTTGGGGTAACCAGAGTCACCAATTAGCCACACACGGTGTCTCTGTAGCTGATCCATCACATAGGGGATGCTGCTATTTCGCATAACATACGCGTCATGCACTGACCCAGGGAACTTGGCATTTACATGGGAGATGTACTGGTCAGCCAAACAGACCACCTGGACATTCATAGAATGGTAACTTTTCCTGTTTCTGTACACCTGCTCATCGTCTTTTGGGGGTACTAAGGCCACATGGGTCCCATCAATGGCACCAATGATGTTGGGGATATGTCCAAGGGCATAGAAGTCAGCCTTCACAGTGGCCAAATCACCCTCCTCAGGGAAAATTATGTAGCTCCGCATGTATTTCGTCAGGGCAGACAACACTCTGGACAAAATCTTAGAAAACATAGGCTGAGACATCCCTGATGACATGGCCACTGTTGTCTGAAAGACCCACTTGCCAAGAAATGGAGGACTGACAGAACCTGCACCAGAGGGGGAATTCCTGTGGGTTGGCGGATGGGGGACATCAGTGCTGGCTCCAGCTGGGCACACAGTTCATTATAGTGGCTCGGTCAAGTCGGTATCGAAGTATTATATGACTTTCCTCCATTGTCGACAGGTCCACCAGCGGTCGGTACATGGGAGGATTCATCCTTCTCCTCGCAAGTCCCAGCGGACGGTGCCTAGGAAGGACAACATGGAGCACAGAGTCAAACAACCCACAGGTACGTAACTACAGCTTGCACAGTACACGATTGTCAATGCATTGAATGGCTTGTATGAGTGGCAATGCAAGGCCTAGGCCTGTGTGACGCAGTAGTAATTAAGCCCTGTGGCCCCTGGTAATGGCGGCTGCCTGACCTGAGAAGTGTGACAATGGGATGTGAGGTCAATGCGCTGGCGTGACACACCGTGGCGGTAGGCGGTCGAAGACCGCGGCGCAAAGCCGCATTGGTTAACATCGAACCCTATGGGTTTCACGGGCCAATGACTAGCTGCGCCGGCGGTCGCGGAACGCACCGCGGCGGTACGCGCCGCCGCGGGCGTGACCGCCATTTTCTATCTGATTAATCACTCGAGACCTGATCATCCACAGGAGAGGACCTATACTGCAAGTGCTGCTGTGACCTCGGTCTGGGAGATACACTGGCTGCTGCGACTGGGGAAAGGGCCCCTGCCTTCACGACAGAAGAATTGGAGAAACTTGTGGATGGGGTCCTGCCCCAGTATGCACGACTCTACGGTCCTCCAGACCAACAGGTAAGTACACTGAGTGCACATTGAATGGGTTATGCCTGTGTGGAGTGGGGTGGATGTAAGATGGTGGGGTGGGGAGCGAATGAGGAGTGCAAGGCACGACAGATGAGAGCATGTGCCACATGGCAAGGTTGGGGAGGGGGGGCCAATCGCATCTATCATGCGGAAAATTGATGATATTTAAATTTCCACCCTGTACATGTCAAATAGGTCAGCGCCCATCAGAAGATCGACATTTGGTGTGCCATCGCCAAGGAAGTCCGGACCCTGGGGTCCACAACAGACGGGGCACCCACTGCCGCAAGAGGTGGGAGGACATCCGCCGCGGGACCAGGAAGACCGCCGAGTCACTGCTGGGGATGGCCTCCCAACCTAGGAGGGGTGCCAGCCGTACCCTGACCCCCCTGATGTCCCGGATCCTGGCGGTGGACTACCCCGATTTGGATGGGCGCGTGACGACATCACAGCAGACACAAGGGGGTGAGTACCAGCACATTCAGCTATCTTCACACGCAGTGGAGGCGTCTGGGTGGGTGAGGAGGGCTGTGGGTGACATTAGGCCAGGGCGCTTTCTGTAGTGTAGTCCCCTCCTTTAGGCATGGCCCTGTGCCCCCGCCCCCAACCTCCTGTACGGTGCCAGGTACAGCTAGCCATGGTCCTGCATCACCCATGTGCGTGTTTTTTGTCCCTAGACCTGTTGGCCCAGTCACAAGTACTCAGTAGTGTACCCCGATTGCGCGGCTTAGTGCATGAGGCTCCTGTGTCTGTCCTCTCCGCCAACGGTGTTGACAATGCATGTACTCAACCTTTTATTATGTCTCCCCCCACCCTTTTACTTTGTCTTCTTGTGCATGTGTGCTTCAGCATCATCAGGCGGAGGAGACTTGGCACCGGAGCACGAGGGAGCTGCGACTCACAAGGCCCCGGTGGGCCATGGCATAGACACCGAGGCCACCAGTGATACGGAGGGCGAGGGGAGCTTCACAACGGGGAGTCGTGGTGAAACCAGCGACACCGACACGTCCTCGGAAGGAAGCTCCCTAGCGGTGGTGGCAACATCCGTGCCCCCCGCCTCTACAGGTACAGCCGCCACCCAGCGCACCAGCTCCGCCCTCCCAGCAGCCCCTCAGCCTACGCTCCGTGCCCGCTCGCCCAAGAAGGCGGGCGTCTCCTTCGCCCCAGGCTCCTCAGGCCCTGCCACTGTTACCCCTGCTGCCCTCAGTGAGGAGGTCATTGACCTCCTGAGGACCATCATTGTTGGGCAGACTACCCTTTTGAATGCCATCCAGGGGGTAGAGAGGGAGGTGCATCGTAGCAATGCATACCTGGAGGGCATTCATTCGGGTCAGTCTGCCCATCAACGATCGTTCAATTCTCTGGCCTCAGCACTGA
This sequence comes from Pleurodeles waltl, assembly GCF_031143425.1. Taxonomy (NCBI): domain Eukaryota; kingdom Metazoa; phylum Chordata; class Amphibia; order Caudata; family Salamandridae; genus Pleurodeles; species Pleurodeles waltl. Next base: position 785,096,462 of record NC_090440.1, read on the forward strand.
CGGCAGCCATTGTCCCTGTTTCCAGCCTCCCTCTTCTAACTGCCTCCACCCTGTCTCTGTCTCCTGTTCCTCTGCCTATCCCACCCACACCATCAGACCAGCCTGCACACACCTCAACACCCAAGGGCAGCTCTTCCAGACATAAGCACCACAGATCACACAAACATTCACCCAAGCAACACCCAGATGCAGACATGCCAACAGCCACTACCACCTCTGTGTCCCCCACCTCCTCATCTCCCTCCTCCCTCCCTGTGACGTCGCCACTCACACCTGCATGCACACCACCAACAGCCAGTACACCCATCACCAGCACACCCTCCAGTACAGTCCGCACACGTGCAGTCACCACCCCCACTGCCGTTTACACGTCCCCTGTGTCCTCTCCCACTGTGTCTGTCACCCCCTCTTCCAAGACACACAAACGCAGGCAGCCACTCACCCAACAGCCAACCACCTCACGACAGCCTGCAGCCCATGCACCTTCACCCAAGGACAGCACACCTGACTCTCCTACAACCACCTCCTCTTCCTCCACTCCCATAACCACTGCACCTACCTTTTACCTTGGTCCTAAAAAGTGTTACCTCTCCAATCTTGACCTCTTTCCCTCACCTGACCCACCCCCTCCATCTGCTAAGAGTCCCAAGAGCACCTCAGCCACCACCAGCCCGGGTTCACGTGTCAGCATCGTCCATGGATTTTGGAGTCCCCCCTTTGCCAGCAGTGAGACATCGGTCAGCAGCAAGGGGACAGCCAGCCCCCCCCCCCTGGAAAGAGGACCCGGAAAGTGAGGGGCTGCCGCGGGAGGAGTGCCACGGCTGCCCCCAAGGACCAAAGTTCGGACACTTCACCTGCCACAACATCCAGGGGAGGCAAGGCCCAGAGAGCCACAGCGAAGGAGGGCAAGGGCAGCAGGGCGGAGAAGTCAGTCAGCAGGAGCGCGGACCAGGAGGGCCCCACAAGCCCCATCCCGGGTGTGAGGGAGGACACCCAAGGGCTCAGGACACCGTCACCGAAGGGTCCAGCAACTGCACGGTCGGAGGGCGACTGAGCAGGGAGTCCTGCCCAGGTCAGACTCCCTGGAATTACAGGCCAGGCACCGCTGAAGAGGGCCCCGCCGTCCTGAAAGGCACCGCTGAAGAGGGCCCCGCCAAGACAGGCCCCGCTCCGCTGGGCCCCGCCATCTCAAGCACCGCTCCGCTGGGCCCTTCCTGTCAAGCACCGCTCCGCTAGGCCCTTCATCTCAGGCCCTGCTCAGCTGGGCCCCGCCGTCTCAAGCACCGCTCCATTGGGCCCCGCCGTCTCAAGCACCGCTCCGCTGGGCCCTTCCTGTCAAGCACCTCTCCGCTGGGCCCTTCCTGTCAAGCACCGCTCCGCTGGGCCCTTCATCTCAGGCACCGCTCCGCTGGGCCCCGCCGTCTCAAGCACCGCTCCGCTGGGCCCTTCATCTCAAGCACCGCTCTGCTGGGCCCTTCCTCTCAAGCACCGCTCCGCTGGGCCCTTCATCTCAGGCACCGCTCCGCTGGGCCCCGCCGTCTCAAGCACCGCTCCGCTGGGCCCTTCCTGTCAAGCACCGCTCCGCTGGGCCCTTCCTGTCAAGCACCGCTCCGCTGGGCCCTTCATCTCAGGCACCGCTCCGCTGGGCCCCGCCGTCTCAAGCACCGCTCCGCTGGGCCCTTCCTGTCAAGCACCGCTCCGCTGGGCCCTTCCTGTCAAGCACCGCTCCGCTGGGCCCTTCATCTCAGGCACCGCTCCGCTGGGCCCCGCCGTCTCAAGCACCGCTCCGCTGGGCCCTTCATCTCAAGCACCGCTCCGCTGGGCCCTTCATCTCAGGCACCGCTCCGCTGGGCCCCGCCGTCTCAAGCACCGCTCCGCTGGGCCCTTCCTGTCAAGCACCGCTCCGCTGGGCCCTTCATCTCAGGCACCGCTCCGCTGGGCCCCGCCGTCTCAAGCACCGCTCCGCTGGGCCCTTCCTGTCAAGCACCGCTCCGCTGGGCCCTTCCTGTCAAGCACCGCTCCGCTGGGCCCTTCATCTCAGGCACCGCTCCGCTGGGCCCCGCCGTCTCAAGCACCGCTCCGCTGGGCCCTTCATCTCAAGCACCGCTCCGCTGGGCCCTTCATCTCAAGCACCGCTCCGCTGGGCCCTTCATCTCAGGCACCGCTCCGCTGGGCCCCGCCGTCTCAAGCACCGCTCCGCTGGGCCCTTCCTGTCAAGCACCGCTCCGCTGGGCCCTTCATCTCAGGCACCGCTCCGCTGGGCCCCGCCGTCTCATGCACCGCTGGGCCAATGACTGTGCCGGTTCTGTGTCGTGCTAATGTTCACGCTGCACTCGGCCCACCCTGCCTCCTCCATTGCCTGTGGAGACTGTTATCCACTTGATGGACTGTGACTTTGCACTCCCCAGGATATGACAGTGGTCAAGCCACCCACTTGTGAGACTTGAGAGACTGTGGCTTTGCACTCCCCAGGATATGACAGTGGGTAAGCCACCCACTTGTGAGACTTGAGAGACTGTGGCTTTGCACTCCCCAGGATATGACAGTGGGCAAGCCACCCACTGTAGAGACTTGAGAGACTGTGGCTTTGCACTCCCCAGGATTGGACGGTGGGCATGGTGGCCCCTTCTTGGATCTGGCATCGTGGACTCATGTGGCTGTGGTGCCGTCCTTTCCCTTCCCCCTGAGGTGCCTGTAGTTTTGTCATGTGATGCCCTTGCAGTGTTCTCTCCAACGGACTCAGGTCTCGTTTGTGGGCTTTGCCCATGTGTTGATACACTTCGGCCCATGGACATTTGCATTTTCTGTGACTGTGCGGGACTTTCTGCCTCTATTTCTCGGTCACGCAATGTTTACATTAGATAATATTTCCATCATTTTCCTATTTTGCCATGTCTTCAATAAACCTATTTTGTACATAAATGTTGTTTCTCACTTGTATCATATCTTTTCGTTATTCCGGGGGGTTTGGGTGGGGTCACTTTGACTTGGTGCTCTGCATTGGTGTGTCGATAGTTGGGGGGTGGGTGTGATGCGTATGTGTGTGCCCGTAACCCTTCCTCCTCCCCCCCTCCCCTGTGTCGTAGGTGCGGTACTCACCGTTGTCGTCTGCGCCGGAGTTCGTACTCGTGGTAGATGAGCAGGTAGACGAGAGCGGGTAGGATGTGTAATTCGGGCTCCATGCTGTCCTCCGTCCTCGTGGAGTGTATAGAGGTGAGCGTTTTCCCGTTCGTAGTCTGTTTCCGCCGTGTTTTGATCGGCGGGGCTCCCGCCCCGGATGAGGTGGCGGATTGGTGAGTTGTGATAGGGTGGGCGGTACTTTGTCTGCCGCCTGCCTGTTGGCGGTGACCGCCGCGCTGTTTGTCTGTCCCGCCGTGGCGGTCGGAGTGGTAAAGTGGCGGGCTGTGTTGGCGGTTCCCGCCAGGGTCAGAATTCCATTTTTTGAACCGCCAGCCTGTTGGCGGATTGGCCGCCGCTTTATCACCGACCGCCAGGGTCAGAATGACCCCCATTATCTTTTATCCAATTACTTAAAACAATCACTCTTATAAGACAATTCGGATTAATTGAAACCATTCCACTTATAAAACAATTCAAGCATATGCGATTGTTCTTGAACTAAATAAAAAGACAAAAAAGTACTCTGAACAGTATATGAACAATGTTACACTAGATGGGCTGCATTTGAAACAAAACCAATTTGGCAAAAATTGAAACCCTGTGCCCTGTCTAATATCGGATTTTTCTGGTCTACTGGGTATTTACTGGGACAGGGCGTAAAAAAGGACTGTTCTTCCAGCTGCTCTCTGATCCTACGAAATATTCCAGTCTTAGGGCCAAAACCACGGTGTACAACTTCTAATTTATGTGCGATACCTCCTCGCAGCTCTGGCTAAGTAGCCAACAGCATGTTTTTTTTTTACAGTTTATTTAGTTTTTTAAACAGCAGTGATTACCGAAGGAAGGAGTGCTTTACGAGCTTGTGCATCACACAGGTTACAACAGAAGTATTATTCATATCCAAACTTCAAAGGGAAGAGTTAAATGTAACCATTCAGTAGAAAATTCCAACCGGTACTTGCATTTGTGTGGCATTGTTGATAAGTAGCAAAAACGTAACAAACAGTCTCGGGTTCCGTACTCGTTATATATATATATCGGTGCGACCAGTTATGTAATGCTAGCATGGGCATACAGGACTGTTAGCCCCGAGTCTGCAGCATGGAGGGTGGTCGGTGTCCACCCGAAGTGCGAGGTCTACTCTGCAATCATGAGGGGAATGGGATAGAGGATCCAGTAACCAAGGGACCGTGGTAGCGAGGTGGCTGTCTAGGGTGAGTGGAGTTAGACCAGTAGCATGTATTTGTAAAGTTGTACTTTAAAAAAAGAATGAGAGGGGTCCTGCCATACTTCGAAAGCGTTTTTGCAGGCTTCATTCTGGGACCTGTAGTTAAGCTTCTGACAGCCACAATGAGCTCCAATACAACGGACCGTTGATTAAAAATCCAGCAGGAGGAAAAGGTGTCACATGTGACCGCTTGCAGTTTGTGAAACTACGCGCACACAAAATGCTTACTCTCTGCACTCGGCTTTTGATTCCGGTTTCTCCCAGTCATAGCATCAAGGGAGAAATGCTGCACAAACCAATTATCACACAGGAAATGTAAAAGTCTTACTGAAAGACATTCCTTCCAGGCAGCAGTGGGGAATCTTTCACGACAGGATCATGGTTCCGAAACTGTGCAGAGGTAATTTTGAATAACCACAGAATTCGACACAATGAGTTTAAAAGCAACTGAGAGGAGAGGTGTGCAGTCTGTGCCTCACCTCATGCTGCAGGGATATGCATAAACAAGCTTTTACGTCACTTTTTTCAGCAGAGCCCTTTCGCTTGCCAATAATGACAGGAAATTAGAACAGGAAATAGCGTAGATGGAAAGCGGTTCCGCAAACATCTTCATTTGGGGTAGCAAACATCGGGAACTCCAACAAGTGAAGGGCAAACATGGAAAACGAACTGCGCGCATAAACACAAATGCTTACTGACAAACATGAAAGGCAAAAAACAATAAAAAAATTATCATTCGAAACAACAGAAAAGCAATCCAGGCTTAATTAAACTGTACTTGGCCGGTGCTCCTCAGCCAAGAACAGGAAGTGACGTATCGGCTGCCAAACCAGTTAGAAGGCAGCAAAGAAGGGTGATACTGCCTTCAACCTATGGAAAGCGGCAGGCGGGAGAAAAGGCTTTTATTCATTTCAACAGGTCTTGCAGACAGCGCATGTGCGCTATCTAGGCTCAACCTAAAAAAGAGAATCGAAATGGGTCCCTTTCGGTCTCTTTATATTTAGTCTCATAATTTAGTTAGCGGAAAAGCGCATATTGCAACAGGTGGAACAAACAGAGAAAATACTTCCTTGAATAATATGCAGGTAGTTACCTGACTCCCTGTTACACCCCCCAGGCCTGTACCACAGTGAATTAACAACAGGAGGGAGAAGGCCCAAGATGCTTTCTTTCTTGTTCTGGTCAAAGATAAGGATGATCTGTACCCTGGACTGCGTCCTCCCAAGGGTTTCATCTCATGCGCCTTTGTAATGCCCATCGGACCAGAATACCCTGTGTTCATTTGCTGCTGCACCAGCACTGTTTAAGTGCACATATCATTTTCTGTGCACACTGCAGTAGTTAATGGTGAACCACGGAGCCTGCTTGCAGTACAAGTCATAGTGTGCTTTTTTCTTATTTTACAGCTGCAAAAGGCAGGTGTTCCTTTGTTCGTGTTTTGGGCCCTGCATCAGGTGGGAAGGGAAATAACAGCAATGCTGAGCAGACGTGTAACTTCTGTTGGTTCAGCAGGTTCAGTAGCACTTTGACCCAGAGGCCTGATAAACCACTGAGCTATGTTTATTGTTGTATTTTATCATTCAAACCACACTGGCTATGCCTCTGACAAAGGGTCCGATAAAGATATGCAATAACGTAAATCAATGTCATTTAAAAAAAAGTTTTTTTCCTACCACATTCTGCAGAAGGACTGTGGCTAAGTCTGAAAAGAAAAGGGCAAAATGTAATTCTGAACCTTTCTTAAATGGGACAAGGCACTGATAGAGCTTAAAATTTGGCGGTGTTCCTTGTGTGACAAAGTAATCAGAGTGTGACAACATATGTCTTATTTAATTCAGAGCACTAACAGTTTAAATATAGAAAATTTCACTGATATGATTATGAATGTGCCTTTTTATAATGTAGAGTTCGACTTAGGTGGTATTTGAATAAAATTGAATGTTAGTAGGATACAAGTGGTATTTAATGTAATTTAGACTCTAGACTAACAGAATATGTTGAAACGATGTTGAATTTCCAATGATTAATGAGTTTGAAATGCGCATAAAAGTGGAGAAATGCACTTCTCTGCTATCCCTAATGAAATGCGCAAACAAAGCTTTTTGTTTAAAATGAAATATATTACTCATATCATTGAGGCATTATTAATGTTGAACTTATAAGTTTGCATATTACATGTGTTTTATTAAAACATATTAATTGAATATAATGTCATGATTTTTGCCTTAGCATAAGTTAGGCCTGTAGAGTTTGCATTTTATGATTGTGTTAGAAATACTGATTCATTTCATAACGTGAACTTTCTTGAAGGATATGTTCTCATGAGATGTCTAGTCTTTTGGTAATAGATCCCATTGTTTAAACATGGAAAAATTGCATCAACTTGACTTTGAAACCGGACCAGTGTAGAACATGGACTGACACTGTATACAATTGTTTCAAACTTGCGTGGTGTCTCACGTATAGAAGATGTTCTCATGGAGGGCTTTGGAAAGGAAAAGCATGTTACAGTTTGGAGTCATGTGATCGAAGATTATTATATGATGAGGCCCCTTCATCGTGACATGGACTGATACCTTTCCTGAATCAGAATGTTTTAGGAATTCTGATATATTTTTGGACTTTTGGACTTTAGGGGAGAGAGATGCTAGGAGATGCTGTTTAGGCTCCTGACCCCAATGCTTTGCTGATGTAGGGTCCCTGAATGCTTGGTCCCTTGGAGAGGTATCTCCCTCTCTACTTTGCCCTTCGGAGATGTCCCTTTGAGATTTAGAAATCTGTATCCCCCTTCAGAAGACTGTTGATCGAGCTTCTCGTATGCTGATGCTATCCCTTTTTGCCTATCCTTTGCCTGTTTTAATTAGTGCTTTACAGTTTGGGATTATCTTTTTCCAAATAATTTTTGCCCTTTTTGTGCTTTTTGTATTTTGCTTGCATGTGTTTCACCCCACACATGCATTTACCAGACTTGGCTAAGTTATAGTGTTTTCTGCTGTCCAGCCTAAATTGATGAATTTGTTAAATTGAATTTACTGATGATTGCTAATCCTGACCAACATTAGATTTCTGTATTTCAGATATTCCTTTTGATGTTATGTATTGTTCTTCTTGAATGCTTAGTTTTGTTAAAGTTAGGTCGACTAAACTTCTTTCGTCGCCTTGGGCAACCCCCTGGTGATAATGCATAGCTATAACCTTGTATAGAGAATAACCTATGTGACTTGAATTTTGAATTTGTAATAAATATGGTAATCTTATTTTTGAGTGGAGTTTTCCTTGTGAGGCCAAATGGGGCATATGGTCTAAATTTATTGCATGGTGATTGTGTTTTGTTTAATGGTTCTACCTCACTTTAAAAGGTCCGTCGACCTCCGTGAGGATTGATTCCTGGGAAGGATGAAATTGCTCCAGTTGCACCTTCTCCCTGGAAAGCAACAGAAAAGACGATGACACATGTGGAAACAAAATATCAGACCTCACCACTTGCAAAGCACCCTTCAACAAATATCATCACCACCTCAAGGAGGCAAAAAAGGACACTCTGATCAACCGCATTGAGAAAAGCACCAGCCGCTCCAAGGAGATTTTCAGCATCATGAAAGAGTTCTCCTGCTCGGCAGCCACTTTGAATAATATCCAACCCTTCCAGTCCCTCTGTTACTTGCTGGCAGGCTACTTCCACAACAAAATAACAGCCATCTACAGCAACTTTACTCCCCAAGCCACCAACCTCAGCCACCTTCTAACACCATCCGATGCTACCCACAGCCATCTGGTCACCATCTGGAAGCCGCTATCGACCCAGGAGACAGCTGCCATCATGAGTTTGACCCACTCCGGATCACCCAACGACCCTTGCCCCCACCACATCTTTAACCTGGACAGAGGGAGATCAGCAACACACTCACTCCCATCCTCAATGCCTCCATAACAATGGCCACCATTCCTGACACCTGGAAGCACACTGAGGTAACACAGCTCCTGAAGAAACCATCCGCCGACCCCAGCGAACTCAAGAACTACCGCCTGATCTCTTTGCTACCCTCCTTGCCAAATTTCTGGAAAGAGTCATCAACCAACAGCTTTCTGAGCACCTGGAAGAACACAACCTTCTAGATACCTTCCAAGCTGGCTTTTCAACCAACCACAGCACCGAGACCACCCTGATCACTGCCAACGACAACATCAGAGCCCTCCTCGACTGCAAAAAGAAAGTGTCCCTTATCCTCCTTGACCACTCAGCGGCCTTCAACACTGTCTCCCATCACCCACTCATGAACAGACTCCACTGCATCAGAATCTGGAGCAACGCCCTAAGATGGATCCATGCTTTCCTTATGGGATACACCCAGAGAGTCCGCCTACCTCTGTTTACCTCGGAGCCCAAGAACATAATCTGCGGCGTTCCCCAGGGGTCTTCATTGAGCCCCACTCTCTTCAACACCTACATGATGACACTGGCTGACTTTGTCTGCACTCCTGGACTCAACATAATCTCATACGCCAATGACACACAACTTACCCTCTCACTCTCCGAGGACCACACCATCCTCATAGCCAGCTTCAGCAAGACCATGATCAACTTTGCAGAGTGGATGAGATCTAACTGCTCGAAACTAAAAATGGACAATACTGAAGTAATCATTTTTGGAAACAACACCTCCCCTGGACGACACCTGGCAGCCCATTGCACTCCGTCAACCCCAGACCCCAAAAGACCATGCCTGTGACCTAGACACCATCATCAACAGCTACCTCACCTTCAAGCAACAGATAAACATGGTTGCATCCTCCTGCTTCCTCCTCCTCTGCATGCTTCTAAAGGTCTTCCGATGGATGCCCATCGACGCCACAAGATCGGTCACCCAAACCTTCATCACCAGCAGACTAGACTACGCCAGAGCCAGGACTCATCTCCTCAACCGCCTCCAAACCATACAGAACTCCGCAACCAGACTCATCCTAGACCTACCCAAGTGTGCCAGAATCACCCCTCACCTCAGGAGCTTCCACTGGCTGCTGTGCATAAGAGATGCAAGTTCAAGGTTTTGACCCTGGCCTTCAAAGCCCTTCACAACATCAGACCCAAACACATCAACCACCATCTGACTTTTCACCAGCCTGCCAGAGACCTCCAATCAACCTTCCTGGCCCTCACACACGTCCCACACATCCACCAAAGACGCTGCAGAGGCTGCTACTTCTCCGACCTCGCTGCCAAAGCGTGGAACGATCTCCTCCCACCTGCAAACCACACACTCACTCAACTTTAAAAAGGAGCTCAAGATCTAGCTCTTTGACAAGAGGCCGTCAGCACTCAGCATTCAACCCCAGTGTGTGGATACCCCTGGGGTGATAAGCCGTGCTCAACAAATACAAATTGATTGAAATTGATTGCTTGATTGATCCCTGACCATATTTTTTCAGCTATATCTTAGTGTGTTCAGTTTCCAGGCTGCACCATGGTGTCCTGGCATCACCTGACATCTCAGGCAGCATTCTCACTATTAGAAAGTGTGAGTCGCAGGATTCTAGAGTCACTGGTTTTAGGCCCCCCCCCCTTAGTTACATAGACCACACCCCTTTTAAAGGACCCTGGTCAAGTCTCTATGGCCATGCCACATTTGGAGACCCACACTTTTTTTGTCCCACTTATAGCTTTAGTAGTTAAAGAATTGTTCCTATAACATTTGATTTCGTGTCACCTCACTGATATGTTTTCATTGAAAGTCCTTGAAGGTTCTCTTTCTAATGTCTCATAACATTAACAGGTTTTGGGACAGTCAGCAAAGATACACAAGCACAAAATGCACACAATAATCAAGACTGAATATCGACTTTTAACTTTTCCACTAACTTACTAAATTTTATGATTAAATTAGCATTCACACCAACAATTTAGTGGACGCTGGAATCCCTCCACTTGACACATCCTGTCTTCATGAGAGATATCGACCCAGGACTCACTGCTTTAAACCTAAAGGACCTTGTCCTGCCCGTCATAATACCGGCATGTGGGAAAGAGCAAGGGATTCTACTACATCAGTACTCTAGTAGTCATTTGACTATTGGCACCCTCTTGTTTCTAACATTCTTTCTGGTCGGCTGTCAGAGCCAAAGTGGGTGTGATGGTTACTGTTATCCACGGGACAGTATCATGATCGGCTGTGCTTTAATCAAAGAGGCTTCCATGATAAGTAGGAGCTAGGTGGCCATTTCACATAGGACAAGGGTTGTAGATTTATTTAAAAGGTTACAGGATAAGTTGTAAAGTACACTCGTATAACCTGATTTTTCTCTTTTAGACAGCACAGCTCAAAAACAGAGAGGCAAACTATGCTCACTGTTTCTGAGCTGTGCTATATGAACATAGAGCCTTAACTCGGAGAAATATCGGCTTGGCGCTGCACTGCATTCATTTTACACAGTGCAGGCACTTGCCCCCGTGCTGAGCCAGAGCTGCACATCATGGTACAGCCCCAAGTATGTACTACTCTTCTAATTAGTCACTCAGAGTCTGCCTGCAACCATTTTCTGTAAAAACAAAAATTGGATGGCAATGCCTAAATTAACTTTAACCACCAGTAATTACTAACATTGAATTCCAATTTTCTTCTCAATGTATCGCTGTATACAGCGACCAACTACGCGCAAATCAGTCTCTGATCTGTTTCAGAATGGAGAGGCACATTGCTGTGAATGACAAGCTCCAGTGCTAAGTCCCTATTGGGCTCATCCATCTGGATCAGCTTGAGCACGCTGTGACGCAACTTGTAATGGGAATCTGTATGGCCTTGCTCCACAGAGTACCGTAGATCACTCACAGAGCTGGGTTAAATGCCATTGTGTTAGCTGTTAAACAGAACTATTAAATCACCTGTAGCATTTTCCTTCCCCTTGCTTTCCCAGATTTTGTGCTCTTGCAACATGCTTACAATTTTGTGACAAATCAATGGGAAGCAACAGGAATACTGACCCAGACGCCAGAGCTCTAAGAAAGTGAGCCTATCCACCCAAATACCAAAGAATATAAATTTTTCTTCAACTTCTATCCATGGTCTCACCACAGCTGCCTGATACCCCTGAGTTGGCAAACCTTGTTGCAGTAGTTAGTCAGAGCCCTTGTAAGTCTGGCTCCGGCTTATTGGTATCTACCTACTGTCAGGTACTGTTTGTATTTTCAGGTAATTATGTCTAATTACCGCCACCTCCGAAATCAGAGGGGATCCTAGAGTATTGTAATATAATCTTTCGGTTCTCCCAAAAATATCTCCCTTCTGGCTATGAAATCAGAGAACCAGACGAGAGACTACTGTGAGTGCTCGACTGTGGTATTGAGACCATTTGAAACTAGCACTGAAAGCACAGCTCTAGCTTCCAGTGGAGGGAGCATGACATGCAAGACATCTCCTTCTGGAATATAGCACAATTTGACAAAGTCATGGATAATGAAAAACAGCTATTCACCTATTGCTCATATTAGAAATAATTGATCTTCGGTCCTTGATTCTTTGAGATTTAAGCTGTTTGTTCCACCAGGAGGTATTTATTTCAGCACTGATAACTTCACATATGATCTGTTTCACAAGTAATTAAACAGTACACATTGGCAGTTTGTTGGACCTGGCTTTTTGACGGGGTCATCCCCAAACTTTTTGCCTCCTTCCTCCTATTTTTTCAGACCTGTTGTTGTTGGCTTTTGACCTCTGGGCACTTTACCACTGCTAACCAGTGCTAGAGTGCATATGCTCTCTGTGTAAATTGTACTATTGATTGGTTTATCCATGATTGGCTATTTAATTTACTTATAAGTCCCTATTAGAGTGCACTATATGTGCCTAGGGCCTGTAGATTAAATGCTATTAGTGGGCCTGCAGCACTGGTTGTGCCACACACTTCAGTAGCCCCTTAACCTTGTCTCAGACCTGCCACTGCAAGGCCTGTGTGTGCAGTTTCACTGCCACTTCGACTTGGCATTTACAAGTACTTGCCAAGCCTAGAACTCCCCTTTTTCTACATATAAGTCACCCCTAATGTGTGCCCTAGGTAACGCCTAGAGCAGGGTGCTGTGTGGGTAAAAGGCAGGACATGTACCTGTGTAGTTATATCTCCTGGTAGTGTAAAACTCCTAAATTCGTTTTTACACTACTGTGAGGCCTGCTCCCTTCATAGGCTAAGATTGGGGCTGCCCTCATACATTGTTGAAGTGGCAGCTGCTGATCTGAAAGGAACAGGAAGGTCATATTTAGTATGGCCAGAATGGTAATACAAAGTCCTGCTGACTGGTGAAGTCGGATTTAATATTACTATTCTAGAAATGCCACTTTTAGAAAGTGAGCATTTCTTTGCACTTAAATCTTTCTGTGCCCTTCAATCCACGTCTGGCTAGGTTTAGTTGACAGCTCCTTGTGCATTCACTCAGACACACCCCAAACACAGGGTACTCAGCCTCACTTGCATACATCTGCATTTTGAATGGGTCTTCCTGGGCTGGGAGGGTGGAGGGCCTGCCCTCACACAAAGGACTGCCATACCCCTTACTGGGACCCTGGCAGACAGGATTGAACTGAAAGTGGACCTGGTGCATTTCTTAGACACTCTTTGAAGTCACCCCCACTTCAAAGGCACAATTTAGTATAAAACAGGGCCTCTGCCCTACCTCATCAGACACTTGCTGGAGAAGAAACCTGAACCAGAAACTACATCCTGCCAAGAAGAACTGCCTGGCTGCTCAAAGGACTCACCTGTCTGCTTTCTCCAAAGGACTGCTGCCTTGCTGTTGGCCTGCTGCCTTGCTGAACTCTTGTCTGGCTGTAAAAGTGCTCTCCAAGGGCTTGGATAGAGCTTGCCTCCTGTTCCCTGAAGTCTCAGGACCAAACCGACTTCTCTTTTTCATTTGGACTCTTCGTGCGGCGAAAATTTCGACGCACAGCTTGTTCCGCGGTGAGAAAAATGCCGCACACTGACGCTGATCGATGTGACGCCTTCGGGACGACCGGAACTTCGACGCATGGCCTCGCAAGGACAACGCCGCCCGACTTCCAGAGGAGAGATCGATGCGACGCCTGCCGTGAGAGCGAAACTTCGACGCACAGCCCAACGGAACGACGCGCAGCCAGAAAACAAGCAGGAGAATCCATGCACAGACCCGGGACATCTGGTAATCCCCGCGATCCACAGAAAGAGACTGTCCGTGCACCGGAAAACGACGCACAACTTCCCCGCGTGAAAAATAACAACGCAAGTCCGTGTGTGCTGGGGAGAAATCGACGCACACACCATTTTTCCACGTATCTCTTCTTCTGCGGCCCCTTGCGGAGATTTTCCACTCCAAACCAGGTACTTTGTGCTTGAAAGAGACTTTGTTTGCTTTTTAAAGACTTAAGACACTTTATATCACTTTTCAGTGATATCTTTACAAATTCATATTGCATCTTTGATCATTTTGACCTGCAAATACCCAGATATATATTATATATTTTTCTAAACACTGTGTGGTGTATTTTTGTGGTGTTATATTATGGTATTGTATGATTTATTGCACAAATGCTTTACACATTGCCTTCTAAGTTAAGCCTGACTGCTCGTGCCAAGCTACCAGAGGGTGGGCACAGGCTAATTTTGGATTGTGTGTGACTTACCCTGACTAGAGTGAGGGTTCTTGCTTGGACAGAGGGCAACCTGGCTGCCAACCAAAAACCCAATTTCTAACACAGTTACACAAAAATGAACCAATTTTGGCCAGGTGTAAACAAAAGTACAAAAAGGACTGGAACACGCACACTTTGCCTCTGACTGTAACGTGAAAAAGGAAGAGAATGTTGCCCATTTGTTTAGATTTGCCCATAAATACCTCTCTATAAATACAGGTTAGCCTAGCTTAACATTTTTCTGTCACTGAAAGATAACCACAATCTAAACTACTGTAAAATCGAAGCACAGTGTCTCTTTCCATTAAGACAGATGGCCTGATTACAAGTGTCCTCCTTAACCCAAGTGGGACAAGTAACCTTGTAATTTCCTCTCCCCAGAATTATCAGGTCCGCAGGCACATGAATGATGGAGGTTAGTACAAGTCCTTCGTAATTAGGCACATCATCTACAATTTCAAATAGGGCTTAGGGAGAATAAGAGGTGTTTAGGAGGGAATGAAAGCAATTGCCACACAGGGATGTGAAAAAATGCCTGTATCACTGGGGACCAAGTTAAATTCTGGATTACAGAGAGTTAACCTAGTGGGAGGGCGTATGCCTAGTAACGAGGTCAAGGTTCAGGTGTCTAGAAGGCTGGGTGTAAGTACACCATATCAGATCTGTGCATAGAAGCGGAGTGCCTGGCAGGAGGTGAGAGCAGAGGTTCTCTGAAGTGCATCCCATGCACTGCATTGCCAGGGGCTTCAGAATCTGAGTGTGAAGGTGATGAGAAGACCCGGATATGGAGCCAGTGATAAGGTGATAGGGAAATGGAGACTCGTAGCTGGAAGAGCATCCTTCTAGTTGAAGTTCAAAGGGTGCTTAAATGGCAGCAATACAATGCCATTGCTGCTATGTGGACTTGTCAAGTGGTCCACAATTGCATACTGCCAGCATGGAGAGCACAGAGGCCAGCCTACAAATATTGGTGCTTTGACACGTAAAAGTTCAGCCTATGACTGCAGCATCCCCCAGGTGCGAAATCTCAGATTATTGTAACATTATTCTATTGTATGACTGTGCATTTGTTGATGTAAGGGGCCTATGTGGGTTGGGTGTGCATAAGTATTTGGTAGTGGAAATGAGGAAATTAGATTACAATATATTACGGGTCTGCTAAGCGTGAGGCCACAGACAGAAAATACTTTCTATATGTTGGGCATCAGGGTCATTTGCAGTTATATGTAGCTGCACATGATTGACTTACAAGTAGGTGCAAGTCTTTGTAGATATAGGCAAGATAGAAGATGCAGAGTGCAGACTGGAGAATAGAACTGAAGTCTGAAATCCCCCCAAAATATGTTTTTTTACTGGGATGATAAATTGATTCCCGCCATATCTGGATCTACCAGTGTCAATGCCATATTCCTCCTCTCTCGGCTGCTTTTGGTGGAGGGTCTTTACAATTTGAAGACATTTTATGCAAAAAAACATAATGCTCGGGCTTGGAAGATGGGTCATGTGACCGTGGTTCTTGGCATAGTAATGAGGCCTTTGGAAATTACAGAGCAGGGCAGGAGTAGAGCAAATAGGAGTAGGGTTCTGTAAAGCATTCCCCAACTGGGAAACCTGGGCAATAAATGCCTGCTTCTGCAGCATCATATATCTGTGACTACAGTCCACCTCCAATATCGCTTGCCATCCTTCCGCTTTTCATAAATCATATCTCACCTGCACCACTCGCTTGTATGTTTTCACTGGTCTTGCTGCAAGATTGGGAAAGTATTGCTGGTTCTTCTCTCCATGGTGTTTGTTGCATGAGAAACCTGGTGGTGTGTTTCCGACAATGGTCCACATGTATGAAGAAATCAGTTTGTGACTTGATAGTTGTGACTTTTTGTGACTTGTAATTAGGAATTTGCAAACTGCAATGTACTATTGAGTGATTTGATCACAAGACCGGAGGCTATCATTATACATTAATATCCTTTAATGCCAATCCAAGCAGCAGTCCTTTAAAGAACAAAAAAGAACATTGCAGAATAGAACACATAAATAGTCCATGAACAGAATCCTCTTTAATTGCTGCTCCTGAACAGATAAGTAGCTGTTCTTTCTGGTTAATTTATATGAAACTGTTAGCCTCATGAAAGTTTCCAGTTTTTGGAAACGTGCTTCATAGGCATTGCTTTTTACAAAGGTATTCTGTGTGTGTGACTTTTATGATGTATTGAATGTTCCTTGGTTAGTTTTGTTTATATGGGTTTTAATATTATCATGTTGATTATTGTTCCATTCTTGCTGGTGGTTTTGATGACCTTGAAAGGGGTCGCTTTTAGCGGCGAACCTCATTTTAGGTTAGCGGTTTGTGGTGTGATTCGTTTTCAACAGCCTTGCTTGTGCTGAGGGTTTTCACGCACCACCTGGACATACCTTGTTTTCACAGGTCATGCACAGTGTTAGTTTGAACACATCGTCTCTCACACCATTTGGGCATAGTTTGTTATACCAGGTCGTACGTAGTGTAAGTCTTGAGCGTGCTGTTCTCACGCACCACCGGGACACCAGGTCGGGCTCGGTTTTGCTCTTGAGGGCACAGTTGTTTTTATTTTTGGAAAACATTTCTGTGTGCTTAGACAGAGCACACTGATGATTAGAGGAAAGTAGTTAGATGTAACCACTCTTTTTCTCGCGAGAATTGGTAGCCATCTTAGTTTGGGCCAACAAGAAATTATTTTTTATTAGTAGATATATGCTAGCATTTTAACGTGATTCCTTGATGACAGTTGATCATTAGGGTCGAGCCTGCGTTGCATGCGCTCGCGCATGCGTATCGCAGCGAGACGCTTTAGTATTTAGAAAAGGGCTCGGTGCCCTGTCAACTTCACTTCAGTGTTTTTTATTGGTTCGTGGGCTTGCCTAATAAAATCTGCTTGCTTTCATTAGTCGAAGGCATGCATACGTCATGCCTTTTCCGGTAGCTAGCCCTCCTCGAGCGCAGCGACCAAGTACAGAAAACATGCGAGGCTCGCTGTTTTCCATCAGGCTCGTGGACTTCTTTTTCTCTAATTTACGAGCGCGATCTCGCTTGGCAGAAGTCGAGCGCTTTACATAGTTAATTTCACTTTTTCGGGTTATGTACATAAATGCACTTTTGCCCGATAGGTGAAAAGTCGGGTTAGGAGTTTACAACGCGATCAGCTCTAACAGGAGCAAACGCGAGACCCGTTGCATTGTAAATGCTTGTTTTCCCATTGTTACCTAATTTGAGCGATTGGTTTGGTTTGCATGTGAGGAGAAATCTGTTGGTTTGCATGTGAGGAGAAGTCTGTTATAGAAGTATTTTTCTTATTCATTGGTTTTGGTGGTTCTTATTGACTTCGATATTAGAATGTTTAGTTCTGAAGTCGAGACAGTGGACATTCCTGATGGAAAGATCAGTGAGGAGAAAATTTATTCAATCTGAAATGAGAAGTTGAACTCAAGAAACTATTGAAAAGGTAATGGATCAGAATAAGAAAAGGCAAGTTCAGAGAATGAGTTTTGGTCTCTGTCAGATGAAGATACTGACAAAGTAGTGAAACGGGGTAAGAGAAAGATGAAGGCTTAGCATTTGAATAGGGAGTCAAGAGGCTCAGATTGATTGGTTGGGCAAAGCACCAAACGTTTGCAAGATGGCCTTTGCGACACACAGAAAAGAGAGGTGTCCTTAGCTGCCCAAATGGAAAAGGCATCCTTAGCAGTGCAAAAGACATGCGTTCGCAGAACAATGTAATTGACTTTCAGGAAAGGATGAGGAAACGTTTGACGAGTACGTTTTGGATCTGGATAATGCTGATGAAGATGAAGATGAGTTGTTTAAAGTTGATGAAGGTCCTTCTACATTGAAGCATGCAATTAAAAATCCTCTAAGTGAGGAGTTTTTTTCTCCATTTGATATTCAACATCCAAGGAGTGTGGATTTGTAGCCGTTAGATTGTGTGGCTCAGTTTATTAAAACAATGGACTAGAACTCCATTGGAAAATGGGGTCAGAAATATTTTGAGAGCTGAGAATTCAAGACCAGTTCTTGAGGGGAAAGTTTGTGTGACACCGAACTCGGATCTAGAATTTATTACCTGGATATGGCTGAGGAGGCCTATTTAAATGAGACTCCTTTGGACCTGGAGGTGGTCAGAGGTTGAAGTCAATGGGCCTTGATTTAGTTAGGCAATGCTAATGCAGCACTTAATGCAGAGAGACAGAAAGCAATTCTGATGAAAATTAATCCAAAATTATGCGATTTGGCGACTAAGGAGACCAGTGAGATCAAAAAGGGTTGTTGTTTGGTAAGAATTTGGTCAAGAGCATAGGAAACTATGTTTCTAAGTTTACTGCTTTAGATAAGGGGTAGTCTAGTATGCGTAGGATGTTCAGCTGGAGGGTTTTTGGAAGGGCTGGGAGAAGGGGACTGTCTATCGTCAGGGGATTTCAAAAGTCCCATTTTGGACAAAGAGGAGGTCGAAACTATCAAGGAGGTGCCAGCTTCAATTTTTACCCTCAAAGGGGTAGAGTTCAATGAGGAAGAGCCAACAGGGCTCGAGGACAAAGTTTAACAGGATTTCAAGGTGAGTACAGTGATTATTTCTGATTTTTTCCAAGAAAAGATAGGAGGTTGTTTAAGGTTCTTCAAGAAAGAGTGGGAAAAGATTACTCGAGATCCTTGGGTGTTGGAGACCATTCAGGGCTACAAAAAAGAATTTTAAGAAACTCTGTATCAATGCAGACAACCAAAGGAATTGTTTCTGAACAAAGATCAAGTGTTGGTAGTGGAGAGTGAAATTGCAAGTTTGTTAAAAAAAGGAGCAATTATGTTAGTAGGAACAGAAGAATTTGTTTTTTAAGCTCTCTTTTCTCAGTAGAGAAAAAGGAAAAAGGATGGAGACCTGTTATAAATGCAAGGGACTTGAACAAATTACTGGTATACAGACATTTCAAGATGGAGGGTATCCATCTGCTGAGGGACATGTTGTTGAGGAGCGATCTTATTTCTCTATCGCAATGTCCAAGGATAGTCAGGTTTATCTTCAATTTCAATGGAAAGTTCAGATTTTTTTGTATTGTTGTCTCCCTTTTGGTTTATCTTCAGCTCCTTGTTGTTTCATCAAGATCATGAGAGTAGTGTTTGCCTTTCGGAGAGAGAGAGGTATGTAAATGATTGTTTATTTGGATGAAATTGTAATAATGTCCTAGAGTGTGGACCAGCTTGTCAGGAATATACAGTTGTCACATGAGGTCTTGGAATCTTTGGGTTTCTTAGTGAATCTAGAAAAGTCTGTTCTGAGTCCATTCCAGAGTTTTGGGGTTTTTCAATAGATACTGTGAAGGTGATATTGTGTTTGCAGGAAAAGAGGGTGAACAAGGTAAAGAAAGAGATTAGTTATGTGTTGCAGAAGAATGTACCTCTCTGTCTTCGCTTTATCCAGCAAAACATATTCACATGTGGGTATTTTGTCAAGAGTAAAAGATCAGTTTGAGAGCAGAATATTTGCCTGGGAAGGACAGTGTTTTAGTGGATTGGAATTCAAGGTATTTAAAAGACTTTTTAGATTGGACACTCTGCAGTGAACGTTTTTTTAAAATAGACAAGAAATTTCAAACAAGACCTTTAGAGGTGGACCTGTTTGCCAGCAGATTAACTTACCAGGTTCAGAGGTATTACTGTGGGCTTCCAGATGGTGATTTGGCAGTGGATGCTTTTTAGCGAAACTAAGCAGCATTGGGAAGATATACTTTTCCTCCTTTTGCGATGATTCAGATGGTTCTGTAGAAAGTGAGGAGATAAAATTGTCAGTTGGTCCTGGTGACTCCGTTTTGGGTGCCACAAGCGTGTTTCCGACGTTCAAACTGGCATGGGAGATTCCTTTTTATCTGCCAGTAAGAGTAGGACTTTTGGAACACGTGGATGGAGAAGAGCAACCCAATGTAGAGTCAGTAGTTTTTAACCTTCTTGTCTGTACGGTATCAGAAAATCTGCTGTGTGAGGCGTTTCAGGAAAAGCTGAGGAGTTGCTCAAGGAGTGTTGGGCTCCGGGAACCAGATGCAGATACAAGGAAATCTGGAATATGTGGGTTTGGAAAGGGGGTTGGATCCTGTGGGTGCACCTGTTGTGAATGGAATGTATGAATTTGTAGTAGAACAGTTTGATAGAGGTTTGTCTTTCCAGGACCATTAATTGTTAAAGGTTAGCAGTTTCTGCAGGGCATAATTTTGTTGAGGGTCGTAGTGTAGGCAGTAATATTTTGGTCTGTAGAGTTAGGGAAAGCATCAGGTTGAGAAGACCACCTGTAGCGAGTTATAAGGTTTTATGAGATGTAAACATAATACTCTCTTTGTTTATATCATGGCCTAGTAACAAGTACTTGGAGCTTAGAAAGTTATCAATGAAACTAGTTTTTTGGTTGTGCTTGATCTCCTCTTTTGGAATATCTGATGTGAAGGCTTTGGTAGTAAGCAATAAATGTTATGATCCTTTTGGAGTTACTTTCGAGATAACGAAAACGATGTTGGAAACTATTTTTTATCCATAATTTGACTCATGTAAAGAACTTTGCATGGTACGATGTTTGAAGGAATACAAGTCTAGAACTGAAGACTTGAGACCTGTTGTAGGAAGTTGGCTCTGTATGTACTATTTCAAAGTAAGAAATAGCATGCACAGAGTCCAAGGGTTCCCATTAGAGGTAAGATAGTGGCAAAAAGAGATAATTCTAATGCTCTATTTTGTGGTAGTGTGGTCGAGCAGTAGGCTTATCAGAGGGTAGTGTTAAGCATTTGTTGTACACACACAGGCAATAAATGAGGAACACACACTCAAAAGACAATTCCAGGCCAATAGGTTTTTATATAGAAAAATATATTTTCTAAGTTTATTTTAAGAACCACAGGTTCAAGATTTACAATCAATACTTTAAATGAAAGGTACTTCACTCAGGTATCATACAAACTTTAAATCAACAAAATAGCATGTACAGTTTTGGCAAAAATGGCAATAAGCTATTTTAAAACTAGACACAGTGCAAATTTTAACAGCTCCTGGGGGAGGTAAGTATTGGTTAGTTTTGCAGGTAAGTAAACCACATACAGGGTTCAAAGTTGGGTCCAAGGTAGCCCACCATTGGGGGTTCAGGGCAACCCCAAAGTTACCACACCAGCAGCTCAGGGCCGGTCAGGCGCAGAGGTCAAAGTGGTGCCCAAAACGCATAGGCTTCAATGGAGAAGGGGGTGCCCCGGTTCCAGTCTGCCAGCAGGTAAGTACCCGCGACTTCGAAGGGCAGACCAGGGGGGTTTTGTAGGGCACCGGGGTGACACAAGTCAGCACAGAAAGTACACGCTCAGCAGCACAGGGGCGGCCGGGTGCAGAATGCAAACAGGCGTCGGGTTTGTAATAGGTTTCAATGGGAGACCAAGGGGTCTCTTCAGCGAAGCAGGCAGGCAAGGGGGGGGGCTCCTCGGGGTAGCCACCACCTGGGCAAGGGAAAGGACCACCTGGGGATCGCATCTGCACTAGAGGTTGGATCCTTCAAGTCCTAGGAGCTGTGGGTGCAGTGTCTTTACCAGGCATCGGGTTCTTTGAAGCAGGCAGTCGCGGTCAGGGGGAGCCTCTGGATTCCCTCTGCAGGCGTCGCTGAGGGGGCTCAACTCTATCTACTCACAGGGCCGCAGTCGCCGGGGAGTCCTCCCTGTAGTGTTGTTTCTCCGCAGGTCGAGCCGGGGGTGTCGGGTGCAGAGTGGAAAGTCTCACGCTTCCGGCGGGAAACGTGGAGTCCTTTTAAAGTTGTTTCTTTGTTGCAAGTTTTGGTTTCTTTGGAACAGGGCAGCTGTCCTTGGGAGTTCTTGGTCCTTTTAGATGCAGGGTAGTCCTCTAAGGCGAGGCTTCAGAGGTCGCTGGACCCCGTGGAGTGTGTCGCTGTTGCAGTTTCTCTTGAAGTGGGGAGACAGGCCGGTAGGGCTGGGGCCAAAGCAGTTGGGGTCTCTGTCTTCTCTGCAGGGCTTCAGGTCAGCAGTCCTTCTTCGTCTTAGGTTGCAGGAATCTGTTTTCCTAGGTTCTGGGGGCACCTAAATACTCAATTTAGGGGGGTGTTTAGGTCTGGGGGGTTAGTAGCCAATGGCTACTAGCCCTGAGGGTGGCTACACCCTCTTTGTGCCTCCTCCCTGAGCGGAGGGGGGCACATCCATAATCCTATTGGGGGAATCCTCCATCTACAAGATGGAGGATTTCTAAAAGTCAGAGTCACCTCAGCTCAGGACACCTTAGGGGTTGTTCTGATTGACCAGTGACCCCTCCTTGTTTTTCTCATTATCTCCTCCGGCCTTGCCGCCAAAAGTGGGGCCGTGGCCGGAGGGGGCGGGCAACTCCACTAGCTGGAGTGCCCTGGGGGGCTGTAACAAAGGGAGTGAGCCTTTGAGGCTCACCGCCAGGTCTTACAGTGCCTGCAGGGGGAGGTGAGAAGCATCTCCACCCAGTACAGACTTTGTTACTAGCCACAGAGTGACAAAGGCACTCTCCCCATGTGGCCAGCAACATGTCTGGTGTGTGGCAGGCTGCTAAAACTAGTCAGCCCACACTGGAAGTCGGGTATGGTTTCAGGGGGCATCTCTAAGATGCCCTCTGGGGTGTATTTTACAATAAAATGTACACTGGCATCAGTGTGCATTTATTGTGCTGAGAAGTTTGATACCAAACTTCCCAGTTTTCAGTGTAGCCATTATGGTGCTGTGGAGTTCGTGTATAACAGACTCCCAGACCATATACTCTTATGGCTACCCTGCACTTACAATGTCTAAGGTTTTGCTTAGACACTGTAGGGGCATAGTGCTCATGCACCTATGCCCTCACCTATGGTATAGTGCACCCTCCCTTAGGGCTGTAATGCCTGCTAGAGGGGTGACTTATCTATGCCATAGGCAGTGTGAGGTTGGCATGGCACCCTGAGGGGAGTGCCATATCGACTTAGTCATTTTCTCCCCACCAGCACACACAAGCTGGCAAGCAGTGTGTCTGTGCTGAGTGAGGGGTCCCCAGGGAGGCATAAGATATGCTGCAGCCCTTAGAGACCTTCCCTGGCATCAGGGCCCTTGGTACCAGGGGTACCAGTTACAAGGGACTTACCTGGATGCCAGGGTGTGCCAATTGTGGAAACAAAGGTACAGGTTAGGGAAAGAACACTGGTGCTGGGGCCTGGTTAGCAGGCCTCAGCACACTTTCAAATCATAACTTGGCATCAGCAAAGGCAAAAAGTCAGGGGGTAACCATACCAAGGAGGCATTTCCTTACACCTGTTCAAGCGAATCAATAGTTAATTGCTTTGGTAAAACCTTATGGATCAAATCTGTTTATTATTTTGAAAGTATAAACATACAAAATACAGCACATCGCAGGACAGTAGATGAAATGTATCACCGCAGTAAAAACTCCAAATCTACAGACAGAAGTCCCTCCAATAAATCCCTAAACCTTGCCCAAAGGAACGTCACCGCCAGCCCCCTCTTTGCGATCCAGTGAGCAGGCTGGAAACGCCCAATAGTCTTTCAGACTGCGAGTCCCACAGATGAGAAACCACACAAACATATAAGTAAAAACACACAAACAATGCTTCCCCTCCAGAGTCCATGTCGTCCTCCTGTCTCTCCACTCCTCTACCCCTCCCCCCCGGCCAGTCTCAGCCCTCCCAAGTATCTCTCCCCACAGCACTCTGACCAAAGTTCATGTCAGCCTCAAAACTCTCAAATAAGCCGGACATGTCAACTCAGTAAATTCTGCGGATAGGATCTGAAGGAATGGCTTCCATAATACACTCAAGTCACCCATCCACTGCTGGGAGGCCAGGGTGAGTTTCTCCATGGCGAGGATAAACCACAGCTTCTGGAGCCATGAGTCACGCGTCGGAACCCTATCTGTAGCCCAGAGAGCTAGAATCAGCTGCAACGCTGCGTTAAGTGCCAGGGCTATCTGCCTCCCTTTTAGTGATCTCAAGGGAAAAGTAAGGGGAGTGGGCAGCCCCAACAAGATGTACGATGGGAATCTAGGGATCTTAGAATGGAACGCTGTATCAACATCATCTATAATGCTCTCCCAATAACGATGGAGCTTAGGACAATGCCAGAGTAAATGCACAAGTGTGCCTGTGGCTCCACACCCCCTCCAGCAGAGGTCAGACTTAACATGGTCCCATGCGTGTATCCGTGCTGGAGCGTAATACCAGTAGGATGCCACTTTATATGATGTCTCTTTCCCTGCTGCATTATAGGCTGTGTGGTGTATTCTATAGAATATACTGTCCCACTCCTCATCTGAAAAATCCCTCTCGAGCTCTCTCTCCCATCTCAACTGTCCCCTTGACTTAGGCGGCGCTTCTCCCCCTGTAAAAGGCGATAAAGTTCTGAAATGACTCTTTTATCATCCTTCTTTAGCAACAGCCATTTCTCGAATGGCGTAAGAGGCCTATCTATTAATGCTCTGTTAGCCGGCAGGAGAGCCCAGTGCCGTATCTTATAATACATCAGCCTATCCGCCTCCAACAAGCCATACGTCTCCCTTATCTGATCAAAGGACAACACCCCTTGTTCATCAAAGAGGCTTCCTACCCTCTTGCAACCCCCTTCGTACCAGCGTCTCAGGCCTTCCAGACGGAGTCCAGGCTCGAAGTCAGGATTCGCGCCTATGGGGGTCATCGGGGACGGAAAAGACGTCAGCCCCGATCGACAGGCCACCGCGTCCCATATGCGTAACGTTGCTCCCGTGATCAGGGAAGAATAAAGTCCTCCTGCCCTGTGCCGACGTCCATATATGAGAGCCCGCCACCGCCTGGTCCATAAAGCACCAATGTTTCTCAGTGAGTGGGCGACTCCACTCTAAAAGAAAGCGCAGCTGCGTCGCCTGAAAATATCGCAGAAGACATGTAATCGCCAGCCCCCCCCCCCCACTCTTAGGGCGATATAAAACCTGTCGCGGGAGACGCGCCGGCCGACCCTCCCATACAAATCTCAGAACCGCTGATTGAAGAGTGGCAATCGTCCGAGGAGGTGGAGTCAATGGAAGCGCCTGAAACACATACAGTATACGCGACAAGACTGTCATCTTCACCGCCACCACCCTGCCCAGCCAAGACAGCTTGTGTCTCCCCCACAACTCCAGGTCCTGCTGTACTTCACGAACCAACTTCGTATAGTTCAAGCTCACCGTCTTTGCAGCAGAAGTAGCCAATTCGACCCCTAGATAGGAAAGACGCGAAGACGACCAAAGAAAGGGGTATCTAGCTCTCAAGTCTTCCTCATAATCCAAGCTTACCGACAAACTAAGGACCTGAGACTTCTGCATGTTCACCCGAAATCCCGAAACCTGGCTAAACTCGGCTATTATCTCCATAAGCGCAGGCAGCGAGGTCACGGGCTCCGCAAGGGCAAGGATCACATCATCTGCATACAGGGTAATGAGATGGTGGTCTCCGCCGAATTTCACACCGGAAACCAAGGGGCTGTCCCGCAAACGCTGCGCGAGGGGCTCCATATATAGCGCAAACAAAAGGGGAGAGAGCGGGCATCCCTGTCTAGTCCCACGCCTTACCGGGAACGGCAGGGAAAGCACACCATTAACTCGAACCGCCACCCTGGGGGACTGATAGGCGCATCGGATCCAAGACCGAAAACCAGGGCCCAAACCGAAACGCTCCAGTACCCGAAAGAGGTATGGCCAATGAACCCTATCGAATGCCTTTTTGGCGTCAATAGAGAGGAAAAGCGCTTCCCTACGAGATAGGTCTATTTTATCTAACAAATGCAGAAGCCGCTTCATGTCACTACATTGTCGGTTTGGGATAAAACCTGACTGATCCGGATCAATAAGACCTGGCATATAAAGATTAAGGCATCAAGCAAGAATCCCAGTGAATAGCTTGGCATCTATATTCAGGAGCGAAATCGGCCTATATGAAGCGCACTCCTCTGGGTCTTTGCCCGGCTTATGTATAACAGCAATGGTAGCGTCCAACATACTAGGCGTCAGGGCTCCCGACATCCGAAAGGAATTGAAAAGCCGCACCAAAAGCGGGGCGAGTTCCACACAGAAAGTCTTATAGAATAGTGCCGTAAACCCCTCAGGGCCATGGGACTTCCCAACCTTTAGGCGAGAAATCGCCAATATAACCTCTTCCGACCTTATCGGTGGTCCAGCAGGGATGCCTCCCTCTCACCAAGAGGAGTGATTGCTATGCCCTCTAAATAAGAATCCAGGGCCGCATTGTCCCGCTCATCCGCTGCGTATAACCCCGGTAAAACTCCGCAAATGCCTCTGCAATCTGGTCACTCGTGGGGGCCTCCTTTCCGGAAGGGAAACGGATCAGTTTTATCGCCGACGCCGCACGTTGCGCTCGCAACCGGTGCGCCAAGAGCTTTCCGCACCTATTGCTCCCAATATAGTATTTATGCTTAAGTCGCACTACTGCATACTCCGCCCTATCCCAGTCCAGTCGTTTCAGCTGTTGCCTCACCTTCTCTAATTCTCGCCAGATTCTAGGCGCGCCCGTAGATTTATGGGAACGCTGCAGTACAGCCACCCTCTGCTCCAACTCCTCCCTTATCTCCCTCCTTGCCTTATTATCTCTCGCAGACAGTGCCATCACCTCGCCCCGCACTACTGCTTTCAGAGCCTCCCACATAGTCTCCAAAGAAGTGCTGCCATCGTCATTAAAGCTAATGTAGTCCGTGATCGCGCGCCGGAGCGACTCCACCACTGTCTCACTCTGGAGCAAGGAATCCCTAAAGCGCCAGCTCGGAGTACCCACCCGACCCACCTCCATGGTAAGCTCTACAGTAATTGGAGCATGATCAGTCAAGGCTCTAGGTTCAATCGTGGTCTCCCTCCCCGGGGCATGAACTCCTGTGAGGCCAGAAAAAGATCGAGCCGTGCATAAGTCTTGGTCGCCGCTGAGTAGAATGAGTAATCCCGGAGCGTGGGATGCGACTTCCTCCACACATCCTCCAACCCACATTCAGCCAGCCACTGACGCCCCACCTCCGATAATGCCCACGCCTGCCCAAAGCGTTGACCCAAGTGGTCGAGCTCGTTGTCCATCACCAGATTAAAATCTCCTCCTACCAAAATGGCACTATCTGGCGAGCTAAGTATCGGGGAAACCGCCTGTCTCAGGAAGGCCTCCTGCTGGGCATTTGGAGCATAAAGGGAAGCAATAGTGAAAGAGAAGGCCCCAAGTCTTATTCTAATAGCCAGAAACCTGCCTTGCACTTTGTGTACCTTCCCCACTATCTCCCAAGCAAAGGTCCTCGAAAGCAATATTGCTTTCACCGCCAGAACCAGGCTGGCGTGAACGGGAGTCGTAGGGCCCCTGGGGGCCCCTGCACTGCCCATGCCACTGCCATGGGCAGTGCAGGGCTTCCTTAACAGGGCCCCACAAAGATTTTCACTGTCCGCTCAGCAGACAGTGAAAATCGCGACGGGTGCCACTGCACCCGTCGCACCCCTGCAACTCCGCCGGCTCCATTCGGAGCCGGCTTCATTGTTGCAGGGGCTTTCCCGCTGGGCCGGCGGGCGCTCTTTTGGAGGGCGCCCGCCGGCCCAGCGGGAAAGTTGGAATGGCCGCTGCGGTCTTTTGACCACAGGGCGGTCATTCGGCGGTGACCGCATGGCGGGCAGACCGCCGCCCGCCACGGTCAGAATGACCGCCATAGTCATATTGTACATCATGGGTTACATTAAGCCAATCAGTGGGACATGAGTGTATATGAACAGTGATACATACATTATGAACTGGTGTGATCATCTTAACGTTCTGTGAGATCTCCTCAGGTCTGCAGTATTCTAAAACTCAATCAAAATATGCTATTTAGAGGGTGTGAAGCTGTTGCGGTCATTTTATTGTTCCTGAAATGAAACAATAATGTATCATGGGTCCCATTCATCAGAATTATTCACTGTGTGCCACGATTTCCATCATGCTGGAGAGCCAAACAATGCTAGGTAGACCGCAGATATCAGTTGCTCATATGCGTGAAACCTGCATCGAAGCGTATTTTACAGCTGTCTCCCAAACTACTAGCAGCTTTTCTAACCAGTCAACTGTGGGAGTTGGCTTTTCATCCGAAATCTCATCACTTCCTGCTTTGCTAGTGATATCAGCACTGCAATCCCCTTATTGATTTGGGAAAATGTTTAACATATCCCAGGGGCATTATTAAATGAGTGCAATCTACCTGTGTGCTCACTATCTCTCCAAATAACACGAAACACCTTCATCCACTATGCCTCAATCGGAGTACATTCCTGTGCCAGGTGAAAAAAAACATTTGGATCACTCATACAACATGCAAATTGGGAGGTTCTGTCAGAGTCAATTATGTGTAAAAAAATATAGGTGAGCAGTATTGTCTGTTCAAAAATTTAGAATGAAACAATAGCCCTCTCTTATGCCAAGAATTGCCTTGTGCTAGTGCCAACCTTTGCTATCGGTGTCCCATGCTAAAAACTTTCCTCAACTATACCAGCTCTAGCATTTTCAAAGGAAGCCCTACATGCCAAAATGTAATCTTGTATACCAGTGCCAGTATTTTGAAATGGATGCCGATTATGCTAGGAATTACCTCCAATATGCCAGTGCCAGTATTTTGTCACAGGTGCGTATCATGCTAGGAACTGCCTCTAGCATGGCAGTGTCAGTATTTTGTCATGGGTACCTCTGTACATCAGGAATTACCTTCAGTATGCCAGGGCCAATGGCAAACTCATGAGCATAATACCACATTCTCATTCAAGCTCACTTACATTCACTCACTCACACTCATTCTCACTCACACTCATTCATTTTCACTCACTTCCAATCACCCATTCTCAGTCACTCTTACTCTCACTAATTCTCACTCAGTTTCACTCACTCTCACTTATTCATAATCTGACTCATGCATACTTACTCATTTAGGATTACTTACACTCATATTCCCAATCCCTTATTTTCACTCACTCTGACTAATTTATTATCATTAATTAATTTACACTCGCTTACTTTCAGTCACATTTCCTTGCTCGTTCATAAATTCTCATTCAGACTCACTTTCTCTCACTCTTATTTATTCTCACTCATTGTTACTCACTCTGACCCATTTTCACTCACAGATACACCAACCTTCAATCATTCTCACTTGTACTTCCTAACATTCCGTAACACTCCTCACACTCATTCTTAATCATTCATTCTCAGGTACACACTATCTACCTTGCAGTCCCTCTTACTCTCACTCATTCTCACACACTCTGATTGACTTGGACTCACTGACAATCTCACTCATTCTCATTGACTGCTTGCCTCTGACACTCACTAATGTTCACACACACATTTGCTCACAGATACACACACACGTGCACATGCTTATTCTCCCTTATGGTCGTACATAACATATATTTAAAACATGTTTTAACTTACCTTAGCTGCAAGTGACGGCCTCGATCCAGCACCTGCTGCTCCATTTACACCACAATAACTGTTAATAATACAATATTATTAACTGGTAGTGTAATCGAAATTGGTAGAAAAAAGGTCGGTCGGAAGCAGGAGCCCCTATGTTCTTGGTACTAATTTGCCACTTCTGAGGCCAGGGACCGCAAAGCCAGTACTTGGGCTCACAAGGTGAAAGCCAGGGCCACAGCTTGGACCCCTGATGACCCCTTAGTGACAACGTTGCCTTCAACACTTTTATCCTTTTTCCTCTGCTCTCACTGTATCTGGTCTGAGCTTGATAGACTAATACAAACTCATGGTCTCAATTTAAGTCCCCCGCTGAGTATCCTCTCCTACAGCCAGTTGAAGGAACATGGGAAAGGGAAAAGTAGGGGTACATGCAAGGGTTGTGCTTGCTGTATGTGACCCATGGTGATCCACGTTAATCACCTCAGCTGGAAGCTGTGCTGCTACAGTCTCCTGCTCTTGTTAATTTCTTCACCATGAATATGTTTGGCTGCATAAAGCGAAGACAGAGAGGAACATAAAGTGACCTTGTCAGCAAAATCAGTCAGAAACTGTAAGTGAATAGCTGACATATTTACTGATTGTAAAATCTGGCAATCACAGTACACAATGAGCCTGGCGGCCAGCGGTAAGCCAGTTATTATGACCGTGGCACTATATCCACGGCCATACCGCCAGCCCCTCCACTATACCGCCAGGCTTCCGCTTGGCGGTCATAATCCCCAGGCCCTGGGGATTATGAGTCCCCAACGCCAGCCTGGCCACGGCGGTAAACACCGCCACGGAAAGGCTGGCAGTAAGGGGGACTTGAGGTGCCCCTGGGGTCCCCTGCACTGCCCATGCACTTGGCATGGGCAGTGCAGGGGCCCCCAGGCATAGCCCCATTGCGCATTTCACTGCCCGAATTTCGGGCAGTGAAATGCGCGACGGGTGCTACTGCACCCGCTGCACATCAGCATTGCCGCCGGCTCTATTATGAGCCGGCAGCAATGTTGATGTGACTTTTCCTCTGGGCCAGTGGACGGTAACACTGTTACCATCCGCTGGCCCAGTGGAAAAGTTGAAATAGGGAGCCAGAAATACCACCAGCAATGGCGGTATTGTGGCGCCTGCAGCCTCGGCGGTCTTCTTTGAAGAACGCTGAGGTTGTAATGAGGGCCAATGTCAATTTTCACCGAGGAACCATTAGGACACACTACTGAATCTGCCTTGATGGTTTGAGACTAGAGTTGCAGTTACAATCCATTGAGTAGATACTAAAACCGAAATAGGGGAGTATGGATTTGCAGAGTTGAATCTGTATAAGAGGTACAGCTTCAAATGTGTGAATATAGACTCTGGGCATTGTGGATGGGTAGCACACACCTGCCCATGTCACTGCTGCATGATCCTCCCAATGGTCTTCAGATCATGCCATTTTCTCTATTTACAGCCATTGTCTCAGCCAACATTAGCACTGGTGGCACCTGGTGCGACAATCTTTGTTGGCGCCTCTCATGCCCACCTTCTTCATTCCCCCTCACTACCACCCTCAAAGGGTGCCCCTCATTTCTCCTTAGTTCCTCCCTCACCTTGTTAGACCACTTCTCATCCCAATGCAGTGTCAGGACGCTTTACATGACAAATATATTACACAGAAACAATGAGTCACACAAGTGTGTAAATCAACGTATAAGAAACGTTACATAGGACAATGAGGACTGCTAGGAGTCAGAGTCATATGTCATCGTAGGGACAGCTGTGCTAACTTTTCACACAGCACAGTAACCAAAGTTACTGCTCTGCATTGCGTTAAAAGAAGAAAGCACAACAGTACCATTTCTACAAGGAAATGGTGCTGTTGCTCTCTCTTCTACTGCTGGCATACCTTAGGCTGCCTTGCAACAATGCACTTACCCTTGCACAATAGTACAATGGTGTGTGAGTGATGTCAAGCACGGGCCTTATATTGGAATGGTACCCTTCCAGCAAAAAACTAAGCTTTGACAAAGTTTAACACTTTATCATTTTGGATGTGTGCTGTACAGTGTAGCACACATGCAAAGTTGGAAAGGTGTGGTCAAAATAAATATTCTTTCCAACTTTACGCCCTCCTCAAGGAGGTGTAATTATATGAGTCAAATCCTTTTCTACCAAAGTTAGTAGATAAGGAGGAGCATAAAAATCCATTGGTGAGTTCATGGGAACATCCATGTACCACTCATGTTACAAATCCATGGCGCAAAGTAACAGATAGTGCTACTTTGTGTTGCTTTAGGACTACTTCCTAATGCAGTTCAAGATTTGCTCTGGAAAGTAAACCCCAAAACAACACTTTGCACCAGGTTTGCGTCACTCTTGTGTTGGAACCCACGCATAAAGTGTTAATAAATCCACCCATAAGCTCATGATTTGAAATATAACACAATTATTGAGGGGTCATACTTATAAAATTGTATTACTAGGGAAAGAACCCCTTTATGGCAACCTTCGAATAATAAAAGTTTGAGAAAAAAACAATAAGGTTCTAAACTGTGTCTTGTAATTTGCATACAGCACTTTGATAGGAGTTTATAGCTCAATGTGCCATGTTTGAAGGATCGTAACTTATGAACTCCAAGCAACAAAAGGATCTCTGTGGCAAAAGCAATCCACAGAGCTAGCTACATAAAATAAAAAATCTGTGATCTGCATCTTGGATGTGCTGTGCAGCAGGAGCATTAACCTTCTACCCGACTTTGGCTCTCATTATGACTTTGGCAGTAAATCCCACTTACCGCCACACTGGCGGCCACCAACTTACCGACGCAGCAGCGGCAATCCGTTCACCATATTATGACACATACACACCAATCCGACAGAATACAGCCACACAGACAATCCGCCAGACCAAAGGTCAGTGATAAAGTGGCAGTATCAAAACCCACACCCTTACGCCAGCAGAACAACACCCACCACATTATGGTGGTCATTCTGACCCTGGCGGTTGAAAACCGCCAGGGCAGAGTGCCGCGGAAGCACCGCCAACAGGCTGGCAGTGCTTCATGGGCAATTCTGACCGCGGCGGTAAAGCCGCGGTCAGAAAAGGGCAACCTGCTCGCAGCACCGCCATGGGGATTCCGACCCCCTTCCCGCCATCCTGGTCCTGGTGGTAAAAACCGCCAGGAACAGGATGGTGGGAACGGGTGTCGTGGGGCCCCTGGGGGCCCCTGCACTGCCCATGCCACAGGCATGGGCAGTGCAGTTGCCCCTTAACAGGGCCCCATAATGATTTTCAGTGTCTGCCTAGCAGACACTGAAAATCGCGACGGGTGCCACTGCACCCGTCGCACACCAGCAACTCCGCCGGCTCCATTCGGAGCCGGCTTCATCGTTGCTGGGGCTTTCCCGCTGGGCGGGCGGGCGGCCTTTTGGCGGTCGCCCGCCCGTCCAGCGGGAAAGTCAGAATGACCGCCGCGGTCATTTGACCGCGGTGCGGTCTTCTGGCGGTCTTCGCCCGGTGGGGTCGGAATGACCCCCAATGCCCCAGGAATCACCACGGCAGACATTCAACGGCGGTAAACCATTGGCGGTACATACCGCCGCGCTCAAAATGGACACCCACAAACAAAACAACACCACATTGGACAATTTAAACAGCACACACCTGACACCCATACACACACACCACACCCACACACCCACACCACCATAAAACACACACACACACATTTCCCACTGTCAAGGAGACCAGATCCTCAGGGCTTGTGCATGTTCCCAACATGTCCACCTCTCGGCAGCTCCAAACTCCACTAGTTATATAGCACAGAGTTAAAGAATGGCCAATTGGGGGAATGGGTTTTGGGTTGGGAACAGCGGGGAAGGAGACCTGTGGAAGCAAGAGTTAAACAACACAATTGCAAGATTAATCACAATGACTTTCAATAAGTTTTGTTTCAAATAAAACAATTATGCTGAAAACATGAATGGCCTAAGGCTTCACTATAACTAGGCCTCAAGAATCTAGGTACCTGGAAATCAAGAAAGATTATGTAAGGTTTTCTCATGACCATTCCAGAATTAGCATATTATATTTTGAACAATAAACTCTCTCCAAAATACTTCTTAGAACAATCTCTGCATTGTAGCAAGAATCAAAGAGCACATGTTTTTTTCTCTACATGAATGAACTGTACAAATACCATGAATAACACTTCTACGTCACTCTCTGATTAAGAGTTTCAAGACTTAAATGTTAAGGGAATATTATGTACTTTAATCAAAACTGCTCATCTAAGTTTCAATGTCTAGAAATGATCGCGCAGTCCGCCGATCTGTATTTCAAACGTTAAACACCAGGAAAGAATTGCGCACTCTGTTGCCAATTCGAACATCT
Source organism: Pleurodeles waltl (assembly GCF_031143425.1). Taxonomy (NCBI): domain Eukaryota; kingdom Metazoa; phylum Chordata; class Amphibia; order Caudata; family Salamandridae; genus Pleurodeles; species Pleurodeles waltl. The sequence goes on from NC_090440.1 coordinate 785,130,308, forward strand.
AGATTTTTATGCAATTAAACAATCGCGCACAACGCCGATCTATGATTCAAGATTTAAATGCAGGGAAAGAATCGCGCACACTGTGCCGATTCAGAACTCACAATACAAATGTCATGAAATGATCGCGCACACTGACGACCTGAATGCCACGAAGTAAATGCCTGGAAGGAATCGCGCACACTGTTGCCGATTCGGAATTCATAATGTAAATGCCATGAAATGATCACGTGCACTGCCGATCTGAATGCCATGAAGTAAATGCCTGGCAGGAATCGCGCACACTGTTGCCGATTCGGAATTCACAATGTAAATTGCCATGAAATGATCGTGCACACTGCCAATCTGAATGTCAAGAAGTAAATGCCTGGAATGAATTGCGCACACTGTTGTTAATTCGGAATTCACGATTCAAAGGCCATGAAATGATCACGAACACTGCCGATCTGAATGCGAAGAAGTAAATGTCTGGAATGAATCGCGCACACTGTTGCGATTCGGAACTCACGATTCAAAGGCCATGAAATGATCGCGCACACTGCCGATCTGAATGCCAAGAAATAAATCCCTGTAAAGAATCATGCACACTGTTGCCGATTCGGAATTCACAATGCAAATGCTATGAAATGATCGCGCACACTGCCGATCTGAATGCCAAGAAATAAATGCCTGGAAAGAATCGCGCACACTGTTGCCGATTCGGAATTCACAATGCAAATGCCATGAAAACAATCGCACACATGATTTCAAGTTTAGGCCCAAAACTCGAATGTCACTGGAAAACGGAGTCGGGGACTAACCTGACCTCCACCTTACCGCCCTGCTTGAAGATCACTAAATAAGAAAGTGCAGGCCTGGAAATGACTGGATAAGCCTCTAGGACAGGAGCTCTGGAAAATTCTGCTGCTCTGCACCGGGACCTCTGAATAGTGAGCACGTGGAGCTGGGCTGGCTCCCTTATATAGAGCCAGGCCCCGCCCACGTGCCACGCACAATCATGCTGCAAGAAAGGCTTCTAGAAAGTCTTAGAATAAAGGACCACACCCTGTAGTCCTGCAAACAAGCCTTGCAAATGAACAATGAATTACAAACAGCATTAATGACTTCTCAAGGTGAAAGCTCTACAATGGAAAAGGTTAACATACTGCATAGAAACACAATGCATGAAATATCCCTCTGCATAAGGACTGGGTTTTTGCATTTACGTCGCCCGTAGAGCGTGCACTGTCCTGATGTTGACACCCAGAACCCTTTACCATTACAAACCATTGCCAGCAGAGAGACACAAAGACCACTGACACAACTAGCGCCACACATCAGGGACCACTGGACAGCTGGTTACCCAGGCCCAGTCACACGTCACCACAGAGCCTCCCCAACAGGAGACACCACTGCAGCACCCACCCACCGTACACATACCTCTGTCCTCAGGACATGTCAATCAGCAGTGTGTCCATCTCTACAGGGACCCCAGGGCACACCTTGCCCCCAAGACAATCAGGGACCTGGGGTCGGTGACAGTGGGCACACGGTTCACGGGACAGAGGTACAGGCCAACAGGGACAATGGGAGGACTGCTGTGTGCCTGGTGGAGGACAGGCCCAGGAAACCGGCTCTACAGGAGGTACTCTCCGAGATCCTGGGAGCCTATCAACATTCCCAGGACACGAAGGGCCAAATCCTGGATAATGTGCAGGAGAATAGGTGGCTGCAGGAAGGACCATAGAAGGGGATCAAGGAGAACTTGCAGGCCATTAAGAACACCCTGATCTCCATTGCAGGGGTGCTGGCAGACATGGACAACATTATGAGGGAGGCAGTCTCACACCAGCGGGCCCCTGCCACTAGCCAGACATCTGAACAGCCTTCCACCTCTACTGCCGCTAGTGGCCAGAACGCCCTGGCACAGGACTCACAGGCCACCAACACCCATCCCCCTGCAGAAGGTGAACCCCCCCGAAAATGTTCCCTGCGATCCAGACAGAAGCCAGAGACAATTGCAAAGACCCCCGCCAGGAAATTAGACTCTTCTGATTGTCACCCTTGTGTCCCACTCTATCACCGTGTCAACCTTGAACTGCCATTGCTCCCCTTCCTATGTCCCCTTGAACAATGCACCTGTGCTACAAATAGACTGAAACAATACCCTGGACTTTCCTCCATCATCACCCCATCCCATTGCACTTGCCCCTCTATATATTAGCACTTCAATAAACACCCATTGAAAAAAAAACATTTGGAGTATGTCATGTATATCAAATATGTATTCATTGTAACAGGTACAAACATTGCAAATAAACTGTACAGAGAATGAGCATAGATGAATGACCCGTAGCTGGCTGTAGTGATCAGACCAGGAGTATATGTCAGGTCACCAACATCTGCAAAACGAATTGCCAGAGGGAACAGAAAGTGGGCCTAGAAGTGGAAAATATCAGCATGCCATTGCCAGACAAATTACAACAAAAGTAATTGAAATGTGAAGTAACACTGTCCTACCTGTGTGTCATTGGAAGTATTGTTGGATCACATATGTTCTGTTGTCCTCATCCTCTGCCTCCTCATCCTCACTGTCCACAGGGTCTACTGCTGCCACACGGGCATCTCCAGCATCCTCCTCCTGCAGAAATGGGACATGGCATCTGAGGGCCAGGTTATGCAACATGCAGCATGCCACCACTATCTGGCAGACCTTCTTTGGTGAGTAGGGATCCACCTGTTAGATGGAGGCACCGGAACCTGGCCTTTCAATATGCCAAAGGTCCTTTCAATTATCCTTCTGGTTCGCCCATGTGCCTCATTATAACGTTCTTCAGCCCTTGTCCTGCCATTCCTCACAGGGGTCAGCAGCCATGATAGGTTTGGGTAACCAGACTCACCTGCAAATATTTTGGGACAACATTTAACCACACACTATCCTATATGGCCCACACCATACCCATACACCAACATCTACTGGGTGGGAACCAGGGCTCACCTATTAGCCACATCCTGTGCCTCTGTAGTTGGCCCATCACATTTGGGATGTTTCTATTCCTTAGGACAAAGGCATCATGCACCGACCCAGGATACTTAGCATTGACGAGGGAGATGGTCTTGTCCGCCAAGCACACCATCTGAACATTCATGGAGTGAAAACTCTTATGAGTCCTGAACACCTGTTCATTGTGGTGGGGGGAGGGACATATGCAATATGTGTTCCATCATTTGCCCCAGTTCTGTTGGCGATATGTCCCATTGCATAAAACTCGGCCTTCACTATGGCCAAATCTTCAACCTGGGGGAAAACAATATAGCTGCACATGTGTTTTATCAGGGCAGACAACACTCTTGTCAGCACTATTGAGAACATTGGCTGTGACATTCCAGCTGCGAAGCCCACTGTCACTTGGAAAGATCCTGTTGCCAGGAAATGGAGCACCGATAG